>NC_091259.1:87445555-88095000 GCF_042477335.2 Ovis canadensis
TTTTTATTTTCCTTCTATATACTTAAGGGATTTTGACTCTTTTTAGTAACAGACATGAATTAATACAGCCTTCTAATAGAAATTTAAAAGAATTATTTCCATCTATAAACATATTAAATATAATTGATGACATTGTTTATGAATGATTTAAATTTTTTTCCTATATAATTATTTGTGTGCATATGTGTAAAGTCATAAAAAAAGCAGTCCGACTTCAGCATAACAAGAAAAGATGCTTTTGTTGGATAAATCTTGCCACCTTGTGGTGTCTAAAAATAATACTGTGCTTAAAGTATTCACACATGTGCTCAACAAGAAGCACTGTCCTTTAGCCAGGCTCTCCTGCCCTAGTCACTAATAGAATCCATACCCTTCCAAGTATCCATAATCTAGAATCCTCACTTTGTAGTATTTATAATGCTGAATAATTTACATATATTTGCAGTTGTTTATTTTCTTGTCTGTTCTCTAAACCACAAACCCCAGGAACACTGGGTGATTTTTGCCCTGAGTCAGACATGACTGAGCCGGCGTGAAGTAAAGCACAGTGTTTCACACACACACACAGTGCAATGAGCACTATATCCACGCTAATAGCACATCCGCCCTCTCACATCATCGTGTGTGTGTGTGTGTGCGTGTGTGCGTGTGTGTATGCGTGTGTGCATGTGTGTGTGTGTGTGTGTGTGTGTGTGTGTGTGTGTGGAGGTCGCCTGAGGTCTACTCTCTTAGCAAGCTTCCAATATAATATAACCGTTAACCGTGACCACCATGCAGCACTTTGGGTTTCTCAAACTCATCCATCCTTCATAACTGAAACTTCACACACTTCGACCAATATCTCCCTGTTTCCCACACCTCCCTGTCCCTGCTCTACTCACTATTTCTATGAATTTGGCTTTTTGAGATTTCACATGTAAGTGGGATCCTGCAGTGTTTGTCTTTTTGTGCCTGGCTCATTCGCTTCGGATAATGTCCTCCAGGGGCTTACCAGGTGGCAACTGCGATAAAGAATCCGCTTGCAAAACAGGAGACACAAGATATGCGGGCTCAGGCTCTGGGACGGGAGGCGCCTGAAGGAGGAGCCCACTCCAGGATTCTCACCTGGGAAATCCCCTGGTCAGGGGAGCCTGGGGGGCTATGGCTGACGGGGTCGCAATGCATCGGACACAACTGTGCTCGGGGACCGAGCACGCTATCCTCCAGATCCGCCCATGTTGTTGCAAAACCCAGGCTCCCTTCATTCTAAAATTATAGGGACAGATAAAGATGTGGTGCAGTTTCTTTACCCGTTCATTCGTCAATGGACGTTTAGAATATCCAACGTATTAATTTCATTTTCTTTGGTTACATATTCAGAAATGAAATTACTGAATCATATGGTACTTCTGTTTTTAGAGAAACCTCCAAACTCTATTCCATAAAGCCTATGGCAATGTTCCTTCCCCAACATGCATGAGGGTCCTTTTTCTCTACATCTTTCACTGCACTTGTTATCTTTTGTCTTTTTGACAATAGTCATTCCAACAAGTCTGAGTCCATACCTCATTATGGTTTTCATTTCCGCTTTCCTGATGACCAGTGATGTGGAGTATATTTTTATATACCTAATGGTCATTTGTATGTCTTCCTTGGAAAAAAAAAAAGCCTATTCAAGTCCTTTTCCCATTTTTTAAATCAACTACTTTGATATTTTCTTCTACTAGGATGTTTGAGATCCTCACATGTTTTGGACATTAACTCCTTATCACATCCATGATTTGCAAGTATTTTTCCAAGTACAAGTTGTCTTTCCATGATGATGATAGTTTTCTTTGCTGTGCAGAAGCATTTTGATAAAGTCCACTTGTATATGTTTGCTTTTGATTTCTGGGCTTTTGGTGCCACATTCAAAAAATCATCGCCAATGTCAAGGATATTTCCCTCTATGTTTCCTTCTAGTTTTTACAGTATAAAGTGTTACATTTAAGTCTCTAATCTATTTGGGGTTGACTATTGCGTGTGCTGTAACAGCAGGGGCCCACCCATATTTCTCTTTTGCATAATTACTCATGGCTTTTTATTGCAGTCCTCTCACTTTTATCTTAAAACAGCATTGTTATGCCTTGTAATACCTATTCAAAATTACTTCATCAATTCAGGACTTCCCCGGTCATACATTTTCTCTGAGTGTGTTTATGTGTGTGTATACAGTATATGCCAAAGCCTTTGACTATGTGGATCACAACAAACTGTGGGAAATTGTGAAAGAGATGGAAATACCAGACCACCTGACCTGCCTCTTGAGAAACCTATATGCAGGTCAGAAAGCAACAGCTAGAACTGGATATGGAACAACAGACTCGTTCCAAATAGGACAAGGTGTATGTCAAGACTGTATATTGGCACCCTGCTTAATTAACTTATATACAGAGTACATCATGAGAAACGCTGATCTGGAAGAAGTAGAATCTGGAATCAAGATTGCCGGGAGAAATATCAATAACCTCAGATATGCAGATGACACCACCCTTATGGTAGAAAGTAGGGGGAACTAAAAAGCCTCTTGATGAAAGTGAAAGAGAGTGAAAAATTTGGCTTAAAGGTCAACATTCAGAAAACTAAGGTTATGGCATCTAGTCCCATCACTTTAAGGGAAATAGATGGGGAAACAGTGGAAACAGTGGCAGACTTTATTTTTGGGGGCTTCAAAATCACTGCAGATGGTGACTACAGCCATGAAATTAAAAGAGGCTTGCTCCTTGGAAGGAAAGCTATGACCAACCTAGATTCAAAAGCAGAGACATTACTTTGCCGACTAAGGTCCCTCTAGTCAAGGCCATGGTTTTTCCTGTGGTCATGTATGGATGTGAAAGTTGGACTGTGAGGAAGGCTATGCGCCAAAGAATTGATGCTTTTGAACTATGGTGTTGGAGAAGACTCTTGAGAGTCCCTTGGACTGCAAGGAGATCCAACCAGTCCATTCTAAAGGAGATCAGCCCTGGGTGTTCTTTGGAAGGACTGATGCTAAAGCTAAAACTCCACTACTTTGGGCACCTCATGCGAAGAGTTGACTCATTGGAAAAGACTCTGATGCTGGGAGGGATTGGGGGCAGGAGGAGAAGGGGAAGACAGAGGATGAGATGGCTGGATGGCATCACCGACTCCATGGATGTGAGTTTGAGTGAACTCCGGGAGTTGGTGATTGACAGGGAGGCGTGGCATGCTGGGATTCATGGGGTTGCAAAGAGTCGGACACAACTGAGTGACTGAACTGAACTGAGCTGATACAGTACAGTGACTGAACTGAACTGATACACATACAAAGTTTACATGTATTGAAACTATATAAAGTATATTTGCATATGTTTGTTATACCCATTCAGCTGATTATATCAGTCAACTATCTCTCAGAGAAAAGATTCATTAAAAAAAAAAAAAGCTGGCCAGAAAACAAAGCAAAGTTGATTTGATTTAGTTGAGAGCAAGGGTCTTTATTTCCCTGAATTTCAAGACTATTTCTTTCCCCTTACGGCCTCTGTCAAAAAGTACCAGGAAGCACTGACTTTCTTTTTTAAAAATTCTTTGCTTCTCTATCACATATTTCTGAAATTCCACCAGAATATGATTATCTTTTTTAATAGAATGTCCTTTGGGAATAGTCATGAGTTAATCATAAAATGTTTAATATTCTCTTTCAGTGTGATTCGTTATTTGAGCTTTATTTTCCTCCCTCCTTGCTTCTTTCCTCTGTTTTTTATAATATCATGGGACCCTGCAAGGTGTAACCTCCCTAACCATCAGGAGGACCAGGTTCTTAATATTGCACTTCTACCTCCATGACCTGAGACAGTCAGTTCTTTATTTATTAGTTCCCTCATCTCACAAACAGAAGGATCAGCCCTGATTATCGCTAAGGCAGTTTTCACTTCTAACATTTCTGGGATTCAGAAAAACTTTGAATGAGTTTCAAACCTGAGCAATCAGTAGTTTAATCTTCGGAGAAGCTATTACAGCAAAAAACTAACTTAAGTTTTTTATCCCAGTGTGAGACAGACTCCAAGACCCAATATATTAATTAATCTTCTCTCTAACAAGATGCTTTGGGCATTATTAAGACTGATTGAGTGTCCAGAGATGGGCGATTACTAACATTGGAATAAATGATTTGCCTCACTCCTAAACAAGTTTCAGAGGAACTAATTAATGAAGACAGTTGTAAATAAAAAAACTTCTTGGTTGATAATTGCTGTTCAACTCTGAAATGTAGCTCTTGATGCCTGATACAGTGAGGCAGTAAAGAACTGACCCCGGGGGAATCACAATGTCTTTGTAAATTAATGTAAGGTGCAGACTAGTTCTTTCTAGCACTGGAAGTTTATTGATTGTTATCCTAGTTTCTTGAAGTTAGATTGTTTGCCTTACAAAACAAATGAAAAATTTATTCCCATTTAGCAAAAACTGGCAAAGGTGGAAGATTCAATTCCTTTATAAAAATCAGAAGATATAGAAAAGGCTGTAATTCAAACTCTTTGCTAGTTGGGGAACATGGGTCCTAGTCTTCAAAAGCTACATATTTTGTTATTCCCATTACATGACACTATAGAAAAGGCAGAAATGTACAGACGGAGAAAGATCACTGATTGTCCGGGGTTTGGAGGAGGGTAGATACATAAAGTAGGTGAAGCGCAGAGACGTCACATTAGAAAAACTAAGAAAAAAGTGCACGGGCTCTCTCTGTATTATTCCTCATACTTCTGTCTCATATTCCTCAGAGTTATTTCTCACTATTTCATCTACAGTTATCTCAAAATAAAAACTTAATTAAAAACAAAAACAAAACAGTGTGTGTGCCGCAGGAGGACACTTTAGGTTGGAACACCAGCTCTTGATCTCCAGCAAGTTACTTAAAACCCCCGAGTTTCTGTTTCTTCAAGCGTAGCTGCAAGCTAGTGGTGCCCACAGTCAGGAGTCACATGGGGTAGTGTACATAATGTGCCTAGAGGAGAGCAAGCGCTCAATAAATATTACGTCTCCTTCCTGCTTAACCATCACTACTCTTCTCTCCCAGGCTGTTGCACTAGCTTCTACCTGGTCGCATCCCCTCTAGACGCTCTGACCATCCTACACTAAGCCACCTTTCCAACAGGGTAGCCCTAACGTGACAAAAATTAGCCTCTTTCTAGAGAATAATGTTCCAACTCACTAAACCAATTAGATACGACTCCGTCTATTTTTCTACTCACATCCCACACCACGCGACTTCACCGTTCCCATAATCTCAGCTAAACGTGACTCCTATTTTGTCACGTCATCAGGCCCCTCCTCGGGTCATTCCCGTCACCTGCTATCCTCTCATCACAGCTGGACATCCAAACCCTACCTTCAGGCCCATCTCAAAGGGCACCTCGTCCACAACGACTATTTACTGCCTAGTCTAACACACAGTGAGAATTCCTTCCTTCTTCCCTTCCTTCCTTTGAGTCTTCATCAAACCCTGTGTCTCCTTCTCATGACTATTAACAATTCTGTCATAGGTTTTGGTCATTATACTTTAACCGTGCATTATTTGATTGAGACTTTCCTAAGGATAGAAACTATATTTTCCTGGTTATTTTTATTAATAGCAACAGTAAAGGCCAACAAATGATAGTATTTTAACTTTAGTAAATAAGCCCTATTTTGTTGCTCAGAAATGGTTGTAATTCTATTTTATAAATGTGAAAAATCAAGCCCTCCTAGAAGCAAGGTAGCTTCTGGAGGTTAAAGAAAAATTAACAACAAAGTTCAGTCTGATACTCTCCCCTTTGACTTCCTATCTGGTAAGCTTCCCAAACCAATATCTTCTTAATCTTACTGGGACAAGATCACCGGTTCTGTATTGTTAACATTGTCAACAGTCCATGTGCTCTCAGGCTTACCACATAAACTCTTACACATTTGCAAGAGTATTAGTTTTGAAAGGTTGTTGTTGAATCTTGACACCAGGATTCTTGGCCCCCGGAGGAGAAGAATTCAATCTGGGGCCAGAGATGAGGCTTGATCACTGAGAGCTTTTGTGTAGTAAAGTTTTATTAAAGTATAAAGGAGATAGAGAAAGCTTCAGGCATAGGCATCAGAAGGGGGCAGAAAGAGTACCCCCCTGCTAATCTTCAGATGGATGTTATATAGTCACAAGCAGCCTGTTAATGAAAGAAAGGAATGGCTTAAAACTCAGAATGGCACCAGGCCCCTCACCCATAAGATGCATTTTGGGATAATCTTGGCACCAAATGGTTCATCCTGGGCCATAAAATGATTAACTTGAATCTTGAAGAAGGGCAGGTCACCATACAAATAGTTTCATTTACATAGATTGAAGGAACAATATCTGAGTATATCATACTGGTTTGTCAAGTAGGTTCTGAGCCAAGAGGCCAAACCAACATGAAGACAGAGTTTGAGGTAAATGCATAGTACATTAGCATAGCTTAAGATAAACATTTCCATAAGAAAAAGGCATTGGTTAATTTCAAGTGAAACCAGGTGTCATTATGGCAACACAGTATTTTAAGAGAAACCTCCTATTAAATTTGTATAGAGAAGAAAAAAATATCACGAGTTTGTTTCCTCCTGCCCCTTAAGAGAGATAGAAATGTCTGACACTTGCAGGCTATTTCCTCTGTTTGGAGACCCCTGGCCTTCCTGCCTGTCACCCTCTCAGTTTCATCTCAATTTTACAAGTAAAACTATGCAAAGATTATAGTCATTTAACTTCCCCAGTCCTCTCTTCTATTCCCATTGTTTGTTTGTTTGTTTTCCCACCAAAGGGTCCAAAAGCCCAGAATCTCCTAAAAGCCCTTAGAAGTACCTCAAGGGAAAAACCCATGCCACAGAGGCTTCAAGTTTAAAACCAGGTAAATCAAAGTATGAGATGAGAATGGTGTATGTGTCTTTTATACCAGTAAATAGTAAATTAAAAATCGGAAGGCTATAAATTATCAAGGGAATGCTTAAAGCACTGCTGTTGACTGATACTGAATAATAAGTATGTTAAACAGGCTTATTTTCAAATCCAAATTTCAGTTAAAAATAAATAAAAGGAGAGTTACTATCCTTGAAAAGAACAGTAAAGAATTAAGTGGACATTCTTAAGGATATTCTAGGATCCTTTTTAAGTAGACGTTATAGAGACATACTCATTAAAAAAGCTTAAACAACACAGAAACATCATTTTTTTTCAATGATCTCATCACACAAATATAACTGCTACAAGTTAGGTGGTTCATTTCTGATCTTCCTTGTTTTAAAACTTTCCCCCTTGTTTAGTGTTTTGAAAATATCTATAATGTTTTATTTTTTTACTACATATTTAGCCAGAGAATAATATTTTCATGGTTTATAAACACTTGTTTAAGACTGGTAATATCTGAAAAATAGTTTTATACATAGGATATAATGTTACAGTTCATTGGGCTTAAATATTCAACAGAGAATAATGATTATTTTAGTAGTTGATCATACCATCTATAGCCAGGTGCATCTGAGCCCAAAGCTTGTACTTTTAAGGATGAAATTCATAAAAGCCATTTAAAAATCATTTTGAGGTTCTCGTTTTTAATTTTCTTTTATTTTTTTAGAGAAAAGGTAGAGACCTGGATACTTCTTTAAGGCAGAACATACACCCTTATTCAGTACAAATCCTGTCAATCAACTTCATTTAAAAATCTTAGTAAAATAATATAAACATGTATATAATGATTCAATGTATAATTAACATTATACATAATTGACAATGTATAAGTGACATTAAGTAAATAACACCGTCATACAACCACTACTGCCATCCAACTCCAGAATTATTATTTCATCATTTGAAACTAAAACCTGTACCTAACTGTCTTGATGATTGTGGCTTTGTAGTAGAGCCTGAAGTCAGGCAAGTTGATTCCTCCAGTTCCATTCTTCTTTCTCAAGATTGCTTTGGCTATTCGAGGTTTTTTGTATTTCCATACAAATCTTGAAATTATTTGTTCTAGTTCTGTGAAAAATGTGGCTGGTAGCTTGATAGGGATTGCATTGAATTTGTAAATTGCTTTGGGTAGTATACTCATTTTCACTATATTGATTCTTCCAATCCATGAACATGGTATATTTCTCCATCTATTAGTGTCCTCTTTGATTTCTTTCATCAGTGTTTTATAGTTTTCTATATATAGGTCTTTAGTTTCTTTAGGTAGATATATTCCTAAGTATTTTATTCTTTTCGTTGCAATGGTGAATGGAATTGTTTCCTTAATTTCTTTTTCTACTTTCTCATTATTCGTGTATAGGAATGCAAGGGATTTCTGTGTGTTGATTTTATATCCTGCAACTTTACTATATTCATTGATTGGCTCTAGTAATTTTCTGGTGGAGTCTTTAGGGTTTTCCATGTAGAGGATCATGTCATCTGCAAACAGTGAGAGTTTTACAAAGCCACAGTCATCAAGACAGTATGGTACTGGCACAAAGACAGACATATAGATCAATGGAACAAAATAGAAAGCCCAGAGATAAATCCACACACATATGGACACCTTATCTTTGACAAAGGAGGCAAGAATATACAATGGACTAACGACAATCTCTTTAACAAGTGGTGCTGGGAAAACTGGTCAACCACCTGTAAAAGAATGAAACTAGATCACTTTCTAACACCGCACACAAAAATAAACCCAAAATGGATTAAAGATCTAAATGTAAGATCAGAAACTATAAAACTCCTAGAGGAGAACATAGGCAAAACACTCTCCGACATAAATCACAGCAGGATCCTCTATGATCCACCTCCCAGAATTCTGGAAATAAAAGCAAAAATAAACAAATGGGATCTAATTAAAATTAAAAGCTTCTGCACAACAAAGGAAAATATAAGCAAGGTGAAAAGACAGCCTTCTGAATGGGAGAAAATAATAGCAAAGGAAGCAACTGACAAACAACTAATCTCAAAAATATACAAGCAACTTATGCAGCTCAACTCCAGAAAAATAAATGACCCAATCAAAAAATGGGCCAAAGAACTGAATAGACATTTCTCCAAAGAAGACATACGGATGGCTAACAAACACATGAAAAGATGCTCAACATCACTCATTATTAGAGAAATGCAAATCAAAACCACAATGAGGTACCACTTCACACCAGTCAGAATGGCTGCGATCCAAAAATCTGCAAGCAATAAATGCTGGAGAGGGTGTGGAGAAAAGGGAACCCTCCTACACTGTTGGTGGGAATGCAAACTAGTACAGCCACTATGGAGAACAGTGTGGAGATTCCTTAAAAAATTGCAAATAGAACTACCTTATGACCCAGCAATCCCACTTCTGGGCATACACACCGAGGAAACCAGAATTGAAAGAGACACATGTACCCCAATGTTCATCGCAGCACTGTTTATAATAGCCAGGACATGGAAACAACGTAGATGTCCATCAGCAGATGAATGGATAAGAAAGCTGTGGTACATATACACAATGGAGTATTACTCAGCCGTTAAAAAGAATTCATTTGAATCAGTTCTGATGAGATGGATGAAACTGGAGCCGATTATACAGAGTGAAGTAAGCCAGAAAGAAAAACACCAATACAGTATACTAACACATATATATGGAATTTAGGAAGATGGCAATGACGACCCTGTATGCAAGACAGAGAAAGAGACACAGATGTGTATAACGGACTTTTGGACTCAGAGGGAGAGGGAGAGGGTGCGATGATTTGGGAGAATGACATTCTAACATGTATACTATCATGTGAATTGAATCGCCAGTCTTTGTCTGACGCAGGATGCAGCATGCTTGGGGCTGGTGCATGGGGATGACCCAGAAAGATGTTATGGGGAGGGTGGTGGGAGGGGGGTTCATGTTTGGGAATGCATGTAAGAATTAAAGATTTTAAAATGTAAAAAAAAAAAAAAAGAAAGAAATTTGTTAAAGTAAAAAAATAAAAAAATAAAAAAATAAAAGTCCAATTCCATGGATCAGCAGAAAAAATAAAATATATATTAGTTCCATTCAGTTCAGTCACTCAGTCATGTCCGACTCCTTGCGACCCCATGAACCACAGCATGCCAGGCCTCCCTGTCCATCACCAACTCCCAGAGTCCACCCAAACCCATGTCCATCGAGTCAGTCAAATATATATTGGTTCAGTTCAATTCAGGCACTCAACCGTGTCCAACTCTTTGTGACCCCATAAACCTCGGCACACCAGGCCTCACTGTCCACACCAGCTTCAGGACTTTACTCATTGAGGCGGTGATGCCATCCAACCATCTCATCTCCTGTCTTCCCCTTCTCCTCCTGACTTCAAACCTTCCCAAGATGAGGGTCTTTGCAAATGAGTCAGCTCTTTCCATCAGGTGGCCAATGTATTGGAATTTCAGCTTCAACATCAGTCCTTCTAATGAATATTCAGGACTGATTTCCTTTAGGATTGATTGTTTGGATCTCCTTGCAGTCCAAGGGACTCTCTCTTCTCTAACACCATAATTCAAAATCATCACTACCTCGGTGCTCAGCTCTCTTTATAATCCAACTATCATATCCATACATGACTACTAGAAAGATCATAGTCTTGACTAAATGGACTTTTTTTAAAAAAAAAATAATGTCTTTTAATATGCTCTCTAGTTTGGTCATAACTTTTCCCCCAAGGAGTAAGAGTCTTTTAATTTAATGGCTGGAGTCACCATCTGCAGATATTTTGGAGCCCCCAAAAATAAAATCTGTCACTGATTCCACTGTTTCTCCATCTATTTGCCATGAAGTGATGAGACAGGATGCCATGATCTTAGTTTTCTGAATGTTGAGCTTAAAGCCAACTCTTTCAGTCTCCTCTTTCACTTTCATCAAGAGGCTCTTTATTTCTTCGTCACTTTCTACCATAAGGATGGTGTCATCTGCATATCTGAGGTTATTGATATTTCTCCTTGCAACCTTGATTCCAGCTTGTGCTTCATCTAGCTCAGTGTTTCTTATGATGTACTCTGCACATAAGTTAAATAAGCAGGATGACAATATACAGCTTTGACTTACTCCTTTTCCTATTTGGAACCAGTCCATTTTTCCATGCCCCATTCTAACTGTTGCTTCCTGATCTGCTTACAGATTTCTCAAGAGGCAGGTCAGGGGTGTGGTATTCCCATCTCTTTCAAATTTGTCCACAGTTTTTTGTGATCCAAACAGTCAAAAGCTTTGGCATAGTCAATAAAGCAAGAATAGATGTGTTTCTGGAACTTTCTTGCTTTTTATGATGACCCAGCAGGTTGACAATTTGATCTCTGGTTCCTGTGCCTTTTCTAAAACTAGCTTGAACCTCTGGAAGTTCACAATTCACATATTGTTGAAGCCTGGCTTGGAGAGTTTTGAACTTTACTTTACTAGCATGTGAGATGTGTGCAATTGTGCAGTAGTTTGAGCATTCTTTGGCATTGCTTTTCTCTGGGATTAGAATGAAAACTGACCTTTTCCAGTCCTGTGGCCACTGCTGAGTTTTTCAAATTTGCTGATATATTGATTGCACGACTCTCACAATATCATATTTTAGAATTTGAAATAGCTCAACTGGAATTCCATCACCTCCACTAGCTTTGTTCATGGTGATGCTTCCTAAGGCTCACTTAAATTCACATTCCAGGATGCCTGGCTCTAGGTGAGTAATCACACAATCGTAATTACCTGGGTCATGAAGAGCTTTTTTTGTACAGTTCTTCTGTGTAGTCTTGCCACCTCTTCTTAATACCTTCTGCTTCTGTTAGGTCCATACCACTTCTATCCTTTATTGAGCCCATCTTTGCATGAAATGTTCCCTTGGTATCTCTAATTTTCTTGAAGAGATATCCAATCTTTCCCATTCTATTGTTTTCCTTTCTTTCTTTGCACTGATTGGTGAGGAAGGCTTCCTTATCTCTCCTTGCTATTCTTTGGAACTCTGCATTCAAATGGATATATCTTCCCTCTTCTCCTTTGCTTTTTGCTTCTCTTCTTTTCACAGCTTTTTGTAAGGCCTCCTCAGAGAGCCATTTTTGCTTTTTTGCATTTCTCTTTCTTGGGGATGGTCTTGCTCCCTGTCTCGTGTACAATGTCACGAACCTCCGTCCATAGTTCATCAGGCACTCTGTCTATCAGATCTAGTCCCTTAAATCTATTTCCCACTTCCACTGTATAGTATTAAGGGGTTTGATTTAGGTCATACCTGAATGGTCCAGTGGTTTTCCCTACTTTCTTCAATTTAAGTCTGAATTTTACAATTAAGTGTTCATGAGCAGAGCCATAGTCAGCCTCCAGTCTTGTTTTTGCTGATTGTTTAGAGCTCCCCATTTTTGTCTGCAAAGAATATAATCAATCTGATTTCGGTGTTGACCAACTGATGATGTCCACATGTAGAATCTTCTCTTGTGTTGTTGGAAAAAGATGCTTGCTATGACCAGTGTGTTCTCTTGGGAAGACTCTATTGGTCTTTGCCTGGCATTTTGTATTCCAACGCCAAATTTGCCTGTTACTCCATGTATCTCTTAACTTCTTCCTTTTGCATTCCCGTCCCCTATGATGTAAAGGTCATCTTTTTGTGTGTGTGTGTGTTAGGTCTAGAAGGTGTCTTAGGTCTTTACACAACCTTTCAGCTTTTTTGCCATTAGTCGTTGGGGTATAGACTTGGATTATTGTGTTATTGAATGGTTTACCTTGGAAACGAACAGAGATCATTGTGTTGTTTTTGAGATTGCACCCAAGTACTGCATTTCGGACTCTTTTGTTGACTCTGAGGGCTACTCCATTTCTTCTAAGGGATTCTTGCCTGTAGTAGTAGGTGTAATGGTCATCTGAATGAAATTCACCTATTCCAGTCCAGTTTAGTTTACTAATTCCTAAAATGTCAATGTTCACTCTTACCATCTCCTGTTTGACCACTTTCAATTTACCTTGATTCATGGACCTAATATTCCAGGCTTCTATACAGTATTGTTCTTAAAGCATTGGACTTTACTTCCATTGTTAGTCACATCTGCAATTGGGTGGGTTTTGTTTGTTTGTTTCTTTTTGTTTTGTCTCCATCTCGTCATTCTTTCTGGAGTTATTTCTGCACTCTCATCCAGTAGCATATTGGGCACCTTCTGACCTGGGGAATTTATCTTTCAGTGTCGTATCTTTTTGCCTTTTCATACTGTTCCAAATTTGACTTTGGAAGATGGTGGGACTTGCTTACAGAACTTACACAGGACTGCAGAAACAGACCCGTGGAGGGCACAAAAAACCTTGTGTGCACCAGGACCCAGGAGAAGAGAGCAGTGATCCCACAGCCTTGACATATTCCTTTCCCCATTTGGAATAAGTCTGTTGTTCTATGTCCAGTTCTAACTTTTGCTTCTTGACCTGTATACAGATTTCTCAGAAGGCAGGTTAAGGTGGTCTGGTATTTCCATTTCTTGAAGAATTTTACAGTTTGTTGTGATCCACACAGTCAAACTCTTTGGCATAGTCAATAAGCAAAAGTAGATGTTTTTCTGTAATTCTCTTGCTTTTTCTATTATCCAGTGGATGTTGACAAATTGATCTCTGGTTCCTCTGAGTTTTCTAAATCCAAGTGGAACATCTGGAAGCTCACAGTTCACCTACTGTTGAAGCCTGACTTGGAGAATTTTGAGGTGCATATGAAAGGAATGAATTCAGTGAGTCCAGAAAGCTTGCATCTCCCCATACACAGAATGCTATTTTTTTTTAACTTGATGCACAATCTTTGATGTTCACATCGCCTGTTCCCTTTGTTGCAAACTACTATATACCCTGACTTCGCCTCCGTGGAGCAGTTTTCTCAGAGTTGCTGAGGTGCTGTCTACTGGGTCCAGAGTCCTATACATTCCCACCAAATGAAATGACTCTTTACTTTCAGGTTGTAACTATATTTTTTAATCAACAGAATTTTCCAGGCAAGAATACTAAATATATTGCATTTCCTATTCCAGGGTACTTCCCTACCTACGGATAGAACTCCCATCTCTTGCATCTCTTGCAATGGCAATTGGATTTTGTTACCACTCTGCCACATGGAAAGCCCCTTGGGATATCATTACAGCTCCTCAATTGCACCTCCAGAAATCCTCTCCTCCAAAAATTAATGTATTTGCAATAGAAGGAAATTAGGGTTGCCCATTGTGAGAGTAAAAATATAAGTGAGTGGAAAATAATTGAGGACAAGAAAATATCCAGTCACTTTTGAAAAGCCCAACCTGTTACATTGGACAAAAATACGATTAAATTATTGCTTTATCTAAAGAGAGAGTACATTCGTTAGAAGAGGAGTTGACCAGTAACACAACCACACACACACACTTAACCTTCTAAAATCAGGCTATAGGTGAAAGTTCCATTGCAAACGTGTAATATGGAGTAAAGAACTCTGGATTATCATTCTTAAGGCAGCTTAATCAGATGCCACTAAATAATCAAACTTTAGCCTCCCCTCCTTTACCCATTTCCATATCCACCAGGCAAGCTCAAAGCTAGCATATACCCCCCACACACAAATGTGTAGATATTCTTCAGGGGGCCTGAATGAATGAGGTCATGTGTTTCATTATCTATAGAAGCTACATTTGTTGTTCAGTCAATCATGTTTGACTCTTGCAGTTCCAAGGACTGCAGCATTCCAGGCTTCCCTGATTTTCACTCTCTCCTAGAGTTTGCTCATCCAGTCATCTCATACTCTGTCATCCCCTTCTCCTCCTGCCTGTATATTTCCAATTAGTTGGCAGCTTGAATCAGGTGGCCAACATACATATCTGATGATAAAATCATAAATGAGTAATAAAATCATAAACTCTACTTTCATGTATTATCCTTTGGTGAGTTTGGGGAGGCTTTTAGATATCATTGTCCTGTGATATTGTTTAGTTCAAGTGAAAACCATCAATCCAATTTTCCTTAACATGAATATTCTGTACTTGACAACATAGATTCAGTAGTGTCTGAAATAAATATTTTTGTAAGAATTTTGGGCAATTCCTCATCTTTCTCTCATGGTACTTTAAGTCCATGGACTAAACTTTCAAACATTAATGAGTCTGTTTTGGTGAATATCCCAGCTGACTTACACATGTACTCTTATCTCCATTCTCTGCAGGGGTGGAAATAAATGGTCACCTGAGTACATCATAGATTTAGTGATGGTTATTAACTTGCCAGGTAGTCTCTTTCCGAGCCATATGGGCGATCATATAATTGGATGGTATCAATTAGTAAAGTTGATTCCAAAGAGAAGCAAATTGGGTATAATATAGTTTAGGATAAATAAGTTGAAAACTAAAAATCTGTTACAATCACGTTTGTCTTTTTTTTGTTTTTCCCTTCCCAATTGTGACCTGTTAATCCTACATGACACAGCTACTTTCTTTCATTTGTCAAGATAGTGAAAGATTATTATCTCACTGATTTCACACAAAATATTTGCCTTTCTAGTCAAGTGAATATGGGTAATGCGTTAGCCATGGTCAGAAAAAATATTTACCTAAAGGGCACTCCAGAGATTATAGAAAACTTTATTTTGCAAATAAACAAATGAAGGTTTCACAAAAGTCATATGACATGTGGTCTTGTAACCATTTGGTGGCAAAGCTGCAGGTTGACAAATGGGAGATTAGTTCCATGATAAATGATCTCAAGAGAAATAAGACTGAGATTTTATCAAGGGTAGAATTGACGCCGAGTTAAGCCAGATTAATGTTCACTGATCATTCCAGGTTCCAAAGTGTATTCACAGTCACAATCAACCACAGGACATTATTTGACATCTCGGTGAAAGTTCCTGGTGCCCCCACTTAAGAATATATGCCCACACCTGCTCGCTTGACTCACCTACACACCTGCGATATCTGATATGGCATGATTTAAACAGCATCAATTTGCTTAAGGTTTTATTCACCTACTACATTTGGAATGCAAATATACCTGGGAGATTCTTATGAGTCTGTAAGCACTCAGCAACTCTTCAAAGTGAAGGAACTCTTTTCTCTCTAACGAGATATTTGTTAATTCATTAGTTTATTTGGTCATGTATTTAATGGGTACATACTTCTTTAAGAGACTTGCTAAAAGTTGGTGGAATCATGCAAATGAATAAAAAGAATTGCTGTGTTCACAAATTTTAGTCTATTGGGAGAAAAAAGGATATAATACAATGTGATGAGTCATAGGAGTTTTGTGAAGACATGCTCTTGCTATGCAGATACTGGAAACTAGTTTTATTTAGTAGGGACAGGGTAGGGGAAAATTAGGAATGTTTTCAGGAACAGTTAGAATTGGACATGGAATAACTGACTGGTTCAAGATTGGGGAAAGAGTATGTCAAGGAGAAATATCAATAACCTCAGATACACAGATGACACCACCCTTATTGGTGGAAAGTGAAGAGGAACTAAAGAGCCTCTTGACGAAAGTGAAAGAGGAGAGTGAAAAAGCTGGCTTAAAACTCAACATTCAAAAAGCTAAGATCATAGCATACTGTCCCATCGCTTCATGGTAAATATATGGGGAAACAATGGAAACGGTGACAGACTGTCTTTCCATGGGCTCAAAAGTCACTGAAGATGGTTACTACAACCATGAAATTAAAAAACACTCGCTTCTTGGTAGAAAAGCCACGACAAAGACAGACAGCATATTAGAAAGCAAAGACATTACTTTGCAGACAAAGGTTCATCTAGCCAAAGCCATGATTGTTTCCAGTAGTCATGTACGGATGTGAGACTTAGGCCATAAGGAAGGCTGAGTGCCAAAGAACTGATGCCTTTGAACTGTGGTGTTGAAGAATACTCTTGAGAGACCCTTGGAATACAAACAAATCAAATCAGTCAGTCCTAAAGGAAATCAGTCCTGAATATTCATTGGAAGGATTGATGCTGCAGATGAAGCTCCAATATTTTGGTCACATGATGTGAAGAGCCAACTCATTGGTAAAGACCCTGATGCTAGGAAAGATTGAAGGCAGAAGAAGGAGCTGACGACAGAGGATGAGATGGTTACGTGGCATCACCAGCTTGATAGACATGAGTTTGAGCAAACTCCGGGAGTTGCTGAAGGACAGGGAAGCCTGGGGTGCAGCAGTCCATGGGGTCGCAAAGAGTCGGGCATGACTGAGCGACTGAACAAAGCAACCAGGAACAGTTCAAAACACAGACAGATCTGAAGAAAGAATGCTAAGGGAAAAGATGAGGGAATTCTAGTCTGAGGGGGGTGAGGAGAGAGGAGGAAGAGGAGGGCCGAAAATCACGTATTCAAGGCTGTCAGCTGCTCCTCTGACCTCATCCAGTGACACCTGAGATTTGCTTGAGACAGGAGCTGACAATGTGTATAGACTTATAACTGTATCTTATTCCAAAGTGAATACAAAACTAGCATAAAGCATCAGTCACACAGTGCTGAATCACTGAAACGAGACTCCAACAAACGAGGAAAGAGACAGCACAGACAAATATCGGTGAGGTCCAGGACTTTGAGACACAGCTCCCAAGTTCCTCCCTCAGGGGCATAGGATGCTCTTTGTATTTTTAATCACGAATTACCAGATGCTTACACGTCCTGGACTTAGGGAAGCCACATTAATGTCCAGGGAAGGCTGGGTGGCCAAAATTAGGCCGCCTGACCAAGAGACCAAGAGCAACAGAAGAAACCAAGAACACCTAATGTGAGACCCAGTTCATGTGTCTGATGCACGGAGAAGCCAAACAAACCAAAACATTGGATTTTGGAGCAGAGAAAAGTTTATTGCAGAGTCACTCAAGGAGACAGGTGGCTCATGACCTAAAAAGCCCTGAGTTCCCTGAAGGGCTTGGCCAGGCATTTTCAAATGTCAGGTGTGGGATGGGGCAGGTCGCAGGGTAGGTTGTGTTGATCAGCTCATGCACTGTTCTCCAACTGGCTGATGGGAGCTAGCAGGGTGATGTCCCAGAGGTTAACTCTATCAGTTCTTAAGCTCAAGAAGGCCCTGGGGCTATGTGCTCATGGTCATCAAGTAGTTAAAATCTTCTATTTGGTAGGGGCTTTCCCATCTGTAAAACAAGTCAGGTAAAGCCCATCTGATACTGTTATCTATAAAAAGACACTTCTGGAGAGATGATGAAGTGCATAACATAAGGGAAAGCCAGTCCCTGGAAGGACACATAGGTTCCTGTTTGGGTACAATTATAGAAACTGGGTGTGAATCATCCTCAGTTTCATTGTTTGTCTGTTTGTTGAATAACTTCATTTACTTTTGGCTGTGGGTCTTCATTGCTATGCAGGCTCTCCTCTAGTTGCAGCAAGTGGGAGCCACTCTCTAGTTGTGGTAAGTGGGCTTCTCATTGCGGTGGCTTCTCTTTGTGTGGCTCAGAAGCTCTAAAGCAGAGGCTCAAAAGTTGAGGTTCATTGAACATGTGTGTCCTGCACTGGCAGGTGGATTGTTAACCTCTGAGCCACCAGGCAAGCAAGCGTTTTTTGTTTTTTGTTTTTTGTTTTTTTTTTCTTTTTTGTTTGTTTGTTCTTATGACCAACATTAAGAAACTAGCACAGACTACACACCATGTCTCTCTCAGTCCCTGGCATGGGAATATCTATCACTAGCTACTTGACTTCATCCCGGGTTAGCCAGGATCAGCACCTTGGCTGATTTCAGGTGTCCCTGAAATAAGCACAGAATTCTAGCAATTCAGCTGAGATTAATGCTGTACTCACGTATGTAACCTGTACTTCCTCATCCATGAGGGGACAATTAAAAGTGAAATGCTAAAACAATGATAGGAAATATCTTTTGGCTCCATCTCTATAACTCATCCCTACCTATCCCTATTCAAATATTTCCCTTTCAGCCCTGGCTAGCATTCAGAAGATCCCTGAAACCTTCTTGGCCACTGGCTGCAACTGAGCCTGGGACCTGCTTTTCCTCCTGGGGCCAGACTTGATTGCCACTGCTGCTGCTAAGTCGCTTCAGTCGTGTCTGACTCTGTGCGACCCCATAGACAGCAGCCCACCAGGCTGCCCCGTCCCTGGGATTCTCCAGGCAAGAACACCGGAGTGGGTTGCCATTTCCTTCTCCAATGCATGAAAGTGAAAAGTGAAAGTGAAGTCACTCAGTTGTGCCTGACTCTTCGCGACCCCATGGACTACAGCCTACCAGGCTCCTCTGTCCATGGGATTTTCCAGGCAAGAGTACTAAGCACATCCAAAAGTATTAATACATCCAAATGATGGTTGACTAGTCTCTGTTGCTAGAGGTAGAAGATTCTCTTTCCTGCCTCAGTGATGATGTTCTCAAACACAAAAGGGAGAATCACTGCTTTCTTCCTGCCAGTTAAGTTAAAGCTGGATATTCTAGACCTTGGCTGCTAATGTGGGACTGGCCACATATAAGCTCAACACCACTGTTGTAAGTGGTTCTCTGCTCAGATTGAAGGACTTCACTTGATGAACTTGCCAGCAACTGAAATGAAAAGGATTTTGAGTCAAGTTAGAACATAAATCACAAAGTGCCTATAAGGTCTCTGTGAAGGATTGCTTGCAAGCTCTTCTCCTAAGTTGCTGCTGATGAACTTAAATTCACTAAAACTACTGCTTCTCTGAAAGATTGACCTCTCTCTTTGAGACAGTGTTTATCAGGGTGGACAATAACTAGGATTCAAAGGGCAAGTTAGCAATTCAGCTCCTGACTTGAAAAACCACTGCAGTAAGCCTTTCTCCAATCACAACAAAAATAACACTTAGAAGCTCAAAGTAACCAACCTGGCTTTTTGATTGAGCAAAATACTGCCAGGATTAACTAAGCAACGTCGAGAATTATTCCTATCTGCTCAGTTCAGTTCAGTCCCTCAGTCGTTTCCAACCCTTTGCAACCCCATGAACCACAGCACGCTAGGACTCCCTGTCCAACACCAACTCCCAACGTTTGCACAAACTCATGTCCATTGAGTCTGTGATGCCATCCAAATATCTCATCCTCTGTTGTCCCCTTCTCCTCTTGCCTTCAAAGTTTTCCAACATCAGGTCTTTTCCAATGAGTCAGCTCTTCCCATCAGGTGGCCAAAGTATTGGAGATTCAGCTTCAACAACAGTCCTTCTAGTGAACACCCAGGACTAATCTCCTTTAGGATGGACTGGTTGAGTCTCCTTGCAGTCCTAGGGGCTCTCAAGGGTCTTCTCCAACACCACAGTTCAAAAGCATCAACTCTTCAGCACTCAGCTTTCTTTATAGTCCAATTCTCACATCCATGCATGACTACTGGAAAAACCATAGCCTTGACTAGACGGAACTTGTTGGCAAAGTAATGTCTCTGCTTTTTAATAGGCTGTCTAGGTTAGTCATAACTTTCCTTCCAAGGAGTAAGCGTCTTTTAATTTCATCGCTACAATCACCATCTGCAGTGATTTTGGAGCCCAGAAAAATAAAGTCTGACACTGTTTCCACCGTTTCCCCGTCTATTTGCCATGAAGTGATAGGAATGGATGCCATGATCTTCTTTATCTGAATGTTGAGCTTTAAGCCAACTTTTTCACTCTCCTCTTTCACTTTCATCAAGAGGCTTTTTAGTTCTTTTTCACTTTCTGCATAAGGGTGGTGTCATCTGCATATCTGAGGTTATTGATATTTCTCCCAGGAATCTTAATTTCAGCTTGTGCTTCTTCCAGCCCAGCATTTCTCAGGATGTACTCTGCATAGAAGTTAAATAAGCAGGGTGTCAATATAGAGCCTTGACATACTGCTTTTCCTATTTGGAACCAGTCTGTTGTTCCATGTCCAGTTCTAACTGTTGCTTCCTGACCTGCATACAGATTTCTGAAGAGGCGGATCAGGTGATCTGGTATTCCCATCTCTTTCAGAATTTTCCACAGTTTATTGTGATCCACACAGTCAAAGGCTTTGGCACAGTCAATAAAACAGGAGTTGATTTTTTTTTTCTGGAACTCTCTTGCTTCCTTGATGATCCAGCAGATATTGGCAATTTGATCTCTGGTTCCTCTGTCTTTTCTAAATCAACCTTTCACATCTGGAAGTTCACAATTCATGAAGCCTTGCTTGGAGAATTTTGAGCATTACTCTGCTAGAGTGTGAGATGAGTGCAATTGTGTGGTAGTTTGAACATTCTTTGGCATTGCCCGTCTTTGGGATTGGAATGAAAACTGACCTTTTCCAGTCCTGTGGCCACTGCTGAGTTTTCTAATTTGTGGCATATTGAGTGCAGCACTTTCACAACATCATCTTTTAGGATTTGAAGTAGCTCAATTGGATTTCCACCACATCCACTAGCTTTGTTCAAAGAAATGCTTCCTAAGGCCAACTTGACCTCACATTCCAGGATGTCTGGCTCTAGGGAATGATCACACCATTGTAATTATCTGGTTCATGAAGATCTTTTTTTGTATAGTTCTTCTCTGTTCTCTTGCCACCTCTTCTTAATATCTTCTGCTTCATTAACTTTATATAAGAAAGAGATTTGGTGCATGGACAAATAAATACATTCATGGTTGTGTTTATATTAGACTCTCAATAGAGACCCAAGAGAGTAATAGAAGTTGTTATGCAAATATTAGGTATTGGCACGTGAGATGGACTAGAGGTAGAAATGAAGTTTGAAATAAGCTGTGTAGTATTTATTTATGACCTATATGAATCCAGTATCTTAAAATAAAAATAAAGTCTGAATCACTTAAATTTTTTTAGTGAGTGTTTATTGTAGTTCATGACAGAAAATGTGAGAGACGGAACGCAAAAACTCTTTTTCGGAGGTCTTTGATCTTTAAGTGGTGATAGTTCTTGCATAGATTTTAGGGTGCCTTTGAAACTTTGAAACTGTACACAAAATATTGAATCTCTTTGCAAATGTGTATATTTCTAGGGAACCTGTGTGACATTTTCCAAAAGACCCCATGATCCAAAACAATGTGATAAATCATGGTTTTGAGGCTTCATAATAATCTCCAGACTTATTTTTTTGAATATCAAGATACTATATAACATGGTGGTTATGAATATGAGTTCTGGATACAAGAGAGCTGGAATCTCCACTCAACTACTTCATTTAACTAGCTGTGCATCACTGGTTAATTTATTAAAACTTCCTAACCTCACTTTTCTTTATTTTCAATAGAAAGAAAATAGCAATACTCTCCCAATGGCATTGTGAGGGTTAAAATAATGCATGTGAAAGCGTTAGTCACTCAGTGGTGTCTGACCCCTTGGACTGTCTGCCAGACTTCTCTGTCCATGGCATTCTCCAGGCAAGAACACTGGAGTGGGTAGCCAGTCCCTCTCCAGGGGATCTTTCCCATCCAAGGATCAAAACCAGATCTCTTGCATGGCAGGAAGATATTTTACTATTCAAGATACATAATAAGAATATTATTATTAAAATAATTGAACTACATATTAGCACGGTGATTACTCAGCAAGCTTTGGGATGGGTCAAAACTAGCACTGTGTTTTGGACATGCTGAATTTGAGATGCTTGCAGGATATCTAAAGAGACATCCAGTATAAAGTTGAATGTAAGGGTCTGGAATGCTGGGAAAGGTCTCTGTTGTGTTATTAAGTTTTGTTTCTGTCCATAATTAGTCCCTTGATTAGCTCATCTAATTTCATTGTCATATGGGTTTGACTCTCAGATTAATATATCCAGTAGAAGTCTTCCTAAACACACACTCCACACACCTATTCAGCAAATAATATTGGATATTTTATAGGCATCTCAAAATGAATATGTCCCAAATCAAATTCTTGATCATCTTCTCTTAACCTGACCCATTTATAGCCTTCCACATATTAGGTTTCCTTGGTGGTTCAGATGGTAAAGAATCTGCCTGCAATGCAAGAGAGCCAGGTTCAATTCCTGGGTCAGGAAGATACCCGGGAGAAGTGAATGGCTTACCCACTCCAGTCATCTTTCCTGAAGAATTCTATGGAGAGAGGAGCCACATATTAATTATCAATATTTTCATTTTTCTGGTTACTCAAGTCAAAGATGTTGAAGTCACTCTGATTTTCTTCCTTCTCTTCCACCCCACATAAAATCCACCCCACCCATCAGAACAAGACCTAATTTCCCCTGCAGTGAGTCTCTCCCATTAGGAAACTTTCATAAGCCTATTATCCCTCTCCATCAGAGGATAGACAGACTGAAAATCACAATCACAGACAACTAACCAATCTAATTACATGGACCACAGCTTTGTCAAACTCAATGAAACTATGAGCCATGCCCTGTAGGGCTACCCAAGATGGATGGGTCGTGGTAGAATGTTCTGATGAAATGTGGTCCACTGGATAAGGGAATGGCATACCACTTCAGTATTCCTTTGAGAACCCCATGGACAGGATGAAAAGGTAAAAAGATAGGACACTGAAAGATGAGCTCCCCAAGTCAGTAGGTACCAAAAATGCTACTGGAGATCAGTGAAGAAATAACTCCAGAAAGAATGAACAGACGAAGCCAAAGCAAAAAACATCACCTAGTTGTTGATATGACTGGTGATGGAAGCAAGGTCCAATGTTGTAAATAACAATATTGCATAGGAATCTGGAATGTTAGGTCCATGAATCAGGCAAAATGGAAGTGGTCAAACAGGAGATGGCAAGAGTGAACATCGACATTTTAAAAATTAGTGAACTAAAATGTACTGGAATGGGTGAATTTAGCTCAGATGAAGACTATATGTACTACTGTGGGCAAGAATCCCTTAGAAGTAGCCATCTACTATGATGGAGTAGCCATCATAGTAAACAAAAGAGTCTGAAATGCAGTGCTTGGATGCAACCGCAAAAATGACAGAATGATCTCTGTTTGTTTCCAAGGCAAACCATTCAGTATCATGTTAATCCAAGACTACGCCCCTATCAGTAATGCTGAAGAAGCAGAAGTTGAATGGTTCTATGAAGACCTACAAGACTTTCTAGAACTAACACTCAGAAACATGTCCTTTTCATTATAGGGAACTAGAATGCAAAGCTAGGAAGACAAGAAACCCCTGGAGTAACAGGCAAATTGGCCTTGGAGTACAGAATAAAGCAGGGGAAATGCCAACAGAGTTTTGCTGAGAGAACACACTGGTCATAGCAAACATCCTCTTCCAACAACACAAAAGAAAACTATACACATGGACATCACCAGATGGTCAACATTGAAATCATATTGATTATATTCTTTGCAGCTAAAAATGGAGAAGCTCCAACAGTCAGCAGAAACAAGATGGGAGCTGACTGTGACTCAGATCATGAACTCCTTATTGCCAAATTCAGACTTAATTTGAACAAAATAGGTAAAACCAATAGATCATGCATGTATGACCTAAATCAAATCTCTTATGATTATACAGTGAAAATGGGAAATAGATTTAAGGGATCAGATATGACAGAGTGCCTGATGAACTATGGACAGAGGTTTGTACAGGAGGCAAGGATCAAGACCATCCCCATGGAAAAGAAATGCAAAGAAAGCAAAATAGCTGTCTGAGGAGGCCTTACAAATAGCTGTGAAAAGAAGGGAAACAAAAGGCAAAGGAGAAAAAGAGAGAAACAAAAGGCAAAGGAGAAAAGGAAAATATACCCATTTAAATGAAGAGTTCCAAAGAATAGCCAGGAGAGATAAGAAAGCCTTCCTTGGTGATCACTGCAAAGAAATAGAGGAAAACAACAGAATGGGAAAGACTAGAGATCTCTTCAAGAAAGTTACAGATACCAAGGGAACATTTCATGCAAAGATGAGCTCAATAAAGGACAGAAATGGTATGGACCTAACAGTAGCAGAAGACGTTAAGAAGAGGTGGCAAAAATACACAGAAAAACTGTACAAAAAAGATATTCACAGCCCAGATAATCATGATGGTGTGATCACTCACCTAGAGCCAGACATCCTGGAATGTGAATTCAAGTGAGCCTTAGGAAGCATCATTATGAACAAAGCTAGTGGAGGGGGTGGAATTCCAGTGGAGCTATTTCAAATCCTAAAAGATGATGTTGTGAAAGTGCTGCACTCAATATGCCAGCACATTTGGAAAACTCAGCAGTGGCCACAGGACTGGAAAAGGTCAGCTTTCATTCCAATCCCAAAGAAAGGCAATGCCAAAGAATGCTCCAAAATACCACACAATTGCACTCATCTCACATGCTAGTAAAATAGTGCTCAAAATTCTCCAAGCCAGGCTTCAACATTGCATGAACCATAAACTTTCACATGTTCAAGCTGGTTTTAGAAAAGGCAGAGGAATGAAAGATCAATTTCCAAGATCTGCTGGATCATCAAAAAAGCAAGGGAGTTCCAGAAAAAGCATCTATTTATTCTTTATTGACTATGCCAAAATCTTTGACTGTGTGGATCACAATAAACTGTGGGAAAATTCTGAAAGAGATGGGAATACCAGATCACCTGACATGCCTCTTCAGAAATCTGTATGCAGGTCAGGAAGCAACAGTTAGAATTGGACATGGAAAAACAGACTGGTTCCAAATAGGAAAAGGAGTATGTCAAGGCTGTATATTGTCACCCTGTTTAACTTATATGCAGAGTACATCCTGAGAAATGCTGGGCTGGAAGAAGCACGAGCTGGAATTAAGATTTCTGGGAGAGGTATACAAATGACACCACCGTTATGGCAGAAAGTGAAGAAGAACTAAAAAGCTTCTTGATGAAAGTGAAAGAGGAGAGAGAAAAAGTTAGCTGAAAGCTCAACATTCAGAAAACAACGATCATGGCATCCATTTCTATCACTTCATGGCAAATAGATGGGGAAACAGTGGCAGACTTTATTTTTTGAGCTCTAAAAGTACTGCAGATGGTGATTGCAGCCATGAAGTAAAAAGGCGTTTACTCCTTGGAAGGAAAGTTATGACCAACCTAGACAGCATATTAAAAATCAGACATTACTTTGCCACCTAAGATCCGTCTTGTCGAGGCTGTGGTTTTCCAGTGGTCATGCATGGATGTGAGAGCTGTAGTATAAAGAAGGCTGAGCACCGCAGAGTTGATGCTTTTGAGCTGTGGTGTTGGGGAAGACTCTTGAGAGTCCCTTGGACTGCAAGGAGATCCAAACAGTCCATCCTAAAGAGATCAGCCCTGAATGTTCATTGGAAGGACTGAACTGAAGCTAAAACTCCAATACTTTGGCCACCTGTTGCGAAGAGCTCACTCACTTGAAAAGATCCTGATGCTAGGTAAGATTGAAGGCTAGAGGAGAAGGGACAACAGAGGATGAGATGGTTGGATGGCATCATGGACTCAATAGACATGAGTCTGAGTAAACTCCGGGAGTTGGTGATTGACAAGGAGGCCTGGAGTGCTGCAGCCCACGGGGTCACAAAGAGTCAGACACGACTGAGCGGCTGAACTGAAACTGACAGGATCAATGGCATGATCTTCACTTTTTGAATGCTGAGTTTTAAGACAGCTTTCTGACTCTCCTCTTTCACCTTCATCAAGAGGTTCTTTGGTTCCTTTTCCCCTTCTGCCATATAAGTGGTATTGTTTGCACATCTGAAGCTGTTAAAATTTCTCCTGGCAATCTTGATTTCAGCTTGTGCATCATCCAGCCTGGCATACTGCTTAATATTCTCTGCATAGAAGTCAAAGAAGGAGGTTGAAAAGTACAGCCTAGCATTTCACATGATGTACTCTTCATAGAAGTTAGATAAACAGGGTGTTATTAACTAAGCAGAACTTAAATAAGGTTACCAGGGTAATCTCTTCAATCTGGAGACATGGCATATTACCCCATCCATCATTCATTCAATCATGTTTCTTTCAAACATCAGAAAAAATGAGAGCAGCAGAGGCAGAGCAAAAAGAATAAACTGAAATATGGGAGAGCTCTCGCCAGCCCTCAGAGGCACTAACAAACACCTGCTCTGTGCCTTGGAAAACTGAGCAGTAGCCACAGGAATGGAAAAGGTCAGTTTTCATTCCAATTCCCAAAGAAAGGCAATGCCATAGAATGTTCAAACTACTGCACAATTGCACGCATCTCACATACTAGCAAAGTAATGCTCAAAATTCTCCAAGAGAGGCTTCAACAGTATGTGAACTGTGAACATCCAGATATGCCATCTGCATTTAAAACTGGGAGAAAAACCGGAGATCCAATTGCAAATATCCATTGACTCATCGAAAAAGCAAGAGAGTTCCAGAAAAAACAACTACTTTTGCTTTATTGACTATGTCAAAGTCTTTTACTGTGTGGATCACAATAAACCGGAAAATTCTTGAAGAGACAGGAATATGAGACCAGCTCACCTGCCTCCTGGGAAATCTGTATGCAGGTCAACAAGCAAGTTAGAACTGGACATGGAACAACAGACTGGTTTCAATTTGGGATAGGAGTACAGCAAGGCTACTTATTTGTATATTGCTACCATGCTTATTTAACTTATATGCAGAGTACATCATGTGAAATGTCAGGCTAGATGAAGAACAATCTGGGATCAAGATCGCCAGAAGAAATATCAATAACCTCAGAAACGCAGAGCACACCACCCTTATGGTAGAAAGTGAAGAAGAGCTAAAGTGTCTCTTGATGAAAGTGAAAGAGGAGAGTGAAAAACTTGGCTTAAAACTCAACATTCAAAAAACTAAGATGATGGCATGAAGTCCCATCACTTCATGGCAAATAGATGGGGAAATAATGGAAACAGTGAGAGACTTTACATTTTCTCCAAAATCACTGCAGATGGTGACTGCAGCCATGAAATTAAAAGATGCTTGATACTTGAAAGAAAAGCAATGACCAACCTAGAGAGCATATTAAAAACGGGAGACATTACTTTGCCAACAAAGTCCTGTAGAGTCATACTATGGTTTTTCCAGGAGTCATGTATGGATGTGAGAGTTAGAGGATAAAGAAAGCTGAGCACCAAAGAACTGATGATTTTGACCTGTGGTATTGGATAATACTCTTGAGAGTTCGTTGGACTGCAAGGAGATCCAACCAATCAATCCTAAAGGAAATCAGTCCTGAATATTCATTGGAAGGACTGATGTTGAAGCTGAAACTCCAATACTTTGGCCACCTGATGTGAAGAACTGACTCATTGGAAAAGACCCTGATGCTGGGAAAGTCTGAAGGTAGGAAGAGAAGGGGACGCCAGAGGATGAGATGGCTGGATTGCATCACTGACTTGATGGACATGAATCTGAGCAAGCTCCAGGAGTTGGTGATAGACAGGGGAGCCCAGCATGCTGTAGTCCTTTGGGTCACAAATAGTCAGACACAACTGGGCAACTGAACTGAACTGATCTGTGACTTGGAGCAATTTCTTAATTTATCAAAATCTGTTTCCATATTTGCAAAATAAGGATCATATGCCAAGCTTTGATCTACTGGGATTTGCATTGAGTAATAAATATTAAAGACACTGGTGCATTTCAAAGTGTTTTTTAAGCTAAAGCCATTGCTATTATGGACACTGAAAAATTCCATCAGTTGATTGCCCGCTATATGGTACTGCAGGGTACAAATTTGAACAAGGCACATTCCCTGCCTTGTACTTTTAACTATCTAATGCAGTAATACTCCAGGTTCACCTGATTTGCTCTTTACTTACTGCTCCTGCTTATCAGAAATCAGTTTTCTTCATTCTGGGTAAAATATATATATATATATATATATATATATATATATATATAATATTTATATATTCCAATTGAGAACAATCAGAGGGTTGATTTCAGTCCCTTACCTTGAAATGACTCATTTGATAATCTCCAATTCCCTGACCCATGAAAGCAGCACCTGCACAAAACTCTATTTCCTCAAATATCAGGTAGGTGAGAAATATAACACACGCGGGGTTGGGGGATGGGTGGGAATGGATCTCACGGAAAGCAAATGTCTCTCCAGATTCACATCTTGGACATCTCTGGTAAGCTCTTAAGTGCAAAGCAGAATCTTTAAAGACTACCTTATACAATATCTGTAATATTGTATATAAATCTCCCAGTTTGTACACCTCATTAATTCAGTCTACATCTGTGTAGCAAGAAACTGAAGTAATCAACGAGATAGTGAACACTGGAAACTTTGCCATTGAGAGACCTGAATTACTCCTCTAAGCTGACATCACCCAAAGTGATTGGGAGAAAACGCTTCTCTCCACCTCATTATGTTAAAGCTATACACACTCACAGACACACACACACACACACACACACAGAAAATGTTATGTAATATGACATCATAATATACAGTTTAAGTTAAGGTTCCCCAGTCAGCTTAGATGGGGAGAAATGGAGTTCAAGGGAAGAAATACGTGAATTAGAACTTAATTTATACCACTGAACACATATTGGGCTTCCTTGATAGCATATTGTGTTTAGGGTCTAAGTACTTTAAATATTTCTATAAAATGAGAAAGCCAGGGTTAAAAAAAAAACTATTTACATGAAAAAAATACACTCTCTCTCTTCTGCTTCCCCAAGGTGAAATTAAGCTCAAAGTTATTACTTTTCTTAGGGGGGGGGGAAGATTTCTCTCCAGAGAATTTTTAGAGGGAGAAGATAATTAGATTCTGTTCTGATAAGATATGCAGATGAATTATGAGTGATTATCTGACACCAAGGTGCAAGCAGCTGCAGAGCTGCTTTCCCCCTGAGCTTGCATCTTAGAGAGGCCATGGTTCTTTGGTTTCTGTCTGTTGTGGAACAAAACCAGAGTGAGATTGCAAAGAGGCAGGAGAAACACTGAAAGTCTTATTAAATGTAGAAGGTCAATCTAGGGAGCAGGAAAGTGGCCTTTCTTTGAAAAAGTTTTTAAATTTTATTTAATTCTTACTCCAAATGTGACTGAAAAACAACTTCAAATGTTTCCTATATGAGGCAAGTTATGCTGTTAAGGTTAAACAAATAACCTGAGAAGGGACCTGAAAAAAAGTATTTGAAGACATAATAGCTAAAAATTTCCCTAACATGAGAAAGGAAACATTCAATTAAGTACAGGCAGCAGAGTCCCAGGCAGAATAAACCCAAATAGGAACACACTGAGACACACAGTAAGCAAATTGACCAAATTAAAGGCAAAGAAGAATTATTAAAAGAAACAAGGGAAAAGCAACAAATAATATACAAGGGAAACGCCATAAGATTATCAGCTGATTTATCAGCAGTAACTCTATAGGCCAAAAGGGAGTGGCATGACATATTAAAATAATGAAATCAAAGGCCCTAGAACAAAGAATACTCTAACCAGCAAGGCTCACATTCATGTTTGATGGAGAAATCAAAAGATTTACAGACAAGCAACAGCTAAGGCAATTCAGCACCACCAGAACAGCTTTGCAAACAAATGTTAAAGGAACTTCTCTAAGCACACACACACACACACACACACACACAAATGATCACAACCAGAAACAAGAAAATTACAAATGGAAAAGCTCCCCAGTAAATGCAAACATAGAGTTGTTGCCATTGTTTAGTTGCCAAGTTGTGCTTGATTCTTTGTGACCTCATGGACTGCAGAATGCCAGGCTTCCCTGTCTTCACTATCTGTCAGAGTTTACTCAAACTCCTGTCCATTGAGTCAATGATGCTATCCAACCATCTTATCCTCTGTTCCCCCTTCTTCTCCTGCCCTCAATCTTTCCCAGCACCAGGGTCTTTTCCAACGACTTGGCTCTTTCCATCAGGTGGCCAAAGTATTGGAGTTTAGGCTTCAGTATCAGTCCCTCCAATGAGGGATTTCCTTAAGAATTTCCTCTCCAGTCCCCTCCAATGAGTTTATTTCCTTTAGGATTGACTGGTTTGATCTCCTGGATGTCCAAGGGACTCTCAAGAGTCTTCTCCAACACCACAGTTTGAAAACATCAGTTCTTCGATGCTCAACCTACATTATGGTCCAGCTCCACATTTCTGCATGACTACTGGGAAGGTGTGAAATCATTTGCACACAAATATGATATAAAAAGCAGCAACTGTGATAGAGGAGAGCAGAAACACAGTTTATTGGAAATGCACTTAGAATTAAAAGACCAACAACTTGAAGCAACTTCGTTTATATATAGACAGCTATATCAAAACCTCATGGTAACCTGAAACCAAAAAACTATTGGGTTGGCCAAAGAATTCATTCAGGTCTTCAGACAAATCCAAATGAACACTTTGGCCAACCCAATACAACAGATACACACACAAATAAAGAAAAAGGAACTCAAACATGACACTAAAGTTAGCCATCAAATCACAAGAGAAGAGGAAAAAAGAGGAAAGGAGGGGGAAAGGCTTACAGAAACAATCCAAAACAATTACCAAAAATGGCAATAAGAACATGGATATCAATAATTACTTTAAACATAAATGGATTAACTGCTCCAACCAAAAGACACAGACTGGCTGAATGGATAAAAACACAAGACCTGTATACACGTTGTCTTCAAGAGATCCACTTCAGGCCTAGGGACAGATACAGATGGAAAGTGAAGAAATGGAAAAGGGGAGTCCATGCATATGTGAATCAAAGGAAAGGTGCAGTGGCAATACTCACATGAGACAAAATAGACGTTAGAATAAAGACCATTAAAAAATACAAAGAAGGACACTACATAATGATCAAGTGATCAACCCAAGAAGAAGATACAATAATTGTAAACATATACACACCCACCATAAGAGCATCCCAATACATAAGTCAAATACAGCCAGAAAAGGAGAAGGGAAAATGACAGTAACACATTAATAGACAGATCATCCAGAAAACAAATAAGGAAAGACACAACTTAAGTAGCTTGTTAAGCCAGATGACGTAATTGATACTTATAGAGCATTCTACTCAAAAGTAGCAGAATACACATTCTTCTCATGTGCACAAGGGAACATTGTCCAAGATTCACCACATGCTGGGCCACAAAGCAAACCTCAATAAATTTAAGAAAATCAAAATCACATCAAGCATCTGCCCCAACCACAATGCTATGAGATTAGATATCAACTACAAGAGGGGGAAAAAAAAATACTGTAAAGCAGGTGGAGGCTAAATAATATGCTGCTAAACAACTAGTGGATCACAGAAGAAATAACCAGAAAATCAAGCAATACTTGGAGACAAATGAAAATGAAAGCACAGTCATCCAAAACCTATAGGATGCAGAAAAGCAGTTCTAAGAGGAAAAGCTACAGTGACACAGTCTCACCTCAGGAAGGGAGGAAAATCACAGACCTGAGAAAACCTGATATTATACTTAAAGGACTAGAGAAAGAACAAGCAAAACTCAGAGTTAGCAGAAGGGAAGAAATCAGAAAGATCAGGACAAAAATCAATGAAATAGAAAGGAAGAAAATGATAGGAAAAAAAAAAAACTCAGTGAAACTAGAAGTGGTTCTTTTAGAAGATAAACAAAAATGATAAATTTCTAGCCAGACTCATCAAGAAAAAAAGGAAGTGGGCTCAAACTGATGAAGAGATAAATGAAAAAGAATTTACGACAGACACCCTAGAAATAAAAAGAATCATAAGAGACTATTGCAAGAACTACAAACAACATGCCAATAAAATGGACAACCTAGAAAAACTGGACAAATTCTTAGAAATGGACAATCTCCCAAGACTGAAGCATGCTGAAACAGAAAATATAAACAGACTAAGCACAAGTGTTGAAACTGAGACTATGATTATACAACTTCCCCATACGCTACATTTTCATCTATTCATCTATCTATGAATGGGCATATAGGTTGCTTCCATAGCTTGGCAATTATAAACAATGCTGCAGTGAGCATTCCGGTGCATATATCATTTTGGAATTAGTGGTTTTGTTTTCCTTGGGTATATACCCAGGAGTAAAATTAATGGTTAAAGTGGTTCAGTTCAGTTCAGTTCAGTTGCTCAGGCGTGTCCGACTCTGCGACCCCATGAACTGCAGCATGCCAGGCCTCCCTGTCCATCACCAACTCCCGGAGGTCACTCAGACTCATGTTTTATCGAGTCCATGATGCCATCCAGCCATCTCATCCTCAGTCGTCCCCTTCTCCTCCTGCCCACAATCCCTCGCAGCATCAGAGTCTTTTCCAATGAGTCAACACTTCACATGAGGTGGCCAAAGTACTGGAGTTTCAGCTTTAGCATCATTCCTTCCAAAGAAATCCCAAGGCTGATCTCCTTCAGAATGGACTGGTTGGATCTCCTTGCAGTCCAAGGGACTCTCAAGAGTCTTCTCCAACACCGCAGTTCAAAAGCATCAATTCTTCGGCGCTCAGCCTTCTTCACAGTCCAACTCTCACATCCATACATGACCACAGGAAAAACCATAGCCTTGACTAGACGGACCTTAGTCGGCAAAGCAATGTCTCTGCTTTTGAATATACTATCTAGGTTGGTCATAACTTTTCTTCCAAGGAGCAAGCGTCTTTTAATCTCATGGCTGCAATCACCATCTGCAGTGATTTTGGAGCCAAGAAAAATAAAGTCTGACACTGTTTCCACTGGTTCCCCATCTATTTCCCATGAAGTGATGGGACCAGATGCCATGATCTTCGTTTTCTGAATGTTGAGCTTTAAGCCAACATTTTCACTCTCCTCTTTCACTTTCATCAAGAGGCTTTTTAGTTCTTTTTCACTTTCTGTCATAAGGTGGTGTCATCTGCATATCTGAGGTTATTTATATTTCTCCCAGCAATCTTGATTCCAGCTTGTGTTTCTTCCAGTCCAGCATTTCTTATGATGTACTCTGCATATAAGTTCAGTAAGCAGGGTGACAATATACAGCCTTGACGTACTCCTTTTCCTGTTTGGAACCAGTCTGTTGTTCCATGTCCAGTTCTAACTGTTTCTTCCTGGCCTGCATACAGATTTCTCAAGAGGCAGGTCAGGTGGTCTGGTATTCCCATCTCTTTCAGAATTTTCCTCAGTTTATCATAATCCACACAGTCAAAGGCTTTGGCATAGTCAATAAAGCAGAAATAGATGTTTTTCTGGAAGTCTCAATTGAAGAAAGAGTCCTTTCTGAAATATCCAATGGCTCTGCTCAAACTCAGGGGGAAAGTCAGAGGGTCATTAGGATGCAGGTTGACAATAAACTGGTATGAACAAAATTAGTCATAATGGAATTACACTGTGTCAAAACAGAAAAGCTTCAGCTATGAAGCCAACCACAACCAAGTTCAAATCCTAGTTGAGTCACTTTCCAGCTATGTTACTTTGAGCTGTTCATATCTATTCTGAAACTCATCTGCAATGGGGCTAAGGATCAACTGTTAAGACTGGCTGAGAAGTTGCAATTAACATTTTGAAACACAGCAGTTGTGCAACAAAAGGTAAAAACAACTATGAGAATCAGAAGGTCAACTGCAGTGCTGAATGCAAAGGCATGAATCTGCCACTTGAAACAGCAAATGCTTCTGAGAAAACCACAGTTTGGGTCTTTTTAGTTTGTCACCTGAAGAGTTTGTTAGGCCATCAGAAATCACCTTTTGCCCTTCATGAGAATTTACTTTGCAGATTTTGCAATTATCATCAGACTTAAAGATTATGTGAATGATACAAGAATGTTAACAGCACATCAAAAGATAAATGAGTGCACCTAGCATTAAAGACCTAAGGACACTCCTCATCAGGTGAGAAAGAACAATCAGGGATAACACTGACATCAGTCACAAGGCTTGGCACTGCTAAGGTGAGATAGGAGCTGGGGGGTTAGTTTAAGTGGGTCTTGCACTCACCCCCTTCATCTCCATCACAGAAAGCATATATGACAGAGTAGAGCGTGCACAACGCTGGGTCTTAGCTTTCCACTGAACCAGTCATTCTCTCTGTAAGCAAATACTGAACACTAGTTAGTGCCTGCTTTGAAAAATGCAGACGAGAGAAAGGCATGCTCCCTGCCTTCAAACCATCGCTGATCTAGAGGAGGAGAGAGACAACCAAGGTGACGGCAACACGAACAAGACGCGACCAAAGCTGCGACCTTGCTGCCGGAAGGGATAGCGGGGCACAAACGAGGAGCTTCAGCTCCATCGAGGCTGAGCACGAGGCAGCAGAAGCGTGTGCTTCAACCGAACTCAAGACTGAGCAGGAGTACCCTGGAAAGGCAGGGTGGTGGGGACTAACCTGGGCGTGGTGACTTCTTCGTGACGTCACACATAGACCTTAACAGGAGTGCAGAAAGTCTAAGAGGGGGGCAGATGGGAAACGACTGTGAGCAGAGATCACACACCCTGCCTTTCCTGCGTATCCTCTAAGAAGGCCGAGCAGGATGATTGGCACATAGGTCTACAGGAGATAAATATTTATTATGAAATGTCATATTATCTGAAGATTTAATTTGATATATAACAGACACACGTATTTATGATGAAATTTCATTTTATCTGAAGATTTAATCCCATATATAACAGAGACAAGTATTTATTATGAAATCTCATATTATCTGAGGATTTAATCCCATATGCAATAGAGCAGAATCATAAGTACACTTTGTCTATGGTTAAGGGAGAACAGTGAAGACCTAATTTTACCAGAGCAAGGAAAACAGACAGGGCTTCTTTTTATCGAAGAGCCAGAAGGAATCTTGGATATTATCCAATGCACTGTTCAATGATCAGTCAAAAAAATAGCTTTTGATTTCTAATTCAGTATTCTTTGGGATCCCTGAGTCCTTGAGAACAACATTAATGCATCACTCAATGTGAGATAAGGACACGGAGACCCCCAAAGGAAAAATGGTTGTGCAATGCATCCAGCTCATCAGCAATGTTCAGACTTCCGTGCAGTTGCATTCATTTCACAAGCTAGCAAGGTAATGCACAAAATCCTTCAAGTCTTCAGCAGTATGTGAACCAAGAAGGACCAAATGTACAAGCTGGATTTAGAAAAGGCAGAGGAACTATAGATCAAATTATTAAAAGCTGTTGGATCATAGATAAAGCAAGGGAATTCCAGAATAACATCTACTTCTGCTTCATTGACTACACTGAAGCCTTTGACTGTGTGTATCACAACTGGGTAATTCTTAAAGAGATGGGAATATTAGACCATTTTACCCATCTCCTGCATGTAGGACAAGAAGTAACAGAACAGGATGGGGAAATGGATTGGTTCAAAATAGGGAAAGGATTACATCAAGGCTGTATATTTTCACCCTGCTTGTGTAACTTCTATGCAGAGCACATCATGTGAAATGCCAGGCTTGGTGAACGACAAGCCAGAATCAAGATTGCCAGGAGAAATAACAACCTCATGCACACAGGTGATATCACTCTAATGGCAGAAAGTGAAGAGGAACTAAAGAACCTCTTGATGAAAGTGAAAAAAGAGAGTGAAAAGCTGGCTTAAGACTCAGCATTCAAAGAACAAAGATCGTGGCATCCAGTTCCATCACTTCATGATAAATAGAGGAGGAAAAACTAGAAACAGTGACAAATTTTATTTCCTTGGGCTCCAAAATAACTGCAAATGATGACTGCAGCCACGAAATTAAGACACTTGTTCCTTGGAAGAAAAGCAATGACAAACCTGTTAAAGAGCATATTAAAGAGCAGAGACATCACTTTGCCAGCAAAGGTTCATATATTGAAACTATGATTTTTCCAGTAGTCATGTATGGATGTGAGATTTGGACCATAAAGAAGGCTGAGCACCGAAGAATTGCTGCTTTTGAACTGTGGCATTGGAGAAGCCCCTTGGGAGTCTCTTGGACAGCAAGGAGATCAGACCACTCAATCCTAAAGGAAATTAACCGTGAATATGCATTGGAAAGACTGATGCTGAAGTTGAAGCTCCAATATTCTGGCCACCTGATGTGAAGAGATGACTCATTGGAAAAGATCCTGATTCTGGGAAAGATTGAAGACAGGAGAGGGGGGCAACAGAGGGTGAGATGTTTGGATAGCAACACTGGCCCAATGGACATGCTGCTGCTGCTGCTAAGTCACATCAATCGTGTCTGACTCTATGCAACCCCATAGTTGGCAGCCCACCAGGCTCCCCTGTCCCTGGGATTCTCCAGGCAAGAACACTGGAGTGGGTTGCCATTTCCTTCTTCAATGCATGAAAGTGAAAAGTGAAAGTGAAGTCGTTCAGTCATGTCCGATTCTTTGCAACCCCATGAACTGCAGCACACCAGGCCTCCCTGACCATCACCAACTCCTGGAGACCACCCAAACCCATGTCCATTGAGTCAGTGATGCCATCCAACCATCTCATCCTCTATCATCCCCTTCTCCTGCACTCAATCTCTCCCAGCATCAGGGTCTTTTCAAATGAGTCAGCTCTTCCCACCAGGTGCCAAAGTATTGGAGTTTCAGCTTCAACATCAGTCCTTCCAATGAACACCCAGGACCGATGTCCTTTAGGATGGACTGGTTGGATCTCCTTGCAGTCCAAGGGACTCTGTTTATCACAGTTTAGGCACCACCTGTTTGAATAGACAGCTACCAGTACCACAACTTTCAGAATCTCTAATTACAGACCCACTCATAATTCACAATGGTCCAATTTATGTTTATGGTCAGAGTTTCAGCTTCCAGTTTATCTTGAACTAAAACTAAGTCTGTGGAAAGCAAACAGAAAGGGTCAGGATAAACTGGCCAGCTTACAATGATAAAAACAGTGTTTTTTAAAAAACCCACATTCCTTGGCCTTGTCATATTACTGATTCGTGCCTTCACACATAAAAGTGGGGTTTGTCTTACATTCTGATTAGATAGTACCTTGGAACTTCTGAGCCAAAAATAAGAATTGTTATTTTCTTTATTGAAGGATGGTGGTAACGATTTTTCACCAGGAAATTGTAAAAGCAGAGCAATCAGTTTGTGCTGTTCTTTACATACATATGATCCTTTCATCAGTAGTCTCTGAAGTGAAGTGAAGTGAAGTCACTCAGTCATGTCTGACTATTTTGCGACCCCATGGACTGTAGCCTACAAGGCTCCTCTGTCCATGGCATTTTCCAGGCAACAGTACTGGAGTGGGTTGCCATTTCCTTCTCCAGGGCACATTTCTGAGCCAGGGATCGAACCCGGGTTGCCTGCATTGCTTGTGGACGCTTTACCGTCTGAGCCACCAAACAGGCACATGACGAACATTAGTGTGTAGTGAAATATACTAAGTACGAAGAAAACACAAGAGAGTTAAAGAAACCGTCACATGATTCCTTAAATGAGTCTTAATTGATACATAGATGTTTTCCTGGCCAGGTAAAGCGAGAAGGTTCCCAAACAAAGTATACTGTAGAATCAAAGTTTTTCTGCAGCAGAAGGAAGTTTCACGGCTGAGAAGTGAAACTATGGCTAGAAGACTAGTCATTGTGAAAGTGATTTGCCTGTCCTGCCACTGTGAGCTGTGAAAATAAGAGCAAGTTACTAAAGCATTTAGTGCTTGCCCATAGGATTGTTGTGAGGATTAACTTTTCTAATGCACGTGAAGGGTTTAGAATACTGCTGGCACATCTTTGGTGCTTAATAAACGTTTTCTTATTGTTACCACTGTCAAATCATCATCACCATTATTTCAAACAAAAGTGCTATTCCTGGGGGTTTTCTTTTACTTGTGAGAGGAGAGCCCATTTCGTTTATCATCATACCACAAATATCGTGATTCGGATATGGTCCAGGTGCCAAGGAGTAAGTTCAAAATCATGTACATTAGGTTGCTGATAAGGTCATGGTAGATGCCATAGGCTTAGCTGAGGAAATTCCTTTCTTCAAAAAACCACATGCTGTTTTCACATAATCATATACTCCCACCCAGAATTACCAATTCTACTTGGTGCCATAAAAGATTTCTACTGGCTCTATCTGTCATTCAGCCCAGTCCCACCATGGAGCCCATAAACCAGAATCCAACTTCATTCTTTCAGAATAATATTCCAAAGCACGAACCAATCTCAAAAACACAACTCCACACCACAGAGACAGCTAAGTTCCAAATTTAAAATTATTTCCTGCCTATTCTTAGGACTTTGGCTCAAGGAATGAGATCAATGCTCCCTTAGGTTTTGGTAGGAGTTAGAATTGTTTCTCTTTCTGCCAATCCTTTATCTCTTCAGTCAGTTACCAGCCATGAGGACATTATCATTTTGAACCAGAAAAATCCATCCCCAAACCACTATCTTTGTGGATTCTTTTATTTCTAGCTTTGCCAAGGACCCCAATCTTGCTTCTCCTGTACAAATAGGGTTCTTTGTATTAAAATTTGCCAATCACTGTCTAGGTGGTTAGAATGCAGATATAAAGGCCATGATCCTTAGTAAGTGTCCCTGGGTGAAACTCAGGTGATTAAAATGAACACATACAACATTGTAGGAACCAGCACAAGGCTGGCACAAGATAGACACTCAATGTGAGCATGTTCGGATGAATTTTGTCTCTTACACTGAGCCATAAGACACTAATTATATTTGACTGGCTTGATCTTTAAAAAACAGCAATTATATATGATTTAACCTAATCAGCATTCTGATGGGATTAATCTTTGGGTATTGTTGGAGTATAGGGAAATAGCTACATGGAATAAAGCCCTGGCTTTTAAAAATTCAACTTTTTTCCTTGTTAGAAAAGCAATATATCAGAGAAGAATCTTTCTCCACTTTAACTGCCACTCCTCATGTGCAATCCATCATCACCTCTCCCTTGGAGTACTGCAAGAGCTTCTTTTTTTTTTTTTTTTTTTTTTTTTTTTTTCTGCAAGAGCTTCTTAACTGACTTCTCCACTTTCATTCTTCTTGCACTTGGGCATGAACTTGGGTGAGCATACATGTACACATGTACGATGGACATGAGTTTGAGCAAGCTCCAGGAGACATCAAAGGACAGGGAAGCCTGGTGTGCTGCAGTCCATGGGGTCACAAAGAGGTGGACATGACTGAGCAACTGAACAGCATGAAAGACAAACTGAACACATAGGAGACTTCCCTGGTGCTCTAGCAGTTAGGGGTTTGCCTACCGATGCCGCAGACACAGATTCAATCCCTTGTCCAGGAGGATCCCACATGCCATGGAATAACTAAGCCACAGCTATACCACAACTACTGAGCCCACACTCTAGGGCCAACAAGACAGCCGCCAAAGCCTGTGTGCCTAGAGTCCATACTGCACAGCAAGAGAGGCCACTTCAACAAAGAGCATCCCTTGTTCACTGCAACTAGAGAAAGCCCATGCTATGCAATGAAGACCAAGCACAGTGAAAATAAAATAAATAAATAAATAAAAATAAACAAACAGGACCTACGTAAAAGCTTTCCACAGCAAAGGAAACCACCAACAGAACAAAAAAGACAACTTACTGAATGGAAGGAAATATTGGTAAATGATATGAGCAAAAAGGGATCCAAACAACATAAATGGCTCATACAACTCAACCTCCAAAAAACAAACAACCCAGTTAAAATATGGGCAGAAGAAATGAATAGACATTTTTCCAAAGAAGATATGCAGGTGGCCAACAGATATATGAAAAGATGCTCAACATCATTAGTCATCAGGGAAATGCAAATGAAAACCACAATGAGGATTAAAGAAAAGGAAAAAAGAAAGAAAAGACAAAACCTCAAATTGTAAATAGAAACAAGAACAAAGTAACATATACACAAAAGAAACGAAAACAGAACGAAAAACAAAACAAAACACAAGAGAACTAAAGAAACTAAAGAAACCAAAAAAGAAATCGAACAATTTTTAAAAAGCTAAAAATAAATAAAACAAAACCAAAGTAGAGTGCCAACTGAAGAATAAAGCAAAGAAAACAAAACAGACAAAAATTCTCAGAAATCATTAAAAGATAATTAAAATGATTAAAAGATGAAATCTTCACACTTTTGGAAATAGGGATGGCTCTTGAGAATTTGGGCTTCCCTGGTGGCTCAGATGGCAAAGCATCTGCCCACAATGTGGGGGAGACCCAGGTTCAGTCCCTGGATTGGGACGATCCCCTGGAGAAGGAGATGGCAACCCACTCCAGTATTCTTGCCTGGAAAATCCCATGGACAGAGGACCCTGGTAGGCTACAGTCCATGGGGTTGCAAAGACTTGAACACCACTGAGCAACTTCACGTTCTTGAGAATATTATACTAAGTGAAAAAAATCAAGCAGAGAAAGACAGCTACCATATGACTTCACTCCTTTCTGGATACAAACGTGAAATGTTAAAAACAAACATACAGTGCAGTGGCTCCTCGAGTGGGAGTGCTGGGAGGATGGTAGAATGGGTAAAGAAGGTCAACTGCATGGCGACTGATGGAAAAACACTTTTAGTGGTGAGCATGCTGTAGTGCTTCAGAGGTTGAATTATAATTTCCCACACCTGAAATTTATGTAATGTTGTAAACCATGTAACCTTAATAGGGTGTTACAAACATTTTAAAGTCAAAAATGCTTTTTTTCAGAAATTTAAACCCTTAGGGAGAAATAACAGCTTTCAAAAGAACAATTTGCTGTATGACTGAGGGAATTCAAGCAGGGGTTCTATGACAGTCTGAAAGGGTGGGATGGGGAGGAGACGCAAAGGATATGGTCGTACCTGTGGCTGATTCTTGTTGATGTATGACAGAAAGCCACAAAATTCTGTAAAGCAATTATCCTTCAGTTCAGATTTTTTAAAAGAAAATTTTTAAGTAATCTGAGAAAAGCAGAAGAAAAGGAAAGTTTCCAATCTTAACAACAACAAAGAAAGAACATTTCCCAATTCCAGGAGGCGTTCATAGCCTCCTAGAGGTTTTGCAAGCTTCTGCTCATGTGTTGAGTTAAAACAGCTCTTCCTTTCAATGGGGGAGAGCTAATGAGCCTGACCCAGCATGATGCCAGTGCAGACAACAAAGAAGGAGCCCAGCCCCTCCTCCCAGGGGTCAGGCCACACCATCCACTGGGCTGTGATTGGCTTCAGCTCTTGACTAAAGGACACTTAATAATGAATAAGAACTCTGCTAAAAGATCAGCCAACAGAGAGAAGAGAGAAAGGTAGACCAAGTTCTGGAGTGTGGGGAAAGTCTTCATCAGGACAAAAAAGACTCAGGACAGAGAAGTGAGAGGCTGGGAAGGAACTCACTATCAGGTTTGCCAAGAGTCAAGTAGGCTAAACAGTTTTCTTTGAAGGCTTCTTACTTCACAGGAGAGGGAAAAGGTCATTCTGTAGTTCAATCAGGTGAGAATTAGAAATTCCAGGTGTCAAGCCAGAAATTCTAAAAGTACAAAGACAATGACATTTGAAGAAAAGCCTGAGGGCAATGGGAGCCTTGTAGATGAGAGCCAGCTGGACCTAGATGCGAAGCATCAGGCAAACGGGAAACCAGGAGCAAGTGGGAAAGCCAAGCTCTCTGCAAGGCAAGAGGCATATGCGAAGTGCAACTTGCCCAGAAAAAGCCTCAACACGTATACCTGGCAGGAGATCCAGAGACACAATCAGAAGACTGATCAGTGGCTGGTGATCAATCGCAAGGTCTATGATGTTACTGGCTGGGCAGACAGGCATCCTGGTGGGAGGCAGGTCCTCAAGCACTACGCTGGGGAAGACGCCACGGTAAGGAGCTCAAAGCCTGCCCTCTCTCTCTCTGTTCCAGGTGCTGGGTGGCTGGGACCTTGGCTGTCTTTCCAAAACCATTTCAAGTACCTGTTCAAGCTCCATGATCACTCATCTCCTCCCAAACCAACTTTTCAGTATTCCTATCCAGCAAAAACTTGAAAGCTAATTAAGCCTCAGGTCTAGCTATTATTTGCACTGGGTTTGGGGTGGGCTCAGATGCTAACAGTAGATACTATGTGTATTGCAGGTTTTGGTTTTTGTTCTTGGCATTATGTTTTTTGTTTTATTTGTTTGGTTTTGAAATGTAGTTATTGTCTTATAAGAAGGAAATTACAAATAGGTGAGTAAAATCTGGAAAAAACGTCGTGACCCAAGTAGAAATTTCTCAGACTCCTACAACTGGAGTGCGTGAAGTAGACAGCAGTCCATCTGGCGAGCATCAGAATGTTGAGCGGTGTTTGAAGCGTACAGTGACACAGAGTGGTGTCATCTGCATAACTGAGGTTACTGATACTTTGCCTGGCAATCTTGGTTCCAGCTTGTGCTTCATCCAGCCCAGCGTTTCTCATGAGATACTCTGCATACAAGTTAAATAAGCAGGGTGACAATATACAGCCTTGACGTACTCCTTTTCCTATTTGGAACCAGTCTGTTGTTCCATGTCCAGTTCGAACTGTTGCTTCCTGACCTGCATACGGATTTCTCAAGAGGCAAGTCAGGTGGTCTGGTATTCCTATCTCTTTCATAATTTCCCACAGTTTATTGTGATCCACACAGTCAAAGGCTTTGGCATCATCAATAAAGCAGAAAAATATGTTTTCCCAGAACTCCCTTGATTTACTGATGATCCACCGGATGTTGGCAATTTGATCTCTGGTTCCTCTGCCTTTTGTAAATCAACCTTGAAAATCTGCAAGTTCATGGTTCACGCAATGCTGAAGGCTGGCTTGGAGAATTTTTAGCATTACTTTACTAACATGTGAGATGAGTGCAATTGTGCCCTAGTTTGAACATTCTTTGGCATTGCCTTTCTTAGGGATAGGAATGAAAACTGACCTTTTCCAGTCCCATGGCCACTGCTGAGTTTTCCAAATTTCCTGGCATAATGAGTGCAGCACTTTCACAGCATCATCTTTTAGGATTTGAAATAGCTCAACTGGAATACCATCACTTCCACTAGCTTTGTTCATAGTGATGCTTCCTAAGGCCCACTTGACTTCACATTCCAGGATGTCTGGCTCTAGCTGAGTGACAACACCACCATGATTATCTGGGTCATGAAGATCTTTTTGTACAGTTCTTCTGTGTATCCTTGCCAACTCTGCTTAATATCTACTGCTTCTGTTCCGTCCATACCATTCTGTCCTTTATTGAGCCCATCGTTGTATGAAATGTTCCCTTGGTATCTTTAACTTTCTTGAAGAAATCTCTAGTCTTTCCCATTCTATTGTTTTCTTTATTTCTTTGCATTGACCGCTGAGGAAGGCTTTCTTATCACTCCTTGGTATTCTTTGGAACTCCACATTCAAATGGATATATCTTTCCTTTACTCCTTTGCTTTTCACTTCTCTTCTATTCAAAGCTATTTGTAAGCCCTCCTCAGACAGCCATTTTGCATTTTTGCATTTCTTTTTCTTGGGGATGGTCTTGCTCCCTTTCTCCTGTACAATGTCCCGAACCTCCATCTGCTCATCAGGCACTCTGTCAGATCTAGTCCCTTGAATCTATTTCTCAATTCCACTTAATGATACTTACAGATTTGATTTAGGTCATACTTGAATGGCATAACGGTCTTCCCCACTTTCTTCTATTTAAGTCTGAATTTGCTAATAAGGAGCTCATGATCTGAGCCACAGTCAGCTCCCAGGCTTGTTTTGCTGACTCTATAGAACTTCTCCACCTTGGGCTGCAGAAATATAATATATCTTTTATCAGTGTTGACGATCTGGTGATGTCCATGTGTGGAGTCTTCTCTTGTGTTGTTGGAAGAGGGTAAGTCTATTATACAAGACACAGGTGCATCAATTCCTATTATAGAACATATTGTTTATTTGATTGTTTCTTCAAAATATATGATTTAAAACTAATGCACAATGCTAATAACTAAAGTTAAGGCTTAGACCTTCTCACCTAGAAAAGCTTACCTATGAAAAGCCAGAAAAAACCTATATGTCCAACAAGAGGAATTAATCACATAGATTACAACATGTCCATATGAAGCATCCTGCATGCTAAGTTGGGCTAAGTTACTTCAGTCACCTCTGACTCTGGGCAACCCTATGGACTATAGCCCACTAGGCTCTTCTGTCCTTGGGGATCCTCCAGGCAAGAATACTGGGGTGGGTTGTCCTGCTCTCCTCCAGGGGAATCTTCCCTACCAGGAACCGAACCTGCACCTCTTATGTCTCCTGCATTGGCAGGTGGGTTCTTTACCACTAGCACAACCTGGGAAGTCCCAAGTTTTATACAAGTAAGTCAACTATATTTCCGGACTCCACAAAAGAAGTAAACACACACCTCTTGTGAGGTATGCACAAGAGCAGACAATTCAGAACAAAAAAGTCATGGTTATTACCAAAGCTGCATGCTAAGCCACCTCAAGTCTGAACATCAGGGCCTGAGAGAGACACTGAGAAACTCAAGCTCTTCATCAGAGTAAAAATCCAATATGACAGGAAAAAGTTTACAAAAGCCTGGAGGAAATATAGCAAAATTTGTTTCAACTGCTTGGAAGACTGCAAGGTGGACGAGGATAGAGCTGTGTGCAGGTCCAAAAGACTCATGTGGAATCAGCAGAGGCAAGGCTGGGGTGGGCAAGAGAGGAGGTGTACAGCGGTGGCATACAGATCAGGTTCACAGCGCGAGTAAGCACCAGCAGAATAGGTCTCCCGGCCTGGCCACATCCTTTGCTCAGCACAATCCTGGTCGATATGATGGCTTCAGGATGAGAAGAGGGGAAGGAGGAAGAGAGGATGAAGGGTGTGCGAGGTAAAGAAAGAGACAAGAGAAGGAGGGAGAGAAAGGGTCTTGAGTTCTGAGCAAAGGACTCTGGATTTTACCATCGCTGTAGGTCTTCCTCTCCTCCCACTGCAGGTAATGACACTTCTCTAGCCCAGCATCCCTCCCTACACCCAATCCTACAGGGAAACCAACCAGGATTCTAGCTGCCTGTAAAAGGAAAGTTGTCATCAGTCATAACTGCATCTTTTGTGGGCTGTCAACATTTTGTACTTTAAAATTAAATTTTCATTTGATTTTCATTTGAATGATGGTTCAAGTTGAAAACAAGGTACAAGAGTAAAGAGACAAGTGCAGTTAAAGGGCTAATGGGTGGCAAAGGCCATGAAGAGGGACTCTTTTTCAAACGTCAGCCTGGTGGTTAAGTAAAGGCTGAAGATCAAGAAGTGTTAGTCAAGGCAGAATGGATACAGGCATCTGTATGGCTGAGTCCCTTTGCTGTCCACCTGAAACTATCACAACATTGTTAATAGGCTACGGCCCCATATACATTTTTTTTTTTAAAAGAATCAAAACGAAGGAAAGAGTCCAGGGAACATGCTGAAGTCCTGAGAAAAGCACTGACAACAGAAATGAGGAAGAGGGGTGGATAACCAGGAGACATAATTTATAATAGGGGATAAGTGGCTGGGTAAGGAAGCAGGAGTAAGGAGTCTAAACTGTCTGATGGATGCCTTATGTAGGTAGGTGGGTGGCAGTTGCCATTATGAGATAATGAAGCCAGAAAGATGAACAGGTTTGGTGGGGGCAGTGGAGATAGAGTCTGGCCTGGAGCTTAGTTAAGTATATCACAGGAAAAAATCTCAAATAATAGAGTGAGTTATGGCAAAAATAAATAGATAAATAAATACCCCTCTGTTTATCCGTGTGGATGGAGGGGAATCTTGGTGACTTCATGTAAACATTCTCCACTCCAAAGTGGCTCTTTTCCCAAATGCAGGCAAAGACTATATTCTCCAGATAAATCAGCCTACTCAAAACTTGTGATCTCCCAGAAATATAAGGGACCTTGAGTTAGCATTTGCCTTGAAACAGGTGAGATCTGAGAAGGAACCAGAAGAGGAACTACCCAAAGGTGTAGGAATGGGTGTCCGCGGTTGGGTATTGAATATTCTGGTGAGGTGTTTTTTTTTGTTTTGTTTTGTTTTTTTTTTTTTTTCTTTCAGCTGTGCTGAAAGGCGTGTGGGACCTTAGTTGCCCAACAGGGATGGAACCCACACCCTCTATCCGAAGCATGGAGTCTTAACCACAAGACTGACAGGGAAGTCCCCTGTGAGCTTTTTGAGATAAGTAAATCAAAATCTATGTTCTAGTTATATTGTTTTGTGACTATATACATAAATTCACCATGGGTGGGTGGTTTTTTTTTTTCTGAATTTTGGGAAATTTCAACCCACTTCAGAGGAACCAAATAATGATAATAACATAAAAACATCATCATTTTAATAGCATCTGGTTCCAAAGCTTAAGCTTTCTGATGCTTGGCCAAGTCTTTGGCAAGGTTTTGTAATGACGGAATAAGTGAATGACGGAATAAATGAATGAAGGGATGAATGAGCCCATGGAGCCGACTAAGCAGCATCCACAGTCAGAAAGCAAATCGAAGCTCCAGAGATTAAGCAAATTTCCCAACATAAACAACATGCTGCACTGCTCCCTATAGTGTATTTTGGTGTAAATTTAATAGGCACACACTTTGATTGATTACAGAGCAATATTTGGCAAATGGAGTGTCTCCTGAATTTCAACCCACATACCCTCTAGGCCAAGTGCCTTGATGCGGGGCACAGCCTGTATACAGTAGTTAAATTATAAGGCATGATCCTTCTCAGGCCTTCTCACTTTACATACTTGTCTCTCCCACTAGGGATCATACTGCTCTTCCAATAATGGGCACACTTCCAGACCCCATTAAATATCAGCAAAAAATCAGCAGGATTTCAAAGTCACTGTGAAAGCAAAGATAATCACATCTTTCCTCTCTGCTGATACTGTTTGGGAAATGATCAGTTTTAAGAGGAGCTACTGTGTTAATTTATGAATAGGTTAGTAAATAGAGATGATGGTTGAGAAGTGAATCAAAAGATAACAGATGAAAATGAGAGATAACAAAGTAGTTAAGAGATCAGAAAATAGAGATGCTGAGGGAGGGGAAGAGACAGCAGTGCTTAAGATCCATATCCTTTGAACTCAATACTTCTCAACTTTCTCCTTTTTAGAGAAGTCATATACTGCTCTATTCATTCACCCTTCCCCTTATTCATCCGACATCTCTTGATCACATGTCATATTCCAGGCACAGCGAAAAACATCAGGTATAATTTAATCAATAATGAATTGTCTCAGTCTTCAAAAAAGTCAAAAACCACTAGAGAAGGCCTTTGTGAATACACAGGTTCACTGCAACATCCTTTGAAAAGCTTTAGGAACAAAGTGTCATGGGAGTCCAGAAGAGATCATAAATAACTTTCCTACCTGTGTTAAGAAGCCATATTTCATCTGGATGTTCAAGACTGAGAAGGAACTTTTAAGTAGAAAAAAAAAAAATGGAGGAAAGCAGTCAAGGCAAAGGGAGCAGCAGGTATTAAAAGCTTCAGAACTGTACAGGGTCCTGGAGTGTTTATCGAATAGGGAGAGTTCCACTGGACAGGATGAGGCATGAAGCGTATGGTGAGAGGTCAACCTGGAGAAGTAGGTTGGGGCCACAAAGTGATGTACATCATTAAAACCTAAGGTGGGGAAACACATAACTAACTGCCTAGCATGCACATACTGATTTCAACATCCTCCCAAACAATCTTGTGTCACCCTTCTTTCAGGAAAAGAACTGTACATGTTAAGGCGGGAATGGACCTTTATGGCTTCCTGGCTGTAAAGCCACATAGCCTTGAGTTCAGTTCCCGGCTCTCCCACTTACTGTGGCAATGTTCTGAGATTTGGAGTCTTTATATGTATAACAAAGATGATGGAACCTCACAGAAGTAAGTTGATGATGTTGAGTTGGCCCACAGAGCGCCTTGTACACAGGATACACTAAAAACATGGTGTTACTCCCTCTCCCCTTCATTTACCCCTGGACTTTCTTCAGGAGGAGCATGCTTGTCAAATAAAGTTAATTAAGAAAAAATAACAACTCATTTTTGAAGGTCTTTTGAGAAGATTTCACAACTTACTCAGTATCTAGACTCTAATAGTGAATTCCTTCAAACTGAATATTCTAAGACTGCCTGAGTCATATTTGTACTGCCCATTAATGCAATGAAAAGAGTTCCACACAGCAGGGCAATTCTTACTCTTCTGGAAAACTCTGTAGGTCTTCAGGCTTTGTTGTCACAGTATTGACCTGTGAATCTTGCTGAAGATCAGAAGAAACAGTGAACCCAGAGTAATATTAGCATCAGCAAACTGTTCCAGGGCTCTGGGCGACTTCTCAGAGTAAGATGCAAGTCCAGGGCCTCACCCCTGCTCTGCACCCTGACCTTGATCCCTCAGAGCATTTCTCGCCCTCCTCTGTTCCTTAACAGCAGGCAGACCATGATTTTCCAGTATGGGCCACCCTGAAATGTTTTAGTCACATGGTTAATCACCAGATGACTCTCATCCTGGTTAGGTAAACTAACTTTAGGGTCGTTGAATGTGACAGCGAAAACACATCTTTGAAAGCAGCATTTCCCAAGGGGGTCAGAGCAAGTGTGCAAAGGCAGAAGGAGCAGCAGGTCCTGGACTGGTTCTCACGGATACAAATCCCTTCTTCCATCACTGAATCCAGAAGAGTGAGTCTAAAGAGTTGATATTGCACCCTTCTGAATAGCCTCATTCATGTTATATATATACATACAAGCCTATACATATGAAAATGCTCCATGTGTAGGTTTGTATGTAGTTCTAGATGTATCTAAAGTTGCTTTAGATTTTGAAGATGGAGGGTTCATTGTCTTCACTAAAACAATTCAGAGCTCACTCCGAGTGGAGTATGGAAAGAAAATCTCTGAACTGTTATATTTTATTGAAGAGAAGGAAGGCAGGTGGCTCTTATCCTGTGTATCTTAGTCATTCAGTCGTGTACAACTCTTTGCAAGGCCGTGAACTGTAGCCCATCAGGCTCCTCTGTCCATGGAATTCTCCAGCCCAGAATACTGGAGTGGGTGCCATTCCCTTCTCCAGGGGATCTTCCCAACCCAGGGATCTAACCGGGGTCTCCCGCGTTGCAGGCGGATTCTTTACCATCTGAGCCACCAGGGAAGCCCAGAGGCACACGTATAGGAAAGAGAGCTAATATGTTTGAGAATTTACTATAAACCACTCAGATTCTAATCAGCTCACTTAATTTTTATAACTTTATAGATTGAGTAGCTATTACCCTCACTCCCATGTTAGGGAAGAGAAAACAGGAGTATGGACTGGTCAAGAGACTTGTCCACAATTACACAGCAAGCATAGACTTATGTGTAGGAAGGCTGCTCGGGGATCCAGTTTCTTAATCAGCACTCTGCAACACCACCACTCCAGGGTATTGTGTGTGGATTCCACATATTCAAATTAATAAACCTTGGTTATTTTTCTTCATATTGACCATTCCTATTCTCAAAACCATAATAGCAAGAAGTCCAGTGTCTTACTCTTGGAGAAACCTCCTTCCCCCAAAGCAGTTTAAATCCCTGGAGGAAAAAAAAAAAAAAAAAAAGGTCTATGTCTTATTTCCAAACTTAAGCAGGACATGAGAATCAACACTGCTTCTCATAGCCACTTGTTGTTACTACTTAACATGAGAGTGCAGTTGGAAAAATATAGTGGGTCAGCTCTATTTTGTGCCTGTCTCCAGCCCCTACAAAGAATGCTATGGTGCTTTTTTGTTTGTTCGTTTGTTTTTCTTTTAGAAAGAATGCTAAGGCTTCTTCAGTGATAAACTTAGCCAAGAAAGTGCCACTTTAGACAACTAAGGGTTGGAGGGCTTTGCTCCCATGCTCTCTTAGACATTTGTTATCATCATCAACTTTAACTTGTCTTTCCTTGGAAATAACTCAATTCAAGAGCCTCTGTCCCCTGGTCCTTGACCAAGAACTAAAAGGGAAACTGATAGACGTGGTTTGTATAGGCAGTCTTGGTTTCTGCACGCTCCAAACGGTGTGGGCAACTTCCACACCAAGCCTGAGGTTTGACTCTAAAGATTCACCATGGCCCACAATCTCAAAGCCAACTACTTCTTCTCATGCTCAATAAAATAAACAACGATCTCTTCCAATGCTTGGGGATCAACTTTCCACCCAGGACTTGCCTAGTAAGCCATGCACTCAGTGGGTGGATCTCCAGTGTGAGGCTCTCATAGAAGAATTTCAAGGGTAACACTGATCAATGAACTTGAAGTGTCAACCTAGAGTTAGAAGTAAATGCTCTATAACATAGTCTGTGCTGATTCCTAAGGTTGGTACAGAATGAGGTAAGAAAGGGGAGATATCTGTAAGTAAGCATGTCATTTTTAAGCCTCTAACAGTTCTCTCTGATTCACAGGACGTCTTCAGAGCCATGCATCTGGACCCTGACATTGTGCGGTTGTACCTTAAACCACTGCTCATCGGAGAGCTTGCTCCAGAAGAGCCCAATCAGGAGAGAAACAAAAATGTGAGTGAGGTCTCGGGACCCAAGAGTATGTGGAGAGATGAGGAAGAGGTATATTTCAGGGCCAACTTATCATTTTCTGTGGGAAACCAGCCATTCTGCCTGGGAGAACCTGCAATAGCATAAATGCTGCTAAGTCACTTCAGTCATGTCCGACTCCATGCGATCCCATAGACGGCAGCCCACCAGGCTCCCCCGTCCCTGGGATTCTCCAGGCAAGAACACTGGAGTGGGTTGCCATTTCCTTCTCCAGTGCATGAAAGTGAAAAGGGAAAGTGAAGTCACTTAGTCGTGTCCGACTCTTAGCAACCCCATGGACTGCAGCCCACCAGGCTCCTCCATCCTTGGGATTTTCCAGGCAAGAGTACTGGAGTGGGTTGCCATTGCCTTCTCCAAATAGCATAAATGAGTGGATTCCAAATATTTCAAAATAATGACATCCTCCTGAGATCCTCAGAATTCTTAAGCCTCTGAGAAACAAAGGAATGGGATGCTTGGCCCTGTGCCAAACGGTAATTCCATGTTTCTAACTACCTACTTCTTGCCACACAACTTACAAGTAACTTCTTTTTCCATGACTGCTTACAATTGTTTGATGTTCCCTGTTAAACCAGTTTCCATGAGAGCAGAGACTATGTCAATTTTGCTCATCCCTCAGTCCTCAGTACCTACCGGTGCAGGATTGGACCTGTAGTAGGAATTCCATAAATAGCTGTTGAATCAATGATGTGACTATATCCTAATTATAGTTCTTTTTACAATTGGAGAAATTACAGTTCCAGGAGAATAAACTACCTTCTGTAAAGCAAAGACAGGAACTCCAGCTCACCTCTTCCTGGCTCCAGACCTTTGGGTATTCCCCACGAAAAGCACCACTTTTTTATTTCACCAAGACTTTGGTTGACTGAAAAACTGTCTTCAAAGGGCAGGGCCTCCATAAGACTAGAATTCACTAGAATGGTTGCACACAAAGCTTAAAGGGATTTTAGGTAATATTAAGCACTTTTTTTTGCACTTCATGTTTTAAAACAGCTTACAATTGTACCATTCTTTTGAAATACTTTGTACAAGGTGGTGATCCAGATATCACTGTGCGGCAGAAAGAATATGAATTATATTTCCATTTTAAGAAATGAAGAAACAAACTCACAAGGGGATAGCAGGAATCTGAGGAAAGAGGACTGGTTAAGTGCCGGCCCAAGACGAATACTTAGGCTCACTCCTGAGGTCCATGTGCTTCCCTCAAGGCTGTGTGTCAGGAAGCAACGCACGGTACTGAGATGAGTGGGCCATCAGGCACACAGCCTGGACACAGCCCGGTTCCTATGACAAGGTGTAGGAGCCGAGATATTGTTGTTCGGTCAGTAAGTCATGCCTGACTCTTCGCGACCCTGTGAACTGCAGCACACCAGGCCTACATGTTCCTACACTATCTCCCAGAGTTTGCTTGAACTCATGTCCATTGAGTCCATGATGCCATCCAACCATCTCATCCTCTGTCGCCCTCTGCTCTTCCTGTTCTCAACCTTTCCAGGCACCAGGGTCTTTTACAATGAGTTGGTTCTTTCCATCAGGTGGCCAATGTATTGGAGCTTCAGCTCAACCATCAGTCATTTCAATGCAAATTCAGGGTTAATTTCCTATAGGGCTGATAGGTTTGATCTCCATGCTGTCCAGGGGACACTCAAGAGTTTTCTCCAACACCGCAGTTCAAAAGCAACGATTCTTTGATGCTCAGCCTTCTTTCATGTCCAACTCTCACATCCATACCTGACTACTGGAAAACCCATAACTTTGACTATATGGACATTTGTTGGCAAAGTAATGTCTCTGCTTTTGAATATGCTATTTAGGTTTGTCACTGCTTTTCTTCCAAGGAGCAAGCATCTTTTAATTTCATGGCTGCAGTCACCAGCTTCAGTGACTTTTGGAGCCCAAGAAAATAAAGTCTGTCACTGTTTCTATTTTTCCCCATCTATTTGCCATAAAGTGATTGGACTGAATGCCATGATCTTCATTGTTTGAATGTTGAGTTTGAAGCCAGCTTTTTTACCCTCCTCTTTCACCTTCATCAACAGACTCTTTAATTCCTCTTCACTTTCTGCCATTAGAGTGGCATGATCTTATCTGAAGTTGTTGATATTTCTCCCAGCAATTTTGATTCCAGCTTCTGCTTCATCCAGCACAGCATTTCACATGATATACTCTGCATATAATTTAAATATGCAGGGTGATAATATACAGCCTCGACATACTCCTTTCCCAATTTGGAACCAGTCCATTGTTCCAAGTCTGGTTCGAACTGTTGCTTCTTGACCTGCATACAGGTTTCTCAGGAGGCAGGAAAGATGGTCTAGTACTCCCATTTTGTTATGAGTTTTCCACAGATTGTTGCGATCCACAAAGGGTCAGAAGAAACAATAAACCCAGAGGAATGTTAGAGTAGTCAGTGAAGCAGGTTTTGTTTTTGTTTTTGTTTTTTTAAGTCGCTTGCTTTTTCCATGATCCAACAGATATTGGTAATTTGACTTTTTGATTCCTCTTCCTTTTTTTAAATCCAACTTGTATATCTGGAAGTTCTCAGTTCATGCACTGTTGAAGCCTAGTTTGAAAGATTTTGAGCATTACCTTGCTAGCATGTGAAATGAGAGCAATTATGTGGTATTTTGAATGTTCTTTGGTCTTAACTTTCTTTGGGATTGGAATGAAAACTGATTTTTCAAGTCCTGTGACCACTGCTGAGTTTTCCAAATTTGCTAGCATATCGAGTGTAGCACTATAATAGCATTATCTTTTGGGATTTCAAATAGTTCAGCTGGAATTACACCACCCCTATTAGCATTAAATCACCTCCATTAGCATTTTTCATATCAGTGCTTTCTAAGGCCTACTTGACTTCACACTCCAAAATGTTTGGCTCTAGGTGAATGACCATATCATTGTGGTTATCTGGATCATTAGAACTTTTTTTGTAGAATTCTCTTTATTCTTGCCACATCTTCTTACTATCTTCTTTTCGGTGACGTCTTTACCATTTCTGTCCTTTATTGTGCCCATCTTTGCATGAAATGTTCCCTTGACATCTCCAATTTTGTTGAAGAGATCTCTAGTTTTTCCCATTCTATCATTTTCCTCTACTTCTTGCTATGTTCGCGTAAGAATGCTTTCTTATCTCTACTTGCTATTCTCTGGAACTCTGCATTCAGTTGGGTATATCTTTCCTTTTCTCCTTTGCCTTTTTCTTCTTTTCTTTTCTCAGATATTTGTAAGGCCTCTTCAGATCCCATTTGCCATTTGGCTTTTCTTTTCCTTGGGGATGAGTTTGATCACCACCTCCAGTACAATGTTATGAACCTCTGTCCATAGTTCTTCAGGCGCTCTATCAGATCCCATCCCTTGAATTTATTTGTCACTTCCACTGTATTACTGCAAGTTCCTACCTGAATGGCTTAGTGGTTTTCCCTACTTTTTTCAATTTCAGTCTGAATTTGGCAATAAGGAGTTCGTGATCTTAGCCATAATCAACTCGCGGTCTTGTTTTTGCTGATGTATAGAGCTTCTCCATCTTTGGCCACAATGAATATAGTCAATCTGGCTTCAGTATTGACGATCTGGTGATGTCCATGTGTAGAGCCGTTTCTTGTGTTGTTGGAAGAGGGTGTTTGCTTTAACCAGTGCATCCTCTTGGCAAAAATGTGTTGGCCTTTGCCTAGTTTCATTTTGTACTCCGAGGCCAAGCTTGCCTATTACTCCAGGTATCTCTTGACTTCCTACTTTTGTGTTCCAATTCCCTATGATGAAAAGGATATCTTTTTTTGGTGTTAGTTCTAGAAGGTGTGGTAGGACTTCAGAGAACCATTCAAATTCAGCTTCTTCAGCATTAGGGGTCAGGGCATAGATTTGGATTACTGTGATACTGAATGGTTTGCCTTGGAATCGAACAGAGATCATACTCTCATTTTTGAGACTGCACCCAAGTACTACATTTTAGACTCTTTTGTTGACTATGAGAGCTACTCCATTTCTTCTAAGGGATTCTTGACCACAGTAGTAGATACAATGGTCATATGAATTAAATTCACCTATTCCCTTACACTGTAGTTCACTGATTCCTAAAATGTTGATGTTCGCTCTTGCCATCTCCTGCTTGCCCACGTGCAGTTTCCCTTGATTCATGGACCTAACTTTCCAGGTCTCTATGCAATATTGTTGTTTACATCATCAGGCTTTACTTTCCCCACTAAACACATCCATAACTGGGTGTCATTTCTGCCTTGGCCTAGTCTCATATTCTTTCTGGTGCTATTTCTCCACAGTTTCCCAGTAGTATATTGGACATCTACTTACCTGGGGGGGAGGGGGGTCATCTTTCAGTGTCATAGCTTTCGCCTTTTCATACTGTTCATGGGATTCTTGAGGCAAGAATGCTGAAGTGGTTTGCCATTCCCTTCTGACCGTGTTTGGTCACAACTTTCCACCATGGTCCATCCGTCTTGGGACCCTGACTTTGAAGGGCTTGAGACTGTGGAATATGAGTCTAGGCCAGTTACCAAACCTGTCTGTGGTTCAGTGTCTCTCTGTGTAAAATAGCAACAATAGAATCAACCATATAAGTGTTATTGGGAGATTACTGAAAGAGTTAAAGGCATTTAAAGTGCTTAGAACAGCGCCCGGAATGTAGAAAATATTCAATAAACTTTAGAGACTACAATTATCATAAACTTAGCAGTCACACAAGTAACTTGCAAGCCTCTAAGTTTACAGAGTCATTTAGGGCAGGACGCACTAGGGTAAAAAGAGGAAATGATGCAGAGCTTTGTTGTTTTCCCTAAATATTTTCTCTAAGGAAAACATAATCCCATTCATGGTTGAGAGCTATAATTGTTCATTATCTAAAACAGTGTTGATCCCTGAGGGTAAAGAGCTGATATGAATTTTCTTTGTGCATCTGTGATTACCCGGAGATATGTATATAGACAATTAGTGTTTGAGCACAAAACTGAATGTCAGGAAGTACAGGCTAAAGTCCAGCTTCCATCACTTGCTGAGGATTTCACATTAATCACTCTTCTGGGCTTTAGTGATCCCCAACAGTACAGTGACTGTGATGGTAAAATCAGCCAAGCTTGGAAACACCCTGTTGCTGTTGTTCAGTTGCTAGGTGTGTCTGACTCTTTGTGACCTCATGGACTGCAGCACGCCAGGCTCCCCTGTCCTTCACCATCTCCCAGAGCTTGTTCAAACTCTCATATCCACTGAGTCGGTGATGCCATCCAGCCATCTCATTTTCTGTTGTCCCCTTTTCCTCATACCTTCAATCTTTCCCAGCATTAGAGTCTTTTCCAATGAGTCAGCTCTTCCTATTATGTGGTCAAAGGATTGGAACTTCAGCTTCAACATCAGCCCTTCCAATGGATATTCAAGACTGATTTCCATTAGGATTGACTGGCTTGATCTTCTTGCACTCCAAGGGACTCGAAAGAGTCTTCTCCAACACAACAGTTCAAGCATCAATACTTCGGTCCCCAGATGTCTTTATAGTCCAATTCTCACATCCATACATTACTACTAGAAAAACCATAGCTTTGACTAGACAGTCACTTGTTGGCAAAGGAACGTCTCTGCTTTTTAAAATGTTGTCTAGTTTTGTCTTTTCTTCCAAGGAGCAAGCCAGGTTCAGTTTCATGGCTGCAGTCATAGTCTGCAGTGATCTGGGAGCCCAAGAAAATAAAGTCTGTCACTGTTTTTATTGTTTACCCATCTATTTGTCATGAAATCATGGGACCAGTTGCCGTGATCTTCATTTTTGAATCTTGAATTTTAAACCATCTTTTTCACTCTCCTCTTTCACCTTCATCAAGAGGCTCTTCAGGTCCTCTTCACTTTCTGCCGTAAGGGTGCTGTCATCTGCATATATGAGGTTATTGATTTTTCTCCTGGCAATCTTGATTCCAGCTTCTGCTTCATCCAGCCCAATATTTCTCATTATATAGTCTGCATAGAAGTTAAATAAGCAGGGTGACAGCATACAGCCTTGATGTGCTCCTTTCCCATTTTGGAACCACTCAGTTGTTCCATGTCCAATTCTGTTACCTCTTGACCTACATACAGGTTACTCAGTAGGCAGCTAAGGCAGTCTGGTATTCCCAGCGATTGAAGAATTTTCCACAGTTTGCTATGATCCGCATTGTCAAAGCCTTTAGCATAGTGAGTGAAGCAGAAGTAGATGTCTTTTGGAATTCCCTTGCTTTCTCTATGATCCAACAGATATTACCAATTTGATTGCTGGATTCTCTGCCTCTTCTAGATTCAGCTGGAAGATCTGGAAGTTCTTGGTTCACATATTGTTGAAGCCTAGATTGGAGAATTTTAAGAATTCTTTTGTTAGCGGGTGAAGTGACTGCAATTGTGCAGAAGTTTGAACATCCTTTGGCATTGCCTTCCTTTGGGATTGGGATGAAAATTGATTTCTCTGGTCCTGTGGCCACTGCTGAGTTTCCCATGTTTGCTGGCATATTGAATGCAGCACTTTAACAGCATCATCTTTTAGGATTTGAAATAGCTCAGCTGGAATTCTATCACTTCTGCTACCTTTGTTGGTAGTGATGCTTCCTAAGGCCTACTTGACTTCACACTCCAGCATGTTTGGCTCTAGGTGAGTGATTGCAAAACCATCATGGTTATCTGGTTCATCAAGATCTTTTTTGTATAGTTCTTCTCTGTATTCTTACCACCTCTTCTGGATATCCTCTGCTTCTGTTATGTCCATATGGTTTCTGTCCTTTATTGTGCTTTATTGTCCTTTATTGTACTATTTCTTTGCATTGATCAGTGAGGAAGGCTTTCTTGTCTCTCCTTGCTATTCTTTGGAATTCTGCATTCAGATAGGTATATCTTTCTTTTTCTCCTTTGCCTTTCACTTCTCTTCTTTTCTCAGATATATGTAAGGGCTCCTCAAACACTGCTTTGCCATTTTGCAGTGATTGTCCTTGGGATGATTTTGATCACCACCTCCAGTACAATTTATGAACCTAGGTCCGTAGTTCTTCAGGCACTCTGTCTATCAGATGTTATCCCTTGAATCTATTTCTCACTTCCACTGTATAACTGCAACTGATTTACTTTAGGTCATACATGAATGGCCTAGTGGTTTCCCCTACTTTCTTCAATTTCAGTCTGAATTTGGCAATAAGGAGTTCATGATCTGAGCCATAATCAGCTCCTGGTCTTGTTTTTGCTGACTGTATAGAGCTTCTCTATCTTTGGCTGCAAAGAATATAATCAATCTGATTTTGGTATTGGCTATCAGGTGATGTCCATGTGTAGAGTCATCTACCATGTTGTTGGAAGAGGGTGTTTGTTATGACCGGTCTGTTCTCTTGGGCAAACTCTGTTAGCCTCTGCTGAGCTTCATTTCGTACTCCAAGGCCAAGCTTGCCTGTTACTCCAGGTACCTTTTGACTTCCCTTGCATTCTAATCCCCTATGATGAAGGAAAGCTAAGCACTGAAGAATTGATGCCTTTGAACTGTGATGTTGGAGAAGACTTTTGAGAGTCCCTTGGACTGCAAGGAGATACAACCAGTCCATCCTAAAGGAGATCAGCCCTGAATATTCATTTAAAGGACTGATGCTGAAGCTGAAACTGCAATACTTTGGCTACCTGATGTGAAGAACTGACTCTTTTAGAAAGACCCTGATGCTGGGATAGATTGAATGCAGGAGGAGAAGGGGATGACAGAGGATGAGATGATTGGATGGCATCACCACCTAAATGGGCATAAGTTTGAGTAAGCTCCAGGAGTTGATGATGGACAGGGAAGCCTAGCGTGCAGCAGTCCATTTGGTCACAAAGTGTCAGACATGACTGAGCGACTAAACTGAACTGATGATAAAAAGAACATCTCTTTTTGGTGTTAGTTCTAGAAGGTCTTGTAAATTTTTAGAGAACCATCCAACTTCAGCTTCTTCAGCATTAGTGATCAGAGCACAGAATTGGATTACTCTGCTAGTGAATGGTTTCCCTTGGAAATGAACAGAGATCATCTTTCATTTTTGATTTTGCACCTAAGTACTATATTTTGAACCCTTTTGTTGACTAGGACACTTGTGTGATCTATTAAAGTTATCTGTGGCCACCAGCATTCTGATGTTCATGGGGTCTTTAGAGATGAGCCTATCCAGACCCTTCCCAGGTATTGGATTATTTAAACAACCTAGATGTCCATCAGCAGATGAATGGGTAAGAAAGCTGTGGTACATATACACAATGGAGTATTACTCAGCCATAAAAAAGAATTCATTTGAATCAGTTCTGATGAGATGGATGAAACTGGAGCCGATTATACAGAGTGAAGTAAGCCAGAAAGAAAAACACCAATACAGTATACTAACACATATATATGGAATTTAGGAAGATGGCAATGACGACCCTGTATGCAAGACAGGGAAAGAGACACAGATGTGTATAACGGACCTCTGGACTCAGAGGGAGAGGGAGAGGGTGGGATAATTTGGGAGAATGACATTCTAACATGTATACTATCATGTAAGAATTGAATCGCCAGTCTATGTCTGACGCAGGATGCAGCATGCTTGGGGCTGGTGCATGGGGATGACCCAGAGATATGTTATGGGGAGGGAGGTGGGAAGGGGGTTCCTGTTTGGGAACGCATGTAAGAATTAAAGATATTAAAATTTAAAAAATAAAAAACTAAAAAAAAAAAAGTTGTATCAGTGAATCTTGAAATGAATTTTCTTGCTTCTAGGATTGTTCATAGCTTTTTTTTGTATTAACGTTTCAAATTTTACTCTTTTCTTTTACATCTGAACAATCAAGTTTTCATTCTTACACCCTGGTCACTTTCTCAACAGTCTGAGTTTCAAACCCACTATAGTTATTAAGCTAAGGAGATAGTTCTTCCCAGGCCTTTCGCTGACTCTCGAGTATGTGCAAGTTCATAAATCCATGCTAGCACTTGACGTACATACGTAAGCACAGTACATGTACACAGAGTAAGGACTCCTTCAGCCAATAGACACCCAACAAATACCAAGGGCACCCTGTCTCGTTCCTGCAGAGCTTCTGAGCATCTCACAAGAAATTCACCCTTTGAGCTAATCTAAGTGAACGCTATCTTTCATAGAGGAGTCTTTTGCACACACTAAACAGATTATAACATAGAAAGTAACACAGATCCGTATAGATAGCAAAGTTCCCCAAAGTATAATCAGAGATCAAACAACACATTGATTTAAAAAGGCAATTATTATTAATAGCTACACACTTCTACATACAAAACAGACAAACAACAAGGACCTACTCTTCGGCAGGGATCTATATTCAATATCTCACAATGGTCTACAATGGGATGGAATCTGAAGAAACAATATGTGTGTGTGTGTGTGTGTGTGTATATATATATGATTTGCTGTACACCTGAAACCAATACAACATTGTTAATCAACTATACTTCAATAAACCTTTTGGTTTGGAAAAGTGGAAAATTAATTTAAGGGGTTTTCCCTGGCAGTTCAGTTGTTAAGACTTCTCCTTTCAATGCAGGGGGTGCAGCTTTGATCCCTCATCAGGGAATCCAGATCTCACATGCTTCACAGCCCCCAAAAACCCAAAAAAGTAAAATAAAAGCAATATTGCCACAAATTCAATAAAGACCTCAAAAGAAATTATCTGCATCAAATTTGTTTAATTAATCAGTTTTAAGAAGAATTGTTAAAGTTATGTATCTGTTCACTGAACCTCCTCCATCCCCCAAAAAAGAAGTAAGTTATAAGTCCCATTACAATGTGAGGACAGTTTACAAATCACTACTCATTTGTCTCTTCTCAAAAAAAATATATTATCATAACTTGTTTTAAGCATTTTGCTTTCTGTTAATTTTTTAAGGTTTCGTTTTCTTGTTTAAATTATGCCTAATTAAATTTATTAAATAAATAAATGTCTATTCATAAAATTAAGGTATCATACATTGATAAAATAGATTAATAATACATGCTCATCTGTGCTCCCTTTCCACTGAAGGAACTAATTCCTTTCTTGCATGCTTATTTCACAGGCCCGGTTGGTGGAAGATTTCCAAGAACTGAGGAGGACATTAGAGACCTTGAATATGTTCAATGCCAACCTGGGGTTCTTCTTCCTTCACCTCACCCAGATCTTGATTTTGGAGGCCCTGGCTTGGGTAATAGTGTGGCATTTTGGCAGTGGCTGGCTTATCACAATATTCATTTCTTTTCTTCTCACGGTTGCTCAGGTAAGTAGGTATCTTAAGCCCAGGCAGTGGCTCTATGGGAAGCCTCAGAATTTTTCTGCTCTCTTTACATGGGTATCAGTGGCTGCCTGGCACTTCCTGTCAAGCTAAGTTATCAAAACCCACAGGGCCCCAGTTCTCTTATCTGTAACATGGGGTAACAATTTTTTATGGAAATATTCTGAGGAGAACTAAACAAGTTACTCTGTAGAGTACTTAGCACAGAGACTGGCATGTGGTAAATATCCTTGATAGCTGCTGCTCTTTGCCCGACGTTATCCGCACAATGTCAGAAACTGAAGTTCCTTTCTAGGCCACGTAACCTTCACCTTTGTTTTTCGTTCATTAACCAACCAACATTTTTCATGGTTGTTCAATGATTTTCTTAAGACTATAGGTACACACGTGAGTTTATTTTGTTCTCTTTTTAATCGCTCAGTTGTTTCCAACCTTTTTGACCCCATGGACTATAACTGGCTCCTCTGTCCATGGATTTCCTCAGGCAAGAATACTGGAGTAGGTTGCCATTCCCTTTACCAGGGAATCTTCCTGACCCAGGGATCAAATCTGAGTCTCCCACATTGCAGGCAGATTCTTTTCTGTCTTAGCCACCACGAAGAAAGGAAGCCCCACATTAATTTATACCTATACGTGTGTGTGTGTGTGTATATATATGTGTATATATATATATATATATATGTGTGTATATATATATATCACTATTTATACATGCTGTTTAAACATTCTTCTACTTTAAAAAAAAGATTCTACTAAAAAGAAGTTATATATTTGTATTTTTTTTAAAAATTACCTGAGACCATGGCCAAAAGCCTCATTTCACCAATACTTATCAGTACACCAGTCTATGAAGAGAGTCTATTTATTATTACATGATAATAGGATGTTTTTTCCAGTGGTCATGTATGGATGCGAGAGTTGGACTGTGAAGAAGGCTGAGCGCCGAAGAATTGATGCTTTTGAACTGTGGTGTTGGAGAAAACTCCTGAGAGTCCCTTGGACTGCAAGGAGATCTAGCCAGTATATTCTAAAGGAGATCAGCCCTGGGATTTCTTTGGAGGGAATGATTCTAAAGCTGAAGCTCCATTACTTTAGTCACCTCATGCTGAAAGTTGACTCATTGGAAAAGACTCTGATGCTGGGAGGGATTGGGGGCAGGAAGAGAAGGGGACGACCGACGATGAGATGGCTGGATGGCATCACCAACTTGATGGACGTGAGTCTGAGTGAACTCCAGGAGTTGGTGATGGACAGGAGGCTGCGATTCATGGGGTCGCAAAGAGTTGGACGTGACTGAGCGACTGAACTGAACTGAATGATCATGTATTCTACCAGAAATGGCAATCAGCAACTGGCATGTAGCAGGGCAATTGATAAATCCTTTGAATGAAGCACAGATCTCTGAAGATGGCATTCTATGACCACAACACTGTATTGTGGACACAAAGGGAAACACCCTGGCCCTGCACTTGGGAAATGGTCTTCCAAGGGAGGAGCTGGTCATTGAAATATCTAGATATGATATAAGGCAGGAGGAAAAGAAACAAGCATGTGCTGTTGGAGCAGAAAGAGGTATCTAACTCTAATTGAGGCAACTGGGGATGACTTCATGGAGAATTAACATCAGTGTTAATTACAAAATTTTATCTGCTCATTTTTTTCTTGAAAAGTCAACTTGCTTTATTCTTTGAAAAGCAACTTTTGGAATCAAGAAAGGAAACAAATATTTGGCTGCTTAGCATTATCAGGAATTTTACATGTATTCAGCTGCAAAACAGCTGAATGAACAAGGTATAGTACAATCCCTGCTTCTCAAACAAAGAACTGAGTTCAGAGGTACCGACTAGCTTGCCAAGAGTTGTATAACCTGTAAAGTGGTGAAGGACAGTTTAGAGCCCTAGTCAACCTGACTCCAAAGGCATCCTCCTTCCATTCCACACTGGAGGTTGTGACAGTTGAGAGAAGAGTATTGTCAGCTAACAGAACCACCTGTGCAAAGGCACAGAGATGGGAAAGAACACAGCAAGTGTGGCAGATGCACACAGAGCTCTCTCAATATTCCCAGGGGCTCCCAAATCTACCAGAGGGCTCACTTACTACTTTCTTCTTAACTTGTCAACTTCTCTGACAGTAACCCTGTCTCTTCTAGGCTCAGGGTTCATTTCTGCAACATGACATGGGACACCTTTCCATATTTAAGAAGTCCAAGTGGAACCGCCTGATGCACAAATTTGTGATGGGTCATCTCAAGGTACAGAATGTTCCAGGAGTATGATGGGATTCTGAAAGTCATTTCACTAAGCAGTGCTTTCTACATACACTTATCAGCAAAAAATGTCACTACACACCCCACAAGTAAATGTAAATATACCAACAATGTAGTGACTATACACACACACACACACACACACAACATTATAACATATATGCTAAAATTAGAATTTTAAATGTTTAGGAGAAATGGTTAATTTTATTTAAGAAGTTCTGTTTTTTCTTAGCCAACAAACGATTTGGCCCAATCCCTGGTACACCATTAAAGAACCACTTCTCAGGACATATACCCTATAAAGTCATGAGTAGAGATATTCCTAGAAGGGGTCTGGACATGTACTTCTAGGAGGCTAGGGGAATCCAGCAAACCATTTAATCCTGGGAAGACAATGTACAAATAAAAGAAATGATGCAGAATAGATAAAAGTTTAACAAAAGAGAGAAACCATGGAAAGTTAGATGGCTCGGTTTAAGAGTTGAGGGTTGCAAAACCCAGACTGCTGGAAAAAGCAGGGGCAGTTGGTCTTATCCCCCTCAGATATGTTCCAGAGGGACAGGAACGCTATCCTATGCACCCCTGAAATGCAGCGCCTAACAGAGTGCCTAACACACAGTAGGCCTTCAATAAGCATTTGTTGAATGCATGAAGGAATGGATGGATGGATGGAATGATGGATGGATAGATGGACAGATGCTAGATAACAGGACATGGATTGATGAAAGTAGGTTTTAGCCCAGGCTCTGCTAATGCTCACTGTGCAACCCTGAATAAGTCAGATTCTATCTCTGGCTCTCAGTGTTCTCATCTCTAAAACTAAGACTTCAACTGGATATCAGCTTTTCTATGATGTTCTAGGATTTGGAGAGAAACCAAATGACAGAATGATCTCTGTTTGTTTCCAAGGCAAACCATTTAGAATCACAGTAATCCAAGCCCAGCTAACTCTGCTAGCCTTTGCCCTGCTTCATTTTGTACTCCTTTTCAGTATTCTTGCCTTGATAACCCCATGAACAGGATGAAATGGCAAAAAGATATGACATTGAAAGATGAAGTCCCAGGTCGGTAGGTACCCAATGTGCTACTGGAGAAGAGTGGGGATGTAACTCCAGCAAGAATGAAGAAACAGAGCCAAAGTGAAAACAGCGGTGAGCTGTGGATGTGACTGGTGGTGGAAGTAAAGTCCAGCGCTGTAAAGAGCGATATTGCATAGGAACCTGGAATGTTAGGCCCAAGAATCAAGGCAGATTGGAAGCGGTCAAACAGAAGATGGCAAGAGTGAGCATCGACATTTTAGGAATCAGTGAACTAAAATGGACCAGAATGGGCGATGTAATTCAGATGAACATTATATCTACTACTGTGGGCAAAAATTCCTTAGAAGAAATGGAGTAACCCTCATAATCAACAAGAGTCCTAAATGCAGTACTTGGATGCAGTCTCAAAAATTAATGAATGATCTCTGTTCATTTCCAAGGCAAACCATTCAATATCACAGTAATCGAAGTCTATGCCCCAAACACTAATGCCAAAGAAGCTGAAGTGGAATGGCTCTATGAAGACCTACAAGACCTTCTAGAACTAAAACTGAAAAAAGATGTCCTTTGCATCAAAGGGGGCTGGGATGTAAAAGTAGGAAATCAAGAGATACCTGGCATAACAGGCAAGTTTGACCTTAGGATGAATGAAGCAGGGCAAAAGCCAACAGAATCTTGCCAAGAGAACACACTGGTCACAGCAAATACCCTCTCCCAACTTTATTATTCCTGTATATATTTCAAATATTTTCATTTTAACACAAAAGAAATATAAAAATTCTTTTTTCATCCTGAGGCTTTGAATCTAGTATGTATTATATCCTTACACAGCCCGCCTCAATTTGACTGGTCACTTATTAAGTGCTCAGTGGCCACACATAGATAAGGGCTACTCTATTGAGCACTGGAGATCTAAAATACACATTAATCACTTTTTGAGAGATGTCATATATTCAGTAAAAGCTATGACTATTGCTTATTCTTCTATAAATGATTAACATAACAGGGGAAGGGAAGAGAAATTTAATATCTCAATATGCCAGTATTCCACAGACAGCAATTTATGTCTCCTTAAACAACCCATGGCGGTAAATGTCATTGTAATTATACTATATTTACTGAAGATGAAACTGAACATCAAAGGGTAGATGATTTTCCCAAACCACACAGATGCATTTATACATCCAGTGGATGCAAGTAAGTTGATGTGCTTCCAAATCCTTTTCTCTGTTAAAACCTTAAGATTTTCACTGAAAGAGAAAAAAGTCCCAAACAACTTAATCACAGATGACATGAGCTCAGCATCAACTAAAATACTTTTATTCTTTCATATGTAATGAGATCATTGAAGCTTGAACATGTGATGATCAGAGGCAAGCCCCCATAGGAGATGACTTCAGATCCCTGATTCTTTAAAATATTCATTGAAGTAGGAACCCTGGGGCCATTTTCCCCCCAGAACTAATTAGTTTTAGAGCTGAAGTTTCTTTCTTTATAAAATAAGAAGTGTTCTATCTGCTCTACCTATTTCATGTTTCTTTTTAAAAGGAGGACAAAAAAAAAAAAAGAAAGATGGAAAAACCTTTCATTTCAATGGTTTTTCTTCTTCTTCATTATCAGGAGTTGTTTTAACCTGTAATTTGTGATCCTGGGTACGATAATTATTTGCTGGGAAGCTTTTAGAGCCTCTAGGCAATGAATCATTCTGTGACCCAGGAATGAGGGGTGGCGGCATGTTCCAGGAATCCATATCCTAATTAAACTTTGGAGATGTAGGCAGAAAACTCTGATTGTTACTATTCAGACGCTGGTCAGGTCCGACTCATTGCGACCTCATGAACACAGCACACAAGGCCTCCCTGTCCATCACCTGTTCACAAAGTTGCTTTTTTCATGTCCATTGAATGGGTGATATCATCCAACCATCTCATCCTCTGTCATCCCCTTTTCTTCCTGCCCTCAGTCTTTCGCAGCATCAGGGTCTTTTCCAGTGAGTTGGCTCTTCACATCAGGTGGTCAGTATTGGAGCTTCAGCTTCAGCATCAGTCCTTCCAATGAATATTCAGCGTTGATTTTCTTTAGTTTTGGAAAACTCTGATAATGAAAGGTATTTCAGGAGAGAAATCTTGCATCTAATGAATGTTCTCTTCTCCTCAGGGCTTATCTGCAAAATGGTGGAATTACCGGCACTTCCAACACCATGTAAAAACAAACATCTACCCCAAAGACCCAGATATTGACGCAGGCCCACTTTTTGTTCTTGGAGATTTACAACCTGTTGAGGTATGTTTAGAAATCCTAAGCACTAGAGAAATGTTTCAGGAAGCAGTTCTTGGAAAGGTCTACACCTTTGTCTTGAGGAGATCAGGCTGGAGATTCTGGCTTCAAGTATGTTATCAGAGCATCTCTTTTTAAGCCCAGGATATAGATTGTATTTATTTTTTTAATATAAATTTATTTATTTTAATTGGAGGTTAATTACTTTACAATATTGTTTTGGTTTTGCCATACATCAACATGAATCTGCCACAAGTATACACATGTTCCCCATCCTGAACCCCCCTCCCACCTCCCTCCCCATACCATCCCTCTGGGTCGTCCCTGTGCACCAGCCCCAAGCATCCAGTATCATGCATCAAACCTGGACTGGCGATTCACTTCATATGTGATATTATACATGTTTTAATGCCATTCTCCCAAATCATCTCATCCTCACCCTCTCCCACAGAGTCCAAAAGACTGTTCTATACATCTGTGTCTCTTTCGCTGTCTGCATACAGGGTTATCATTACCATCTTTCTAAATTCCATATATATGTGTTAATATACTGTATTGGTGTTTTTCTTTCTGGCTTGCTTCACTCTGCATAATAGGCTCCAGTTTCATCCACCTCTTTAGAACTGATTCAAATGTATTCTTTTTAATGGCTGAGTAATACTCCATGTATATATGTACCACAGCTTTCTTATCCATTCATCTGCAGGATATAGATTTTAAATAAGTGAATCTGGTGTGGTAAGAAAAGAAGAAAATGTGGAAGGAATGACTTCATGATCTTAAAAATCATTCAGGCTAAATCACATGGAAGGCATGGCAGTACATTCAACAAGTGCTAAATCATGAAACATCTATATATCTAGTTATGTCAACTAATTCTAGCTGTTGGAGGAAACTAAGCTGTTATTTTTAGTTTAGGTTCATTTTGGTTCATTTATACATGAAACTCAGCTCAAATGCCTCATAATACACAGTACCTCGCCTCTAACTCAGATTTCTTAAGGAAAAGAAAAAGGAAGGCAAACTCCAGGATGTCTCAGCTGTTGACTTTCTTAAATCTCAGCTTAAACACCAGCATGTAAGGATTATTACCAAGATTTTTAGAGTCTGCTTTCAAGACAGAAGGCAGAAGGATAACCACAAAAAGGTATCTCTTTCCTTGAGAAGAAATGATGGATCCTGAGAATTATGTGCTTAGGAAGAGGCTCTGCTTCCTTCTGGAAGAATTTAGGAGCTTTCTAAAAACAAAGGAGTGTAGCTTGGTCACTTGCTGGGTGGACTTTGTGGTAACCAGAATTGTGCAACTTTCTCAAAATAGGTTTTCCCAGTTTGGGAAGACAACCTTTTTCCAATTAGGGAAAAGTCTCCTGCCAAGATATAAAGAAAATAAAAGAAAGAAAGAAACCTTGACTGCATTCTTCAGTCAGTTGTTCTTCACAATGACTCCACAAACAAGTCAGAGCTCTCCAAAGTTTGCAAACACCTAAAGTGAAGTCGTTCAGTCCTGACTGACTCTTTGCAACCCTATGGACTGTAGCCCTGCCAGGCTCCTCCACCCATGGGATTTTCCAAGCAAGAATACTGGAGTAGGTTGTCATTTCCTTCTCCAGGGATCGAACCTGGGTCTCCCACATTGCAGTCAGACTTTACAGTCTGAGCACCAGGGAATCCCTGTGAACTCCTCGGCTGATCACTAAACTTATAACACTTTGAATTCTCTCCTCATTCCCTCACAGCAATGAAGATTTGTCTCACTGGAGTTCATGAGGCAGCCTGGCCCCCTCCAGAAGTCCTGTCTGTAGAGCTGTATCCAGTTCACATGCTGCCTCTTCACAGAGGATGGAGACATCATCACTTCTCCATCATTCAAGAGACATATCCCTTGAGGCTTAGGTTTCTATTTACTATAATTTCAAAGCCAATGCACACCACATTACTTACAATCAGTTAATCTTTAAATTCAGCTGTTTTACAACACAACTAATTCTGATAAGCCTTAAATGTTTCTGTTCTTCCCATTTTACTGTCAGTCTTTCTACCACTTTCTTCAAACATTCATTCCTTTAACAAGTATTATTTAAATCCTCTAGGCCCAGGTCCTGTGCTCATACTCTGGAAAAGTTAGACTTCTCCTTTGGAACCATACTCATAAATCAATCCTTCACCTACATTTGCCTGCTCTCCAAAATTCTCCACCAACTCCCTCTTCCAAGTTTCCTACCACTTAAATATCCAGAAGCTTGGGAGTAACTGCAAATAACTATCATTACTTTATCACCATGACATTTATTTTTATTTATGATAGTAAGAGAACCAAGGGTCAAGTCTAATATCTAAATAACAGAGGAAATATATAGAAGGGAAGGTGTCAAAAGAATGGGAAAAGCAAAAAATTAAACACGGCTCACAGTTTTGTAACTGAACATAAGGTAAAATTATAGAGGGGGTTTGAATTATCATTTATTCATTAATTCCTTCAACTAATGTTTATCAAGTGTCTCTTAGGTTATAGAATTAAACCATTACTTCTATGCCTCCTCTCAAGATATTTGCTGCTTTTGTGCATTTGGGCACAGACTAAATTAACTAAGAAGACTCCTAGGAAATGACTCAATTTCCCAGTGATAAGTTTATATATTATCAAGCCTTAAAAGAATAAACCACAGCATGAGATCCATGATGGAATTAAAGGATGAAAGATGAAGTAGATACCAGAGTTATGACTATGTGTTTTATAATGTAACTATTCAACAAATATCTGTTAAATGGATGAATGGATACAAGCAGACTGAGCTTCAAACAGAATTCTAGGCACATAGGTTGAAGAAGACCTTGAAAACTTAGAAATATTTCTCCTCCATCACCATTCTATTTACACCAGGACAAAAATTTTAAAATGGCTCGCATGAGAATGATAATAAACGATCAGTTCACTTCAGTTCAGTCGCTCAGTCGTGTCCGACTCTTTGCAACCCCATGAATCGCAGCACGCCAGGCCTCCCTGTCCATCACCAACTCCCGGAGTTCACTCAGACTCACGTCCATCGAGTCCGTGATGCCATCCAGCCATCTCATCCTCGGTCGTCCCATTCTCCTCCTGCCCCCAATCCCTCCCAGCATCAGAGTCTTTTCCAGTGAGTCAACTCTTTGCATGAGGTGGCCAAAATACTGGAGCTTCAGCTTTAGCATCATTCCTTCCAAAGAACACCCACGGCTGATCTCTTTCAGAATGGACTCGTTGGATCTCCTTGCAGTCCAAAGGACTCTCAAGAGTCTTCTCCAACACCACAGTTCAAAAGCATCAATTCTTCAGTGCTCAGCTTTCTTCACAGTCCAACTCTCACATCCATACATGACCACAGGAAAAACCATAGCCTTGACTAGATGGACCTTAGTCGGCAAAGTAATGTCTCTGCTTTTGAATATGCTATCTAGGTTGGTCATAACTTTTCTTCCAAGGAGTAAGCACCTTTTACTTTCATGGCTGCAGTCACCATCTGCAGTGATTTTGGAGCCCAAAATAATAAAGTCTGACACTGTTTCCATTGTTTCCCCATCTATTTCCCATGAAGTGATCGGACCAGATGCCATGATCTTCGTTTTCTGAATGTTGAGCTTTAAGCCAACTTTTTCGCTCTCCTCTTTCACTTTCATCAAGAGGCTTTTTAGCTCCTCTTCACTTTCTGCCATAAGGGTGGTGTCATCTGCAAATGGAATAAAGCATTCCTGCAAGAATTGCCCACATTTAAATAAAGAAAAAGGCACCACAATATTTCCTTCCCCTTCAGTTCTGGTTCCTCAGTGCCTTCACTTTGACAGTAAATGAACTCTGACCAGATGGCTCTTTCCATAGAGATTCTACACACACACACACACACACACGCACACAGAGACACACACACACACAGACACACATGCATGCACACAGACACACACATATGCACACACATGCACACACACACACATACAGACACAAACGTGCACGTGCACACACACACAACCTTGAGTATAGTAACAGAAGTCTAGATTGTTCTTACTTTTGTTCTGTTCTCTCTCCATTCAGTATGGCAAGAAAAAAATCAAATTCTTCGACTACGAGAAGCAGCACCTGATCTTCTGCCTGGGTGAGTCACCAGAGAGCCAAAATCCTTATCACCCCGTTTCCGGGAAGCAAACAGCTGTCGAGCCAGAAGGCATGACTGAAATGCTCCCACAGAGAGACGATCCCAGGCCTTGTGCCTCAGAAAAGCAGCCTGTTTTATTTCAGACTTACTGGGGTGGAATCTGAAGAGGAAAACAGAAGAGCAATTAAGCATTCTTAATGGGCATCTCATCACTCTGGCTACTGTACAGGGAAGGTGATGGTCCAAGAAGGATGGGAGGCAGGATGCCAATCAAGGGGTCTGGTGTCTGTGACTCTCGTCCTGGATAAACTAAATGCAATACTTATCAGAAGAAAAGGACAGTGGTATATGGATAGGGAGGAAAAACAGGAAAAGAACTCTCAAGCACTGACAGTAGGTGCCAGGAAAAGCAGAGGCTCATGAATAAAAGCCAGCTGTAGAGCTTCTGTGTGGAAGAAAGTTGACTGTTCCCACAGCTTACATACAGCTGTAGAAGGTATTTTAGTGGACAGATACACATACACATACACACACACACGCATTTAATAAGACAGGTCGGGATATGTTCTAGGCTTGAGAGAAAATAGAGTAGCTGAATAATGCTAATAACAATACAAATATTAGAAGCAAAAGTGTTTTGCTCTTAACCAAGTCAAACTCATGATTGCTCACAAAGAAAAGTTTAGGACCCCAAAATATGCTCATCTGAAACACGCTTACTCATTTGGAAAAGAAACCCAAATTAGGAAAGATTCCAAACATTTCCTATAGATCAGTGGCTCTCAGCTAAGAGCATTGCTGCCCCCAGTGGGACGTTTGACACCGTATAGATACTTTTTTGATTATCGCAACAAAGAGGGAAGAATGGTATTGACACCCATGGGACAGAAGCCAGGGATGTTATGAAATATCTTATAGTACACAGAATAGCCCTGAACAATAAAGAATTATCTGACCCTAAAATGCCAACAGTGTTAAGATTCAGAAACTGTTACAGATGATCTGGCTTGACCAAACATTGGCCACCAAGGGTCATCTGTCTCATGCCTGACCAGGATAGCCTGTAAGTCCATTTTCTGAGACACGAGGCTCAACCACCACTGCAGCCTCTTCCAGGGCTAGAATTCTGAGGATTTCTCCTAATGCAGTTATTCCCTTTGATGACCAAAAAGGGTGTGGAGGACATTGGTGCCCCAGTTTGAAAGGGAACTCTTCCAGCCCAGACAGACGTATATTCACATAAGAAAAAACTGTTGGAGTCTCCTGTGTGTAGTAAACCAATACAGCCTTAGCTTATGAGGAATAGATGAATACTGTAGCTCGCTGCAGAATGCCCAGCTTACAAACCACATCATCCTCAGGAGCTGTTTCATTTTGTCATTTTCTTTCAAATGTCTTCAACGTAGTATGACAGGTACAAATGAGTCATACTCAACCTGTCAGAGAGAGATGAGGCTTGACACTTCATAAAGGTGGCGAGACAGCTATCATGCAGATTCCTGTAGTAGGGAAAGGTAATTCAGTACAGGCTGAGCTCAACTCTCCAGAAATGAAAGGTGGGAGACTTTTAAAACACTGGGACATGCTAATGGCAATCAGGGAAAGAGGATAAAGGGAGGGGAAGCTGGTCTTGTGGTTAAGCCACCTGTGGCTTCTCACTGGTGCTTATCAAAGTCAAACCCCTACCCTCCCAGAGGCTGCAGGAGAGAGCCCAATCTTCAAAGATTGTATTTCAAAGGGATAACTCCCAAGTCCTTGAGAAAAACATTTCTGGGTCAGAGAAGATCCATCTCAGAGGGACAGATTAAGAATTTTATAATTGTAAGTTTTCTAACAAATGATTGAAGAAAAGGAGGTCAGAAGCCTACTGAACAAGCAGTAAGTTCTTTAGACTGTCTTGAACTTTCTCAGGCAGGGACTTTAAGGTGTCAGTGTCATCCCAGGAGCACGACCTTAAATTGTTCTTAGAAACTATTTCTAGCATCTGTGTGAGTTTCTTAGTGTGTAGGGTGGAGAAAATCATTTGTGCTGACAGTTCGCAGACTCTGAAAATCTATGGGTCACGTTTGAAGCCTAGTTAGAATGGGGACTCACAGCATCTGACTAAATTTTGATTAAGAAGAGAGTTGTCAAAATCTGAAGGGTCTCCATATGACTCCTACCTGCTCCAGGCAACTTCACTGGTCCTGGGGGAGATGCAGGCATGCTCTGTATCTGCCACCTCAACATATTGTGACAGGGCCCAACATGAAGGATCGTGAAGACTTGAAGGATTCCAGGGACCTTGAGAAAACTTGAAAGCTCACAGCAGAAGCCCTTCCAGGATGCCTTCATGGAATGACTCAGATCTTCAAAGCTTCCCTAGTCTCCTTAAGGGAGCTTGAACCAAAGTCTCGGTTCACCCTCAGAGGCTCTGAAAGCCCAGCAGCATCCAGGATGTGGTTGTGGATCTCCACCATGCATCCTTCTCAGGGGCAATACTCCAGGGCAGCTTGTTAGGAGATCACCTCCCACTAGGGATCAATCTGCTCATGTGTTCACTACCTTCTTGTTGTTTTTGTTTTTTCTTCTTCTTCTTCTTCTTTTCAGTTTCCCCCTTTCTCATACCAGTATATTTCTACCCGGAGTCCATTCTACATATGTGCCACAGAAGGCACTGGGAGGTGAGTAACTCGATTCCTTCTCTAGACCTAGATCAGGCTGGTAGAAAAGGGGAAGGGTAAATGCTTGATCCTTTCCAGATGCAGCTTCCTTAAGTATAAGGATATAAGACTTAACCAGTTTTATTTCCGCTAGCTTAACTTTCAAGCACTTCTTTCTACAGGACATTGCCTGGGCCATCAGCTTTTATATCCGCTATTTCATCACATTCGGTCCTTTCTACGGAATCTTTGGAACCATGGTGCTCATATATTTAGTCAAGTAAGAAAACAATAATATTATCCTACTCTTATTGCCTGGATGGTCCTCTTACCTTTCTTACTTGATTTATTTATGATTAGCAAAGGTTTGCAATTTATGACACCAGACTGCATTCTTGTAGCTGAGACACTTCAAGAAAATGTGGGATAAAACAGCTGAAATAGTTGAATGAGTTTCTGGGAAACTGCATTTGCCCAGTCTTGCCTGTTTTCCCACATGATTAATTCCCAATTACAGTATAGTAGTCCCTCAGCATCTGAGGAGGATTAGTCCCTGGACCCACCTCAGTTACCAAAATCCAAAGATATTCAAGCCCCATAGTCATCTATCCATATATGTGGTTCCACAACTGTGGATTCAAGCAACCACTAATCTTGTAGTACTGTGTGTTTTCTTAAAAATATCCATATTTAAGTGGACCTGCATGTTTCTCAAAGGTCAACTGTATTCTGCCTGATCACCAAGTCCTTCAAACTGTAATCGAGCTGGACATCATAATTCTTGCCAAAGAGAACAGGAGGCCAATTTTTTAAATTTATTTTGCAACTACAGATTTTCTCCAAACCAAAATGACTTTAAACTGAATAACCCTCTTCAACTTCCCAATGTATTCCTTCCTCATTCATTTGCATTACTATTAATAAAATAACGGTAGCTACTATGCATCAGGCAATTTGCTAAAGGCTTTATGTTGTGGGCTTCCCTGGTGGCTCAGACAGTAAAGCTCCTGCCGTCATTGTGGGAGACCCGGGTCAATCCCTGGGTCAGGAAGAACCCCTGGAGAAGGAAATGGCAACCCACTCCAGTGTTCTTGCCTGGAAAATTCCATGGATGGAAGTGCTGATGGGCTACTGTCAATGGGGTCGCAAAGAGTCAGACACAACTGAGCAACTTCATTCACTTTACATGCATTATCTTATTGGATGTAATCAAAAATGCACAACCAGGCAATGCAGATAGTATCAATTTCATTTTTCTGATAAGAGAACTAAAGTTCAGAGAAATTAAATCCCTTACTCAAGAGCAAATAAGGGCCAGTGGCAGTGCCAAATCAGAGCTTGTACTCAGTTCTATCTGATGACAACAGCCAAGCCGTTAATCACATTGCGTATATCTTCAATTTGTTGTTGCTTTAGTCGCTAAATCATGTCTGACTCTTTTGTGACCCCATGGATTGTAGCCTGCAAGGCTCCTCTGCCCTGGGGATTTCACAGGCAAGAATACTGGAGTTGGTTGCCATTTCTTTGTCCAGGGGATCTTCCCAACCCAGGAATCAAACCTGGATCTCCTGCAGATGGAATCTTGACCACTGAGCCACCAGGGAAGCCTGACCTTCAGTTATCTAGGTATCTTCTGAGCCTGGCACCAATGGCTACAGAAAATACTAGGGACACTGCTCTGGTCCAGTAGGCTGCAAGACAGGTAGTGAGACTGAATACCTAGTATGCCATCTTTAGACATAAAAGGTCTGCAAAGATGAAAAACAAACCACCACCACATGATGGAACCTTTGAGTCACTGCCATTTCCTCTACTGCTCAGCCAGATCTGCCAGTGGCTACGCAAGCCCAGTGACTGGAACTTAGACTCCCCAAGGAATGATCATATCTTCCTATTCTCTTAAAGGATTTTGGAAAGTCCCTGGATTGTATATATTACCCAGATGAGCCACATACCAATGAAAGTGAGCAAAGAGGAGAACCGGGACTGGTTCAGCGCTCAGGTAATAATGCTGTTCCTGGAAAACGTCCACCAAAGCATCCTAATTACTGTCTGCTTACCTCAAATAATGTCTATTGGAGGCTTGCCAGGGGCCAGGCACTGTCAACTGTTTTGCATGTAGCTACAACATGTACCTACATGCTCGGAATATTCCCGCTTTGCGAATGATAACACTGAGGTATGAAGAAGCTGCACAGCTTGAGCAAGATCACACAGCTAAGTGGCAGAAGCAGGTTTGTTTATTAATTTGGCCACACTGTGCGGCAGGCAGGGTCTTAGTTCTCCTACCAGGGATCAAACCTGTGTTGAGCACGGTCTTAACCAGTGGACCAGTGGAAGTTCCCCAGAAGCAGGTTTAAAACCTCAGCAGTTTGATTTCAGAACCTTGGCTTTTAACCAAGGCTTAATAAACTACAGTCCAAGGGACAATCTAGCCCAGTTTTTATTTTATTTTTTTAAGATTTATTGGAACACAGCCACACTCATACATTAGGTATTCTCTATGATAGTTTTCATTCTAAAACAGCAGAACTCCGTAGCTGTGATGCAGAATTGAAACATTTACTGGGTGGCACTTTACAGGCAAGGTTTACTAAACCTGCCTCAACATGATACGATCTTTCAATGAATCTCACACTCCCAGAATAACAGAAGGGAGAACCCTGGAATCCCCCTCATTTCATTGTACAGATAGTGGGGCCCAGAGAGGAGACTCAGTATTCTCAGCAAGCATGCTGTTAACGATTAAAAGATTCATGACCCATGCAGAATACCACTGCCTCCTAAGCCTGACCCTGGCTGTGCCGTGATTAACTGGAGAATCCAGTCATCAGTCTGCTTCCTTCTCCACGCGCATTTGCAAATTCAGTGGACATTCCATACAGTAGTGATTCTCAATCTTTTTGGTCGAGAAACCACTCTTAAAACTTATTGAGAACATAAAAGAGCTTTCGTTGCTGGAGGTTATATCCACCGATACTTACTGTATTTGAAATTGAAACTGAGAGTTTTTAAATATCTATTAATTAATTTTAAAATAACACGATAAAGCCAATAAAGGTTAACATCAGGGTGATTACATCATCCCATGTTTAACAGCCTCTGGAAAAAAACATGCTATAAGTGTGCATGAATGAGAATTTAAAAAGGCAAATACTGTCTCAGAAGTATTATGGGGATCATTTTGACCTTGAAGATCCCCTGAAAGTGTCTTAGGGACCTCAAGGTGCTCTAAAGTACACTCAAGGAACCCTGACATAAAGCAACTGCAAAAATACCATTCAAAATGGCAACAACCCTAACAAGAATTAAATCTTAGAAAGGCACTGAATAAAAGTCACATTCATAAGCATTCTAAGTAGTCTGAAGAATCCTATGAACTTTGTACAAAATAAAATACATTAGATTAAAAAAGAAGCTACTTGTATATATTAATAAATGTATTTCTATGCACAAAACTCTTGATTTAAGCCCTTGCATGCTTTATTCCCCATTTAGAAGTCCTTTAAGTCTATTCTGTGGCAATAATATTCAAACTCCTATAATTTCTACGAGTCCTACAATCCCGCTTCCATCCGCCAAAGTCCTTATCCATGATACCTTAGTCTTCTGATTTTGAGGGCTGATAGTGACTTAGTCCTCTCAAATCCTATTCACTTCTTCATATCTGTTGCCTTATCAATACTTCTTAGCAAAATGCCTATTTCTTTTATAATTGTAAGGTCCCTGAGACCTGGGACTTATTTTTATCCCGCATGGTTTGTTACATAAAATACGTACTCAATCAGCACTTGTTGAATGATGGATGAACAAAAGAATGACTAAGTATCTTGTTTGATACGGGTTCATTTATATCTAATGTAAGCTTTTTCTTTGCAGGTCTTGGCCACCTGTAATGTTGAACATTCCTTTTTCAATGACTGGTTCACTGGGCACTTGAACTTCCAAATTGAGCACCAGTGAGTAAGAGAAATAGTTTATGATAAAGGGCAAGGGCTGTCACTAATAACTGCCCTCCATAGAGTCCAGAAAGGAGCAGTAGACTCACAATCTTAAGGGAAAAAAATGAACCAGGATTCTCTAAAGGATGCTATTTTTCAATTAACGACAATGATAGATAAGGGAAGAAAGAAATGAAGGAAGTGTCACAATTGCAAGTAAATGGAGTGAAATCTTGGAAAAGTATCAGTGACTCAGTTTCCAGATTCCTATGGGCTTAGGAAATGGTGATGTCTTTGCATTTTCTTTGTTGGCAAAACCTCAGAAAAATCAGGACACTTGAGTAACCAACTTGTGTTCAAACTTAACTATGCTCTAATTCAAATATTTATTTATCTGTGTCTTTAGAGCCAAGTTTACAAAATAATTAATGAAGTGGAGTCCCTGCTGCAATTTATACATGGTATCTGGAAATACTTTGCCACTGGGTCAGTTACAGAGAGGAAATGGGTAGTTCACACCTTGATGCAAGTTAAAACACTGAGAGTCAATTTCCCCAGAGCATCAGGGGAAAGGCTTTCCACATTCTCTTTGTCTAACCATGTGAGTCTATGATAGTCAAAGAAAGAACAAAACCTTTATTTGTTCAAGGAATTTTTTCTCATTCTCTCTCTCATATTAGGGCTTGAAAATTTCAGCAAAACAAAACAGAAAGATTCTTACTCACAGTTTCATTAAAGGAGAGGTTTACATCTAAGACAATCATCTGGAAGACTAATGAAAACTTGGGATTAAAAATCATCTCTCCTCACTTCTTATTCTTTTCCTGGGACTTTTAGCTATTTCCCATTACTTTTCTAAATGGTAGAAAGTTCTAAATAATTTACTTCCATTGGATCAGGCCAAAAATAACAAGTTGATGGAGCTAAAACATATTCTCTTAGTTCTTCCTAAACATCTGCCACCCACAAGGCTTGTAGAGGTTTAAGGGATAAGATGAGTCTGGCAGCAAGTTTAATTTCCCAGAACAAATGTATTGGGCAAGGTCAAGGTTGGGTCTGTGTGGCTGATACCATTTTATTTTGTAAAAGGGGAAAGGGAACTTTGGGTTTCTCCTTAGGTCTGAGAAGTTTTATATCTCCTTTCTCTGTTTCCCTAGTCTATTTCCCACAATGCCACGCCATAATTGTCACAAGGTGGCACCTCTGGTGAAGTCACTGTGTGCCAAGCATGGACTACCATATGTGAATAAGCCCATGTTGAAGGCATTTGGAGATATTCTCAGGTAATAACAGTCCCTCAACCCACAGCTCTCATTTCCCTTCACTGTTGGTCCCCAGACTCTTCACTGCTTTATGAATCATTCAGCCAATAGCTCTTTATTAAGGAGCATCCACGTGCCCAGCATGGACATGAGGCTCAGTACGGAACAACACTAACACAGAAATGATAACAGTCATTCCTACCATTTACCTGCTGCCTTCTGGGTACTTCTTAGCGAAAATACCTTGATGCCCTACTAAATTTCAAGCTTCTTATAAACCAGGGTTCTGCATTATTTGTCTTTGTATCACCCACAGAGCCTTGACATGCTTTAGAACTTAACCAGTGGGAGGGACTCTCAAATTATCTGGTCCAGGGTTGCAAACTAAGATGCTTGCAGGGTCTGGTGGGACAGGCAGGCGTGACTCTTCCTACAGAAACTGAGAATCCATACTCATCCTGAAGCATTCACAGTTCCCTGGAGGATCCTGTGCTTGTCAAATTAACTGCCAAAACCTTGGTTGTAATTTTTTTTTAAGATTAGGAAAAAGAAAAACAGTATCCTATTAATGTGAATAAATAATGCAGCAAGGCTAGACCTAGTCATATCAGATCCCTGAAGAGTGATCCATCTTCACTTTCTACCATTGTCCTCCTCCTTTCCTGCCCTCCAGGTATCTGACCTCCCTACAGTTGACACATAACTCCCTGCCCCTTGCCATGACCCATCCTTGGTCACCTTTTCTTCTACCAGAATAATCTTCCAACTTACCACCCGCCTCCTGTCACCTTCTCAAGTTCCATTCACTCTCCAAAGCTCACCTGAAAAGTCTTTTCTTCATCTCAGTCCTCCTTTGCCCCCAAGACTACACCTGTAGAGAAGAAGAGAAATGCTTGGTTCTCTTCATGTCTGACCTTTATCACAATCATGATTCAATAGCATATTGGGTAATATGTGTCTCCCAGTGCAGACCAGGAATTCCAGGTGGACAAGACTCTCATCACTCCTATTCACTCCTGTATCACCAGAGCCTAGAAAAATATTTCCCTTTATAAAGTAGGTTGTGGGGAGGGAGGTGGGAGGGGGGGTCATGTTTGGGAATGCATGTAAGAATTAAAGATTTTAAAATTAAAAAAAATTAAAAAATAAAAAAACAAAGTTAGGAGAGAAAGAGAAAAAAAAAGTAGGTGAGGTAGGTGGGTACAGGATGAGATGGTTTATAGTTATATGATTTATCTTATAGAGATTCAGCAGAGCTTTTTCTTTTAATACTGGAGAAAAGGGAAATGATGCTTTGGGGTACAGAAAAGCATGCAACAAAAGAAAATCTCAATCTCCTCCATATAGAAAATGTGAACTCACCTTCTAAAACATAAGTCAGAGTGTATTTGACTCCCTCCACCGGGCAAGATAGAAAGAGGCCTTTCAGATATAGCTGAAAATGACAGCGTTGTAAAGTATTAAGTAAAAGAGCAAATGTTCCATGAAGTAGCTCCTTTGACCCGAATCTCACCTACTCATGATTTTGTCTGCTCCTCTTGCAGGGCCCTGAAGAAGTACGGAGCCCTCTGGAAGGAGGCTTACTGCACACATTCAGAAATATAATCCAGATGTGCTGGTGCTAAAGAGAAAAACCACAGGCCCCAAAAGTGTCACTTGTGCTAAAGCCCATGATAACCAAACCTCTATAATACCTGACAGAATTGCACTTAAGCCTTCCCCAGAAATACAATCTTAATCAACTAGTCTGGAATTTTGGGGTAGGCAGTGTGGTGATAATCTGTTGCATTTTACCCCTTTCCATTCCTGCCCCTGGCCCAGCAAAAGATTTATCTGCATGATAAAACCCTTGTAATCCCTCCCCCCTCATAAAAAAAAAAAGGTGTCTGCCCCAAATATACTTTGCTGATGGCTTCCTTACCTTTCCTTTCTTCCTATAAAAACCTTCCATTTGCACAACCCCTCAGAACTCCCTTCTGCTTAATAACTGGGATACTGCTTGATTCATAAGTCATTGAATAAAGCCAGTGAAGTCTTCAAATTTACTCAATTGAAGTTTTTTTAACAGCTTGTTCAATAAACTTCCCAGAGGAAGACATGAAGGCCTATTACTTTCACAATTTCCCAGATCACTGAGCATGGCGTTTGAATTCAGATGATCAATTCTGTGGATCATGTCTGCCCTCTGCTCACTGGCCACATGGATAAAGATGGCTTAACTGGGCAGACTTCCATTTAAACTAAATGACTCATGAGAGTTATGTTACAGTCCTACCTGAAGTTCTTCAATGGATTCCCATTGCTCTTGGAATAAAGTTGCAATCTGCAACCTGGTGATTGACAACAGACTACTAGCATTGGCCCTCCTCCAGGAACCCTGCCCCACCTTGTATAGTCCCTCCCTCAGCTTCAGCCCCAGGCAGCCAAAGTAGGCACAAGGGAAGAATTTTTGACCTCAAATAACACCCCAAAACTAAGTCTCCATACCACCTCCAGGGAACCAAAGGATCAGGACATGACTGGAATTTGAATGCCAGAATCCTTTTAGAAGTGAAGGGTTCTCCATCCTCGAAGATCCCATGTTGAAGCTTCAACCATATCCCATCATAAATGGACAAGTTACAAAATCCACTAATTGAAACCTGCTTCATCAACATTTCTGCCAACTAATACATCCTCCACCAACTCATAATGTTTGACCGAATCTCAAATCAAAGACACAGATTTGAGCCCTCCCCACGTCTCCTCGCCAGCTGGCCTCAAAATAGAACTCTTCTCAAAAGCTGGTGCCATAGTATTGGTTTCTACGTGCTTCAAGTAGTGAGGCCTTTGCTTGGTAAAGATTTTAGGGAAGCCTCCCCATTAATTCAAGGCCTCCTTTTGATATATTCTGTAGTAATTACTAAAGGTATAAGTTTGCATCCATTTCTGTGATTCCTTAGTTTTCCACTGTAACCTGCAATATCCATAAGAGTAGAGACTGCCTAACATGACAGAGACACTCAATGACAACATGCAGAAGGGAGGGAGGGAGAGAGCTGGAGAGGAGAAGGGAAGGGGGGAAAGAAGGAGTTTGTCAACTACAAATTGGCACTTGACAGCTACCTCTACAAGGAATAAATCAAGTGCTGCTGCAGCTGCTGACATTCAATACCCTCTGAAAGGAATACACAGTGGAGAACAGGAATGAGGCACTCTGTACTCTTGGAAAAACTGGCAGGGCAGGTCTTCAGATCGTTAGATATTTGCAGAAGAAGATTTTATGAGCCCAGTTATTACATCTCTTCATATCCAGAAAAGCACTAAACTCATTAATGGCGAATTTGCTCATGACTAGCAGCAAACCTCTGCCAAAATGTGTGCGTGACTGCAGGTGCCCCCTTCACTAAAATCATGTAAGACACTTACCTTATCCCCTAACAAGACACTGAACTTTTTTCAGAGATAAAAGAGCGAAACTGTAAGCCAGGCAGAAGTTCCTCTTTGGAGCAGTTTCTCAGAGCTATCAGAAATCCTGTCTCCCAGGCTGTAGTCCTCATTTTGCCCCAACAGAACTTAACTCACAGCTCTCATACTGGGCCTTTCTTTCAGTCTATAGAAAGAAGGGAGGGAGGGAGGGAGGAGGCAGGAAGAAAAAGCTGTGTGTAAATGTTGCTGTTGTTCAGTCTCTAAGCTGTATCCAACTCTCTTTGTGACCCAAGAATTGTAGCACACCAGGATTCCCTGTCTTTTGCTGTCTCCCAGGGTTTGCTCAAACTCATGTCCATTGAGTCAGGGATGCCGTCTAACCATCTCACTCTCTGTTCCTCCCTTCTCCTCCTGCCCTCAGTCTTTCACAGCATCAGGGTCTTTTTTAGTGAGTCAGCTCTTCAAAACTAGGTAGCCAAATATTGAAGTTTCAGCATCAGTCCTTCTAATGTATATTCAGGGTTGATTTCCTTTAGGATTGACTGGTTTAATCTCCATGATCTTCAAGGGACTCTTGAGATTCTTCTCCATCACCACAATTGAAAAGCATCAACTCTTTGGTGCTCAGTCTTCTTAATGGCCCAGATCTCACATCTGTACATGATTGCTGGAAAAATCATAGCTTTGACTATATGGATGTTTGTTGGCAAAATGCTGTATCAGTCAGTTCAGTCGCTCAGTTGTGTCCGACTCTTTGCGACCCCATGAATCACAGCATGCCAGGCCTCCCTGACCATCACCATCTCAAGGAGTTCACTCAGACTCACGTCCATCGAGTCCGTGATGCCATCCAGCCATCTCATCCTCGGTCGTCCCATTCTCCTCCTGCCCCCAATCCCTCCCAGCATCAGAGTCTTTTCCAATGAGTCAACTCTTGACCTGACGTGGCCAAAGTACTGGAGTTTCAGCTTTAGCATCATTCCTTCCAAAGAAATCCCAGGACTAATCTCCTTCAGAATGGACTGGTTGGATCTCCTTGCAGTCCAAGGGACTCTCAAGAGTCTTCTCCAACACCAAAGTTCAAAAGCATCAATTCTTCAGTGCTCAGCTTTCTTCACAGTCCAACTCTCACATCCATACATGACTATTGGAAAATCCATAGCCTTGACTAGATGGACCTTAGTCGGCAAAGTAATGTCTCTGCTTTTGAATATGCTATCTAGGTTGGTCATAACTTTTCTTCCAAGGAATATGTGTCTTTTAATTTCATGGCTGCAGTCACCATCTGCAGTGATTTTTGAGTCCCCAAACATAATGTCTGACACTGTTTCCACTGTTTACCCATCTATTTCCCATGAAGTGATGGGACCGGATGCCATTCTCTTTGTTTTCTGAATGTTGAGCTTTAAGCCAACTTTTTCAATCTCCTCTTTCACGTTCATCAAGAGGCTTTTTAGTTCCTCTTCACTTTCTGCCATAAGGGTGGTGTCATCTGCATTCCTTCTAATTAGAGAGTAAGATAAATTTTATCAAGTTTATGAAGAGCATTTCTATATTCTAACTCTGAATTATTAAAATTCTTAGCAATAGTTATGAGTATCTTCTAAGCAGCAAGTACTGAGTTGTACCCTTCATAAGTATTATTCCAGTTAGTCCTCACAACAATTCCAAAGGGAAAGTTTTACAATTAATCTCATTTTATAGATAAAAATATGAGACTTAAGGGAAGCCGAGCGACTTGCCTGATGGCACAGGTGAGCTGAGTATAGTCTCAGACACAGGGATGTCTGACTCCGTAGTCAACACTCATTAACCTTCAACAAACCAAAAGTAAAGGGGAATTAAATGGCATTACAAGTCATGAGCAGTGGGCACATTTGAACTCTAATAGCTTCTCAGAAGCTGACGGAATAAGTATTGAAGGAGTTATCATTCCACCTCACTAGGATCAGCCACCTGGGGAGGGGAGGATACACGGAACATATGACAGGCACAGCAGCAGCATAGTAAGGATGCCTGTTGGCTAGTCTCTACTCCCTAATCCTAAAAGAGTACTATTCACCTCAGAGAAACTCACTGGGAGAGAATCAAGCAGAGATTTCTCCTTTCAGAAGGGAGAGACACTGCAAAAAACATGGAAGAACAGAATGGAGAACTGGATTCGAGTCTTTGCAATTATGTAGCATGAATTCAGCCTGGGAAGAGTTCACCTTCCTTGGGCTTTTCTCTGATATTCTAATTCCTTGAAATAGCCTCCCTCCTTTTCATAAAATCAGGTAGTGAACTATTCCCTATATTTTCAGTCGGGCATTAGACAAGGGTAACTGCTTGGATTAGAAGTCAGGAGCCTCAGTCCTAATTTCAGCTCCTCAATACCATACCGTGAAATTGCCCATGTCTCTCACACATTGCCTCGATCTGTAAAATAGGTGGGTACATACTATTACCTGGCTTATCTGCAACATAGCATTGTTGGGAAAACCAAATAAAGTAAGGCAAATAAAGAATACTTTCCTAAGCCGTGAACACTCATTCACATGCTGGTTATTGTTATTACTGTAATGATGGTTCCTCCCATCCTGGACCCATCAAAAGCAAGAGTGGCCCCAAGGTCAATAAGATTTGCAGGACAGAAAGACAGGGAACCATCTTAATGATCCCAAGGGCACATTTCCTTAGATGAGAGAATTATGAGTTACAAGTGAGACAATGATTTCTCCCGTTACAACAGGTAACAATTGGGAGTCACCTTCCACTTCTGACTTTCCTCAGTCCCCTGGAACCAGCAGCCAGATCTTAAGCCAGAGGAACAGTGAGTCATGGGCTCTAGTTTTCCCAACTTCTAATTAACCATGTGAGTGTACAACTCTCTACTGGAAATCATACCAAATATATCACTTGATGCTTAAACAATATACTATAAAGTATTTTCTTAGCTATTTCCCTGCTAATCATCCACCTGAAGGACATAGAAAGTATAGATTAAAAGTAAATTCTGGGTCATCCCCATGCACCAGCCCCAAGCATGCTGCATCCTGCGTCAGACATAGACTGGCGATTCAATTCACATGATAGTATACATGTTAGAATGTCATTCTCCCAAATCATCCCACCCTCGGGGAGGGAGGTGGGAGGGGGGTTCATGTTTGGGAATGCATGTAAGAATTAAAGATTTTAAAATTTAAAAAATAAAAATAAATAAAAATAAATAAAAATAAAAAAATAAAAAAATAAAAAAATAAAAAAGTAAATTCTACCCAGAGGAGGAATATACACGGGTACTTTTTCTTTCCCACATTTGTTTATGAAAATTTGCATAAAGACAGTCATGTTGAAAGAATTTACCAGTGAACATCTATCTGGTCAGCTATCATCCAAATTTTGATTGTACATTTTAGTAAGTTTGTTTTATTTTATATCTATCCATCTGTCTCTATATCCATTAATCTATCTCTAAATTTTCAGGGGCTTATTTATAAAACTAAACAGCAGATTATGCAAATAACAAAGTTCATTTTTCATCTTCAATAAAGAATTGTGTAGCAGCTTCATCTTTAAGGGGGTTTTATCAGAATGTTGCTATGTGAAGGGAATATAACACGGTTAACGTTGTGAAAAATAAATTAACTCAGTATAAACCTTCTTGTGCAAACATTTATCCTTCATTATTATTGAGCTTTCAATATTTATTGAGCACTTACCATGTGTCAGACTTGGACCAGATGATGTGACCAAGAGATCCAGGAGCCCAGGTTCTTGAAGCTCACAACCTAGTAGAAAAAAAAATTACATAAATAAATGGAAGAAAAACCAAGATCATCACATCTGAAGAAAACAAAAGGGTGTTTTGAGAGTGATAAGCAGGGACTAATCAAAATAAGGAGGGTCATGGAAAAAGGAGGAAATAATACTTGGTCAGGCAACGTGCTGTTAGAGTCTCTGCAAAACCTATGAGTCACTCCTATCGTGTGACTTGGAGGCTTTCACCACTACAGGTGGGATAGGAGAGCCCTCCTCTGTCTAAACACCCCCTCAGTGCCATCCACACATGCCCAATCTTGAAGCAAAGGATGGAGGGGAACTAAGGCAAAGGGGCAGAAAACGTCACAGTGCGCCTAGAATCCCTAAGGACCACTCAGAGAATGAGGCTTCCCTGGTGGCTCAGATGATGAAGAATCTGCCTGCCAATGCAGGAGATCCAGGTTCTATCCATGGATTAGGAAGATCCCCTGGAGAAGGAAATGGCAACCAGCTCCAGTATTCTTGCCTGGAGAATTCCATGGACAGAGGAGACTGTTGGGCTATATACAATCACAGAGTCAGACACAACTAAGCAAGTCACACTGATATACTCAGAGAATGCAAGAGGGCAAAGCTGCTTAAGTGTAACTATGTCAGGCACAGGGGCCATTTTTGGAAGGAGAAGAAAAAGGAACAAGGTCATAATAACTGACTGTGTTCTTAAATTTATGAAATACTCCTGCATAATAGAGGAAAGTGAAAGTGGCTCAGCCGAGTCAGACTCTTTGTGACCCTATAGACTAGTCCATGGAACTCTCTAGGCCAGAACACTGGAGTGGGTAGCCTTTCCCTTCTCCAGGGGATCCTTCCAACCCAGGGATTGAACCCAGGTCTCCCACATTGCAGGCAGATTCTTCACCAGCTGAGCTACAAGGGAGGCCAGAGAATACTGGAGTGGGTAGCCTGTCCCTTGTCCAGCGGGTCTTCCTGACCCAGAAATTGAACTGGGGTCTCCTGCATTGCAGGTGGATTCTTTACCAACCGAGCTGCATAACAGAGGAGATCCCCCGCACAAGGCTGGACAAATTAAGGCTGAGTCATTTGCGCTTCTATAGACAGAACCTCAATTAAAGAAAAATGTTTCTGTTTATGACCCTACTGTAAATCACAGTCCCTCTAAGTAACTTCAGACCAGTATTGGAACTTGACAAGATAACAGTTCACGCTTCACTACACGACGCAAAAAGGCTCATAAATTACAGCCTTCCTGCCCAGTCACCTCTTCTGCGAGTCATCACCACCATGCTTTCAATGATGCAGACCCCCAGAACTCTGTCTTATTACCTGGAAAAGCCTCCACTATGAGCACCTCTCCTTGGATTTGAGCATGCTGTTCCTTGAGCTTGCAATATTTTTGCAAGCTACTTCACCTTGCATGCTTCTAGTCACACCACATAATTCAAGTCAAAAATTAGCCTAAGACATTTGGCATTCCCCCACTTGCAAAAACAGTATGAATCACTCACTGTTCTTTGTAATGGTGATCCCCAACGAGGTACACTTCCGTACAGGGTACTGACAAGGATTCATTTCCAATATATACAAAGAACTCATGAAACTCACTATCTAAAAACAAACAACCAATCAAAAAATTGTCCAAAATTCTAAGACACACAGATGGCCAAGAGACACAGGAAAAGATGCTCAGCATCACTAATTGTTCAGTTCAGTTCAATTCAATTCAGTTCCGTTCAGTCGTTCAGTCATGTCCGACTCTTTGTGAACCCATAGGCTGCAGCACACCAGGCTTCCCTGTCTATCACCAACTCCCGGAGTTTACTTAAACTCATGTCCATTGAGTCGGTGATGCCATCCAACCATCTCATTCTCTGTCGTCCCTTTCTCCTCCTGCCTTCAATCTTTCCCAGCATCAGGGTCTTTTCAAATGAGTTGGTCCTTCGTATCAGGTGGCCAAAATATTGGAGTTTCAGCTTCAACATCAGCACTTCCAATGAACACACCCAGGACTGATCTCCTTTAGGATGGACTGGGTGGATCTTCTTGCAGTCCAAGGGACTCTCAAGAGTCTTCTTCAGTTCAAAAGCATCAAATCTTCTGCACTCAACGTTCTTTATAGTCCAACTCTCACATCCATACAGGAGAAAGGCAAATCAAAGCTACAATGAGGTGCCAATCTACCCTGATCAGAATGGCCATCATCAAAAAACCTACAAACAATAGATGCTGGAGAGGGTGTGGAGAAACAGTTCTCTTGCATTGTTGATGGGAATGTAAGTTGATACAGCCACTTGGAGAACAGTATGGAGATTCCTTAAAAAAAAAAACCTCTAAAAATAGAATCACCACTACTGAACATATAACTGAGAAAACCATGATTCAAAAAGACACATGTGCAAAGCACCCTCAACACCAAGAACTCAGGATTCCTTTCACATCTGTCCTCCACTCTCAATACTTAATAAAAAGAATGGTTACTATGGCACGTTCTTGCTGAATTCCAGGCACAGGGTTGAGAATTTTATGGATATTATCTCACTCAAACCTCAAACAATTGAAAGAGATAAAAACCTGCCTAGAGCAGTGGGAAACTTGCTTAAACCTCAGATAACTAACATAAAAAGTGTATAAGATATACATTTCTCTAAGAAGTAAAATTGTTTTTAAAAATAGCAAATAGCAACTATATTTAAGCATTCTATGAATAATTTGCAAAATAAGTTAAAACACATAAAGTGTTTAGAACCTTGTTTAAAATAGATGATATATAATTTTAGAATTAATGTTAATACTGTTTGATTTCTTTATTTTGAACACTGAGGTGCTTTTCCTATCCTTTAGGGAAGATGGCATAAAATCACAGAAATTGCAGCTTTTCTGGTCATGTGAAATTCCTATCTAATTCCATAAATTTTACCAAGTAGTGCTCTGACAAGAATATTAGAGATGTATGAATGGTAAGACAAATAGCCATTGCTTATTTTAAAAGTCAAAAGCAAACAAACGTGTAGTCCCTGCCTTCAATAAGATAACGTAATCAATCACAGAAATGTAACTGTAAGCAAATATTGTAACACCAGGCTTCCCAAGTGGCTCAGTGGTAAAGAATCTGCCTGCCAATGCAGAAGACACGGGTTCAATCCCTTGATCAGAAGATCCCCTGGAGGGGAAATGGCAACTCACCCCAGAATTCTTGCCTGGACAATCCCATAGACAGAGGAGCCTGGCAGGCTCGCTGTGAGGTCACTAAAGAATCAGACACGGCTGAGTGACTGAACAACAACATTATAATACTCTCTCTTTTGCAGGCAAATTTAAAAGAAAAAAAATTGTTAAAAGGATTTATCTTCTGTACTTTCCAAGAAATTTTGTCCTGAAATTAAACTTAACCTTAAAAAAATATTAGTCTATTTAAAAAGATGAAAGAAGGTGATTGGGTTTTTTGTTTGTTTGTTTGTTATGTTTTTTAATGTATTTATTTTAATTGGAGGCTAATTATTTTACACTATTGTAGTGGTTTTTGCCATACATTGACATGAATCAGTCATGTGTGTACATGTGTTCCCCATCCTGAACCCCCCTCCCATCTCCCTCCTCATCCCATCCCTCTGGGTCATCAGTTGAACCTGAAGCAGGTTAAACGTAAAGGAGTAGATTGAATGGAGTTTTTATTTTCCTTCTGTATACTTTAGGGATTTTGACTCTTTTTAGTAACAGACATGAATTAATACAGCCTTCTAATAGAAATTTAAAAGAATTATTTCCGTCTATAAACATATTAAATATAATTGATGACATTGTTTATGAATGATTTAAATTTTTTTCCTATATAATTATTTGTGTGCATATGTGTAAAGTCATAAAAAACCCAGTCCAACTTCAGCATAACAAGAAAAGATGCTTTTGTTGGATAAATCTTGCCACCTTGTGGTGTCTAAAAATAATACTGTGCTTAAAGTATTCACACATGTGCTCAACAAGAAGCACTGTCCTTTAGCCAGGCTCTCCTGCCCTAGTCACTAATAGAATCCATACCCTTCCAAGTATCCATAATCTAGAATCCTCACTTTGTAGTATTTATAATGCTGAATAATTTACATATATTTGCAGTTGTTTATTTTCTTGTCTGTTCTCTAAACCACAAACCCCAGGAACACTGGGTGATTTTTGCCCTGAGTCAGACATGACTGAGCCGGCGTGAAGTAAAGCACAGTGTTTCCCACACACACACACAGTGCAATGAGCACTATATCCACGCTAATAACACATCCGCCCTCTCACATCATCGTGTGTGTGTGTGTGTGTGCGTGTGTGCGTGTGTGTACGTGTGTGTGTGTGTGTGTGTGTGGAGGTCGCCTGAGGTCTACTCTCTTAGCAAGCTTCCAATATAATATAACCGTTAACCGTGACCACCATGCAGCACTTTGGGTTTCTCAAACTCGTTCATCCTTCATAACTGAAACTTCACACACTTTGACCAATATCTCCCTGTTTCCCACACCTCCCTGTCCCTGCTCTACTCACTATTTCTATGAATTTGGCTTTTTGAGATTTCACATGTAACTGGGATCCTGCAGTGTTTGTCTTCTTGTGCCTGGCTCATTCGCTTCGGATAATGTCCTCCAGGGGCTTACCAGGTGGCAACTGCGATAAAGAATCCGCTTGCAAAACAGGAGACACAAGACATGCGGGCTCAGGCTCTGGGACGGGAGGCGCCTGAAGGAGGAGCCCACTCCAGGATTCTCGCATGGGAAATCCCCTGGACAGGGGAGCCTGGGGGGCTACGGCTGACGGGGTCGCAATGCGTCGGACACAACTGTGCTCGGGGACCGAACACGCTATCCTCCAGATCCGCCCATGTTGTTGCAAAACCCAGGCTCCCTTCATTCTAAAATTATAGGGACAGAAAAAGATGTGGCACAGTTTCTTTATCCGTTCATTTGTCAATGGACATTTAGAATATCCAACGTACTGATTTCATTTTCTTTGGTTACATATTCAGAAATGAAATTACTGAATCATATGGTAGTTCTGTTTTTAGAGAAACCTCCAAACTCTATCCCATAAAGCCTATGGCAATGTTCCTTCCCCAACATGCATGAGGGTCCTTTTTCTCTACATCTTTCACTGCACTTGTTATCTTTTGTCTTTTTGACAACAGTCATTCCAACAAGTCTGAGTCCATACCTCATTATGGTTTTCATTTGCGCTTTCCTGATGACCAGTGATGTGGAGTATATTTTTATATACCTAATGGTCATTCATATGTCTTCCTTGGGGAAAAAGATGCCTATTCAAGTCCTTTTCCCATTTTTTAAATCAACTTCTTTGATATTTTCTTCTACTAGGATGTTTGAGATCCTCACATGTTTTGGACATTAACTCCTTATCACAACTATGATTTGCAAGTATTTTTCCAAGTACAAGTTGTCTTTCCATGATGATGATAGTTTTCTTTGCTGTGCAGAAGCATTTTGATATAGTCCACTTGTCTATGTTTGCTTTTGATTTCTGGGCTTTTGGTGCCACATTCAAAAAATCATCGCCAATGTCAAGGATATTTCCCTCTATGTTTTCTTCTAGTTTTTACAGTATAAAGTGTTACATTTAAGTCTCTAATCTATTTGGGGTTGACTATTGCGTGTGCTGTAACAGCAGGGGCCCACCCATATTTCTCTTTTGCATGATTACTCATGGCTTTTTATTGCAGTCCTCTCACTTTTATCTTAAAACAGCATTGTTATGCCTTGTAATACCTATTCAAAATTACTTCATCAATTCAGGACTTCCCCGGTCATAAATTTTCTCTGAGTGTGTTTATGTGTGTGTATACAGTATATGCCAAAGCCTTTGACTGTGTGGATCACAATAAACTGTGGGAAATTGTGAAAGAGATGGGAATACCAGACCACCTGACCTGCCTATTGAGAAACCTATATGCAGGTCAGAAAGCAACAGCTAGAACTGGATATGGAACAACAGACTCATTCCAAATAGGAAAAGGTGTATGTCAAGGCTGTATATTGTCACCCTGCTTAATTTACTTATATACTGAGTACATCATGAGAAATGCTGAGCTGGAAGAAGCAGAATCTGGAGTCATGATTGCTGGGAGAAATATCAATAACCTCAGATATGCAGATGACACCACCCTTATGGCAGAAAGTAGGGGGAACTAAAAAGCCTCTTGATGAAAGTGAAAGAGAGTGAACAAGTTGGCTTAAAGGTCAACATTCAGAAAACTAAGATTATGGCATCTGGCCCCATCACTTCATGGGAAAGAGATGGGGAAGCAGTGGAAACAGTGGCAGACTTTATTTTTTAGGGCTCCAAAATCATTGTGGATGGTGATTGCAACCATGAAATTAAAAGATGCTTACTCCTTGGAAGGAAAGTTATGACCAACCTAGATCCAAAAGCAGAGACATTACTTTGCCAACAAAGGTCCGTCTAGTCAAGGCTATGGTTTTTCCTGTGGTTATGTATGGATGTGAGAGTTGGACTGTGAAGAAAGCTGAGCACCGAAGAACTGATACTTTTGAACTGTGTTGTTGGAGAAGACTCTTGAGAGTCCCTTGGACTGCAAGGAGATCCAACCAGTCCATTCTAGTATGGCAAAACCAATACAGTATTGTAAAGTAAACTAAAGTAAAAATAAAAATTAAAAACAAACAAACAAACAAAAAATAAATAGAAGAAAGTGAAAATGTTAAAATAAATAAATAAATAAATAAATAAAAGGAGATCAGCCCTGGGTGTTCTTTGGAAGGACTGATGCTAATGCTGAAACTCCAGTTCTTTGGCCACCTCATGCGAAGAGTTGACTCATTGGAAAAGACTGATGCTGGCACGGATTGGGGGCAGGAGGAGAAGGGGAGGACAGAGGATGAGATGGCTGGATGGCATCACCGACTCCATAGAAGTGAGTTTGAGTGAACTCCGGGAGTTGGTGATTGACAGGGAGGCGTGGCGTGCTGGGGTTCACGGGGTTGCAAAGAGTCGGACACTACTGAGTGACTGAACTGAACTGAGATGATACAGTACAGTGACTGAACTGAACTGATACACATACAAAGTTTACATGTATTGAAACTATATAAAGTATATTTGCATATATTTGCTATACCCATTCAGCAGATTATACCAGACAACTATCTCTCAGAGAAAAGATTTATTTAAAAAAAAAAAACAGCTGGCCAGAAAAGAAAGCAAAGTTGATTTAGCTGAGAGCAATGGTCTTTATTTCCCTGAGTTTCAAGACTATTTCCTTCCCCTTATTGCCTCTGTCAAAAAGTACCAGGAAGCAATGACTTTCTTTTTTAAAAATTCTTTGCTTCTCTATCACATATTTCTAAAATTCCACCAGAATATGATTATCTTTTTTAATAGAATGTCCTTTGGGAATAGTCATGAGTCAATCATAAAATGTTTAATATTCTCTTTCAGTGTGATTCGTTATTTGAGCCTTATTTTCCTCCCTTCTTGCTTCTTTCCTTTGTTTTTTATAATATCATGGGACCCTGCAAGGTGTAACCTCCCTAACCATCAGGAGGACCAGGTTCTTAATGCTACGGTTCCACCTCCATAACCTGAGTCAATCAATTCTTTATTTATGAGTTCCCTCATCTCACAGACGGAAGGATCAGCCCTGGTTATCGCTAAGGCAGTTTTCACTTCTAACATTTCTGGGATTCAGAAAAACTTTGACTGAGTTTCAAACCTGAGCAATCAGTAGTTTAATCTTTGGAGAAGCTATTACAGCAAAAAACTAACTTAAGTTTTTCATCCCAGTGTGAGACAGACTCCAAGACCCAATATATTAACTAATCTTCTCTCTAACAAGATGCTTTGGGCATTATTAAGACTGATTGAGTGTCCAGAGATGGGCGATTACTAACATTGGAATAAATCATTTGCCTCACTCCTAAACAAGTTTCAGAGGAACTAATTAATGAAGGCAGTTTTAAATAAGAAAACTTCTTGGGTGATCATTGCTGTTCAACTCTGAAATGTAGCTCTTGAGGCCTGATACAGTGAGGCAGCAAAAAACTGACCCCGGGGGAATCACAATGTCTTTGTAAATTAACGTAAGGTGCAGACTAGTTCTTTCTAGCACTGTAAGTTTATTGATTGTTATCCTAGCTTCTTGAAGTTAGATTGTTTGCCTTACAAAACAAACAAAAGAAAAATTTATTCCCATTTAGCAAAAACTGGCAAAGGTGGAAGATTCAATTCCTTTATAAAAATCAGAAGATATAGAAAAGGCTGTAATTCAAACTCTTTGCTAGTTGGGGAACATGGGTCCTAGTCTTCAAAAGCTACATATTTTGTTATTCCCATTACATGACACTATAGAAAAGGCAGAAATGTACAGACGGAGAAAGATCACTGATTGTCCGGGGTTTGGAGGAGGGTAGATACATAAAGTAGGTGAAGCGCAGAGACGTCACATTAGAAAAACTAAGAAAAAAGTGCACGGGCTCTCTCTGTGTTATTCCTCATACTTCTGTCTCATATTCCTCAGAGTTATTTCTCATTATTTCATCTACAGTTATCTCAAAATAAAAACTTAATTAAAAACAAAACAGTGTGTGTGCCGCAGGAGGACACTTTAGGTTGGAACACCAGCTCTTGATCTCCAGCAAGTTACTTAAAACCCCCGAGTTTCTGTTTCTTCAAGCGTAGCTGCAAGCTAGTGGTGCCCACAGTCAGGAGTCACATGGGGTAGTGTACATAATGTGCCTAGAGGATAGCAAGCGCTCAATAAATATTACGTCTCCTTCCTGCTTAACCATCACTGCTCTTCTCTCCCAGGCTGTTGCACTAGCTTCTACCTGGTCACATCCCCTCTAGACGCTCTGACCCTCCTACACTAAGCCACCTTTCCAACAGGGTAGCCCTAACGTGATAAAAATTAGCCTCTTTCTAGAGAATAATGTTCCAACTCACTAAACCAATTAGATACGACTCCGTCTATTTTTCTACTCACATCCCACACCACGCGACTTCACCGTTCCCATAATCTCAGCTAAAGGTGACTCCTATTTTGTCACGTCACCAGGCCCCTCCTCGGGTCATTCCCATCACCTGCTATCCCTCTCATCACCGCTGGACATCCAAACCCTACCTTCAGGCCCGTCTCAAAGGGCACCTCGTCCACAACGACTATTTACTGCCTAGTCTAACACACAGTGAGAATTCCTTCCTTCTACCCTTCCTTCCTTTGAGTCTTCATCAAACCCTGTGTTTCCTTCTTATGACTATTGACAATTCTGTCATAACTTTTAGTCATTATATGTTAGCCATGCTTTAATCGATTGGGACTTTCCTAAGGATAGAAACTATATTTTTCCTGGTTATTTTTATTAATAGCAACAATAAAGGCCAACAAATGATAGTATCTTAAGTTTAGTAAATAAGCCCTATTTTGTTGCTCAGAAATGGTTGTAATTCTATTTTATAAATGTGAAAATGAAGCCCTTCTGGGAGCAAGGTATCTGGAGGTTAAAGAAAAATTAACGACAAAGTTCAGTCTGATACTCTCCCCTTTGACTTCCTAGCCAGTAAGCTTCCCAGACCAATATCTTCTTACTCTTACTGGGACAAGATCACCAGTTCTGTGTTGTCAACGTTGTCAACAGTCCGTATGCCCTCAGGATTCCCACATGAACACTTACACATTCGCCAGAGTATTAGTTTCATCTCACTTTTACAAAACAAAACTATGCAAAGATTATAGTCATTTAACTTTCCCAGCCCCATCTTCTATTCCCGTTGTTCTTTTCCCACCAAAGTGTGCATAAGCCCAGAATCTCCTAAAAGCCCTTAGAAGTACCTCATCAAGGGCAAAATCCATGCCATAAGGGCCTCAAGTTTAAACAAGTAAATCAAAGTATGAGAAGAGAATGGTGAATGTGTCTTTTATACAGAGAAATACTAAGTTAGAAATTGGAAGTCTATAAATTGGCAAGGGAATGCTTAAAGCATTGTTATTGACTGATACTGAATGATAAATATGTGAAAGAGGCTAATTTTCAAATCCCAATCTCAATTAAAAATAAATAAAAGGAGAGTTACTACCCTCAAAAAGGACAATAAAGAATTAAGTGGACATTCTTAAGGGTATTCTAGGATCCTTTTAAAGTAGACATTATAAAAACATACTCATTATAAACAGCTTAAACAACATAGAAACATAGGAAATATTTTTCAATGATCTCATCACACAAATATAACTGCTATTAAGTTAGGTGGTTCACTTCTGATCTTCCTTGTTTTCAGCCTTTCTCCCCTGTTTCGTGTTTTGAAAACATCTGTATAACATTTTATTTTTACTACATATTTAGCCAGAGAATGATATCTTTGCAATTTATAAACACTTGTTTAAGACTGGCAATAGCTGAAATATATTTTTATATATAAGACAATGCTACAGTTCTTTGGGTTTAAATATTCAACAGAGAAAAATTATTATTTTAGTAGTTGATCATTCCATCTGTAGCCAGGTGCATCTGAGCCCAAAGCTTGTACTTTTAAGAATGAAATTCATAAAAGCCATTTTAAAATAATTTTGAGGTTCTCATTTTTAGTTTTTGGTTTTTTTAGAGAAAAGGTAGAGACCTGGATACTTCTTTAAGGCAGAACATACACCCTTATTCTGTACAAATCCTGTCAATCAACTTTTTAAAAAAATCATAGTAAAAGAACATAAACATATATAAAATTATCATTTTAACGATTCAGTGTATAATTGACATTATACATAATTGACAGTGTAAGTGTTCTTCCCTGGAGAATCCCAGGGATGGGGGAACCTGGTAGGCTGCTGTCTATGGGGTCGCACAGAGTCGGACATGACTGAAGCAACTTAGCAGCAGCAGCAGCAGCAGCAAGTGACATTAAGTAAATAACACCGTCATACAACCATTGCTGCCATCCAACTCCAGAATTAGTTTTTCATCATTTGAAACTAAAACCTGTACCTATCAAACCATAACTCCATACTGTCCCCTCCCCTACCTGCTGCTGACCACTATTCTATTTTCCATCTCTGTGAATTTGACTACTGAGCTTCCCTGCTGCTGCTAAGTCGCTTCAGTCGTGTCCAACTCTGTGCGACCCCATAGACAGCAGCCCACCAGGCTCCCCTGTCCCTGGAATTCTCCAGGCAAGAACACGGAAGTGGGTTGCCATTTCCTTCTCCAATGCATGAAAGTGAAAAGTGAAAGGGAAGTCGCTCAGTCTTAGCTTCCCAGGTGGCGCTAATGGTGAAGAACTCTCCTGCCAATGCAGGAGATGTAAGAGACACAGGTTTGATTCCTGGGTTGGGAAGATCCCCTGGAGAAGGAAACGGCAACCCGCTCCAGTATTCTTGCCTGGAGGGTCCCATGTACAGAGGAGCCTGGCAGGCGACAGTCCATAGCGTCACACAGTCAGACAGAACTGAAGCGACTTAGCACAAGTACCTCACATAAGTCAAATTATACAATATTTGTCCATTTGTGTCTGGCTTATTTCACTAAACTGAATGTTTTAAATTTCATTCATGTGATAGCATGTATCAAAATCCCATTCCTTTATAAGGCTGAATAATATTCCACAATATGGATATCCGCCTGCAACGCAGGAGACCCAAATTCTATTCCTGGGTTGGGAAGATCCGCTGGAGAAGGAATAGGCTACCCACTCCAGTATTCTTGGGCTTCCCTTGTTTCTCAGCTGGTAAAGAATCCACCTGCAATGTGGGAGACCTGGGTTCAATCCCTGGGTTGGGAAGATACACTGGAGAAGGGAAAATCTACCCACTTCAATATTCTGGCCTGGAGAATTCCATGGACTGTACAGTCCATTGGGTCGCAAAGAGTTGGACACAACTGAGCAAATTTCACTTTCATTTTTCACTATACAGAGCTATCACTTTGATTACCCATTTATTTGTCAATGGATATTTGGGGGGGGTTCCACATTTTTGACTATGAGGAATACTCCAGCTATTGTCAGTAACCTTCTTAGCCATGCAAGGACAAAGCAAAGATTTTCTGCAGAAATTAGGATGAATATGATAATATAAAATATTGGCTAGTTTATGAATATTCATTTCACAAATACTACTAAGCACCAACTCTGTAGCAGGCATTCAACTAGGGGGACAGTGCTGAATGAAAACAGCTTTTTGATTAAAGTACAAAGTACAAGCATGCCTAGAAATATCGGGACAAAGACGGGGAGCTGGCCACACACACCTGGCAACCTCCTCAGGTACAATAAGGAAGGCAGTTTGCAAAGAGTGCTCTGATGGCCTTCCCCCACCAGGACCCCAAGGAGACTAACTCTGACATCCTCTGTTTCATTCTCTGCTTTGCCATCGTATGCTAATCTGGTTAATCCAGGCACCTGAAGAACTGTCTCCATGGCCCCATTGTGGATAAGGGCCATGGTACAGCAGGATAGGTCTGTGGAGAGGCAGTCAGGCAGGAAGGGGTAAATATTGTGTCTGGTGAAATTTCCTGGCAAATACAGGTCCACCTGGGCTCCCAAATCTGTCTTCACATTCATCAGAAACATGTGCACCTTTAGCTGACTTGTCATTTTACTGACATCTAAGTGAACTCCGGGAGTTGTTGATGGACCGGGAGGCCTGGAGTGCTGCTATTCATGGGGTCACAAAGAGTCGGACAAGACTGAGCGACTGAACTCACTCACTAACTAACTAAACTGACTAACTAACTAAAGCTGCAACGTGACTATCTAAAACCACGTGAACATTCCACAGTTTAGACATTCATCAGCTTTTGGAATGTGCTCTATGCGAACATAAGGCTGGGTTTGAAATTCATTTGCATTGTAACAGGAAGTCTCAACACTGTGTTTCTCAAAGGGAGAAAATGAAGAAGAGCTTTAACATCATCTCTTTAAATTTAATATCAGGCCCTCTAAGTATTTGAATGAGGCAAAAGCTAAATTTCAAATTATTATTATGGATAAAATTGATAGGGCTTCTCTGGTGGCTCAGATGGTAAAGAATTTGCCTGCAGTGCAAGAGACCTGGGTTCGATACTTGGGTGGGAAGATCCCCTGGAGAAGGAAATGGCAACCCACTCCAGTATTCTTGCCTAGGAAGTCCCATGAACAGAGGACCCTGGGGGGCTACAGTCCATGGGATCACAAAGAGTCTGACATGACTTAGTGACTAAGCAACACCCACAAATAAAACAGATAACTGATGAGAACTGGCTACATAGCCCAGGAAACTCGGCTCCATGCTCTGTGGTGAAATAACTGGGAAGAAAATCCAAAAAAGAGGAGATAATATGCATATGTAGAGCTGATTCATTTTGCTGCATAGCAGAAACTAGCAAAACAGTGAAAAGCAACTATACTCCAATAAAAAAATTAAATAATTTTTTTTAATTTAAAACATTATTCTTCAGAAATTTTTCATTGTCATTTCAACTGAAAAAGCTGAGGTAAACTGTTGGAAGCAAACTCAAGTTTTCCATTCAATAATTTGGAAAAAAAATTATGATTTTTATACAAATTCAAATCACCTTTCTTATCATTTTGAATTGTATTTGTTTCATTAAAATATGATATTTGAAAATAATTTGAAAATAATATAATATCCCACTTGGATACCCCAGTCATTTCCCAGTGTCTTCAGGGTGCTGAACAGTTAACATGTTTCTTTATGTTACCATGACATGAAATCTATTCAGCTCTATGATGACTACTTATATGTGTCAATTTGGCTGGGTCACAATGCCCATCTGTGGCCAAACATTCTTCTAGATGATTCTGTGAGGTGTTTTGGGATAAGAATAACATTCAAATCAGTGAACTTTGAATCAGATTGCCCTCCAGCATGTGGATGGGCACCATCTAATCAGTTGAAGGCTTGAATAAAATAAAATACTGATCTTTCCTGAACAAGAGAGAATCCTGTGGCAGACTCCTTTCAGATTTGAAATTTCAGCATTGGATTTTCCTGTGTCTTCAGCTTGATGGTTGGACTTGAATTACAACAACAACTCTTTCCTGAATCTCCACCCTATAGAATTTGTACTTGCCAGCCTCCATAATATCATGAGTTCATTACTTAAAATAAATGTCATTCTACTTATACGCACACATGCTATTGGGTCTGTTTCTCTGGAGGACCCTGACTAATACAAACACAAATGACCACATCACACAGCTAGAGTTCCTTAGGTAACAAGACACTATTCTGGTTACCTCACAAAAATTAACTATGTAACTACTATTATTATCATTTTCACTCTATATATGTGTTTACAGAAGCTCAGAGATATTAAGTAACTTGCCCAGGTTTACACAGCTATTAAGTAGAAAAGTAAGAATATAAACCCAAGTTCTGTTTTAATGTATATGATCTTAATATGTATTAATAATATACTTCTTCTCTAGATCTGAATAAGAATAGTGTTTTTCAAACTTCAAATTATATTAGTGGGAGTAAAATCACTGTGCATGGAGATTGCAGGCATCAAATTAAAAGAGACTTGCTTCTTGGAAGAAAAGCTATAACAAACCTAGATAGCATATTAAAAGGCAGAAACATCACTTTACCTACAAATGTTCATATAGTCAAGGCTATGGTTTTTCCAGTAGTCATGTACAGATGTGAGAATTGGACCATAAACATGGCTGAGCACTGAAGAATTGATCCTTTTGAACTGTGATGCTGGAGAAGACTCTTGAGAGTCCCTTAGACTGCAAGGAGATCAAACCAGTCAGTCCTAAAGGAAATCAACCCCAAATATTCGTTGGAAGGATTAATACTGAAGCTAAAGCTCCAATACTTTGGCCACCTGATGTGAAGAACTGACTTATTAGAAAAGACCCTGATGCCGGGAAAAATTGAGGGCAGGTGGATAAGGAGGCAACCGAGGATGAGATGGTTGGATGGCATCACCAACTCAATGGACATGAGTTTGAGTAAACTCCAGGAGTTGGTGATGGACAGGGAGGCGTGGCGTACTGCAGTCCCTGGAGTTCCAAAGAGCTGGACACGACTGAGTGACTGAACTGAACTGAACTATTCAACTTTATGTCTTTATTCTATTCTATTCCTTTAAACAATTCTATTCTATTCTGTCCTACAAAACTGATTTTACTAAGATTCCCATTGTTGTTGTTCAGTCACTAAGTCGTGTCCAGCTCTTTGGAACCCCGTGGACTGCAGCCTGTCAAGCTTCCTGTCCTTCACTGTCTCCTGGAATTGGCTCAAACTCACGTCAATATATGGTCAAATCTATCAGGTTTTTTCTACAGTTATTTTAAGCTTAAAAATGCACCACTACCCCTATGCATCTTTACTGGTATTATGTTACACTTATGTTTACCCATCATGATTTTCAAACCGAGCCCCAGAAAATATCCATTAAATATACGTACCACATCTTTTTTACTCATTTATCCATTTATGAACAGTTAGGTTGCTTCCATATCTAGGCTATGCAGATAACGCTTCTATGAACATTAGGGTGCATAAGTCTTTTCAAATAAGTGTTTTTGTTTTCTTAGGATAGATGCCCAGGGATGGAATTGTCAGATTGTATGGTAGTCCTATTTTTAATCTTTTGAGGAAATTCTGCATTGTTTTTCATAGTGGTTGCTTTAATTTACAGCCCTATCCACATGCACAAAGCGTTCCCTTTCTTCACATTTCACCAACACTTGTTATTTCTTGTCTTTTTTAGTTTGCCATTCTAACAGGCGTGGGGTGATACCTCACTGTGGTTTTACGCAACCATAAAAAAAATGAAAATTTGCCATTTGTTACAACATGGATGGACCTGGAAGGTTTAATGTTTAGTGAGATAAATTAGATAGAAAAAGACAAATGCTGTACATTTTCTCACACACACACACATATAATTTTACTCCATTCCATCAGAAAGTCTTTCAAGCTTGAAATGCCTTAGAGATAAGCCCAAGGGTCTGTGTTACTCTAAACTGGCTCTGTGGACCATTCCATTTGTCACAGTTGAACACAAATAGATCTTTACTTCATGAGATACATATAACTCCTTGTATTAAGGCCATTCCCAAAACTGGTGTGTATAGCCAAGGCTTTCATTCCATTTATGAGGTTGAACATAAAACCCCACATCATTTATTTGACCGACTCCAATTGATCAGAGCTAAAGGTGCAAACAATGGCATTTTAAAAGTCCAATTCCAAGGAGTCAGCAGAGAAAGAAAATAGATATACAGAGTTTTTATGAAAAATAGTAGCTGATACTAAATAATAAACTTTTTCTGAAAATAATTGGATTATGAGGTGGCTGAGAGAAATCAAATTAAATGAGCTGTGGATTTGAACTATAACTTTGGCTTATTATACAGAAAAGATCACATACAAGGCTTAATGAATCCACACTGCTTGACAAGATGAATGAATAATTGGATGGATGAGTGGATAAAGGGGTACCACTGCATCCTGAAATGCTTGCTAGAGGCCTGGAACCTTAGGAATTCACAGTGTGTCATTTTATTTTATTTTATTATTTTTATTTTTTAATTTTTACTTTATTTTACTTTACAATACTGTATTGGTTTTGCCATACATTGACATGAATCCACCATGGGTGTATACAAGCTCCCAATCCTGAATCCCCCTCCCACCTCCCACCCCATATTATCACTCTGGATCATCCCCATGCCCCAGCCCTAAGCATCCTGTATCCTGTATCGAACATAGACTGGCACTTCGTTTCTTACATGATACTATACACGTTTCAATGCCATTCTCCCAAATCATCCCACCCTCTCCCTCTCCCACAGAGTCTGAAAGTCCATTCTATATATCTGTGTCTCTTTCACTGTCTCCCATACAGGGTCATCATTACCATCTTTCTAAATTCCGTATATATGTGTCAGTATACTGTATTGGTGTTTTTCTTTCTGGCTTATTTCACTCTGTATAATCGGCTCCAGTTTCATCCATCCATCTCATTAGAACTAACTCAAATGTATTCTTTTTAATGGCTGAGTAATACTCCATTGTGTATATGTACCACAGCTTTCTTATCCATTCATCTGCTGATGGACATCTAGGTTGTCTCCATGTCCTGGCTATTATAAACAGTGCTGCGATGAACATTGGGGTACATGTGTCTCTTTCAATTCTGGTTTCCTTGGTGTGTATGCCCAGAAGTGGGATTGCTGGGTCATAAGACAGCTCTATTTGCAATTTTTTTAAGGAATCTCCACACTGTTTTCCATAGTGGCTGTAATAGTTTGCATTCCCACCAACAGTGTTAGAGGGTTCCCTTTCTCCACACCCTCTCCAGCATTTATTGCTTGTAGACTTTTGGATCGTAGCCATTCTGACTGGTGTGAAATGGTACCTCATTGTGGTCTTGATTTGCATTTCTCTGATAATGAGTGATGTTGAGCATCTTTTCTTGTGTTTGTTAGCCATCCATATGTCTTCTTTGGAGAAATACCTATTCAGTTCTTTGGCCCATTTTTTGATTGGGTCGTTTATTTTTCTGGAGTTGAGCTGCATAAGTTGCTTGTATATTTTTGAGATTAGTTGTTTGTCAGTTCCTTCAGTTGCTATTGTTTTCTCCCATTCAGAAGGCTGTCTTTTCACCTTGCTTATAGTTTCCTTTGTTGTGCAGAAGCTTTTAATTTTAATTAGATCCCATTTGTTAATTTTTGCTTTTATTTCCAGTATTCTGGGAGGTGGATCATAGAGGATCCTGCTGTGATTTATGTCTGAGAGTGTTTTGCCTATGTTCTCTCTAGGAGTTTTATAGTTTCTGGTCTTGCATTCAGATCTTTAATCCATTTTGAGTTTATTTTTGTGTGTGGTGTTAGAAAGTGATCTAGTTTCACTCTTTTACAAGTGGTTGACCAGTTTTCCCAGCACCACTTGTTATAGAGATTGTTTTTACTCCATTGTATATTCTTGCCTCCTTTGTCGAAGATAAGGTGTCCATAGGTGTGTGGATTTATCTCTGGGCTTTCTATTTTGTTCCACTGATCTATATTTCTGTCTTTGTGCCAGTACCATACTGTCTTGATGACTGTGGCTTTGTAGTAGAGCCTGAAGTCAGGCAAGTTGATTCCTCCAGTTCCATTCTTCTTTCTCAAGATTGCTTTGGCTATTCGAGGTTGTTTTGTATTTCCATACAAATCTTGAAATTATTTGTTCTAGTTCTGTGAAAAAGATGGCTGGTAGCTTGATAGGGATTGCATTGAATCTGTAGATTGCTTTGGGTAGTATGTTCATTTTCACTATATTGATTCTTCCAATCCATGAACATGGTATATTTCTCCATCTATTAGTGTCCTCTTTGATTTCTTTCATCAGTGTTTTATAGTTTTTGATATATAGGTCTTTTGTTTCTTTAGGTAGGTATATTCCTAAGTATTTTATTCTTTTCATTGCAATGGTGAATGGAATTGTTTCCTTAATTTCTTTTTCTACTTTCTCATTATTCGTGTATAGGAATGCAAGGGATTTCTGTGTGTTGATTTTATATCCTGCAACTTTACTATATTCATTGATGAGCTCTAGTAATTTTCTGGTGGAGTCTTTAGCATTTTCTATGTAGAGGATCATGTCATCTGCAAACAGTGAGAGTTTTACTTCTTCTTTTCCAATTTGGATTCCGTTTATTTCTTTTTCTGCTCTGATTGCTGTGGCCAAAACTTCCAGAACTATGTTGAATAGTAGCGGTGAAAGTGGGCACCCTTGTCTTGTTCCTGACTTTAGGGGAAATGCTTTCAATTTTTCACCATTGAGGATCATGTTTGCTGTGGGTTTGTCATAGATAGCTTTTATTATGTTGAGGTATGTTCCTTCTATTCCTGCTTTCTGGAGAGTTTTTATCATAAATGGATGTTGAATTTTGTCAAAGGCCTTCTCTGCATCTGAGATAATCATGTGGCTTATATTTTTCAGTTTGTTAATGTGGTGAATTACATTGATTGATTTGCGGATATTGAAGAATCCTTGCATCCCTGGGATAAAGCCCACTTGGTCATGGTGTAAGATCTTTTTAATGTGTCATTGGATTTTAATTGCTAGAATTTTTTTTGAGGATTGTTGCATCTATGTTCATCAGTGATATTGGCCTATAGTTTTCTTTCTTTGTGGCGTCTTTGTCAGGTTTTGGTATTAGGGTGATGGTGGCCTCATAGAATGAGTTTGGAAGTTGACCTTCCTCTGCAATTTTCTGGAAGAGTTTCAGTAGGATAGGTGTTAGCTCTTCTCGAAATTTTTGGTAGAATTCAGCTGTGAAGCCGTCTGGACCTGGGCTTTTGTTTGCTGGAAAATTTCTGATTACAGTTTCAATTTCCATGCTTGTGATGGGTCTGTTAAGATTTTCTATTTCTTCCTGGTTCGGTTATGGAAAGTTGTACCTTTCTAAGAATTTGTCCATTTCTTCCACATTGTCCATTTTATTGGCGTATAATTGCTGATAGTAGTCTGTTATGATCCTTTGTATTTCTGTTGTCTGTTGTGATCTCTCCATTTTCATTTCTATTGATTTGATTTTTCTCTGTTTCTTGATGAGTCTAGCTAATGGTTTGTCAATTTTATTTATCCTTTCAAAGAACCAGCTTTTGGCTTTGTTGATTTTTGCTGTGGTCTCTTTTGTTTCTTTTGCATTTATTTCTGCCCTAATTTTTAAGATTTCTTTCCTTCTACTAAATCTGGGGTTCTCCATTTCTTCCTTTTCTAGTTGCTTTAGGTGTAGAGTTAGGTTATTTATTTGACTTGTTTTTTGTTTTTTGAGGTATGCCTGTATTGCTATGAACTTTCCTCTAAGCACTGCATTTATAGTGTCCCACAGGTTTGGGGTTGTTGTGTTTTCATTTTCATTCATTTCTATGCATAATTTGATTTCTTCTGTAATTTGTTGGTTATTCAGAAGCGTGTTGTTCAGCCTCCTTATGTTGGGATTTTTAGTAGTTTTTCTCCTGTAATTGAGATCTAATCTTAATGCATTATGGTCAGAAAAGATGCTTGGAATGATTTTTATTTTCTCGAATTTATCAAGGTTAGATTTATGGCCCAGGATGTGATCTATCCTGGAAAAGGTTCCGTGAGCACTTGAGAAAAAGTTGAAATTCATTGTTTTGGGGTGAAATGTCCTATAGATGTCAATTAGGTCTAACTGGTCTATTATATCATTTAAAGTTTGTGTTTCTTTGTTAATTTTCTGTTTAGTTGATCTGTCCATAGGTGTGAGTGGAGTATTAAAGTCTTCCACTATTATTGTGTTATTGTTAATTTCCCCTTTCATGCTTGTTAGCATTTGTCTTACATATTGTGGTGTCCTATGTTGGGTGCATATATATTTATAATTGTTATATCTTCTTCTTGGATTGATCCTTTTATCATTATGTAGTGGCCTTCTTTGTCTCTCTTCACAGCCTTTGTTTTAAAGTCTATTTTATTGGAGATGAGTATTGCTACTCCTGCTTTCTTTTGGTCTCTATTTGTGTGGAATATCTTTTTCCAGCCCTTCACTTTCAGTCTGTTTGTGTCCCTTGTTTTGCAGTGGGTCTCTTGTAGGCAGCATATATAGGGATCTTGTTTTTGTATCCATTCAGCCAGTCTTTGCCTTTTGGTTGAGGCATTAAACCCATTTATGTTTAAGGTAATTATTGATAAGTGTGATCTCGTTGCCATTTACTTTATTGTTTTGGGTTCGGGTTTATATGCCCTTTTTGTGTTTCCTGTCTAGAGAATATCCTTTAGTATTTGTTGGAGAGCTGGTTTGGTGGTGCTGACTTCTCTCAGCTTTTGCTTGTCTGTAAAGCTTTTGATTTCTCCTTCATATTTGAATGAGATCCTTGCTGGGTACAGTAATCTGGGCTGTAGGTTATTGTCTTTCATCACTTTAAGTATGTCTTGCCATTCCCTCCTGGCCTGGAGAGTTTCTATTGAAAGTTCAGCTGTTATCCTTATGGGAATCCCCTTGTGTGTTATTTGTTGTTTTTCCCTTGCTGCTTTTAATATTTGTTCTTTGTGTTTGGTCTTTGTTAATTTGATTAATATATGTCTTGGGGTGTTCCGCCTTGGGTTTATCCTGTTTGGAACTCTCTGTGTTTCTTGGACTTGGGTGATCCTTTCCTTCCCCATTTTAGGGAAGTTTTCAACTATTATCTTCTCAAGAATTTTCTCATGGTCTTTCTTTTTGTCTTCTTTGTCTGGGATTCCTATAATTCGAACGTTGGAGTGTTTCAGATTGTCCTGGAGGTCTCTGAGGTTGTCCTCATTTCTTTTAATTCGTTTTTCTTGTTTCCTCTCTGATTCATTTATTTCTAGCATTCTATCTTCTATTTCACTAATCCTATCTTATGCTTCTGTTACTCTATTATTTGTTGCCTCCAGGGTGTCTTTGATCTCATTTATTGCATTATTTATTATATATTGACTCTTTTTTATTTCTTCTAGGTTCTTGTCAAACCCTTCTTTCATCCTCTCAATCCTTGTCTCCAGGCTATTTTTCTGTGATTCCATTTTGATTTCAAGATTTTGGATCATTTTCACAATCAATATTCAGAATTCTTTCTCAGGTAGATTCCCTATCTCCTCCTCTTTGGTTTGGTTTGGTAGGCATTTCTCCTGTTCCTTTACCTGCTGGGTATTCCTCTGTCTCTTCATCTTGGTTATACTGCTGCATTTGAGGTGGCCTTTCTATATTCTGTGGAGTTCTCTTTATTATGGAGTTTCCTCACTGTGGGTGGGGTTGTATCAGTGGCTCGTCAAGGTTTCTTGGTTAGGGAGGCTTGTGTTGGAGTTCTGGTGGGTGGAGCTGGATTTCTTCTCTCTGGAGTGCTATGAATTGTCCAGTAATCAGTTGTGAGACGTCAATGGTTTTGGAGTAGTTTTGAGCTGCCTGTATATTGAAGCTCAGGGGTGTGTTCCTGTGTTGCTGGAGGATTTGCATGGTATGTCTTGCTCTGAAACTTGTTGGCCCTTGGGTGGTGCTTGGTTTCAGTGTAGGTATGGAGGCGTTTGATGAGCTCCTGTTGATTAATGTTCTCTGGATTCAGGATTTCTCTGATGTTCTTAGGATTTGGACTCAAGCCTCCTGTTTCTGGTTTTCAGTTTTATTTTTACCCTAGCCTCAGGACTTCTCCATCTATAGAGCACTGATGATAAAGCATCTAGGTTAAAGATGAAAGGTTTCTCCACATTGAGAGACACCCATAGAAGTTCACTGAGTTACACGGAGAAGAGAAGAGGGAGAGGGTAGTTAGAGGTGACTGGAATGAGATAAGGTGGGATCAAAAGAGGAGAGAGCAAGCTAGCCAGTAATCACGTCCTTATGTACACTCCACAGTCTGGACCACTCAGAGGTGTTCACGGAGTTATACAGGGAAGAGGAGAGGGAGGAAGTAGACAGAGGTGGCCAGGAGGATAAAAGAGGGAAATGAAAGGGAGAGAGAGAGATCTGGCCAGTAACCAGTTCCCTGAGTGTTCTCCATCGTCTGGAACACACAGAGATTCACATGGTTGGGTAGAGAAGAGAAGGGGGAGGGAGGAGACAGAGAACATCTGGTGGAGAAAAAGGAGAGTCCAAAGGAGGGGAGAGTGGTCAAGCCAGTAATCTCACTCTCAGGTAAAATTGGGTACTGAAGATTGGGTTTTTACATGTACAAAATTGACAACAAATACCAAAAGCAAAGATTAAAAGTCTGGAGTAGAGATTGGATTTTCAAAAATACAATATTAAAGAAAAGAAGAAGAATAAGAGGAAAAAAAGAAAGAAAAAAACAAACAAAAAACAAAGCCACAAGAATTATTTAAAATAATAATTAGAGAAATAGAGTACTTAAAATTTTAAGAAAGTTAAAAAAAAAAAAAGAAAAAACAATCACGCAACCCCATCAACTCAAAAAAAAAAGATTGTAAAAGTAGTAAAGGTATACTGGCCCTTTCTCTGGTGTTGTGGGCTGTGTGGGGTCACTTCCAAGGCGGTTCCCTCTGTTTAACTTCCTCTGTTTCCTGGTCTCTTCAGTGTCTGATTTCCATCTTGACACAGGGAGGGCGGTGGTGGACAACTAGGTTCACTATTCAGTCACGCTGTGGGGAGGGAGGGATGCTGCAAACAAATATTACTGGCGTGTGCTTGCAGTGTCTCATTCACTCTGGGCTTGCCCCTGCTCGCGGTGCACACTGCTCAGGCTCTATGTAGCTCCGCCGGGGAACCATCTGAGGCCAGCCCTAGGCTTCATGCACCTCCCCAGTCTAAGCCGCTCAGGCTCAGCGCTCAGGAAGCCCACAGAGGCACAGATTTGGTTGGGCCTGCATTTTGTGCCCTTCCCAGGTCCGGGTATCTCAGGAATTCGGTGAGCACAATCGCTGTGACTATGGCCTTTCCCTGTTGCTCAGTTTTCTGGATGTACCGCTGGCATTCCTTCTCAGGTGGGTGATGACTGTCCAGAACCCCCAGAAGTCTTAGTTAACAAAGAAGCCTGCTTGCATTTTGGTAAGTAATGTCTCTCTTGGGCTACGATTGCCCCCTTCCAGCCCTTAGGGCTCTGGCTGCCTGTCACCAGAGGGGGATGGTCTTCAGCCGGCTATTTCTGATCCATCCTTTGTTCTGTGCGAGGTCCTGGCAGTGTCTTATGTTCGAGCGTTTCGCCTGGTAGCTATCCCACAGTCGGGTTTGCTAGCCCAAGTGAGTTCGCTCTGTCCACGCACAGGGCATTCCGGCCGATTCTCAAAAAAGCACTGCAGCCCGCACCTTCCGCAGCCCAATTCTTAAAAAGCACTGCCGGCTGTGCCTCCCGCTCCTCCCTGCCCAGCCCCCACTTGCTACTGGCGGATGCAGGCATCTGCGCTGCTTTTCCGCTGGGGGAGTTACTGTTGGGCTCATAATCGGTTGGTTTTAATTATTTATTTATTTTTCCTTCCTGTTACATTGCCCTCTGTGCTTCCAAAGCTTGCCACAGACTCGACTGCAAGACTGTTTCCTGGTGTTTGGAAACTTCTCTTTTTAAGAGTCTCTTCCCGGGACGGGATTCCCTTCCCGGGACGGCGCTCCCTCCCTACCTCCTTTGTCTCTTTTTTCATCTTATTATATTTTTTCCTACCTGTTTTTGAAGCCAATGATCTGCTTTGCTGGGTGCCTGATGTCCTCTGCCAGCATTCAGAAGTTGTTTTGTGGAATTTACTCAGCATTGAAATGTTCTTTTGATGAATTTTTGAGGGAGAAAGTGGTCTCCCTGTCCTATTCCTCCGCCATTTTAGGACCGCCCCTGCACAGTCTGTCATTTTAGCTTTCTCCTCCAATTTCCTCTCTAGATAAGAATTTATGCCCTACAAAACGTCCTTTTCAACACGGCCCTATGGATGGCATCTTTGACCTTATTCCTCAAGCAATAGGTAAGTGGGTTCAACATGGGGATGCCTGCAGTGTAAACCACGGACACCACTCTGTCGAGACCCAGGGAGACCCAGGCACTAGGCCGGACATAAATAAAGAGAAGAGGGCCATACAGGATAGACACGGCTGTCCCGCGTGCAGAGCAGGTAGAGGAGGCTTCACCTCTCCCGTCAGCAGAGCGGATCTTCAGGATGGGGATGAGGATGTCAGTGGAGGAGCCCAGGACAGTCAGGCCACTGTAGACGCCCTCAGCTCCAGCCACGACAAAAACCACCCACTTATTGAGACTGGTGTCAGCACACACAAGGGAAAGCAGAGGGGGCAAGTCACAGAAGAAGTGGTGAATGACATCGGGGCTGCAGAATGGAAGGCAAAAAGCATCACGTGTGCATTGTGGGGTTCAGGAACCCGGTGACATAGGGACCCACCACCAGCTGGACTCAGAGTCTCTGGGATATGGCGACGGAATACAACAGTGGGTTTCGGGTGTAGCCACAGCAGCCATAGGCCACGGACACCAGAGAAAACACTCTGCTATGACAAAGAACTCAAAGTGCCCCTATTGCCAAGCACAGCCCCGGAAAGAGATGGCTTTCCGCCTCACAAAGAAGTCGGAGAGCATCTTGGGGCTCACGACAGAAGAGAAGCTCATGTCCATGGAAGACAAATGACTGTGGAAAAAGTACATGGGGCATGAAGGCGGGAATCCATCTGTATCAGAACAAGCATACCCAAGTTTCCTGTTAGGTTGATGAGGTAGAAACTCAGAAGGAGCAGGAAAAGGCAGACCTGCAATTGAGGGCTGAAATTCAAACCTCTGAAGATGAACTCTGTGACCCTCGTGTCGCTTTCGTTAGCCAGGGACAGACTCTGGATTCCGCTGGAGAAGAGAAGAGAAATTTGGTAAGCATGTCTTCAAAAAGGGAACCCAGAAAAAATAAACTAGTCCCTAGGAGAGCATGCCAAAGCCTTTGACTGTGTGGATCACAATAAACTGTGGAAAATTCTGAAAGAGATGGGATTACCAGACCACCTAACCTGCCTCTTGAGAAACCTATATGCAGGTCAGGAAGCAACAGTTAGAAGTGGACATGGAACAACAGACTGGTTCCAAATAGGAAAAGGAGTACGTCAAGGCTGTATATTGTCACCCTGCTTATTTAACGTATATGCAGAGTGCATCATGAGAAATGCTGGGCTGAAAGAAGCACAAGCTGGAATCAAGATTGCCAGGAGAAATATCAAAACCTCAGATATGCAGATGACCCCACCCTTAGGCAGAAAGTGAAGAGGAACTAAAGAGCCTCTTGATGAAAGTGAAAGAGGAGAGCGAAAAAGTTGGCTTAAAGCTCAACATTCAGAAAAAAAAAGATCATGGCATCTGGTCCCATCACTTCATGGGAAATAGATGGGGAAATGGTGGAAGTAGTGTCAGACTTTATTTTTGGGGGCTCCAAAATCACTGCAGATGGTGACTGCAGCCATGAAATTAAAAGATGCTTACTCCTTGGAAGAAAAGTTATGACCAACCTAGATAGTATATTCAAAAGCAGAGACGTTACTTTGCTGACTAAGGTCCGTCTAGTCAAGGCTATGGCTTTCCTAGTGGTCATGTATGGATGTGAGAGTTGGACTGTGAAGAAGGCTGAGTGCTGAAGAATTGATTCGTTTGAACTGTGGTGTTGGAGAAGACTCTTGAGAGTCCCTTGGACTGCAAGGAGATCCAACCAGTCCATTCTGAAGGAGATCAGTCCTGGGTGTTCTTTGGAAGGAATGATGCTAAAGCTGAAACTCCAGTACTTTGGCCACCTCATGCGAAGAGTTGACTCATTGGAAAAGACTCTGATGCTGGGAGGGATTGGGGTCAGGAGGAGAAGGGGACGACAGAGCATGAGATGGCTGGATGGCATCATGGACTCGATGGGCATGAGTCTGAGTGAACTCCGGGAGTTGGTGGTGGACAGGGAGGCCTGGCGTGCTGCGATTCATGGGGTTGCAAAGAGTCGGACACGACTGAGCGACTGAACTGAATGGAACTGAGGAGAGCATATGACTTTTAGTTGCATGCTGTGGCTAAGGAAACAGAAGTGAAATGAGGCCAGGGCAAAGGATCAGATTTGAAGCTATAATATTACAAGGTTCCATAGGAATCCATCAATATATGGGTGAGAAAACCACAGCTTAGAAACTCAAATTCCCATAACCAATAGCAGAGAAAATGCCAGAGTAAGTATCCGGTAATTCCAACTTCAGTGATGTTTACCTGAGCTCACCAGGTGGGTATGCGCCTGGTGAAGTGATGTAGGACAGTGCAATGAAACAAGCCGAGAAGAATGAGCAGCTGCTCCGTGTTAGGCCATGTGCTGCGCACTTCGGGATTACAGCTTAAGCCTAAGTGCATGTTCTGCAGGTGCTCTGACCCTAGGAAAGTTACTTTTTCACCTGTGAAATAGGAGTAATAATAGTAATACCACCTTGTAAATTGCTGTGAGGATTAGATGAGTTAATGCATGCAAACATCTCACCGAGTCTTATTGAGTTTCCAGTAAGTGCAGACTGATTATTGGCATTTGTGCCTTACATGTTGTCTTTAACAAACCTGCAGGCTAAACATCATATTTCCTTTTACAGAGGAGCAAAATAAAAGTTTAATCCTTTTCCCTATACTAGTGACCGGCAGAAGTGGGCGCCGAGTATTACCTGTCAAAGCAGACTGTAATCTTTCTTTTTTCACACTGTAACAATGTCTCCTGTGTCTTCAAAAATCCTTTCATCTTAAAGAGGTTAAACATGTACATTGCAATAGGAGTACACAAAACGCATTTTGGCTTCCTATTTTTTTGAGGTTACAGCCGATGGTCATTAGTGGGAAGCCCATAGGATACTAGAAAGCTGAGTTTAAGCATCACTTTATGAAAACAGTACATGGGAGAAACCATGAGAAGAGCCTGAATTAGCCCAACTCTATACCCTCTATGTATTCTTTTTTCATGCACTGTAAGTACGGCAGTGGTTAGGTCAGCTGATCTCTTTGAACCTGAGTTGCTTCATTCATTCAGTGTGGCTGAAACCCCTGTAACTTGACCTCTCAGAGCTCTTACTCACTTAGAATGAGAGGGTTGATGTGTAAGTGCTCAGAAAACTGCACATACTTTAAATTTTTATTTGCCCAGGAATATTGGAGTTCAACATCACACTTATGCTAAGCACTTTTCCTTCACTTTTTATTTTGAAATTTATTATTCAACTTTAGCAAGGCTATACCTCTGAGGCCCAATAATATAGCTTGCATGATATTCTTCACTTTAGGGAAATTAAAGAGAAAGGTAGGATGGGCCGTCAAGCCGTCCACCTGTCACACCCACCACTTGTTTACACTTTCTCCAGGATCACTCAGGCACCTCATCTCAGTCTTCCGTTTGCCCTTTGCCGAAAGCTCATCAACTCCTGTCGTCAGTCTTTGTTGCTAAGCCTTCTTTACTTTTTTTGAGGTTACAGCCAATGGTCATTAGTGGGAAGCCCATAGGATACTAGAATGCTGAGTTTAAGCATCACTTTATGGAAACGGTACATGGAAGAAACCATGAGAAGAGTCTGAATTAGCCCAACTCGATACCCTCTATGTATTCTTTTTTCATGCACTGTGAGAATGGCCTTGGTTAAGTCAGCTGGTCTCCTTGAACCTGAGTTGCTCAAGCGCTTATTCAGGCGGTGCTGGGACTTCACGGCTGAGCGGCTTTTTCCCTGGGTGCGGCGGGCGGAGGCTCCTCTCTAGCCACGGTGCTCAGGCTTCTCACTGGTCCTTCTCCTGTTGCTAAGCACAGGCTCTAGGGTGCTCGGGCCTCAGTGACTGCAGCCCATAGGCGCGACAGTTGCAGTGTGCAGACTCCACCACGGGCTCAATAGCTGTGCAGCACCCACGAAGCTGATCCACAGCATGTTAGATCTCCCCAGGTCAGAGGTCAGACCGTGTCTCCTGCACTGGCAGGCGGAGTCTTTACTATTAAACAACCAAGGAAGCCCCTGCCCAAGCCTTCTGCATGACATTTTAATTTCTCAGTTTTTCGATGTGGCTTGATGCCTAGAATAGACTACAGTGTTCCAACAGGTGAGACCACACAGGATGAGGAACTCAAGTCACTCTGGGGTTCAGAGCGCTTAGGATAACACCACCACAGCCCACAATAACCTTCTTTCAGCAAGGAGAAAGGAAGTCACCCAGATGGCTCAGACTGGAATGTGAATTGAATTCAGGGCTTTTCTTTTCCCCTGTTCCTGCTGCTAAGGCATCTCTGATCTGTTTTATACTCGTGTTATAATATTTTGATCCAACTGCAGAACCTGAACTTTTCTCTACCTAGGTTATCTCTTCTTAGACCTTCCTCAACCATCCGTCAAAGACAAGGGTCATGCCATCGTGGCCATGAGTCAAATATAAAATTTGCTTTCGATTTACTTCATTTATGTTCTCCTGAACTTGCTACAAATCAGGTAGGAAAAGGAACAGATAATGATTTAGAAGTTCTTAACTTACGTTTCAATGGGGTCCCTCTTCTTTAAAGATGGCAAGAAGAACTAAAGTAAAAACAAATCAAGCATGTTAGCTTTCATCTCTTCCCTTAGCTTCACACATAGAATGGGTCCAAATTTTCAACAGTCATTTGATTTTGCTTTTTGCTTTCCTCCAGAAAGAAGGTGTGGAAGACTCCACTGTAACACATACAGAGTCAGCCAACTAGCTGTAAGTCCCCTGAATTCGTTGCGTCATTTTCTCTTTGTTCTTACTGAAGATGTCCTGTCCCAAAGTGGACTGTATCTTGGGAAAGAACAGTTAAGGGAAAGTGCAATTAAAATTCTGCTCCATAACCTCAGTCAGTCCAGTGAGATCTATTTTCTGATAATTTTATATTTGTTTCTAACTGGATATAGGCTCTCCATTTTCTCTAGTTCCAAGCTACACAAGGAAACTCTATGCAATCCTTTGTAAATTAAATTAGTAGATGGGACTCCTCTGGTATCCAGTGGTATCCAGTCCCATGCAGGAGGTGCAGGTTCAATCCCTGGTCAGGGAGCTAAGATCCCTTGTGCTTTGTGACCAAAAAACCAAAATAACATAAAATAGAAGCAGTATTGTAACAAACTCAATAAAGACTTTCAAAATGATCCACATCCAAAAAAAAAAAAAAAACCTTAAAAAATAATGAAGGAAATATGAACACGCTTTAATTGTGATTGATAAGCTGATGGTGCCACCTCGTGGCAACGTTTAACACCACCTTGAAAAGGAACTATAACAATGTTACTTACTTCACTAAGAACCTTGCCTACACTTTATTTGAACACACCCTGTATTCAGTATGGGGGCAATACAGCAGAAAGTGGGCTTCCCTGGTGGCTCAGACTGTAAGGAATCTGCCTGCAATGCCGGAGATGCGGATTCAGTCTCTGGGTCAGAAAGTTCCTCTGGAGAAGGGAATGACTACCCACCTCAGTACTTTTGCCTGGAGAATTCCATGGACAGAGGAGCCTGGGGGACTACAGTCCATGGGTCACAAAGAGTCAGACACAGTTGAGTGACTAACACTTTCTATATGCACTGAAGCTTCCCTGGTGGCTCAATGACAAAAAGTCTGCGGGCAATGCAGGAGACACAGGTCCCATCCCTGGGTTGGAAGGATCCCCTGGAGAAGGGAATGGCAGCCCACTCCAGTATTTTTGCCTGGAGAATTCCATGGACAGAGGAGCCTGGTGGGCTACAGTCCATGGGGTCACAGAGTCAGACACGACTGAGTGATTATCACTTACAGTTCACTGTATTCACTGAGATCCTGTTAAATTGGAGATGAATAAAAAGGTGGAGGGGAATCTTTCTTTGTAATACTAAATATTTAAAATCGGGTTTATAATAGTTTAGAAAATAAGGTCATTTTGAGGGAATCTTTATTAACATGATGCTGGAGCAGGACTAGTATGAGTCTTAGAAGCTGATGTTTTGTCACATTTCTTTCTAAATACCCTAGGATAGATTTGCTGTTGTTTAGTCACTAAGTCATGCCAGACTCTTTGCGACTCCATGGACTGTAGCCTGCCGGGCTCCTCTGTCCATGGGATTTCCCAGGCAAGAATTCTGGAGTGGCTTGCCATTTCCTTCTTCCAGGGATCCTCCCAATTCCTGGATCGAATCCATGTCTCCTGCATTGCCAGGTGGGTTCTTTACTGCTGAGCCACTGGGGAACCCTAAGGTAGAGCTCACAAATTTCTAGTGAATAAACTGCTTCAGAGTCATATATTTCCCTAGACTAAAGAAGTAGTGTTTCTCCAGGACATTTGATCAATAAGAATTCCTCTTTTCCTGGGCTACTAAAACTTTATAAAGTTTAATTAAGAACTGATTTTGTCTTATGCCTATAAAGATGATAATATGGAATTTTTATTAACTTGGAGAATATTGTACACCCATGGCTGATTCATGTGAATGTATGGCAAAAACCACTACAATACTGTAAAGTAATTAGCCTTCAATTAAAATAAATTAATTTGCAAAAATAAAAAATTTTTTAATTATCTTACTGAAGTCTAAAAAAAGAAAGCTATTGCATTGACTTTGCAAATCAAATTTAAAAATCAACAAAACCTGCAGTCAATACTGCTATAAATGTTTTTATATAAAAAAAGAATATTGATAATAAAAATAGTAAAATATCGCTTACAATCTTCTGAGCACTTTTTCATGATCTCTTACTTATTTTTATATTCATCCAGTGCCTCACATAATGTTGTCCCCATTTCACAGATGAGCAAAATAAATCTTTTGTTTAAATTATCTGTGATACTAAATACTGCTTCTTATTTTAAATTTTTCATCGTGTAGTCTCACTTGGATATCCTGAAATTCCCATTTAACTTCTCTCTTTCTGCCTCTGTCTCTGTCTCTCTGCCTCTCGCACACACAAAAATCTAAGCACATTAAAAATGAGTTTTGGTTGTTTTTTTTTTTTCAGAGTGTTTCTCACATTGCTCTGGCATAGGAAATTGTGAAAATGGTGTCTTTCTCTCACCAAAATATCTTCTTTAAACCTTCCTCTCTCTTGCCTCAAAGTTTCATTTCAAATGTGTTTATCTGTCTGACCAGATCTCCCTTTTTCCTTCTTTGGCAACAGAATTACTCTTTTATTATAAATAACTTGTCCATCCTAGACCTGATAGGGCTGTCAATCATGAGACCCTGCCTTTCCCGAATTAATCACTGATGTAAGCACTTGCTCCAGCAGAGGAAACCAGTGAGGCAACCCCAACACTCTGGACACAGCCACCAGATTACTAAGCACGAGTTGGGTCAAAATCAGCATTTGTTTCTCTTGAAGTGTGTCAACTGGAAAGAGAGACAGTAAATAGAAACTATTTCTTTACTATCTTCTCTGAATATTACTCTTTTTTAATGTACTAAACCTAAAAACCAAGTCAACAGTCAACCAAAGTATGGTACAGATAAGCTGTTGCCACCTCTGCCTCCAAAATAGACATCTGGGTTAATTTGAATCAGGATTGCCTAGTCCTATGATATAAAACTCAAAATAAGTGACTTTCAAAAAGTATTTAAAGGAATTTATTTTTACCACAATATAGGACAAATGCGGTTGTACAAAGCATCAGGGATATGAATGCTTCCTCGTGGTCCAAAATGATTGCTCAAGTTCCAACCATTAAAGCCTCACAAAGGAGCTAGCTGAGAAGAAAGGCACTGGTCTGAAAGCATAAGACTTCCTATAGGGACCTCACAAATCTTCCACTTACCTGTCAGGACTTAGTAATGTGTCAACACCCAATTACAAAGGATGATGAGAAATGCAGCCTTTCATACTGCCTTCCCAGGTAGCGCTGGTGGTAAAGATCCCACTTGTCAGTACAGGAGACATAAGATACGCGGGTTCAATCCTTGGGCCGAGAAGATCCCCTGGAGAAGGAAATAGTAACCCACTCCAGTGATCTTGCCTGGAGAATCCCACGGACAGAGAAGAGTCAGACACAATGAAAGCAACTTGGCCCACATGCACACAGGCTTCAATGTACCAACCAAATATAGGTCATCGGTTAAAGATGGGCAGAATGAAATATGGGATGTTTCTTCAGTAGTTTCTGCCGCAGAAGTAGATGGGGTCTGTTTGACTTCTCATCTATTGCTTTTCCTCAGTGATCTGAGTATGATGATGGCATTAATACAACAGCTAGACGTATAAGCTTTACTGTCTGAGGATCTGAGTTGGAACCCCCAGCCCCACTACAAACCAGCTGCATGACCCTGCCTCCACTGCAAGACACACTCCACCTCTTTATGCTCTTCTTTCACAGTAGTACTGGTCACAGTTTGATTTGTCTTTATTTGCAAGCCTCTCTCCTCTCAATGCATTACTCCCCTGATGGCTCAGAGGTTAAAACGTCTGCCTGCAATGCAGGAGACCTGGGTTGGATCCCTGGGTCGGGAAGATCCCCTGGAGAAGGAAATGGCAACCCACCCCAGTATTCTTGCCTGGAGAATCCTGTGGACAGAGGAGCCTGGTGGGCTACAGTCCATGGGGTCACAGAGTCAGATACGACTGAGCGACTTCACTTTCTTTCTTTCTTTCTCCTCTCAGTGGAATGTAAGCTCCATGTAGGAAGGGTCTTTGCTTGTGTGGCTCACAGATAAATCCTCAGAACCTGGGATACTGCCTACCTAGCATCATATTATTATAAGTCATCACAAGTGTATTTGTTAATCATATAAATTATTTTGGCAATTAAAACTCCTACTGAGAATAGTTAATAACAATAGTCCAATTAAAAGTATTTAGGATTTATGATTTAAGAATATTCCTTAAGAATATTCCAAAAGAATATTCCATAAGAAATCTTTTCATATAGTACATGTACATACACAGAAAGATACTGGAAGAATATAAACAAATGCTTTAACACAAATGTTCTGTACAGACCAACCATATTACATAAGGACTTCTGTTTTTTAATATCCCATTAGCTCGTAAAATGAATTGCATACATCGATATATTTCTGAGTTCTACATATACTATACAAATACATATAAACAAGAAATAACTGAAGTAAACATATGAAAATATGTTTATGTGACTACTACAACTACATGTGATTTTATCTCTTTCATGTTCTATTTTCCAAATATTTTAGAGTGATTTTAAGTACCAGCTCCAGAAGTGTCTTTTATTATTCTTCTTAGGCAACAAAAAATATATATTTTTTTAAACTTTAGTCACAAATATTTTATATTCTTATTAGTTTTTTGTTGGACTTTTACACTAAATTGTATAATAACCCAAGCAAGTTGAAATATCCTCTCAATTAAAAAAAAAAAAAACTCCCCATCATTTTTAAAGAGTGATAAAAACCATGGTCCAAGAAAGTAATTTATGGAATCTCCAGGATGGCTCAAAACTTGTCACGCTCAACGGGATCTTTTGTGAAGGATACAGACAAATCTCCTCTCCATCGGCATCAGGATATCTGACTTCAACCCCATTATGTTTGGCTTTGAAATGGTTCAAGTGAGATTTGGGGAGGGTGCAGTCACTGACCCATCACCCTGAGTTCAGATGGGAGCCACTTCCAGCCAGGTGGAAGGTCCACTGTTTGAATGAGCTCCACTTAAAGCCTCCACAGCCTTGACAAAGTAGAATGTCTACTCGGATAATCCCTGTGTTTCAGGGAATTTTCAAACACCTGAAGAAGACCCAAGAGCCCTAATCCTTTCTAAAGGTTGGGTTCTGCATCAAGAGATATCTCAGATGCTCAGGGACTTACAGTAAACACTGTGTCCTCTTTCCTGACCAATTATTCTTTCTTAAATTGTTTATAAATCTTTCTTTCTTTGATTGAAACATAAAATGAGGTATAGTTTGTCCTGATGGAGTCTTCAGACATGAGATGAACAAATTCTAAGCCTATAAGACCTACACTGTTTCTAGCATCACTTTAGCTTCCCAGAGATGCAAGAGTCAGTCTTTCTAGAGGAGGAGGATGAACTGTGGTTTGCATCAATTACTGCTGAGACTCAGAGTAGTCACTGGATGACCGTGAATGAATTCCCTGGCTTTTTTCTTATGTAGCTATCCTCCCAGATTGCTTCAGAGGGGCCCAGAGTCATCTAACTTGGCCTAGGGAACACATGAGTCATGAAGGTCCCTGTAGCCTTAGGCTCACCCAGAACTACCTGGACCCAAATAACTCAGGCGTAGTAGGTTTTTGTATTCTTGCCACCTCTTCTTAATATCTTCTGCTTCTGTTAGGTCTATAGCATGTCTGTCCTTTGTTGAGCCCATCTTTGCATTAAATGTTCCCTTTGTATCTCTAATCTTCTTGAAGAGGTCTCTAGTCTTTCCCATTCTGTTCTTTTCCTGTATTTCTTTCAACTGATCACTGAGGAAGGCTTTCTTATCTCTCCTTGCTATTCTTTGGAACTCAGCATTCAAATGGGTATATCTTTCCTTTTCTCCTTTGCTTTTCACTTCTCTTCTTTTCACACCTGTTTGTAAGGCCTCCTCAGACAGCCATTTTGCTTTTTTGCATTTCTTTTCCATGGAGATGGTCTTGCTCCCTTCTCCTGTACAATGTCATGAACCTCTGTCCATAGTTCATCAGCCACTCTGTCTATCAGATCTAGTCCCTTAAGTCTATTTCTCATTTCCACTGTATAGTCATAAGGGATTTAATTTAGGTCATACCTGAATGATCTAGTGGTTTTCCCTACTTTCTTCAATTTAATTCTGAATTTGGCAAGAAGGAGCTCATGATCTGAGCCACAATGAGCTCCTGGTCTTGTTTTTGCTGACTGTATAGAGCTTCTCCATCTTTGGCTGCAAAGAATATAATCACTCTGATTTCAGTGTTGACCATCTGGTGATGCCCATGTGTAGAGTCTTCTCTTGTGTTGTTGGAAGAGGGTGTTTGCTATGACCAGTGAGTTTTCTTGGCAGAACTCTATTAGCCTTTGTCCTGCTTCATTCTGTACTCCAAGGCCAAATTTGCCTGTTACTCCAGGTGTTTCTTGACTTCCTACTTTTGCATTCCAGTCCCCTATAATGAAAAGGACATCCTTTTGGGGTGTTAGTTCTAAAAGGTCTGGTAGGTCTTCATAGAACCATTCAACTTCAGCTTCTTCAGTGTTACTAGTCAGGGCATAGACTTGGATTACCGTGATATTGAATGGTTTGCCTTGGAAACAAACAGAGATCATTCTGTCATTTTTGAGATCGCATTCAAGTACTGCATTTCGGACTCTTTTGTTGACTATGATGGCTACTCCATTTCTTTTTTTTTTTTTTTTTTTACATTTTTTTTTTTTAAATTTTCATGTGAATTGAATCGCCAGTCTATGTCTGACGCAGGATGCAGCATGCTTGGGGCTGGTGCATGGGGATGACCCAGAAAGATGTTATGGGGAGGGAGGTGGGAGGGGGGTTCATGTTTGGGAATGCATGTAAGAATTAAAGATTTTAAAATTTAAAAAATAAAAAACTAAAAATAAAAAAATAAAATAAAATAAAATAAAAAACTAAAAAAAAAATAAAAATAAAAAAAATAAAAAAAGAACAAACAAACAAAAAAAAATTTACTCCATTTCTTCTAAGGGATTCCTGCCCGCATTAGTAGATATAATGGTCATCTGAGTGAAATTCACCCATTCCAGTCCATTTTAGTTCGCTCATTCCTAGAATGTCAACGTTCTGTCTTGCCATCTCCTGTTTGACCACTTCCAATTTGCCTTGATTCATGGACCTGACATTCCAGGTTCCCATGCAATATGGCTCTTTACAGCGTCAGACCTTGCTTCTATCACCAGTCACATCCACAACTGGACATTGTTTTTGCTTTGGCTCCATCCCTTCATTCGTTCTGAAGTTATTTCTCCACTGATCTCCAGTAGCATATTGGGCACCTACCGACCTGGGGAGTTCCTCTTTCAGTATCCTATCTTTTTGCCTTTTCATACTGATCATGGGGTTCTCAAGGCAGGAATTGAAGTGGTTTGCAATTCCCTTCTCCAGTGGACCCCATTCTGTCAGACCTCTCCACCATGACCCATCCATCTTGGGTGGCCCCACATGGCATGGCTTAGTTTCACTGAGTTAGACAAGGTTGTGGTCCATGTGATCAGATTGGCTAGTTGTCTGTGATTATGGTTTCAGTCTATCTGCCCTCTGATGCCCTCTCACAACATCTACTGTCTTACTTGGGTTTCTCTTACCTTGGATGCAATTTTTCGTTTCTGGGTGACTTTTTTAATGTTGCCATATATGTCTTCTAGTCCAAAATCATAGATTAATTAGATCAGTTTTGTGACAGTATGTTATAACATCAAAATTAGTATTAGAAATTCAACTGTGAAAAAGCTCATTAGAGATTGGGACAGGAAAAAACACAGGAATGCTCCAGAAATTTTCTTTGCTGCAGAGATCTAATAAAGGTATTTTAAGGAATTGCGTGTGGTTCAAAGGGCTTCCCAGATGGTGCTATTGGTAAAGAACCCATCTGCTAATGCAGGAGACATAAAAGATATGGGTTCTTCCCCTGGGTGTGGAAGATCCCCTGGAGCGGAGCCTGGAAACCCACTCCAGTATTTATGCCTGGAGAATCCCATAGACAGAGGAGCCTGGTGGGCTATAGTACATAGGGTCACAAAGAGTCAGACAAGATTGAAGCAATATAGCACTCTTGCTTGTGGTTCAAAGTCAGGATTAACAGCAATCTCTTGGCAGCAGGATTTGATGCATGGGGTTTGAACTTTATTCTTTTCCTGGGAAAGTGAGAAGCAATCATGGTATCCAAATGACAGGAACATAAATTCTGATCAAGCAGCCTCTCCTTTTCCCATTCATTCAGAATCCTTGCTAAATGGTATAGAATCATAGGAACATTCCCAGTTCACTTGATTCTCATGGAAGCTCTTTTTTCCCCCATATCCTGTATTGGATATGAATTTAGGTCTTAGGGGGAAAAAATCTTCTTTTTTCTAAATATTCCTTTTGTTGATGAGACCTTAGTGTTAAAGGCTTCACTCCTTTAGAGAAAGTCAGGAATCCTTGGAAGACTAAGTCTTAGAGAAAGAAGCAGTTCTCATCCAGTGTAGAGATCACACAAGGTAAAAGCAAGGGTTAAAGTCTGTGCCCTCCAGCAGCTGAGTGAATTCTCACAGTGGCCATAAGGAGGTAAACAGAGAGTACATGGACTGCAGCCCAGCAAGCTCCTCTGTCCATGGGATTCTCCAGGCAAGAATACTGGAATGGGTTGCTATTCCTTTCCCCAGGCTATCTTCAGGACTCAGGGTTGGAACCAGGGGCTCCTGCATTGCAGGCAGATTCTTTACCATCTGAGCCACCAGGGAAGCCCCCTTTTAACTTTCTTTCCCATGCAGGTAGCTAGACCATACCTATAAATCCAGACACAAACAGTAACAACCTGGATATTGGGAACAGAGGATCTCATTGTGTTATATTATTCTATAAATATAAACATGCCATAATAAAAATATTTTTGAGTAAAAATACGTTGGATGGAGTGTTAGAGCATTCAATGGCAAATAGTAGGGCAATATCTTAGAAATGACCTGGAGAATAATTGGAAATCAGCAGTTGTCATGAGCTATAATGGTGTTCACAAAACCAAGAGCAGAAACCCCTCTCCACCACCATAACACACCATCTGTGTGACTCAGCAAATAAATAGAGCTCTGGTTTCCAGAAGATATTTAGATGCCATAGATGTTTAGAGGAACGACTTACCATCTGCAAGAACCCCAAGAACCTCTGCTCTAAGGCACAGATCAGAACAGTGATAATTTTCTTTCCATCAAGAGAAAGAAAAGTCACCTCATTACACTATTAGCAGCAAACACATACACATCTGAAATGGTTCATCCCAGCCTCCATCTAATTAAATGTTTCTACGATAAATAAATAATGGAAATTAAATGGAGGAAGTTTCTGAGCTAACATCCTGACCCTTTTAGTAGCGTCCTGCTAGCACTATTTCTGTCTCTCTGACTATTTAGCACATGCCTCATTCCTGCAGAGACAACAGCTCCATTGAATGCAGGCCATTATTCCTAGCCTGTACACTGGCTCCGCATCTTGGTATCCAGTTGATTCCATAGTCTGCTCACTTCCCTTGAACCCAAGTCACTCCATGCCCAGTCCAGTCCCTGTAATGTGCTATTCTTAGTAGAGTTGCAATGTTCAAAGCAGATACAACAACTTCTGGTGTGAGGAAGAAGGATTGTGACCCTATCCTTTCATCCATACTGCCTGAGAAATCATTTGCTTATCCAACAACCCCATCAAGATATTTATCTGGGCAGGGGTTTGAGTTAGATTCTACACCCTATTTCTTTCCTATATCACTTCTCAAGCATGTCTGTTTTTTGTTTTGTTTTGTTTCCCCTACTCATATATGGATCTCTGTATAGCCTATAGATAAATTTTACATTTTTAAATCACCAATAGCTATCAGGGCTAAAAATAGATGTTGTTAGAATTTAGTTTATACCAAATGGATACTTTTCAAAAAGCACTTAAATTTTATGAAAATGATTGCAATTCATATAATTCCTCTTTGGATTCTTCTGAGGTTGAGGGGAGCAGAAAGGTGTTGAAATAATTTTTATCTCCATTCTATTGTATTTTTTTAGTTTGAAAAGAATAACAGGAAAATACTAACAAGACAATAAGAAATAAATTTTCTGCATTTTAGTTACCAATAGCTTCTCAGCACATTGTTCCTGATTTTTTAGTTTTCTCATTTTTTTCATTCACTTCTTTATGATTTATTTCTGCTTTCTGTAGTAAGCTATCTCTATCTTTATTTGAAAGAACTAGGGAAAACTGAATATTAATACTAACGTAATAGTTGGAAAACTAAGGAGTTCTTGTTGTTGTTGTTGTTTTGCTTTTGTTTTTTGGTTGACATTTTTCTTCACTTGCTTAGCTGCATTTCCCTTTTATTTTCAGTGATCATGATATTGTATTTTTGGAAGGTAAGAATTAAGAAAATAAACATAATAGATACTAAATATAATGTGTGGAGCATTATTTACTTTGTAAAGGCATATGTAAGGGAAGTAAATGTTCTGTTTGATATTTTCACCTCTACATGTAAGGATAGGGGTAATGTGTGCTGTTCCAAAGAATCTCACCTCTTCTGGACATTTCTGTTGGTCCAACTAGTGTGAGAGCATTAGTAACTAGGTTTCCTCAACAGTTATTAGATTCCATCATATTCTCAGCAATGAAGATATTTGAGGAGAAAGAATCGCTCTGAGTCTGGGTGATTGGGGATTTTTATCACTAATAGAGACATGGTGAAATGGAGCTTTTAAAAAAAGGTACTAAAATAAAAATCATGTAGAAGAATGGAAGGATAGCACCCCCAAATTCTGCACATTTTTTAGCATCTTTGGATGATGGTCAGATAGTCTAACCATGTCTGGAAGCTTTACTTCTTAATCTATTTTCTGTTTTAGATGGAAATTTAACTTTTGAGGCAAAACTTTCTCCTGGCGATGATCCTGCACATAGCAGCTTTCACTTCTTTATTTCTCAAGCTGTAGATGAGAGGATTCAACATGGGAATCACTGCTGTGTAGAACACTGCCACCACTTTATTGAGATCCAGAGAAAAAACTGCGCCTGGCCTCACGTAGATAAAGAAGAGAGTCCCATACAAGATGGAGACAGCTGTGAGATGGGAAGAGCAGGTGGAAAAGGCCCTGTGCCTCCCATGAGCAGAGCGGATGCTCAGGATAGAGATGAGGATGTAAAAATAGGAGGTTAATATAGTCAGGCTGCTGACGACAAGTACAGATCCAGCCACGATGAAAACTAGCAATTTATTGATCCACGTGTCAGCACATACCAGAGAGAGAAGCGGGGACATGTCACAGAAGAAGTGATTGATAATGTTGGAACCACAAAAAGGAAGTCAAAAAGCAGCTGTTGTGTGGGTCATGGTGTTCAGAAATCCAACAGCGTAGGGTCCGACCACCAGCTGTATGCAGAGCCTGTGGGACATGACAACTGAATACAGCAGTGGGTTACAGATGGCCACGTAGCGGTCATAAGCCATGGATGCCAGGAGAAGGCACTCGATGGCCACAAAGAACCCAAAGAACCACTGCTGCAAGGCGCAGCCCAGGAAAGAAATGGCTTTCCTCTCAGCGAAGAAGTCTCTGAGCATCTTGGGGCCAACCACGGATGAAAAGCAGACATCCACAAAGGACAGGTGACTGAGAAAGAAGTACATCGGTGTGTGCAGGCGGGAATCCATCCGGATGAGGGTAACCATGCCCAGGTTTCCCGTCATGGTAACAAGGTAAAAAAGAAGGAGGAGCAAGAAGAGGAAGCCTTGCGCATGTGGATGGCACTTCAAGCCTGTGAAAATAAACTCCATGACCCTGGTATAGTTTTCACCAGCCATTGGTTAGTTCAGTCACTAGAGTGAGGGGGAAAAAAAAAAGAAAAAAAAAAAAAAAAACAAGAAATTGATAGTGTACAAAGCTTTAACTTCCTTAAAAGCATAACATTATCCATATGAAAAGAAATTGCAGGTTTTCAGTTTAGGAACGTTGGCATAAAAAAGCTAGAATAAAACGCCAGCAAATCAAATACAGTTCTAAAGAGCAATACGGCTTAAATGCTTTAGAGAGAAAATTAGGGTTTAACTAAGAGTTTGTTCGACATTAGAAAACCTATAAAATATTTTAAATGTTGGTCAGTCTTATTTTCCCATAAATCCATTTAACTCATCTTGAACATTCGAAGATAAATAGAGAAGCAGAAATAGGTTTAAAAAGTGAGTTAAACTTACATGTCGGTGAGTTCCTTTCTTCTTTAGAGAATTAATACTGGAGTACAAACTGTGCTCTTTTTTCAGCATGCATTTCATCTTCCCACCCACACCTATGCCTTTGCACAGCGAGGAAGTCCAACTGTTTAGTAGTCACTTGGTTGTATTCTTAGTTTTTCCTCCAAGGAAGTAGGAAGATCACTCTGAAAAAAAAAAAATTTCCACATGAATTAACGTTTTCAGAAGTAGTTACATCATTTTTTGTTCTGGGAGAATTTGTTTCCCTAAAGTATGCCGTACCTTGGGAATTTTATTAAGAGGAGAGGAAATTAAAATGTTCTTGCTGCCTCTAAATGCTTTTAAAAATCCTCTGGGATCAAAATATTTGTTTTCGGTGTTTGACTCCTTTGCTTACCTCCTTCTTTAGCTATTTACAGAGTAAACTTCAGTGTAATGATGACTCAATTTCTGGAACTGTTTATCTAAAGTTCATTATAGTAGAGAATTTTCCACAGGATACCTTATTTGACATTGTGATCATTTTAGTTAGTGTCTTTTTCCAATACGGACAAAAAAAAAAAAACACTGAGAATCAAAATGTGTGAAGAATCTCTATTATATTTATCCAGGGTTTTCCATGAGAAATTGAGAGCTGTTTCACTGACAAAGGCAAATCTCATGCTGCATTGGAGCTTTACCAATCATTTTGCCGGTTTCTAGTGAGATTGAGCAACTTTGCAATATTTACAGGACATTTACATAACCAGTGGTTGGTTACTCAAGTGTTTGTCCACATTTTTTCACCAGATTTCCTGATTTGTTAAATATATATATATATATATATATATATATATATATATATATATAATTCATGTATTTCAGGTATACCAGCTATATTCACTGTAAATACATCTTTCCTTGGTGTGTCTTACATGTTTATGCTCTTAAAGGCAAGCCTATGGTCTCAATTTTAATATGGTTTAGCAAATCAATATTTTCCTTTATGTTTAGTATTTTTGTAGCTTTTTTTTACATTTGTAACCACATATCACAGAGATCCTGTCCCATGTTTTTTCTAAATGTTTTAATTCCTTGCCTTTCACATCTTGATTTCCAAATCATCTTGAGATGACCTTAGTATGTGTTGTGAGGTAAGGGTAAATGATCACTTTTTTCCCATGCAGACATTCAATGGATCCAATACCATGTTTTCAGATCTTTTCTCTCCTCAGTATCAGTCAATTCAGTTCAGTTGCTCAGTCGTCTCCGACTCTTTGCGACCCCATGAATTGCAGCATGCCAGGCCTCCCTGTCCATCACCAACTCCCAGAGTTCACTCAGATTCACGTCCATCAAATCAGTGATGCCATCCAGCCATCTCATCCTCTGTGGTCCCCTTCTTCTCCTGCCCCCAATCCCTCCCAGCATCAGAGTCTTTTCCAATGAGTCAACTCTTCGCATGAAGTGGCCAAAGTACTGGAGTTTCAGCTTTAGCATCATTCCTTTCAAAGAACACCCAGGACTGATCTCCTTCAGAATGGACTGGTTGGATCTCCTTGCAGTCCAAGGGACTCTCAAGAGTCTTCTCCAACACCACAGTGCAAAAGCATCAATTCTTTGGTGCTCAGCTTTCCTCACAATCCAACCTTCATATCCATACATGACCACAGGAAAAACCATAGCCTTGACAAGACCTTTGTTGGCAAAGTAATGTCTCTGCTTTTGAATATGCTGTCTAGGTTGGTCATAACTTTCCTTCCAGGGAGTAAGCATCTTTTAATTTCATGGCTGCAATCACCATCTGCAGTGATTATGGAGCCCCTCAAAATAAAGTCTGGCACTGTTTCCACTGTTTCCCCATCTATTTCCCATGAAGTGATGGGACCAGATGCCATGATCTTCGTTTTCTGAATCTTGAGCTTTAAGCCAACTTTTTCACTCTCCTCTTTCACTTTCATCAAGAGGCTTTTTAGTTCCTCTTCACTTTCTGCCATATGGGTGGTGTCATCTGCATATCTGAGGTTATTGATACTGTGCTTCTTCCAGCCCAGTGTTTCTCATGATGTACTGTGCATATAAGTTAAATAAGCAGGTTGACAATATACAGCCTTGACATACTCCTTTTCCTATTTAGAACCAGTCTGTTGTTCTATGTCCAGTTCTAACATATACTGCAGTGTAATTAACCAACATAGTCACGAGAACTGGCTGAAAGCATAACAAAAAATACATAAAACAAAAATTCTTGGATATTACTTTTTATCCTTCAAAGTTACTGAACTAAAATTAAATGCATTTTTTGTTGTTCTTTATTTTTTAATTGAAATTTAAATAGTTTTTTAAAATATAAATTTATTTATTTTAATTGGAGGTTAATTACTTTACAATATTGTATTGGTTTTGCCATACATCAACATGAATTCGCCACAGGTATACACGTGTTCCCCTCCTGAATCCCCCGCCCTCCTCCCTCCCCATCTCATCCCATCCCATCCCTCTGGTACATCTCAGTGTACCAGCTCCAAGCATCCAGTATCATGTATAGAATCTGGACTGGCGATTCACTTCATATATGATATTATACATGTTTCAATGCCATTCTCCCAAATCATCCCACCTCGCCCTCATAAATACATATTAAAGAAAGTCTTTAAGGATGACAAAGTGTAGATCTCAGTAAGTCTTATACTAGTACAAAACATCATTTATTCCCCCATTTTTTGATTTGTTGCCATGTTCCAGAAAATAGAACACAAAAATATGGCTGAAGGAATATTGTAACTGGAGAAAATAAAACCATGAGACCAAATTATGGAGTCACATGTAATGCATTGACTCTTCATGGCTGTTGGTGCATTATCTGTAAATATAGAACTAATATCCTGCCTATGTCACAAAGATCAATACATTATAACAATAATAGCTAATACTTTATTAAAGAACATGGAGGCATTCTGTACTTCATATGCACCAAGCATATCATTACAGCAGCAAAATCCCAATAAGTTATTGCTATGACTAAAGAGTACAGAGGATATAAAAGGCCTTGGGAATAAACCTACGCCAAACATGAAGGTAATATTAGAGATAATTTCAGGTTTCCTGATATATAATTAACGTATTTTATTAGCCCAAGGTATACAGCATAATGATTCAATATTTGTGTATATTGCCAAATGATTGCCCCGTTTAGCTTATCATCACCTAACAGAGTTCTGAATTTTATTTCTCATCATGAGAATGATTAAAATTTCCTTTCTCAGCAACTTACAAATATAAAATACAGTATTGTTAGCTATAGAAACTATGCTATATTTTACAGCCCCAGAACATATTTATCTTATAATTGAAACCTTTAAACTTTGACCTTAATACATTTTTTTTAATTTTTTTTTATTTTAAAATCTTTAATTCTTACATTCGTTCCCAAACATGACCCCCCCTCCCACCTCCCTCCCCACAACATCTCTCTGGGTCATCCCCATGCAACAGCCCCAAGCATGCTGTACCCTGCGTCAGACATAGACTGGTGATTCAATTCTTACATGATAGTATACATGTTAGAATGCCATTCTCCCAAATCATCCCACCCTCTCCCTCTCCCTCTGAGTCCAAAAGTCCGTTATACACATCTGTGTCTTTTTTCCTGTCTTGCATACAGGGTTGTCATTGCCATCTTCCTAAATTCCATATATATGTGTTAGTACACTGTATTGGTGTTTTTCTTTCTGGCTTACTTCACTCTGTATAACAGTCTATGTTTAAAGAGTCAAGGTCAAGATTACAGACAACGAGAGATCTCAACACACTGTAAGAAAAACGAAAGTACTGCTAAGTCACTGCTATGATTACATTTACTCAGGACTTAACAAAGAACTTCTGATGTCCTAGTCATAAAATTTTTTATATGAATAAGAATATTTTTAAGTCTTAGGATTCAATGATATGCTCTTTTGAGTTTAAAGTTCTAAAATCCATCCCTACTGAATCAGAAATGAGAAAAACAAAGTGAGAAAATTATAACCCAAGACATTGTATGACTTGTCAATGACCCAAAATCTTAACATAAAATAAAGATCCAGTACTCTTGCCTGGAAAATCTCATGGATGGAGGAGCCTGGTAGGCTGCAGTCCATGGGGTTGCTAGGAGTCAGACAGGACTGAGCAACTTCACTTTCGCTTCTCACTTTCATGCACTGGAGAAGGAAATGGCAACCCACTCTAGTGTTCTTGCCTGGAGAATCCCACGACTGAAGCGACTTAGCAGCAGAAGCAGCATACCCAGCCCATGTGGTTATGTCTTGCATACTGATTACTCTCGATCTGTAGTATAAATGGTGTTCCAGTTAATTTACCCATAAGAAACTTCTTCCTTTCATATGTCCTTCTGAATGATTCTTTTACTTCCCTGTTATTCAGGCTGTAGATAAATGGGTTCAACATGGGGATCAGGGCTGTGTAGAACACAAAAACCACTTTATTAATATCCAAGGAGAAACTGGAGCTTGGACGTACATAGATGAAGAAGAGTACCCCATAAAGGTTGGAGACAGCAGTCAGGTGTGAAGAGTAGGTGGAGAAGGCCTTCCACCTCCTGTCAGCAGACGGATCCTCAGGACAGTGACAACAACTAAACGTAGGAGGCCAAGGTGATCCGGCCACTGAGTACTCCTGGAGCTCCAGCCAAGAGAAAAGTGAAACTTCATGGACCCGTGTGTCTGCACATGCCAGGGAGAGACAGGAAGAAGGTCACAGAAGAAGGGACTGATGATTTTTGGACCACAGTAAGGCAGGCAAAAGGTGAAAGTTGTGTGGATCATGGTGCTTATAAGGCCCTCGATAAAAGGAGCTTCCACCAGCTGCCCACAGACTCACTGAGATATAATGAGTGTGTAAAATAGGGGTTTACAGATGGCCATATGCCAGTCATATGCCACGGAAGTCAGGAGGAAATACTCAATCACTACACACTGACCAAAAATAAACAGATCTGGGCAGCACAATCAAAGAAAGAGATGACTTTTTTCTCTACAAAGATGTCAGTTAACATCTTGGGACCAATGACAGAAGAGGAATAGACATCCACAAAGGACAAGGGGCTGAGAAAAAAGTTCACAGGGCTGTGCAGTCGAGAATCCATCCAAATGAGAGTGATCATCCCGAAGTTTCCCAGAAAAGTGGCCACATAGACCAAGAGAAACATCACAAAAAGAACAACCTGGAGCTGGAGGCGATTTGTCGAGCCCACGGAAACAAACTCAGTCACCAGAGTTTCATTTTCCATAATCCATTTCTCTGATCTAATCTGTAATGAGAATGAGAGAGATCTTTCTTTGGAGTCCGTTCATAATTGGGTTTCCTCATTTTAAAAATGAATGAATCTTTTATCTTTTTTACATTTACAGGGTAGATCGACAGACAACACTCCTGACTTCTGCCTCTGAGTGGTCATCATCCACTTATTGTTTGCATGATATTAAGTCACTAAACCTCAGTTTCTTCTTGATTAAAACAGATTTTTAGGTGTAGAAGTAGCTTTTGGAGATTCTCTAAAGCAATTCCTCTAACTGTGCCAGATAACATTTCTAAAAATCCCTGCCTTTGAACCAAGGATATTTTAAGACATGTTTCACAGATAAGGTATCATGTGCATTTAATGAATTCAGGCTGATAGTTCTCACTCTCACCCTAGATAAAGGCTGTAAGAAATATAACTTGCTTGCTAACTGCTTCAGATTCTGGGGGGAAAAAAGTCAGTGTGTTGTCTAAAAGATAACTTCTGAAGTCTAAGAAGGAATGCAAGCTCAGACAAATGAAGTTGGCTTTCGAACAGAGTTCAAAGTCCTTAGCAGTATCTACTCTGTGATGCCTTCTCCAAAACCCCTATATCCCTCATATTATTAACGCACATGCCGATTACTTTATCAAACTCCATTCTTTTTTCAGCCCATTAGAGAGACGAGTTCTTAAACATTCAATAGGTGCTGTAATCAACTGTGACATCAGAATCTGGGAGAGAAGAATGATATCTTAAGCAAGAAAACGACACACCTGGGCATTTATCCCCCTAAAAACCTATGTTGACAGAAAAACCTGGACAACTGTATTCATAGAAGCAGTATTCATGATGATCAAACACTTGAAATAACAAAAATAATTGAGCAAACTGTGGTATATCCATACCACAGAATACTATTCAGTAATAAAGAGGAGCAAAGAATGGCACAGGCAACAATCTGGCTGAGTGTCAAGAGCGGAGCTGATAAAAAGGAAAACAATCTGAAAAGGTCACGCACTCTATGAGTCCATTTATACAACACACTCAGATGGCAGAATTTTAGAGATGGAGAAGAGGTTGCCTGGGATTAAGAATGTTGGGAAGGAGGATGGTGGTGTTACTATAAAAGGATAACACACAGGAGATCTTTGTGAGGATGGAATAGTTTTGTATCCTGATTGTGCTGGTGATTAAACAAATCTACATGAGTGCCAAAACAATACGAAACTATACACATAACATAGCGATGTTAACTTCCTGGGTTTTTGTATTGCACTATAGTAGTAAACTGGGGTAAAACTGACAGAATGGTACATGAGACCTCTCTGTACTATCTTTGAAGCTTCCTGTGAATATTTATTTCAAAATAAAAAGGTTTTAGAAAACAATGAATAGAAAGTTAGAGGAAGGGGAAGTGAGTATAGCACTATAGAAAAAGAAAAACTTAAGAAGGGAGATACACATTTTGGACACGGAAATAATCACGGTGATTCCAGCCGCACAATCACCCAGAAATATTGAGTGTGTGCAGGAGGTGTGTTGACAGAAAATGAATGCCAGCGTTCCCTGGTAAATCGCCTTGAAAAGGATTTTACTTAACAGGAAATTAATAAAATAAAGACAACAGACCTCCTGTGGTCTCAGAGGCAATGGAGCTCAGAAAAGACAAGACCTGGAGGGGTGGAATTTCACATTAGTCAAAAATATCATACCTAAGTAGTGAAATGTTTCTTTGTAAACACAGAAATCATTTCAGGTCATTTATACTTATGTTCACTTTCACTCAAAGATGGAAACAGAGCATTTTAAGTGTCAAAATAAAGGTGATTAAAAAAAAATCTGTGACGATGTAACTAGAATATGCTCATCTGTGATCTCAACCAACCCAAAGCATTATGTGAAAACAACAGTTTCTGACTGGAAAAACACATATCACTTTATTTTTCCCAGCCTTGCCCAAACAAAATATTCCAGTTCAGAAAACTCATGATCTTTGGACATGAGTAGCATAAGATTTAAGTTAGCTGATTCAGAGGTTTGTTTTCTACATATAATATTCCAGTATATGTAATGTGAAGAAATTAAGACCAAGAGAAACCAACCGAGGTCTCATCATTTTAACATTCTATGAGCCCATATGTCTTAAAGCACATTCAGCATCTCTATGCCAAATACAAAATTCAAACAAAATGTACATTCAAGTTAGGTCATTTAAACCAAAAGACAAAGATGAAACATTCTATTTCTACCAAATTATCCCTCATAATAAGCTTAAAGATAATGCTTTCCTAAGCTTCTAAACTCACCTTCCACATCTGGCTTCCTGATGGCAATTTGGGAAATTTCCTAAAAAGGAAAAGAAAAAATGCCCTACTGTGACAACCTAGAGGGCAGGGATGGGGTGGGAGGTGGGAGGAAGGTTCAAAAGGGAGGGGACATATGTATACCTATGACTCATGTTGATGTATGACAGAAACCAACAGAACATTGTAAAGCAATTATCTTTCAATTAAAAATGAATAAATTAAAAACAGACATGACCAAAACTAATTCGTTATGTCAAAATTAATTATGAAATTAACATTCCCTCATATGAATTACTCTACAAACGTAGACATGCCATTTTTCTCTTGGCTTCTTCATGTTGACTAGGAGGATAGATAATATTCTGATACCATCTTGAAACTTGGATCTTCTTAATAGTACTTTAGTGAATTCATTGACTCAACTCTGCACAACCCTCACCAGAGGATTTTCTAAAGAGCTGTTGTGTAAATTACCAATAACTCCTACAAGGACATGGAAGCTCAGGAGATCAGGCTTATAGAGAAGAAATTAAAGTTATTTTATGAGAAAATAATTTTGGGACTTTGAATCAATGTACTTGCACCAATTAAAACTACACCTCCATTTGTAACCATCTGCCTCTGAAATTCCAACTCTGAACCTTCAACTACAACATAATTACCACCAGTCCTTGACACAGTGCAGTTTGAGAATGTAAGATAAAGTCCTGCTTCAGAGAGGTTACAATCAGAAGAGGAGTCTGAGTCCACAGCAGCACTAAGGACCCCAAAACTGCTTCACAAGCTAAACTACAAGGGTGGGATCATTGTAACAGAAGTTTTGGAAATAGTCTCTTGGACATAAGCAATCTCAAAAGGTGATTAAGATATTCAGTTCAGTTTAGTTCAGGCATTCAGTCATCTCTGAATCTTTGTGACCCCATGAATCACAGCATGCCAACTCCTGGAGTTCACTCAAACTCATGTCCATCAAGTCGGTGATGCCATCCAGCCATCTCATCCTCTGTCGTCCCCTTCTCCTCCTGCCCCCAATCCCTCTCAGCATCAGGGTCTTTTCCAATGAGTCAATTCTTCACATCAGGTGGCCAAACTATTGGAGTTTCAGCTTTATTTTTTTAATATAAATTTATTTATTTTAATTTGAGGTTAATTACTTCACAATACTGTATTGATTCTGCCATACATCAACACTGAAACATGTATAATATCATCTATGGAGTTTCAGCTTTAGCATCAGTCCTTCCAATGAACACTCAGGACTGATATCCTTTAGGATGGACCGGTTGGATCTTCTTGCAGTCCAAGGGACGCTCAGGAGTCTTCTTCAACACCACAGTTCAAAAGCATCAATTCTTCGGTGCTCAGCTTTCTTCACAGTCTAACTCTCACATCCATACATGACCACTGGAAAAACCATAGCCTTGACTAGACGGACGTTTGTTGGCAAAGTAATGTCTCCGCTTTTCAATATGCTATCTAGGTTGACCATAACTTTCCTTCCAAGGAGTAAGCGTCTTTTAATTTCATGGCTGGAGTCACGATCTGCAGTGATTTTGGAGCCCCCCAAAAACAAGGTCTGACACTGTTTCCACTGTTTCCTCATCTATTTCCCATGAAGTGATAGGACCAGATGCCATGTTCCTTGTTTTCTGAATGCTGAGCTTTAAGCCAACTTTTCCACTCTCCTCTTTCACTTTCATCAAGAGGCTTTTTAGTTCCTCTTCACTTTCACCCATAAGGGTGGTATCATCTGCATATCTGAGGTTATTGATATTTCTTCTGGCAATCTTGATTCCAGCTTGTGCTTCTTTCAGCCCAGTGTTTCTCATGATGTACTCTGCATATAAGTTAAATAAGCAGGGTGACAATACACAGCCTTGACGTACTCCTTTTCCTATTTGGAACCAGTCTGTTGTTCCATGTCCAGTTCTAACTGTTGCTTTCTGACCTGCATATAGGTTTCTCACCATCATGATTATTTGTTGTGGCGGCCAAAAGGAGCTACTCCACGTCCGAGGACGGGGGTGGCGGACGAGAGGAACCACCCCACGTCCAAGGAGCTGCGGCTGCACGGGTGCAGGAGGGCCGAGAGGAGCTACTCCACGTTCAAAGTCAGGAGGGGTGACTCGCCCAAGGTAAGGACCAGTAGCTGTGCTTTGCTGACGCAGCCATGAAGAGATACCCCACATCCAAGGTAAGAGAAACCCAAGTAAGATGGTAGGTATTGTGAGTGGGCATCAGAAGGCAGACACATTGAGACCATAATCACAGACAACTAGCCAATCTGATCACACAGACCACAGCCTTGTCTAACTCAATGAAACTAAGCCATGCCCGAGGGGCAACCCAAGACGGGCGGGTCATGGTGGAGAGGTCTGACAGAATGTGGTCCACTGGACAAGGGAATGGCAAACCACTTCAGTATTCTTGCCTTGAGAACCCCATGAACAGTATGATTAAGGTATAGGTAAGTAAAAATAAGGTGGACTGATGGTATCTAAGCAGCAGAGGAGTGCTAAAATTTGGACAACATCTTTGAAAGACAAAATCAGTACACACTGTATATATGGAAATTTCAAAAATAAAAATAGGATTGGACTCAAACTTCAAAGCATTTTAACATTTAGAGTAAAAATTCTTACTCTAAGCAATGAAGAATCTTTCAAGGTATTACAGAAAACAGATAATATCTATTTGCATAGGCGTTGCCCCAGGACATTCATCCTGTCATTAGAGATGCATACTAGGCATCCTTCAAGAGGATGCACTGGTCACAGCAAACACCCTCTTCCAACAACAAAAGAGGAGACCCTACACACGGACATCACCAGATGCTCAATACCAAAATCAGACTGATTATATTCTTTGCAGCCAAAGATGGAGACGTTCTATACAGTCAGCAAAAAACAAGACCGGAAGCTGACTCTGGCTCAGATCATGAACTCATTATTGTCAAATCCAGACTTAAATTGAAGAAAGTAGAGAAAACCACTAGACCATTCAGGTATGACCTAAATCAAATCCCTTATGAGTATACAGTGGAAGTGAGAAATAGATTTAAAGGATTATATCCGATAGACAGAGTGCCTGAAGAACTGTGGATGGAACTTCATGGCTTTGTATAGGAGGCAGGGATCAAGAACATCCTCAAGAAAAAGAAATGCAAAAAGGCAAGATGGTTGTCTGAGGAGGCCTTACAAACAGCTATGAAAAGAGAAAGTGAAAGTGAAGTCACTAAGTCATGTCCAACTCTTTGTGACCCCATGGACTGTAGCCTACCAGGCTCCTCTGTCCATGGGATTTTCCAGGCAATAGTACTGGAGTAGATTGCCGTTTCCTTCTCCAGGGGATCTTCCAAATCCAGGGATTGAACCCGGGTCTCCCGCACTGTAGACAGATGCTTTACCGTCTGAGCCACCACTGTGAAAAGAGAAGCGAAAGGCAAAGGAGAAAAGGAAAGATACACCCATTTGAATGCAGAGTTCCAAAGAATTGAAAAGAGAAATAAGAAAGCTTTCTTCAGTGATCAGTGCAAATAAATAGAGGAAAACAACAAAATGGGAAGACTAGAGATCCTTCATGGAGAAGGCAATGGCAACCCACTCCAGTACTCTTGCCTGGCAAATCTCATGGACAGGAGCGCCTGGTAGGCTGCAATCCATGGGGTCACTAGGAGTCAGACAGGATTGAGCGACTTCACTTTCACTTTTCACTTCCCTGCATTGGAGAAGGAAATGGCAACCCACTCCAGTGTTCTTGCCTGGAGAATCCCAGGAACTGGGGAGCCTGGTAGGCTGCCATCTATGTGGTCGCACAGAGTCGGACACGACTGAAGCGACTTAGCAGCAGCAGCAGCAGCAGAGATCTCTTCAAGAAAATTAAATATACCAAAGGAACATTTCATGCAAAGATGGGCACAATAGAGGACCGAAATGGTATGGACCTAACAGAAGCAGAAGATATTAAGAAGGGGTGGCAAGAATACACAGAAGAGCTGTACAAAAAAAAAATCTTCATGACTCAGATAATCATGATGGTGTGATCACTCACTTAGAGCAAGACATCCTGGAATGTGAAGTTAAGTGGGCCTTAGGAAGCATCACTGTGAACAAAGCTAGTGGCAGTGATGGATTTCTAGTTGAGCTATTTCAAATCCTAAAAGATGATGCTGTGAAAGTGCTACACTCAATATGCCAGCAAATGTGGAAAACTCAGCAGTGGCCACAGGAGTCAAAAAGGTCAGTTTTCATTCCAACCCCAAAGAATGCTCAAACTACTGCACAATTGCACTCATCTCACATGCTAATAAAGTAATGCTCAAGATTCTCCAAGCCAGGCTTCAACAATACGTGAACTGCGAACTTCCAGATGCTCAAGCTGGATTTAGAAAAGGCAGGGGGATGAGAGATCAAATTGCCAACATTTCTTGGCTCATCGAAAAAGCATAGAATTCCAGAAAAACATCTACTTCAGCTTTGTTGACTATGCCAAAGCCTTTGACTTTGTGGATCACAACAAACTGTGGAAAATTCTTAAAGAGATGGGAATACCGGACCGCCTGACCTGCCTTCTGAGAAACTGGTATGCATGTCAGGAAGCAACAGTTAGAACTGGACATGGAACAACAGACTGGTTCCAAATCAGGAAAGAGTCTATCAAGGCTATAAATTCTTACCCTGTTTATTTAATTTATATGCAAAGTAAATCATGAGAAATGCTGGGCTGGATGAAGCACAGCTGGAATCAAGATTGCTGGGAGAAATATCAATAACTTAAGAAATGCAAATGACACCACCCTTATGGCAGAAAGTGAAGAACTAAAGAGCCTCTCGGTGAAAGTAAAAGAAGAGAGTGAAAAAGTTGGCTTGAAACTCAACATTCAGAAAACTAAGATCATGGCATCTTGTCCCATCACTTCATGGGAAATAGATGGGGAAACAATAGAAACAATGATAGACTTTCTTTTTGAGGTCTCCAAAATCACTGCAGATGGTGACTGCAGCCATGAAATTAAAAGATGATTGCTCCTTGGGAGAAAAGTCTTGACCAACCTAGACAACATATTAAAAAGCAGAGACATTACTTTGCCAACAAAGGTCCATCTAGTCAAAGCTATGGTTTTTCCAGCAGTCATGTATGGATGTGAGAGTTGGACTATAAAGAAAGCTGAGCACCGAAGAATGTATGCTTTTGAACTGTGGTGTTGGAGAAGACATTTGAGTCCTTTGGACAGCAAGGAGATCCAACCAGCCCATCCTAAAGGAAATCAGTCCTGAGTGTTCATTGGAAGCACTGATGCTGAAGCTGAAACTCCAATACGTTGGCCACCTGATGTGAAGAGCTGACTGATTGGGAAAGACCCTGATGCTTGGAAAGATTGAGGGCAGGAGGAGAAGGAGATGACAGAGGATGAGATGGTTGGATGGCATCACCGACGTAATGGACACGAGTTTGAGTAAACCCCAGGAGTTGGTGATGGACAGGGAGGCCTGGCGTGCTACAGTCTTTGGGGTTGCAAAGAGCTGGATAAAACTGAGTGACTGAACTGAACTAGGCATCCTTCAAAGAGATTAAGGTAATTAACTCATCTATAATCTCATAAGAGCCCAATGAAGTCGATTACTACAAAGTCCAAGATTCTCCTTACTGCCACCAGTACCCTCAGATACTTTCCACTCTGGCAACAAGTAAAGCAAGATGCTCGCTCACAAACTTACTCTCTCTTCCTTCTGTTTACAGTGTATCTCTAACGTATATCTGCACAGTTTTCTCCTTCACTTCATTCAGGTGTCTGCTATAGTATCCCCTCATCATGGACCCCACTCAGTGGAAATAAAATGACAGGAAAAAAAAAAATAAACCTCCCCTATAAGAAAATGCTAGATAGTTAAACATTAAGGAAGGAAATAGAGTTAATGTTTTCATCTATTTGAGGAGGATTCAACTTCGATGTAATACATTTCCTCTAAAATCAAGGGCAGTCTCCAAAATTTCTCATACAAGATCTCATGAGAAAGAAACGTACGGAAAGGGAAGGGAGAGGAGCAGGAAGGAGCAAAGGAAAGGGAGTACAGGAAATGGAGAAAAGAATAAAATGTTACTTGGGGAGGGCTATGGCCATGCTGGTATTTTGAAAAGGAAAAGAAAATATTCTTGTTTTCAAAATTCTCATGTAACAACAGAGTAAGCCATTTATAACAACCTTAGTCCCTTATGGCTCAGCTGGTAAAGAATCTACCTGAAATGCGGGAGACCTGAGTTCAATCCCTGGGTTGGGAAGATCCCCTGGAGAAGGGAAAGGCTTCCCAGTTCAGTGTTCAGGCCTGGAGAATTCCATGGACTGTATAGTCCATGAGGACACAACTGAGCGACCTTCATTTTCATAGCTAAAGGAGTAGAATAAAGAACTGTCAGGAGTATATGTAGTGAAAGTGAAGTCGCTCAGTCCTGTCAGACTCTTTGCAACCCCATGGACTGTAGCCTGCCAGGCTCCTCCACCTGTGGGATTTTCCAGGCAAGAATACGGGAGTCAGTTGCTGTTTCCTTCTGCAAGGGATATTCTTGACCCAGGGATCGAACCTGCGTCTCCTACGTTGCACGCAGACTCTTTACCGTCTGAGCCACCAGGGAAGCTAGACTGGAAGCTAAAAAGCAAACGGAGAGACTAAAAATCAATAATCCTAGACGGTGAGTGAACATTCCAATGACGAGTGATGTGAATCTTAAATCAGCTTGTGGTGAAAAGACATCAATGAGCAGAATGATAAAAGAAACTGATCCAGGGAGAACCGGAATAGAAGTATTTCTCTAAACCAACTCTCTTTCTAGTTGGTTAAGAAGAGATTATAATTATGACTTAAAGTAACTGTTGGAGAAGGTGATGGCACCCCACTCCAGTATTCTTGCCTGGAAAATCTCATGGGCAGAGGAGCCTGGTGGGCTGCAGTCCTTGGGGACGCGAAGAGTCGGACACGACTGAGTGACTTCACTTTCACTTTTCACTTTCATGCATTGGAGAAGGAAATGGCAAGCCACTCCAGTGTTCTTGCCTGGAGAATCCCAGGAACTGGGGAGCCTGGTGCGCTGCCGTCTATGGGGTCGCATGGAGTCGGACACGACTGAAGCGACTTAGCAGCAGCAGCAACAGCAGTGTGTATAGGACAATTCCAAATTCCCAAGTTATTCCTTCCCCCACCCAGCTTTCCCCTTTGGAAACCATAAGTTTGTTTTCTAAAACTGTGAGCATGTTTTTGTTTTGTAATTAAGTTCATTTGTATCATTTTTTTTACATTGTGCATATAAGTGATATCCTATGGTATTTGTCTTTCCTTTTTGACTGACTACACTTACTATGATAATGTCCAGGGTTAGTAAAATGATGTTGGAAATTTTTACAAGACTGACAATTAGTGATGGTAGTTCCATATCTGGATAAATTTAAGATAATATTTTGTATACCATTCAAATTTCATATTTGCATTGTCACGTGTTCAACACTTGTTGACTCACTTTCCATTGCTCAGCTTTTACCAAGGTCCATGAAACCTTTATTAATGAACTCTGGTGAACTTTCCCTTATACCGTTTGATTTTCTGGGGAAGATTAAAATGTTTTCCCACATATAAGAATTTTTCCATGATGTGTTTATTTTGCAACTGGAACTTTTTGAATCCCACAGTTCATTGTATTTGACTGTTTCAATCTCTTGTTAATAAAAAATATGCTTGCAAAACACACACCCACAAAAAAAAAAGAATGCATAAATGTTCTTCTGGATTATGTTACATATATATAAAATATTTTGTATTCTCTATTATTTTCCAAAGAAGAAGACTGAAGAAAAAACAATATAAACAGTAGTTTCAATATATACAACTGCCAGACCTAGGGATTAAAAAGAGTCTATTTCTCAGTCCAGTATTCTCTTTACCACACATAATCAAATCAACATCTTTGATGCAGCACAATTAGAATTCTATTTTATCCACCTTTAAAAATAGTTTTCCTTTCAAACTTCCTACTGAATGAATTCTTCACTCTTTGTTCCTCAAGCTGTAGATAAGAGGGTTCGACATGGGAGTTAATACCGTGTAAAAGAGGGAAAGCAGTGACATTACTTTGTCAACAAAGGTCTGTCTTGTCAAGGCTGTTCTTTCCAGTGGTCATGTATGGATATGAGAGTTGGGCTATAAAGAAAGGTGAGCACCAAAGAATTGATGCTGTTGAACTGTGGCATTGGAGAAGACTCTTGAGAGTCCCTTGGACTGCAAGGAGATCCAACCAGTCCATCCTAAAGGAGATCACCATTCCTTCTTTAGAAGGAATGATGCTAAAGCTGAAGCTCCAATACTTTGGCCACCTCATGCGAAGAGTTGACTCATTGGAAAAGACTCTGATGCTGGGAGGGATTGGGAGCAGGAGGAGAAGGGGACGACAGAAGATGAGATGGCTGGATGGCATCACTGACTCAATGGACATGAGTCTGAGTGAACTCTGGGAGTTAGTGATGGACAGGGAGGCCTGGCATGCTGCGATTCATGGGGTCTCAAAGAGTCAGACATGACTGAGCAACTGAACTGAACTGAACTGAAAGCAAGATCATCAATACCAAAGCTCCTAAGAAAAACCTACTTCAAATATGAAAACACTAACAGGTCATTAAAAGAATATACTATACCAAACATTTAGAGATGAGTTAACACTTATCCTTCTGAAACTATTCCAAAAAAATTGCAAAAGAAGGTCACTTCCAAACTTATTCTATGAGGCCGCATCACCTTGACACCAAAACTAGACAAATATGTCACACACAAAAAAGAAAATTAGAGGCCAATATCACTGATGAACATAGATGCAAAATTTCTTAATAAAATACTGGCAAATGGAATCCAACAATACAGTAAAGAGATCATACATCATGATCAAGTGGGATTTACCCCAGGGATGTGAGAATGGTTCAATATCCATAAATCAATCAATGTGATATACCATATTAACAAATTGAAGAATAAAACCTATATGATCATTTCAATTGATGCAGAAAAAGCTTTTGATAAAATTCAACATCCATTTACAATAAAAACTTTCCAGAATGCAGGCATATAGGGGATATACCTCAACATAATATGATAAACTCACAGCAAACATTATATTCAATGGTGAAAGGCTGTATTTGTAATGAAACAGTACATTAAAAATATCATACATCATGGTCAAGTGGGATTTATTCCAGGTAGGCAAGGATCGTTTAACATCCACAAATCAATCAATGTGACACCCCACATCAACAAATTGAAGAATAAAACTTATGAGTAATGAAATAAAGAAAATGTTTCTTTAATAAAATTCAGCATCTTTTTATGATTAAAAACTCTCAACAAAGTGGATACAGAAGGAACATACCACAACATAACAAAGACCCTTTATGAAAACCCCACAGTTAACATTATGAATGATGAAGATTTCCTCTAAGACCACTAACAAGTCAAGAATGCCCATCTCATATCTTTTATTGAATAAAATCTTGGAAGTTGCAACCACAGAAATTAGACAAGAAAAAGAAATAAAGGCATTCAAATTGGAAAGGAAAAAGTAAAACATTCTTGTTTACAGATAAAATGATGCTATATATAGAAAATCCTAAAGATGCCACACACAAAAAAAAACTATTAAAACTATTAAATGGATTCAGTAAAGTTGCAGACTACAAAATTGATATACAGAAATCTGTTGTGTTTTTTAATAAAAACTATCAGAAACAGAAATTAAGGAAGCAATCCCACTTACAATTCACCAAAAGAAAATAATTAGGAATAAATATTACCAAGCAGATAAAAGTCTTATACTTGGAACACTATAAGGCACTGATGAAAGAAGCTGGAGACGACACAAACAAATGGAAAGCAACTGGGTTAGAATAGTTAATATTGTTAAAATGATCATACTACCCAAACCATTCTACAGATTTAGGGCTATCCCTATCAAAATACCAATGACATTCTTCACAGAACTAGAATAAATGATTCTAAAATTTGTATGGAAATACAAAAGACCCCAAATAGTCAAATCAATTTTGAGAAGGAAGAACAAAGCGACAAATATCACACTTCTTGATTTCAACGTATTCTACAGAGCTACTGTAGTCAATATAATATGGTGCTGGCACAAAAACAGACATATAAATCAATGGAACAAAAGAGAAAGCTCAGAAATAGGCACACTTATATAGGCAATTAATCTACAACAAAGGAGGCAAGAATATACAGTGAGGAAAAGACATTCTCTTCAGTGAATTGTGTTGGGAAAACTGGACAGCTATATGCCAAAGAATCATGGGCTACTTTCTTACACCACATTCAAAAATAAACACTAAGTGGAGAAAAGATTTATATTTAAGACCAGAAACAAAAAATTTGCTAGTAGAAAGCATAGGCAGTGCCATCTTTGACATTGGTCTTCACAATATTCTTTTGGATATGTCTCAGACCAGAAAAAAAGAAGCAAAAATACACAGATAGGACTATCAAAATGCTTTTCACAATGAGGGGAACTCTCATTAAAAAAAAATGGCAGTGTACTGAGTTGGAGAAGAAATGCAAATGAGAGTTTGATATTTAAAGAACTCATATAACTCAACAACAAACACAAAATCTCATTTAAAAAGGGAAGATTAAAAAATAGATATTTTCCAATGAAGACACACAGATGGCCAACACACACATGAAAAGATGCTCGACATTACTAATCAACAAGGAAAATCAAATGAGATACCACCTCACACTTTTCAGAATAACTATCAAGAAAAAGATAAAAAATAACAAGTATTGGTGAAGATACAGAGAAAATGAACACTTATGAACTGTTGGTGGGATTATAGATCGATGTAGCCATATGGAAACCAATATAGACGTTGCTGTAAAAATTAAAAAATAAAGCTGCCCTTTGATCTGAATCTTCTGGATACTTACCCAAAGGAAAACAAAAACTAATTCATAATACGTATACAGGAAGGTGGAGTGGAGGTTCAGGAGGGTGGGGACATATGGATACCTATGGCTGATTCATGGCAGAAAACAACTCAACAATGTAAATCAATTAGCTTCCAAATAAAAATTAATTTGAATATAAAAAATACATATACACCCAACATCATTGAAGCATTATTTACATTAGCCAAGATAGGGAGACAACTTAAGTGTTTACAGCTTGGCATATATACAAACATATATATATAGAAATATGTGAATATATACCAAGACACACACACAATGCAATATTATTCAGCCACAGGAAGGCATGAAATCTTGATATTTGTGACAACCCAAATGGAGCTAGAGGATATTATGCTAAATTAAATAAGACAGACCAAAACAAATAGAGTGTAATTTCACTTATATACGAAATTTAACCAAAACAAACCAAAATTAAAATAATCTCATAGAGAACAGAATGATTTCCAGAATGGAGGAGTGTGAAGTTGATGTGGGTGAAACAGGTGAGAGGGATTAAGAGGTATAAGCTTCCACTTAGATAATAAATAAACCATAGTTCAGTCAAGTTCAGTTGCTCACTCATGTCAGACTTTGTGATCCCATAGACTGTAGCACACCAGGATTCCTGATCCATCACCAGCTTCTGGAGCTTGTTCAAACTCATGTCCACCATGTCGGTGATGCCATCCAATCATTTCGTCCTCTTGTCATCCCCTTCTCTTGCCTTCAGTCTTTCCCAGCATGAGGGTCTTTTACAGTGAATCAGTGCTTCCCATCAGGTGGCCAAAGTATTGGAGCTTCAGCTTCAGCATCAGTCCTTTCAATGAATATTCAGGATTCATTTCCTTTAGGATGGACTGGCTTGATCTCCTTGCAGTTCAAGGGATTCTCAGAGTCTTCTCCAACACCACTGTTCAAGAACATCACTACTTCGGCACTGAGCCTTCTTAATAGTCCAACTCTCACATCCATACATGACTACTGGAAAAACAATAGCTTTGACTAGATGGACATTGGTCGGCAAAGTAATGTCTCTGCTTTTTAACACATTATCTAGTTTGGTCATAGCTTTTCTTCCAAGGAGCAAGTGTCTTTTAATTTCATGACTGCAGTCATCACCTGCAGTGATTTGGAGACGAAAAAAACAAAGTCTCTCACTGTTTCCATTGTTTCCCCAACTATTTGCCATAAAATGTTGGGACTAGATGTGATGATCTTAGTCTCTTGAATGCTAAGTTTTAAGCCAGCTTTTTCACTCTCCTCTTTCACTTTCATCAAGAGGCTCTTCACTTCCTCTTTGCTTTCTGCCATAAAGGTAGTGTCATCTGCATATCTGAGGTATTGATATTTCTGTCAGAATCTTGACTCCAGATTGCGCTTCATCCAGTCTGGCATTTCACATGATGTACTCTGCATGTAAGTTAAATAAGCAGGGTGACAATATACAGCCTTGTTGTACTCCTTTCCCAATTTGCAACCAGTCTGTTGTTCCATCTTTGGTTCTAACTGTTGCTTCTTGACCTGCACACAGGTTTCTCAGGAGGCAGGTAAGACAGTCTGGTATTCCCATCTCTTGAAGAATTTTATACAGTTTGTTGTGATCCACACAGTCAAAGTCTTTGGCATAGTCAAAAAATAGAAGTTGATGTTTCCCTAAGAACTCTCTCGCTTTTTCGATGATCCAGCGGATGTTGGCAATTTGATCTCTGGTTCATCTGCCTTTTCTAAATACAGCTTGAACATCTGGAAGTTCTTGCTTCACATACTGTTGAAGCCTGGCTTGGAGATTTTTGAGAATAATTTGCTAGTGTGTGAGATGAGTGCAATAGTGCAATAGTTTGAACGTTCTTTGGCATCACAAGATGAAATATACAGCATAAGCAATATGGTCAATAACACTGTAATATCTGAGTATGGGGCAGATATTAGACTATCATGGTGATCATTTAATAAGCATGCAAATGTTAAATCATTAGTACATCTGAAATTAGCATAATATTGTATATCAACTATTTTTCAATAAAAATAAAATATTTAATAAATGTCATTTTGTAAACACAATGAAAATTTGACTCCCATGATCAATCTTTTGGCCAATTTTCAAATGGGAAAATAACCATACAAAACCACTGGAATTTGTCCAGGATCATGGAGCAAATTAGTACCACTGTTGGAACTAGAATCCATGTCTCCTGATTCTCACCCAGTGCAAAAAAGACATCGAAGAGAATGTTAAGATCTCTGGACAAAAAGTGATAACTGGAGTGAATCTAAATCTGCACCTCAATGTTCATCGCAGCATTGTTTACTACAGCCAAGATATAGAAGCAACCTAAATGTGCATCAGTAGAAAAATGGATAAAGAAGACATGGTATATATACACACAATAGAATATTACTTAGTCATAAAAAACAATGCAGTCTTATGACGACCCTGTATGCAAGACAGGGAAAGAGACACAGATGTGTATAACGGACTTTTGGACTCAGAGGGAGAGGGAGAGGGTGGGATGATTTGGGAGAATGACATTCTAACATGTATACAATCATGTGAATTGAATCGCCAGTCTATGTCTGACGCAGGATGCAGCATGCTTGGGGCTGGTGCATGGGGATGACCCAGAAAGTTGTTATGGGGAGGGAGGTGGGAGGGGGGTTCATGTTTGGGAATGCATGTAAGAATTAAAGATTTTAAAATTTAAAAAATAAAAAACTAAAATTTAAAAAAATAAATAAATAAATAAAATAAAATTAAATTAAAAAAAATGCAGTCTTGCCATTTTCAACATCATGGATGGATCTAGTAGGTTTTTTCCTAAACTAAATAAGTCAGAGAAAAACAAATACCATAAAATTTCACTTATATGTGGAATCTAAAAAGAAAAACAAACATCATAAAAGCCAAAGCAGTGTCATATAGAGAGAGAACAAACTTACAGACAAGAGGAGTGTGGTCAACTGAGCAAAATAAGTAAAGGGTATTAAGAGGTGCAAGTGTTAGTCGCTCAATCACGTCTGACTCTGTGATCCCATGAACAGTAGACCAGCAGGCTCCTCTGCCCACGGAATTCTCCAGGCAAGAATATAGGAGTGGGCTGCCAATCACTTCTCCAGGACATCTTCCTGACCCAGGGATCGAACCCCTATCTCCTGCATTGCAGGCAGATTCTTTACCAACTGAGCCATGAGGGTAAACTTCTAGTTATAAAATAAGTAAATCATGGTGCTATATGGTGACTATAGTCAATATAGTATTGTAATAACGTTGTATGGCAATAGATCGTGATTAGACTGAGTATGATGGTCATTCAGTAATAAAATCACTATGTTGTATACCTGAAATAATATAATACTCTGGGTCAGTTATATTTCAACACACACAAAAAGCCACTGAAACAGGAGCCTTCAAAACCTGATCAATGACCAGAAAAGACCAAGAGATGGCAGTATATCCACATACAAAGTGGTCAGCTGTATTTCCTTTCTTCAAATGTTTTTCCTCTTCCTTCTCAAAAAGAAAAAAAAAAAAAACACACACACAACAGACCATCCAAACTCAGCCATTGATATCCTGACCACACCACAGTTTCTCCTTTGCCTGATTAACCTTCAGCTCAGTTCAGTCCAGTTTCTCAGTCGTATCCAACTCTTCAAGACCCCGTGGACTGCAGCACAGCAGGATTCCCTGTCCATCACCAACTCCCGGAGTTCACTCAAACTTGTGTCCATCAAGTCAGTGATGCCATCCAACCATCTCATTATCTGTCACCCCTTCTCCTCCAGCCTTCGATCTTTCCCAGCATCGGGGTCTTTTCCAAGAGTCAGTTCTTCGCATCAGGTGGCCAAAGTATTGGAGCGTCAGCATCAATACTTCCAATGAATATTCAGGACTGATTTCTTTTAGGATTGAATAGTTTGATCTCCTTACAATCCAAGAAACTCCCAAGAGTCTTCTCCATCAGAACAGTTCAAAAGAATCAATTCTTCGGTGCTCAGCTTTCTTTATAGTCCAGTCTAACATATATACATGACTACTGGAGAAACCATAGCATTGACTAAAGGGACCTTGTTGGCAAAGTAATGTCTCTGCTTTTAATATGCTGTCTAGGTTGGTCATAGCTTTTCTTCCAAGGAGCAAACATCTTTTACTTTCATGGCTGCAGGCAGCATCAGCAGTGATTTTGGAGACCAGAAAAATAAAGTCTGTCACTGTTTCCATTGTTTCCCCAACTATATGCTTTGAATTGATGGACCAGATTCCATAATCTTAGTATTCTGAACGTTGAGATTTAAGCCAACTGTTTCATTCTTTTTTTTTTTTTTTTTTGCACTTAGCACCCATTTGGGATTGTCTTTATTTTTTTAATATAAATTTATTTATTTTAATTAGAGGCTAATTACTTTAAAATACTGTATTGGTTTTGCCATAGATCAACATGAATCCACCATGGGTGTACACATGTTCCCCATCCTGAAACCCCCTCCCACCTCCCTCCCCATACCATCCCTCTGGGTCATCCCAGTGCACCAGCCCTAAGCATCCTGTATCCTGCATTGAACCTGGACTGGCGATTCCTTTCATATATGTTATTATACATGTTTCAATGCCATTCTCCCAAATAATCCCACCCTCGCCCTCTCCCACAGAGTCCAAAAGACTGTTCTAAACATCTGTGTCTCTTTTGCTGTCTCACATACAAGGTTATCGTTAACATCATTCTAAATTCCATATATATGTGTTAGTATACTATATTGGTGTTTTTCTTTCTGGCTTACTTCACTATGTATAATAGGCTCCAGTTTCATCCATCTCATTAGAATGGATTCAAATGCATTATTTTTAATGGCTGAGTAATACTCCATTGTGTATATGTACCACTGCTTTCTTATCCATTCATCTGCTGATGGACATCTAGGTTGCTTCCATGTCCTGGCTATTATAAACAGTGCTGCAATGAACATTGGGGTACATGTGTCTCTTTCAATTCTGGTTTCCTCAGTGTGTATGCCCAGCAGTGGGATTGAGGGGTCATAAGGCAGTTCTATTTGCAGTTTTTTAAAATGTCTCCAGACTGTTCTCCATACTGGTTGTACTAGTTTGCATTCCCACCAACAGTGTAAGGGGTTCCCTTTTCTCCACACCCTCTCCAGCATTTATTGCTCGTAGACTTTTGGATCGCAGCCATTCTGACTGGTGTGAAATGGTACCTCATTGTGGTCTTGATTTGCATTTCTCTGATAATGAGTGATGTTGAGCATCTTTTCATGTGTTTGTTAGCCATCTGTATGTCTCCTTTGGAGAAATGTCTATTTAGTTCTTTGGCCCATTTTTGATTGGGTCGTTTATTTTTCTGGAATTGAGTTGCATAAGTTGCTTGTATATTTTTGAGATTAGTTGTTTGTCAGTTGCTTCATTTGCTATTATTTTCTCCCATTCAGAAGGCTGTCTTTTCACCTTGCTTATAGTTTCCCTTGTAGTGCAGAAGCTTTTAATTTTAATAGGTCCCATTTGTTTATTTTTATTTTTATTTCCAATATTCTGGGAGGTGGATCATAGAGGATCCTGCTGTGATTTATGTCAGAGAGTGTTTTGCCTATGTTCTCTTCTAGGAGTCTTATAGTTTCTGGCCTTATGTTTAGATCTTTAATCCATTTTGAGTTTATTTTTGTGTATGGTGTTAGAAAGTGTTCTGGTTTCATTCTTTTACAAGTGGTTGACCAGTTTTCCCAGCACCATTTGTTAAAGACATTGTTTTTTCTCCATTGTATATTCTTGCCTCCTTTGTCAAAGATAAGGTGTCCATAAGTGCATGGATTTATCTCTGGGCTTTCTATTTTTTTCCATTGAGCTATATTTCTGTCTTTGTGCCAGTAACATACTGTCTTGATGACTGTGGCTTTGTAGTAGAGCCTGAAGTCAGGCAGGTTGATTCCTTCAGTTCCATTCTTCTTTTTCAAGATTGCTTCGGCTATTCATGGTTTTTTGTATTTCCATACAAATTCTAAAATTATTTGTTCTAGCTCTGTGAAAAATACTGTTGGTAGCTTGATAGGGATTGCATTGAATCTATAGATTGCTTTGGGTAGTATACTCATTTTCACTATATTGATTCTTCCAATCCATGCATAGAAACGGATGAAAATGAAAACCCAAACACAAAACCTGTTCAGTTCAATTCAGTTCAGTCACTCAGTCGTGTCCAACTCTTTGTGACCCCATGAATCGCAGCACACCAGTGGGACCCTGTAAAAGCAGTGCTAAGGGGAAGGTTCATAGCAATACAGGCATACCTCAGGAAACAAGACAAAAGTCAAATAAATAACCTAACTCTACACCTAAAGCAACTAATAAAGGAAGAAATTAAGAACCCCAGGGTTAGTAGAAGGAAAGAAATCTTAAAAGTTAGGGCAGAAATAAATGCAAAAGAAACAAAAGAGACCATAGCAAAAATCAACAAAGCCAAAAGCTGGTTCTTTGAGAGGATAAATAAAATTGACAAACCATTAGCCAGACTTATCAAGAAACAAAGGGAGAAAAATCAAATTAATAAAATTAGAAATGAAAATGGAGAGATCACAACAGACAACACAGAAATACAAAGGATCATAAGAGGCTATTATCAGCAATTATATGCCAATAAAATGGACAACGTGGAAGCAATGAAAGAAAGGCACAACTTTCCAAAACTGAACCAGGAAGAAATAGAAAATCTTAACAGATCCATCACAAGCACAGAAATTGAAACTGTAATCAGAAATCTTCCAGCAAATAAAAGGCCAGGTCTAGACAGCTTCACAGCTGAATTCTACCAAAAATTTAGAGAACAGCTAGCACCTATCCTACTCAAACTCTTCCATAAAATTGCAGAGGAAGGTAAACTTCCAAATTCATTCTATGAGGCCACCATCACCCTAATACCAAAACCTGACAAAGATGCCACAAAAAAAGAAAGCTTACAGGCCAATATCACTGATGAACATAGATGTAAAAATCCTCAACAAAATTCTAGCAATCAGAATCCAACAGCACATTAAAAAGATCATACACCATGACCAAGTGGGCTTTATCCCAGGGATGCAAGGATTCTTCAATATCTGCAAATCAATCAATGTAATACACCACATTAACACACTGAAAAATAAAAGCCATATGATCATCTCAATAGATGCAGAAAAAGCCTTTGACAAAATTCAACATCCATTTATGATTAAAAAAAAACTCTCCAGAAAGCAGGAATAGAAGGAACATACCTCAACATAATAAAAGCTGTATATGACAAACCCACAGCAAACATTATTCTAAATGGTGAAAAATTGATAGCATTTCCCCTAAAGTCAGGAAAAAGACAAGGGTGCCCACTTTCACCACTACTATTCAACATAGTTCTGGAAGTTTTGGCCAGAGCAATCAGAGCAGAAAAAGAAATAAAAGGAATCCAAATTGGAAAAGAAGTAAAACTCTCACTGTTTGCAAATGACATGATCCTCTACATAGAAAACCCTAGAGACTCCACCAGAAAATTACTAGAGCTAATCAATGAATATAGTAAAGTTACAGGATATAAAATCAACACACAGAAATCCCTTGCATTCTTATACACTAATAATGAGAAAATAGAAAGAGAAATTAAGGGAACAATTCCATTCACCATTGCAACAAAAAGAATAAAATACTTATGAATATATCTGTCTACCTAAAGAAAGGCAATGGCAACCCACTCCAGTACTCTTGCCTGGAAAATCCCATGGATGGAGGAGCCTGGTAGGCTGTAGTCCATAGGGTCGTGAAGAGTCGGACTGAGCGACTTCACTTTTACTTTTCTGTTGGACCCCTTTCCTCATGCTGGCTCCCGGCACTTTTCACTTTCATGCATTGGAGAAGGAAATGGCAACCCACTCCAGTATTCTTGCCTGGAGAATCCTTGGGACGGGGGAGCCTGATGGGCTGCCATCTATGGGGTCGCACAGAGACGGACACGACTGAAGCGACTTAGCAGCAGCAGCAGCAGCAGCAGCAAAGAAACTAAAGAGCTATATATAGAAAACTATAAAACACTGGTGAAAGAAATCAAAGAGGACACTAATAGATGGAGAAATAAGCCAACTTTTTCACTCTCCTCTTTCACTTTCATCAAGAGGTTCTATAGTTCTTTACTTTATGCCATAGGGGTGTTGTCATCTGTGTATCTGAGGTCATTGATATTTCTCCCAGCAATCTTGATTCCGGCTTGTGCTTTATCCAGTCTGGTACTTTGAATGATGTGCTCTGCACATAAGTTAAATTAGCAAGGAGACAGTATACAGCCGTGATGTACTCCTTTACCAATTTGGAACCAGTCTGTTGTTCCATATCCAGTTCTAAATGTTGCTTCTTCACATGCATACAGATTTCTCAGGAGAAAGATCAGGTGGCCTGGCATGCCCATCTCTTTGATCCACAAAGTCAAAGGCTTTGGCATAGTGAATAAAGCAAAAGTAGATGTTTTTCTGGAACTCCTTTGCTTTTTTGATGATACAACGATGTTGGCAATTTGATCTCTGATTCCTCTGCCTTTTCTAAATCCAGCTTGAACAGTTGGAAGTTCATGGTTCGAATAATACTGAAGCCTGGCTTGGGGAATTTTGAGCATTACTTTGCTAGAGTGTGACAAGAGTACAATTGTGTGATAGTTTGAACATTCTTTGGCATTGCCTTTCCTTGGAATTGGAATGTCCTTGGAATTCCAGAACTGTGGCCATTGCTGAGTTTTCCAGATTTGTGGCATATTGAATGCAGCACTATCACAGCATCCTCTTTTAGGATTTGAAATAGCTCAACTGGAATTTCATCATCTCCACCAGCTTTGTTCCTAGCGATGCTTCCTAAGGCCCACTTGGCTTTACATTCCAGGATGTCTGGCTCTAGGTGAGTGATCACACAGTCGTGATTATCTGGTTTATGAAGTTTTTTGTTTTTTGTTTTTTTAGTTCTTCTGTATATTCCTGCCACCTTTTCCTGACATCTTTTCCTTCTGTTAGAAGCATTTCTGTCCATTGTGCCCATCTTTGCATGAGATATTCCTTTGGTATCTCTAATTTTCTTGAAGAAGTCACTAATCTTTCCCATTCTATTTTCTCTATTTCTTTGCACTGATCACTGAGAAGACTCTCTTATCTCTCTTTGTCGTTCTTTGGAACTCTGCATTCAAATGGGTGTATCATTCCTTTTCTCCTTTGCTTTTTGTTTCTCTCCTTTTCTCAGCTATTGGTAAGGCATCCTCAGACAAAAATTGTGCCTTTTTGCATTTCTTTTTCCTGGGGATGGTCTTGACCCTGTCTGCTGTACAATGTCATGAACCTCTGTCCATAGTTTTTCAGGCACTCTATCTATCATATCTAGTCCCTTGGATCTATTTGTCACTTCCACTGTATAATCGCAGGGATTTGATTTAGGTCATACATGAATGGTCTAGTGGTTTTTCCCATTTTCTTTAATTTAAGTCTGAACTTGGCAATAAGGTGTGCATCATCTGAGCCACAGTCTGCTCCCAGTATTGTTTTTGCCGACAGTATAGAGCTTCCCCATTTTTGTCTGAAAGGATGTAATCAGTTTGACTTCAGTATTGACTATCTAGTGATGTCCATGTGTAGAGTCTTCTCTTGTGTTGTTGGAAGAAGATGCTTGATATGAACACTGTGTTCTCTTGGGAAAACTCTATTGGCCTTTGCCCTGGTTCATTTCATACTCCAAAGCCAAATTTGCTTGTTATTCCAGGTATCTCTTGATTTTTCCTTTTGTATTCCAGTCCCCTATGATGAAAAGGACGTCTTTTTTGGTGTTAGGTCTAGAAGGTATTGTAGGTCTTCATAGAGCCACTCAGCTCCTTTGGCATTAGTGGTTGAGGTATAGACTTGGATTGCTGTTATATTGAATGGTTTACATTGAAAATGAACAGAGATCATTCTGTCCTTTTTGAGACTGCACACAAGTACTGCATTTCAGACTCTTTTGTTGACTATGAGGGCCCCGTTCAGTTCAGTTCACTTCAGTCGCTCAGTCCTGTCCAACTCTTGCTGACCCCATGGACTGCAGCATGCCAGACTTTCTTGTCTATCACCACCTCCCGGAGTTTACCCAAACTCATGTCCATTGAGTTCGTGATGCCACTCCAACATCTCATCCTCTTTCGTCCCCTTCTCCTCCTTCAATCTTTCCCAGAATCAGGGTCTTTTCAAATGAGTCAGCTCTTCGCATCAGGTGACCAAAGTATTGGAGTTTCAGCTTCAACATTAGTCCTTTCAATGAACACCCAGGATTGATCTCCTTTAGGATGGACTTGTTGGATCTCCTTGCAGTCCAAGGGACCCTCAAGAGTCTTCTCTAACACCACAGTTCAAAAGCATCAAATCTTCAGTACTCACCTTTCTTTATACTCCAACTCTCACATCCATACATAACTAATGGAAAAACCATAGCCTTCACTAGATGGAACTTTATTGACAAAGTAATGTAACTGCTTTTTAATATGCTGTCTAGGTTGGTCATAACTTTTCTTCCAAGGAGTGTCTTTTAACTTCATGGCTGCAATCACAATCTGCAGTGATTTTGGAGCCCGGAAAAATTAAGTCAGCCACTGTTTCCACTGTTTCTCCATATATTTCCCATGAAGTGACCAGACAGATGCCATGACCTTAGTTTCCTGAATGTTAAGCTTTAAGCCAACTTTTTCACTCTCCTCTTTCACTTTCAACAAGAGGCTCTTTAGTTCTTCTTCACTTTCTGCCATAAGGGTGTTGTCATCTGCATATGCGAGGTTTTGATATTTCTCTTGGCAATCTTGATCCAGCTTGTGCTTCTTTCAGCCCAGCGTTTCTCATGATGTACTCTGCATATAAGTTAAATAAGCAGGGTGGCAATATACAGCCTTGATGTACTCCTTTACCTATTTGGAACCAGTCTGTTGTTCCAGGTCCACTTCTAACTGCTGCTTCCTGACCTGAATACAGGTTTCTCAAGAGGCAGGTCAGGTGGTCTGGTATTTCCATCTCTTTCAGAATTTTCCACAGTTTATTGTGATCCACACACTCAAAGGCTTTGGCATAGTCAATAAGACAGAAATCGATGTTTTTCTGGAACTCTCTTGCTTTTTTGATGATCCAGCGGATGTTGGCAATTTGCTCTCTGGTTCTTCTGCCTTTTCTAAAACTAGCTTGAACATCTGGAAGTTCACGGTTCACATTTCACTGAAGCCTGGCTTGGAGAATGTTGAGCTTTACTTATCTAGCATGTGAGATGAGTGCAATCGTGTGGTAGTTTGAGCAACTTTGGCATTGCCTTTCTTTGGGATTGGAATGAAAACTGACCTTTTCCAATCCTGTGGCCATTGTTTAATTTTCCAAACTGCTCACATATTGTATGCAGCACTTTCACAGCATCGTCTTTTAGAATTTGAAATAGTTTAACCGGAATTCCATCACCTCCACTAGCTTTGTTCATCATGATGCTTCCTAAGGCCCACTTGATTTCACATTCCAGGATATCTGGGTCTAAGTGAGTATGAGTGATCTCACCATCGTGATTATCTGGGTTGTGAAGATCTTTTTGGTACAGTTCTGTGTATTCTTGCCATCTCTTCTTATTTTCTTCTGCTTCTGTTAGGTCCATACCATTTCTGTCCTTTATTGAGCCCATCTTTGCATGAAATTTTCCCTTGGTATCTCTAATTTTCTTGAAGAGATCTCTATAGTATTTCCCATTCTGTTATTTTTCTCTATTTCTTTGCACTGATCACTGAGGAAGGCTTTCTTATCTCTCCTTGCTATTCTTTGGAACTCTGCATTCAGATGCTTATATCTTTCCTTTTCTCCTTTGCCTTTCACTTCTCTTCTTTTCACAGCTATTTGTAAGGCCTCCTCAGACAGCCATTTTGCTTTTTCACCTTTCTTTTCCATGGGGATGATCTTGATCCCTGTCTCATATACAATGTCACGAACCTCCTTCCATAGTTCATCAGGCACTCTATCTATCAGATCTAGGCCCTTAAATCTATTTCTCACTTTCACTGCATAATCATAAGGTATTTTATTTAGGGCATACCTTAATGGTTTAGGGGTTTTCCCCCACTTTCTTCAATTTAAGTCTGAATTTGGCAAGAAGGTGTTCATGTTCTGAGCCAGTCAGCTCTCAGTCTTGTTTTTGCTGACTATATAGAGCTTCTCTATCTTTGACTGCAAAGAATATAATCAATCTGATTTCAGTGTTGGCCAGCTCGTGATGTCCATGTGTAGAGTTTTCTCTTGTGTTGTTGGAAGAGGGTGTTTGCTATGACGAGTGCATTTTCTTGGCAAAACTCTATTAGTCTTTGCCCTGCTTCATTCCACATTCCAAGGCCAAATTTGCCCATTACTCCAGGTGTTTCTTGACTTCCTACTTTTGCATTCCAATCCCCGATAATGAAAAGGACAGTTTTGGGGGTGTTAGTTCTAAAAGGTCTGGTAGGTCTTCATAGAACCATTCAACTTCAGCTTCTTCAACGTTACTGGTCTGAGCATAGACTTGGATTACTGTGATATTGAATGGGTTGCCTTGGAAATGAACTGAGATCATTCTGTCGTTTTTGAGATTGCATCCAAGTACTGCATTTTGGACTCTTGTCTTGACTATGATGGCTACTCCATTTCTCCTAAGAGATTCCTTCCCACAATAGTAGATATAACAGTCATCTGAGTTAAATTCATCCATTCCAGTCCGTTTTAGTTCACTGACTCCTAGAATGTTGACGTCCACTCTTGCCATCTCCTGTTTGACCACTTCCAATTTGCCTTGATTCATGGAACTAATATTCTAGGTTCCTATCAATATTGCTCTTTACAGCATTGTACCTTGCTTCTATCACCAGTAATATCCCCAACTTTGTGTTGTATTCCCTTTGGCTCCATCCCTTAATCTTTCTGGAGTTATTTCTCCACTGATCTCCAGTAGCATATTTGGCACCTAATGACCTGGGGAGTTCATCTTTCAGTGTCTTATCCTTTTGCCTTTTCATACTGTTCATGGGGTTCTCAAGGCAAGCATACTGAAGTGGTTTACCATTCCCTTCTCCATTGGACTACATTCTTTCAGACCCCCTCCACCATGACCCGTTCATGTTGGTGGCCCCACATGGCATGGCTTAGTTTCATTGAGTTAGACAAGGCTGTGGTCCATGTGGTCAGATTGGTTAGTTTTCTGTGATTTTGGTTTCACTCTGTCTGCCCTCTGATGCCCTCTCTTAGAGCCTACTGTCTTACTTGGGTTTCTCTTACCTTGGATGTGGGGTATCTCTTCATGGCTGCTCCAGCAAAACGCAGCCTCTGCTCCTTACCTTGGAAGTAGGGTAGCTCCTAACAGCCACTGCTCCTGACATTGGATGTGGGGTATCTCCTCTCAGCCGCTCCTGTGCCATGCAGCCACTGCCCCTGCACCATGCAGCTGCCACTCTTGTATAATGATGTAATGGTCATCTGAGTTAAACTCACCCATTCCAGCCCATTTTAGTTTACTAATTCCTAAAATGTCAATGTTCACTCTTGCCATCTCCTGTTTGACCACTTCAAATTTACCTTGATTCATGGATCTAATATTCCAGGCTTCTATGCAATATTGTTCTCACAGCATTGACCTTTGCTTCCATCACCCATCACATCCACAACTGGGTGTTGTTTTTGTTTTGTCTCTGTCTCTTCATTCTTTCTGTGGTTACTTCTCCAGTAGCATATTCGCCACCTACTGACCTGGGGAGTTTATCTTTCAGGTCGTATCCTTCTGCCTTTTCATACTGTTCAAAATTTGTCTTTGGAAGGCAGTGGGATTTGATTACAGAACTTACCCAAGACTAGGGAAACAGACTCTTGGAGGGCACACACAAAAAAAATCTTGTGTGCACCAGGACCCAAGAGAAAAGAGCAGTGATCCCACAGCCTTGACGTATTCGTTTCCCCATTTGGAACCAGTCTGTTGTTCCATGTCCAGTTCTAACTTTTGCTTCTTGACCTGCATACAGATTTCTCAGGAGGCAGGTAAGGTGGTGTGGTATTCCCATTTCTTGAAGAATTTTACATAGTTTGTTGTGATCCACACAGTTAAAGGCTTTGGCATAGTCAATAAAGCAAAAGTAGATGGTTTTCTGTAACTCTCTTGCTTTTTCTATTATCCAACGGATGTTGGCAAATTGATCTCTGGTTCCTCTGCGTTTTCTAAATCCAGCTTGAACATCTGGGAAGTTCACAGTTCATGTACTGTTGAAGCCTCACTTGGAGAATTTTGAGGTGCATATGAAAGGAATGAATTCAATGAGCCCAAAAACTTGCATCTTTCCATATATAGAATGCTAAATTTTTTTACCTTGATACCTGATCTGTGATTTTCAGACTGCCTGCTCCCTTTGTTGCAAAATTCTATATAGCCTGACTTCTTCTCCTGCCTCCTTGGAGCAGTTTTCTCAGAGTTGCTGAGGTGTTGTCTCCTGGGCTCAGAGACCTAAACATTCCCACCAAATAAAATAACTCTACTTTCAGGTTGTGACCATATTTTTTAGATAACAGAATTTTTCAGGCAAGAATACTGAGTGGATTGCCATTTCCTACTCCAGGGTACTTCCCTACCCACGGATAGAACTCCCATCTCTTGTATCTCTTGCAATGGCAGATGGATTTTTTTTTACCACTTCACCACCTGGAAAGCCACAATGGAAGGATCATGATGCCACGATCTTCGTTTTCTGAATGTTGAGCTTTAAGCCAACTTTTTCACTCTCCTCTTTCACTTTCATCAGGAGGCTCTTTAGTTCTTTGGTAAGGGTTTTTCCCATCTGTAAAACAAGTCAGGAAAAGCCCATCTGATACCGTTATCTATACAATAGACACTTCTGGAGAGATGCTAAAGCACATAATATGGGGGAAGGCTGGTCCCTGGAGGGCACATAGGTCCTGTTTGAGTACAATTACAGAAACTGGGTGCAAATCATCTATCAGTATCATAGTTTTTTTTTTTTAATAATTTCACTTCTTTTTGGCTGTGAGTCTTCATTGCTATGTGGGCTTTTCTCTAGTTGCAGCAAGTGGGAGCTACTCTCTAGTTGTGGGAAGTGGGCTTCTCATTGTGGTGGCTTCTCTATTCGTGACTCCCAGGCTCTAAAGCAGAGGCTCAAAAGTTGAGGTTCATGGGCTTAGTTGCCCCATGGGATGTGGTTTCTTCCCGAATCAGGGATTGAACCCATGTGTCCTGCACTGGCAGGTGGATTCTGAACCTCTGAGCCACCAGGGAAGCCAGTGCTTTTTCTTGTTTGTTCTTATGACCAACATTAATAAACTAGCACAGACTGCCCACCATGTCTCTCTCAGACCGTGGCACAGGAATATCTATCACTAGCTGGTTGACTTCATCCTGGGTTAACCAGGAGCATCACCTTGGCTCCAGGTGTCCCTGAAATAAGCAGACTTCTAACAGGTCAGCTGAGATTAATTCTGTACTCACATATGTAACCTGCACTTTCTCAAGCTATGGGGTGCCAGGGTCCAGCCCCAGTGGATCCAGGGTAATTCGAAGGGGAGACGGAGTAGGCGTCCTACGAAAAAACTTATTTAATTACAGATATAGAGAGAAATTAAAAAACAGATAGTGTAGTAGGAAAATTAGTGGAGAAAAGGAGGCTGAATAACTTGGTTTACGTGGAATACCAATCACCACCTACATAGGCCACAGGCGTCTTTCCGTTCTCCTGAAGGAAAGGAGGCACTGAGGCCTCCCCAGTCCGATCTTAGAAGCCCAGGCAAAATTAGCAGGCTTGGTGAGTACCCACATTCCAGATGGGAATTCAGCCAGAAAAATGGGGAGCAAGAAAGAAATGACACGGGGGAATCAGTCTTTCCAGAAACTGATCCAGTTTCTTTATTTTTCAGGTTTGCTTATGTACTTTTTGTTATACATAGGGATGAATACAGAGTCACGCAGGGGTCAGCAGACCTGACCCTTGTCAAAATCAGGTGCTTCATATAAAATTATACAAAGGTCTTATGGGTTTTACATCATCTTCTGGCCATGAGGCCTGCTGACATTTTATGGCCCTTTCTGATAATGGTCAGTCAACCAGAAAACTTGTTTTTTCTAGGGGTGAATTTTCTTAAACCAAGCGCCACCCTCCAAATAAAGTTGCATTCCTATAGGGTGAGGGTGTAGTGGGTTACAATCAAGGAAGGAATTTACTTAGCCTAAGGTTTAACATGATTAATCTTAAAGGTTAATACTTATTTCTCCTATATGCTAGTTATATTCATTATAAGGGCAGGGAATATGGAGATTTAGCAGCAAATATTGGCTCAACAAATGAAAAACCCTTCACCAATATAATTTCTAATCAACCCGCTATACTATACTAATAATTTTGTAACTTCTCAAAAGAATCTGTATATAGAAAGTTTAAAGCATCTCGTGGCTCTCACGGTTGGGAGGCTGTAAACAATCACATGTGGCCGCACGAACCTGATCAGGCAGGCTAGAGAACCTTCAGAGGAGTTTGTAAGTTGAAACACTCTTGTCATGCCCAGGAATTTTTATTAACTGGAGCTGCAAGTTAACTCCTTCTCAGAGAGAAATGGTGATGGGGGAACAGTCCCCCGTAAAGTCAGAGGTATAGGTGAGAGCATAAAACAGACTCTGGTTTTGGGGGTAGATGCTCGGGAACAGGGGATTTCCTGAGGCTCGATCCCATCTTTGCATATGCCGAAGCCTCCTTCCTCGTGACCTTTGCCATGGACGGAGTTCCTCATGCTGGCTCCCAGCAATGGGAGGACAATTAAAAATGAAGCGCTAAAACAATGATGGGGAATGTCTTTTGGCTCCATCTCTATAACTCATCCCTACCTATCCCTATTCAAATATTTCCCTTTCAGCTCTGGCTAGCATTCTGAAGATCCCTGAAATCTTCTTGGCCACTGACTGCAACTGAGCCTGGGACCTGCTTTTCTTCCTGGGACCAGACTTGGTTCCCACTAAGTACATCCCAACAGTAGTAATACATCCAACTGATGGATGACTACTCTTGTCTCTGTCGCTGGAGATAGAAGATTCTCTTTCCAGTCTCAATGATGATGTTCTCATACACAAAAGGGAGAGTTACTGTTTTATTCCTGCCAGTTAAGAATGGACACTCTGGACCTTGGCTGCTAATGTGGGACTGGCCACACATAAGCTCAGCACCACTGCTGTAAGTGGTTCTCTGCTCAGATTAAAGGACTTCACTTGGTGAACTTGCCAGCAGCTGAAATGAAAAGGATTTTGAGTCAAGTTAGAACATAAAGAAAGCAGTGCCTATAATGTCTCTGTGAAGGCCTGCTTGCAAGGTCTTCTCCTATGTTGCTGCTGATGAACTCAAATCCACTAAAACTGCTGCTTCTCTGAAAGACTGACTTCTCTCTTTGAGACAGAAAAGCCACTGTAATAAGCTCTTCTCCATCCACAATAGAATAATACTGAGAAGCTCATAAGCAAGGAACCTGGCTTTTTGATTGAGCAATATATTGTCAGGATTAACTAAGCAATGTTGAGAATTATTCTTATACCAAGAACAAATTGTTTTTTCCAGGTCAATTGAGAAACAATTGGCATTGTATAAGTTCAAGATGTACAACTTGATTATTCGATTTCCACATATTGTGAAATAAAGATCGCAATTGTTTCAACTAATAGCCGTCATCTCATATAGATACAAGGGAATTAAAAGAAAGAAGACAGGGAAAAAGAAAAAAATTTCTTCCTATGATGAGAACTTTCAGGATGTACTCTCTTAACATTTTTCCTATATATCATAGAGCAGTGTGAACTATAGCCATCGTATTGTCAAGAGCCAACTATTACTGGATCAGGATGTGGGAACACAGGGGAGCAAATCTCATGCACAATAGGACAGAGAACAGAGGGATGAAATTTAAGGAGGGCCCAAGTGAGTGAGATGAGTAAACACCATCCCCACCCCACAGCCAGCCTGGGTGAAGGCTGGAGTCTGCATGCCACTGGCTCCCTGCCTGTGGAACACAAGAGGTCATAAGGGGGATGGTCAGAATCACACTGATTGAGACTCAGCCTCTGAGTAACTGGGGACCCAGAGGACATGGACTCGATCCCGATACATTAGAGATGGAGAGGGCTGTCTAGTGTCTGCTTTCCTCCTAGACCCCTTCCCTACTCACAGCAGAAAGCCTGGTCTTGAAAAGGGAAAGTGAATTCTAATTCCGATGAATTTGCTCCTGGACAAAATTATTCCCAGTCTCAAGGCTTTTCCAGGGGGGACTGTCTTCAGCCAAGCTCCCCTGAGCAGCAATTTCAGATCATCGAAGATGAATTGATCCTTTTTGATAAAAGGCTAGAGAATTGAGCTAGTTATTAGACATTGCTCCACAGGAATATACAAAGATGGGTCAGGGTGACAGTTGGACAGATAAAAACAGTCATATAGAAAAAACAGAGCCATAGAGACAAAAACCTCGTTGTATGTAGGTTTGCAACCTTCTCTCCTCAGCTCCCCAGCCCAAATAGAGCATTTAGTCATAGGCTATGTGCAAATATAAAAGAAAGATCAGTAGTGGTGTAAGTAGATCCGGGGGGGAGGGGGTGGTTTCGGGGAAGATAGTGGGGGATGAATTACCCTTTCCAGAGAGCTGTGACCCTGTGAGCGGGTCATCATGAAGAATGCAGGGATCTGATGGGAGAACAGAGGAGAAAAGAGAACAGAGATGGGATGGCATGAATGAAAAGGAAAATTCAGGGATTTCCCTGGTTGTCCAGTGGTTGGGACTTCCAATGTGGGGAATGCAGGTTCCATCCCTGAGCAGGTAGTTATCCTACATGCCTCACGGCCAAAAAAGCCAAAACATAAAACAAAAATAATATTACAAGTTCAATAAAGATGTTAAAAATAATCCACATCATAAATATTCTTTTAAAAGAAAATGTTAAGTCTTCTTAAGTGAAAAACTCAGTGACTCCTAGAAGTTGTAAGTGCTAGAAAATGAGAGAGATGACGGAGGAGAATATTGATCTTGAATTTAAATTTGGTAGGCCTTTGGTAAATGTGAAAGCCATAGTTCCTTCCTTTGAAGAGCTAAAGATTTCTTTCAAAAAAAGGAAAATCAAGCTGTTCACAGAAGAGGTATGAGTGCCTATTAATACATGAAAAAATGTGTTAAAACAAAACTGCATTAAACTAAAAAGACTTCACTGACCTATGGAAATGGCAAACTGAAGCAGGAATCTAATGAAACAGCCACCCCTGTGGATCTCAGCCTTAAGAGGTTCATTACTCCAACTAAAACTTTCTGCTGTGTGAATTTGTGGTTCATTTGCAGCTTCTACACTCCCGTTTAGAAATGTCCTGGCAGGGATGCTCCTGATACAAGTGTAGCCCCTAAATGATTCACATGAAGCTCATCTTTGTATCAGTACGATAATGATGGAAGTTTAATTACAGAAATAAAAGACCTGTTGCCATTTGGAGGTTTGTGTGGATGAAAGCATCATATTTGGAGTTTTATGGCCAGCCCTACTCTATGCAGCCACTTTTATGTTACAAGTTTTTATCATACTGTAAGAGAGTTCTCACAAGGCAGTCTAGCCATGATAAACCTCCTTTTAGGAAGAAGCAGATGTGATAGCCCAAATGGTAAAGAATCCACTGCAATGCAGGAGACCTGGGTTTGATCCCCTGGAGGAGGGAATGGCAACCCACTCCACTATTCTTGCCTGGAGAATCCCATGGACAGAAGAGCTTGGCAGGCTACAGTTCACGGGGCCACAAAGAATAGGACACAACTGAGAGACTAACAAAAAAAAAAAAAAAGAGAGAGTGAGAGAAAAATCCAGCTTCTAGTACTGGAGATGGAAGTGAAGAATCTGAGAAAAAGGAGTTCTCAGACTGAAAGCAAAAGGTTTGCTTGAATGTAAAAGAAGTATATCAAATTTAGTAATAATTCACATCTCCAAGGTGAATATTCGAGTCCATGTACTCTCTAGACAGAAATACAAGAATTTAACAGAGCTATCAGTTAAGTGTTGTCACCAGGGAAAAAACTTCTCATCAAGTGAGAGAAATGATTGTAGTGGAAGCTGAAAAGGTGGTCGACTTGTCATGAGAAGATAAATACAGGAAACAAATGCCTCTCAGTAGGAATGTACTTCAGGACAAAGTTGGGAACCTGTAAATACTCATTCTTAAACTATAAGTGATGAAGGTACTAATGCATCCGCTGAAACAAAGTTTACAACTGAGTAAAGGTTGGTGGAAAATTTTTGAGATTCGTTTTAGCTTGCTTAATGAAAATTCAATCTAAGATGAAACATTATTTTTATTTTTTATTTTTTCTAAATTGAAAAGCTGAAAAGGTTCATTGTGGGAAAAGTGTGGACAAGGATATATATATCAACATATATATATCTCAACATATATCTAATATATCATCTAATCTAATATCATCTAATACAAGACAAAATATACTTGTATTAGATGAAAAATGCTTTGGCACACAAAGATATCAAAGGAAAAATGAGCTCCTGAGGTTAGCAAGTTAGAGCCGACTAACTTGGTTTTGGAGGGTGATGCTACAGTCTTTATTATTAAGCTGGATTTGTCCCACCACCAAGAAAGAAAACTCTCCAGCACTGATGAATAATACTAAGAACTTATGCAGGCATGTTGGCTGTAAAAAAGGAAAGGGCGGAAAAGAAAAGGGAAAGAAAGGAAAAGAAAAATAAGCTTGGATGGAGCCATATCGAATAAATTTTAAGAACATTTATCTTAGTAACTTTATATACCACTTTGGTCATGTATTTGTACAATTTATTAATATGCAAAGGAACCAAATCCCAATTGGAAAGTAGAGAACAGAAAGTTTTTGGAAAATGAAATATAAATGCACCCCAAAACATATAAAAGGTTCTCATCCCTCTCATAAAATAAAACTGCAAATTGAGACTATGTTTAAATGACATTTCTCACCTACTTGACTGGCAAAAATTCTAAAGTTTAACAATATACCAGCTTCTGCGGAAGCTGTGGAGAAATAGCCATTTACTTAGATTACACTGCTGGTGAAAATGCAAAATGTTTTAGTATCTATGGTGTGCAATTTTATAATATCTATTAAAATTGTAAATAAACTTACTCTTTGGCTCTGATACTCTACTTCTAGGACTTTATCTGATAGATATTCCTACAAGTGTATCAACTCATATTACTGGTTATTTGCTGAAGTACTGTTTGTAGGGGAAAATATTAGAAATTACCCATGTGCGTCAGTGTGGGACTAATGGACTATATTGCAATAAAAAAAATTAATGAAGACGCTTTCTATATTAAGTTTGAAATATGCCCAAGATATAGAAATAAAAGCAAACTGAAGAACTAATGGAAACTATATCAAGGCTGTATATTGTCACCCTGCTTATTTAACATATATGCAGAGTACATCATGAGAAATGCTGGGCTGGAGGAAGCACAAGCTGGAATCAAGATTGCCGGGAAAAATATCAAGAACCTCAGATATGCAGATGACACCACCCTTACAGCAGAAAGTGAAGAGGAACTAAAGAGCCTCTTATGAAAGTGAAAGAGGAGAGTGAAAAAGTCGGCGTAAAGCTCAAAATACAGAAAACAAAGATCACGGCATCCAGTCCCATCACTTCATGGCAAATAGATGGGAAAACAGTGGAAACAGTGGCTGACTTTATTTTTTGGGGCTCCAAAATCACTGCATATGGTGACTGCAGCCATGAAATTAAAAGACGCTTACTCCCTAGAAGGAAAGTTATGACCAACTTAGACAGCATATTCAAAAGCAGAGACATTACTTTGTCAACAAAGGTCCGTACAGTCGAGTCTATGGTTTTTCCAGTGGTCATCTATGGATGTGAGAGTTGGACTATAAAGAAAGCTGAGCACCGATAAATTGATGCTTTTGAACTGTGGTATTGGAGAAGACTCTTGAGAGTCCCTTGGACTGCAAGGAGATACAACCAGTACATTGTGAAGGAGATCAGTCCTGAATATTCATAGGTAGGACTGATGTTGAAGCTGAAAATTCAATACTTTGGCCACGTGATGTGAAGAGCTGACTCATTTGCAAAGACCATAATGCTAGGAAAGATTGAAGGTGGGAGGAGATGAGAGATGAGATGGTTGGATGGCATCACCAACTCAATGGACATGGGTTTGGGCGGACTCCAGGAGTTGGTGATAGACAGGGAGGCCTGGCCTGCTGCAGTCCATCGGATCACAAAGAGTTGGAAATGATTGAGTGACTGAACTGAACTGAAACACAACCAAAATCTACTTGCACGATAATGGTCTTACCTTCCTTTTTATCTCTCTAATCTCATTTTCAATGTTATTCTCTTGACTCATTACTTTTGAGCCCCACTGACCTTTCAAGGGGCAGTGGCTGCATGGGTGCAGGAGGGCCTAGAGGATCTATTCCACGTTCAAGGTCAGGAGGGGCGGCGGTGAGGAGATACCCATCATCCAAGGTAAGGAGCAGCGGCTGTGCTTTGCTGGAGCGGCCATGAAGAGATACCCCACATCCAAGGTAAGAGAAACACAAGTAAGATGGTATGTGTTGCAAGAGGGCATCAGAGGGCATACACATTGAAACCATAATCACAGAAAACTAGTCAATCTAATCACACTAGGACCACAGCCTTGTCTAACTCAATGAAACTAAGCCATGCCCGTGGGCCCACACAAGACGGGCAGGTCATGGTGGAGAGGTCTGACAGAATGTGGTCCACTGGAGAAGAGAATGGCAAAACACTTCAGTATTCTTGCCTTGAGAACCCCATGAACAGCAAGAAAAGGCAAAATGATAGGATACTGAAAGAGGAACTCCCCAGGTCAGTAGGTGCCCAATATGCTACTGGAGATCAGTGCAGAAATAACTCCAGAAAGAATGAAGAGATGGAACCAAAGCAAAAACAATACCCAGCTGTGGATGTGACTAGTGATAGAAGCAAGGTCTGATGCTGTAAAGAGCAATATTGCATAGGAACCTGGAATGTCAGGTCCATGAATCAAGGCAAATTGGAAGTGGTCAAACAAGAGATGGCAAGAGTGAACGTTGACATTCTAGGAATCAGCGAACTAAAATGGACTGGAATGGGTGAATTGAACTCAGATGACCATTATATCTACTACTGTAGACAGGAATCCCTTAGGAGAAATGGAGTATCCATCATGGTCAACAAAAGAGTCCGAAATGCAGTACTTGGATGCCATCTCAAAAATGACAGAATGATCTCTGTTCGTTTCCAAGTCAAACCATTCAATATCACAGTAATCCAAGTCTATGCCCCAACCAGTAATGCTGAAGAAGCTGAAGTTGAATGGTTCTATGAAGACCTACAAGACCTTTTAGAACTAACACCCCCCCAAAAAAATATGTCCTTTTCATTATAGGGGACTGGAATGCTAGAGTAGGAAGTCAAGAAACACCTGGAGTAACAGGCAAATTTGGCCTTGGAATACAGAATGATGCAGGGCAAAGACTAATAGAGTTTTGCCAAGAAAATGCACTGGTCATAGCAAACACCCTCTTCCAACAACACAAGAGAAGATTCTACACATGGAAATCACCAATCACCAATCACATGTCAACACTGAAATCAGAATGATTATATTTTTGGCAGCCAAAGATGGAGAAGCTCTATACAGTCAAGAAAAACAAGACTGGGAGTTGACTGTGGCTCAGATCATGAACTCCTTATTGCCAAATTCAGACTGAAATTGAAGAAAGTAGGGAAAACCACTAGACCATTCAAGTATTACCTAAATCAAATCCTTTATGACTACACAGTGGAAATGAGAAATAGATTTAAGGGCCTAGATTGGATAGATAGAGTGCCTGATGAACTACGGATTGAGACTCGTGATATTGTACAGGAGACAGGGATCAAGACCATCCCCATGGAAAAGAAATGCAAAAAAGCAAAATGACTGTCTGGGGAGGCCTTACAAACAGGTGTGAAAAGAAGAGAAGTGAAAAGCATAGGAGAAAAGGAAAGATATAAGCATCTGAATGCAGAGTTCCAAAGAATAGCAAGAAGAGATAAGAAAGATTTCCTGGGCGATCAATGCAAAGAAACAGAGGAAAACAACAGAATTGGAAAGACTAAAGATCTCTTCAAGAAAATTAGAGATACCAAGGGAACATTTCACACAAAGATGGACTCGACAAAGGACAGAAATGCTATGGACCTAACAGAAGCAGAAGATATTAAGAAGAGGTGGCAAGAATACACAGAAGAACTGGACAAAAAAGTCCTTCAAGACCAAGATAATCACGATGATGTGATGACTCACCTAGAGCCAAACATCCTGGAATGTGAAGTCAAGTGGGCCTTAGAAAGCATCACTACAAACAAAGCTAGTGGAGGTGATGGAATTCCAGTTGAGCTGTTTCAAATTCTGAAAGATGATGCTGTGAAAGTGCTGCACTCAATATGCCAGCAAATTTGGAAAACTCAGCAGTGGCCACAGGATTGGAAAAGGTCAGTTTTCATTCCAGTCCCAAAGAAAGACAATGCCAAAGAATGCTCAAACTACCACACAATTGCACTCATCTCACATGCTAGTAAAGTAATGATCAAAATTCTCCAAGCCAGGCTTCAGCAATATGTGAACCATGAACTTCCTGATGTTCAAGCTAGTTTTAGAAAAGGCAGAGGAACCAGAGATCAAATTGCCAACATCTGCTGGATCATCGAAAAAGCAAGAGAGTTCCAGAAAAACATCGATTTCTGCTTTATTGACTATGCCAAAGCATTTGACTGTGTGAATCACAATAAACTGTGGGAAATTCTTCAAGAGATGGGAATACCAGACCACCTGACCTGCCTCTTGAGAAATCTGTATGCAGGTCAGGAAGCAACAGTTAGAACTGGACATGGAACAACAAACTGGTTCCAAATAGGAAAAGGAGTACGTCAAGGCTGTATATTGTCACCCTGCTTATTTAACTTTTGTGCAGAGTACATCATGAGAAACGCTGAACTGGAAGAAACACAAGCTGGAATCAAGATTGCCAAGAGAAATATCAATAACCTCAGATATGCAGATGACACCACACTTATGGCAGAAAGTGCAGAAGAACTAAAAAGCCTCTTCATGAAAGTAAAAGAGGAGAGTGAAAAAATTGGCCTAAAGCTCAACATTCAGAAAACAAAGATCATGGCATCCTGTCCCATCACTCCATGGGAAATAGATGGGGAAACAGTGGAAACAGTGTCAGACTTTATCTTTTGGGGCTCGATAATCACTGCAGATGGTGATTGCAGCCATGAAATTAAAAGACACTTACTCCTTGGAAGAAAAGTTATGACCAACCTAGATAGCATTTCAAAAGCAGAGACATTACTTTGCCAACAAAGGTCCGTCTATCAAGGCTATGGTTTTCCCAGTGGTCATGTGAGAGTTGGTCTGTGATGAAAGCTGAGCACCAAAGAATTGATGCTTTCGAACTGTGGTGTTGGAGAAGACTCTTGAGAGTCCCTTGGACTGCAAGGAGAACCAACAAGTGCATTCCAAAGGAGATCAGCCCTGGGATTTCTTTGGAAGAAATGATGCTAAAGCTGAAACTCCAGTACTTTGGCCACCTCACACGAAGTGTTGACTCATTGGAAAAGCCTCTGATGCTGGGAGGGATTGGGGGCAGGAGGATAAGGGGGTGACAGAGGATGAGATGGCTGGATGGCATCACTGACTCGATGGACGTGGGTCTGAGTGAACTCCGGGAGTTGGTGATGGACAATGAGGCCTTGAGTGCTACGATTCATGGTGTCGCAAGGAGTCGGACACAACTGAGCGACTGAACTGAACTGAACTGACCTTTCAGCTCATTCACCATCTACCTGAAACAGCCCGAACTTCCCTCTGAAGTTATCTTACAGATATCCATGTGGTTCACTTCTTCATCTCCTTAAGTTTTTGCTCAAATGTCATCTCAGTGAGACGTTTTCTGATCAAACCAATTAAATTGCAATGTCTCCCCTACCCTCCTTAACATCATTACTTTTTTTCTGCAATATTTGTCACCAGTTAACATACTATAAATTTCTTTTTTTTTTTTTTACATTTTCCATTAGCTTTTATTTAAGTAGAATGATTATGTCTATGAAGCATGAGATTTTTATAAGGAAGGACAAGACATCATCAGTTCCATTTGTCTACAGTGCTTCTTGCAAAGGTAAAGCTCACTTCGAACATGGCCCTGCCACAGCTGCAGGGGGAGCTCCTCTCTCAGCGATGCATTGAATCTGTTGTCAGTTCCCTGCACTGCAGAGGAGTCCAGACCTCCCGCATGGACAGAGGCAGACAATGTCTGTCCTGGATTTCAGAACACATGTGGTGCCATTTCTACATGGGTTGTTTTCACAAGTTGCAAACTGCCTATAAATTTCATTTAATTATTTTATATATTATCTGACATCCATTCTTGAATATATGCCTCAGGAAGTTAGATATTTGTGCCTGTATTTTTCTTCTCCTAACTCCACAACTCTCACTCCACTGATTTTTTTCCCCAGTGTCTAGAATAGTGTCAGTACCTGGTGGCTCAAATGGTGAAGAATCTGCCTGCAATACAAGAACTGCTGCTCATAAGTCGCTTCAGTCATGTCCGACTCTGTGCGATCCCATAGACGGCAGCCCACCAGGCTCCCCCGTCCCTGGGTTCAATCACTGGCTCAGAAAGATCGCCTGGATAAGGGAATGGCTACCAACTCCATTATTCTTGCCTGGAGATTTCCATGGATGGAGGAACTTTGCAGGCAACAGTCCATGGATTCACAGTGTCAGACATGACTGAGTAACTTTTACTTTCACTTTAGTTTTCACTTTAGTTTTCACATCATAGATATTTAATAAATATTGGTTTTTATTTTAATTACTATAATTTCTCATAGCACACTCACTCTACCTCTGAACTTACAAAACATTTCCCTGGGGTAGGTCAAGAGACTCTGAGGTTCACAGCTCTGTGTCAAAACTAGGTATTTCTGCCCAACCAATATCCAGCCACTACCCTGAAGAACCAAAGGCCCTCACTGCTTGCCTGACTCAGAAAGGTCACTTCACCTATATAGGGCACACTCTGAGAAGATAAGTAGTGCACAGAGAGGTTTCATAATCCTCTTTGCATAAGTTGGAGTACACTGACCCTGTGGCCCCTCTAAAAATGACTGTTTAGGATGCTAATCAAATCCTTCTTCAAAAGGAACTGACTACTCCCCCTAAATCCCTTGACTAGCCAGGAGAATTTTCATCATTTCTTCTCCCTTTCAACTCTGTAAGCTCAATGCAAGCTAGTTTGAAGAGATGTGATTAAGATGTGATGCTGGTAAAGGGTGTTCCCTAGGCCTGACAGTATTAATAGAAACAGCCCAAGGTCTATTTTGCTTTCAACACTTAGGAATACAGACTCTACCTATGGACTGAACTGATAGGCACATAGCCCCTTCCCAGATCTCTGCACTTATTTTTTAACCAATGTCATCATCACCAGGTCTTCCCAGGTAGCTCAGTGGTAAAGAATCTGCTTGCCAAGCAGGAGATGTGGGTTCAATCCCTTGGTTGGGAAGATTCCTCAGAGAAGGAAGTGGCAACCCACTCCAGTATTCTTGCCTGGAAAATCCCATGGGCAAAGGAGCCTGGAGGTGCGGGGAGCTGAAGTCCTTTTGGCTGTAAAAGAATTGGATGTGACTTAGCAAACATTGTTGTTCAGCACTAAGTTGTGTCCAAATCCTTGTGACCCCATGAACTGCAGCACACCAGGCTTCTCTGTCCTTCATTACCTTGTTGAGCTTGCTCAAACAAGTCCATTGAGTTAGTGATGCAATCCAGTAGTCTCATCCTCTGTCACCCACTTCTCCTCCTGCCTTCAGTCTTTCCAAACATCAGGTTCTTTTCCATTGAGTCAGCTCTTCACATCAGGTGGCCAAAGAATTGGAGTTTCAGCTTTAGCATCAGTCCTTCCAATGAATATTCAGGGCTGATTTCCTTTAGGATTCACAAGTTTGATCTGCTTGTAGTCCAAGGGACTGTCAAGAGTCTTCTCCAGCACTATAGTTAGAAATTGTCAGTTCTTTGGTGCTCAGCCTTCTTCGTGGTCCAACTCTCACATCCATATATGACTACTGGAAAAACTATAGCTTTGACTAGATGAACCTTTGTCAGCAAAGTAATGTCTCTGCTTTTTAATACACTGTCTAGGTTTGTCATAGCTATTCTTCCAAGAAGCAAGCATCTTTAAATTTTGTGGCTGCAGTCACTGTCTACATTGATTTCAGAACCCAAGAAAATGGAATCTGACACGATTTCCAATTTTCCCCATCTATTTGCCATAAAATAGGATCAGATGGTATGATCTTCATTTTTTCAATGTTGAGCTTTAAGACAGATTTATCACTCTCCTCTTTCACCTTCATCAAGAGATGCTGGGAGGCAGTGTGAGGAATCCCACCTGTGGCAAAGGTCATGAGGAAGGAGGCTCGGCATATGCAAAGGTGGGATCGAGCCTCAGGGGTCCCCCTGGAAATTCTCGAGCATCTACCCCCAAAACCAGAGTCTGCCTACCTTACTGCATTATGCTTTCACCAACTCCTCTGACACTAACAGGGGGTTATCCCCCACCAGCTTTTTCTGGAAAAAGTTAACTTAGAGCTCCAGCTAACAGTCTCCTGCATACAAAAGGAGTGTCTCCACTCAAACCCCTCTGGTAGCTTTCTAACTTGCCTGACAGGTCTGTTCGGACCTTTTACAACTGCGCATGTGATTGCTCACAGCCTCCCGACCTCGAGAGGCACAGGAAGCTTAAAACATCCTAGCAATGTAGGGGCCTCTGAGGAGTCAAAATCATTAGAATAGGACTGATTAAGGGGTTCATTGTTGAGCCAATACTTGCTGCCAAATTTTCATATCTTTTAATGTAACTTTATTTAGTACTTTGAAGGTGATGCAGATTAAGGAAAAACACTAAAGGGAAAATGAGATGAACATTCATTAAGGAAGAGAGCCATAAAATGGTAACAGGCCTTTTGGCCAGAAGATAATGTAAATCACCTGAGACCCTTTGTATACGGAAAGATTTGCAGAAAGAAAGCCTGGTCTTGATAAGGGTCAGGGCTGCTGACCCTGCATAACTTTGAATTATCCACTGATCTCTATGTACAACCAAAAGTATAAAAAGCTTTCCTGGAAAATAAAGGACAGACCAGTTTCTCAAACTAGTTTCTTGGAAATCTGGCTCCCCTTGTGTCGACTCTCTCTCTTTCTCCCTCTCCTTCCCTCTCTTTTTCCAGCTGATCCCTTGGAATGAGGAGGCTCTCCTCGTCTACTTATTTGCCCGGGATTCTAAGACCCACGTGAGAGGGAGCCCAAGGTGGGGCACCCTCCACTATTCAAGCAGGTGCCTGTGACCTAATGTAGATGGTGCAAGTTTCTTGTCTTGAGACTTTATTAGCTTTCCATGTAAACTAAGGAATATCAGCCTCTTTTCTCCACTAATTTTAGTACTAGACTATTCTTTCCTAATCTCTCTTCATATTTCTAAATAAATAAGTCTCTCCTCGCCGACTCCATCCCCGCTTCAAATACGCTGGATCCACTGGGGCTGGACCCTGGCAAAGAGGCTCTTTGGTTCCTCTTCACTTTCTGCTATTAAAGTGGTATCATTTGCATACTTGAAGCTGCTAATATTTTCCTGGCAATCTTGATTCCAGCTTGTGAGTCATCCATGCTGGCATATTGCTTGATGTACTCTGCAAAGAAGTTAGATAAGCAGCGTGCTATTAATTAAGCAGAAGTTAAATAAGATTGCCAAGGTAATCTCTCCAATCTGGAGACAGTATATTACCGCAGAGATCATTCATTCATGCATGTTTCTTTCAAACTTTACCAAAAAATGAGGGCAGCAGAGGCAGAACAAGAAAAATCAACTGAAATATGAAAGAGCTTTTGCCGGCCCTCATCAGTTCTGTTCAGTTCAGTTCAGTCGTTCAGTTGTGTCCGACTCTTTGTGACCCCATGAATTGCAGCACTCCAGACCTCCCTGTCCATCACTAACTCCCGGAGTTCACTCAAATTCACATCCATCAAGTCCGTGATGCCATCCAATCATCTCATCCTCTATCGTCCCCTTCTCCTCCTGCCCCTAATCCCTCCAAGCATCAGAGTCTTTTCCAATGAGTCAACTCTTCACATGAGGTGGCCAAAGTACTGGAGTGTCAGCTTTAGCAACATTCCCTCCAAAGAAATCCCAGGGCTGATCTCCTTTAGAATGGACTGGTTGGATCTCCTTGCAGTCCAAGGGACTCTCAAGAGTCTTCTCCAACACCACAGTTCAAAAGCATCAATTCTTCAGCACTCAGCTTTCTTCACAGTCCAACTCTCACATCCATACATGACCCCTGGAAAAACCATAGCCTTGACTAGATGGACCTTTGTGTACTAATAAATACCTGCTCTATGTCTTCAAAAATCTAGCAGTGGCCACAGGACTGGAAAAGGTTTGTTTTCATTACAATCCCAAAGAAAGTCAATGCCAAAGAATGCTCAAACTACCACACAATTGTACTCACCTCACAGGCTAGTAAAGTAATGCTCAAAATTCTCCAAGTGAGGCTTCAACAGTATGTGAACTATGAACTTCCAGATGTGCAAGTTAGATTTAAAATGGGAGAAGAACCAGAGATTCAACTGCCAGTATCTGTTGGATCATCAAAAAGCAAGAGAGTTCCACAGCAACATCTACGTCTGCTTTATTGACTATGCCAAAGTCTTTGACTGTGTGGATCACATTAAACTGTGTAAAATTCTTGAAGAGATGGGAACACCAGACCACCTCACCTGCCTCCTGGGAAATGTTTGCAGGTCAAGAAGCAAGTTCGAACTGGACATGGAACAACAGGCTGGTTCCAAGTTGGGATAGGAGTACAGCAAGGTGGCTTATTTACATGTTGTCATCATGTTTATTTACATCATGTGAAATGATGGGCTGGATGGAGCACAAGCTGGAATCAAGATTGGCAGAAGAAATATCAATAACCTCACATATGCAGTTAACACCACCCTTATGGTAGAAAGCAAAGAAGAGCTAAGGAGCCTCTTAATGAAGGTGAAAGAGGAGACTGGAAATGTTGGCTTAGAACTCAACATTCACAAAACTAAAATCATGGCATCTGGTCCCATCACTTCATGGTAAATAGATGGGGAAATAATGGAAACAGTGATAGACTTTACTTATGGGAGCTCTGAAATCACTGCAGATGGTGAGGGAAGCCATGAAATTAAAAGATGTTTGCTTTTTGGAAGAAGAGCAATGACCAACCTAGACAGCATATTAAAAAGCAGAGACATTACTTTGCCAACAAAGGTCCATATAGTCAAACTATGGTTTTTCCAGTAGTCACATATGGATGTTATGGTTGGAGTATAAAGAAAGCTGAACACTGAAGATTGATGCTTTGAACTGTGGTGTTGGAGAAGACTCTTGAGAGTCCCTTGGACTGTAAGGAGATCTAACCAGTCCATCCTAAAGGAGATCAGTCCTGGGTGTTCTTTGGAAGGAGTGATGCTAAAGCTGAAACTCCAGTACTTCGGTCACTTGATGCGAAGAACTGAGTCACTGGAAAAGACCCTGATGCTGGGAAAGGTTGGAGGCAGGAAGAGAAGGGGATGACAGTGGATAAGATGGTTGGATTGTATCACTGACTCGATGGATGTGAATTTGAGCAAGCTCTAGGAGTTGGTGATGGACAGGGAAGCCTGGCATTCCACAGTCCACTGGGTTGCAAAGAGTCAGACACAACTGAGCAACTGAACTGAGCTGTGACTTGGAGCAATTTCTTAAATTATCAGTGTCTGTTTCCTTATTTGCAAAGTAAGGATCGTATACTCAGCTTTGTTCTACTGGCACTTGTATTAAGTAATAAATATGAAAGACACTGGTGCATTTCAAAGTGCTTTTTAAGCTGAAGCCATTGCTATTATGGATACTGAAAAATACCATCAGTTGATTGCCCACTATATGGTACTGAAGGTACAAATTTGAACAAGGCACATTGCCTGCCTTGTACTTTTAACAATCTAATGCAGTAGTGCTCCCGGTTCACCTGATTTATTCTCTGCTTACTGCTCTGGCTTATCAGAAATCAGTTTTCTTCATGCTAGGGAAAAAAAGATTCCAGTTGAGGACAATCAGAGGGTTTGATTTCAGTCCCTTACCTTGAAATGACTCATTTGATCATCTCCAACTCCCTGACCCATGAAAGCAGCACATGCACAAAACTCTATTTCCTTACACACCAGGTAGGTGAGAAACATAACACACACGGGGCAATGGAAATGGATCTCACAGAGACAAATGTCTCTCCAAACTCACATCTTGGACATCTTTGCTAATCTCTTAAGTGCAAAGCAGAATCTTTAAAGACTCCCTTGTATAATGTCTGTAATCTTGTTCACCTCATTAATTCAGTCTACATCTGTCTAGTGGGAAACTGAAGTAATCAACCAGATAATGAACACCTGAAAATTTGCCATTGCGAGGCCTGAATTACTCATCCAAGCTGGTGACATTAGGCAAAATGATTGGGGGAAAATGCTTCTCTCCACCTCATTATGCTAAGCTACACACACAGACACACATACACAGACACAGACACACACACACACACACACACACACACATAAAATGTTATGTAATATGACATCATAATACACAGTTTAAGTTAAGCCTCCCTCTGGCCCCAGTGAGCTTGGATGGTGAGAAATGGAATTCAAGGGAAGAAATATGTGATTTAGAACTTAGTTTCTACCACTGCACACATATTGGGGTTCCCTGATAACATATTGTGTTTAGGGTCTAAGTACTTTAAATATTTCTCTATAAAATCAGAAAACCGAGGTTTTAAAATAAACTAATTACACAGAAAAGGAAAAAATACATTTTTTCTCTCTCTCTCTCTCTTCTGCTTCCCCAAGGTGAAATTAAGCTCAAAGATATTACTTGTCTTAGGGAGGTTGGAAAAGATTTCCCTCCAGAGAATTTTTAGAGGGAGAAGATAATTAGACTCCTTTTTGATAAGATATACAGATGAATTATGAGTGATAATCTGCCACCAAGGTGCAAGCAGCTGCAGAGCTGCTTTCCCCCTGAGCTTGCATCTTAGAGAGGCCATGGTTCTTTGGTTTCTGTCTCTTGTGGAAGAAAACCAGAATGCGACTGTAATGTGGCAGGGGAAACAATGAAAGTCGTATTAATTGTAGAAGGTCAATCTATGGAGCAGGAAAGTGGCCTTTCTTTGAGAAACTCTTTAAATTTTATTTAATTCTTACTCCAAATATGACTAAACAACAATTCCAAATGCCTTCTATATGAGGCAAGTCACACTGTTAAGGTTAAACAAATAACCTGAGAAAGGACCTGAAAAAGTATTTGAAGAGATATAATAGCTGAAAACTTCCCTAACATGAGAAAGGAAACATTCACCTAAGTCCAGGCAGCAGAGTCCCAGGAAGAATAAACCCAAATAGGAACACACTAAGACACATAGTAAGCAAAATGACCAAAATTGAAGGCAAAGAAAAATTATTAAAAGAAACAAGGGAAAAGCAACAAATAATATATAAGGAAACTCCATAAGATTATCAGCTGATTTATCAGTAGAAACTCTAGCTGAAAGGGAGTGGCATGACATATTAAAATAATGAAATGAAAGGCCCTAGACAAAGAATACTCTAACTAGCAAGGCTCACACTCAAGTTTGACGGAGAAATCAAAAGATTTATAGACAAGCAACAGCTAAGGCAATTCAGCACCACCAGAACAGCTTTGCAAACAAATGTTAAAGGAACTTCTCTAAGTACACACATACACACACACACACACACACACACACACACACACAAAACAGAAACAAGAAAATTACGAATGGAAAAGCTCCGCAGTAAAGGCAAACAGAGTTGTTGCCATTGTTTAGTTGCCAAGTTGTGCCTGATTCTTTGTGACCTCGTGGACTGCAGAATGCCAGGCTTCCCTGTCTTCACTATCTGTCGGAGTTTGCTCAAACTCCTGTTCATTGAGTCAATGATGCCATCCAACCATCTTATCCTCTGTTCCCCCTTCTTCTCCTGCCCTCAACCTTTCCCAGCAACAGGGTCTTTTCCAACGACTTGGCTCTTTCCATCAGGTGGCCAAAGTATTGGAGTTTAGGCTTCAGTATCAGTCCTTCCAATGAGGGATTTCCTTAAGAATTTCCTCTCCATTCCCCTCCAATGAGTTGATTTCCTTTAGGACTGACTGGTTTGATTTCCTTGATGTCCAAGGGACTCTCAAGAGTCTTCTCCAACACCACAGTTTGAAAACATCAGTTATTCGATGCTCAACCTACATTATGGTCCAACTCCACATTTCTGCATGACTACTGGAAAGGTGTGAAATCATTTGCACACAAATGTAATAAGAAAAGCAGCAACTGTGATAGAGGAGAGCAGAAACGCAGTATATTGGAAATGCACTTAGAATTAAAAGACCAACAACTTGAAGCAACCTTGTTTATATATAGACTGCTATATCAAAACCTCATGGTATCCTGAAACCAAAAATCTATTTGGTTGGCCAAAGAGTTCAGTCAGGTCTTCAGACAAATCCAAATGAACACTTTGGCCAACCCAATACAACAGATACACACACAAATAAAGAAAAAGGAACTCAAACATGACACTAAAGTTAGCCATCAAATCACAAGAGAAGAGGGGAAAAGAGGAAAGGAGGGGGAAAGGCCTACAGAAACAAATCCAAAACAATTACCAAAAATGGTAATAAGAACATGGATATCAATAATTACTTTAAACATAAATAGATTAACTGCTCCAACCAAAAGACACAGACTGGCTGAATGGATAAAAACACAAGACCTGTATACACATTGTCTTTAAGAGATCCGCTTCAGGCCTAGGGACAAATACAGACTGAAAGTGAAGAAATGGAAAAGGGGAGTCCGTGCACATGTGAATCAAAGGAAAGGTGCAGTGGCAATACTCACATGAGACAAAATAGACGTTAGAATAAAGACCATTAAAAAAGACAAAGAAGGACACTACATAATGATCAAGTGATCAACCCAAGAAGAAGATACAATAATTGTAAACATATACACACCCACCATAAGAGCATCCCAATACATAAGTCAAATACAGCCAGAAAAGGAGAAGGGAAAATGACAGTAACACATTAATAGACAGATCATCCAGAAAACAAATAAGGAAACACACAACTTAAGTAGCTTGTTAAGCCAGATAGATGTAATTGATACTAATAGAGCATTCCACTCAAAAGTAGCAGAATACACATTCTTCTCATGTGCACAAGGGAACATCCTCCAAGATTCGCCACATGCTGGGCCACAAAGCAAACCTCAGTAAATTTAAGAAAATCAAAATCACATCAAGCATCTGCCCCAACAACAATACTATGAGATTAGATATCAACTACAAGAGAAAAAAAGAATTGTAAAGCAGGTGGAGGCTAAATTATATGCTACTAAACAACTAGTGGATCACAGAAGAAATAAAACAGAAAATCAAACAACACTTGGAGACAAATGAAAATGAAAGCACAGTCATCCAAAACGTATAGGATGCAGAAAAGCAGTTCTAAGAGGAAAACCTGCAGTGATACAGTCTCACCTCAGAAAGGAAGGGAAATCACAGACCTGAGAAAGCCTGACATCATACTTAAAGGACTAGAGAAAGAACAAGCAAAACTCAGAGGAAAACCTGCAGCGATACAGTCTCACCTTAGGAAGGAAGGAAGATCACAGACCTGAGAAAACCCAACATTATACTTAAAGGACTAGAGAAAGAACAAGCAAAACTCGAAGTAGCAGAAGGGAAGAAATCAAAAAGATCAGGACAAAAATAAATGAAATAGAAAGGAAGAAAACAATAGAAAAAACCTCAGTGAAACTAGAAGTGGTTCTTTCAGAAGATAAACAAAGTTGATAAACCTCTAGCCAGACTCATCAAGAAAAAAAGGAAGGGGGCTCAAACTGATGAAGAGATAAATGAAAAGGAAGTTATGACAGACACCCTAGAAATAAAAAGAATCATAAGAGACTATTGCAAGCAACTACAAACAACATGCCAATAAAATGGACAACCTAGAAAAACTGGACAAATTCTTAGAAATGAACAATCTCCCAAGACTGAAGCATGATGAAACAGAAAATATAAACAGACTAATCACGTGTTGAAATTGAGACTATGATTATAAAACTTCCCCGTATGCTACATTTTTATCTATTCATCTATCTATAGATGGGCATATAGTTTGCCTCCATAGCTTGGCAATTATAAACAGTGCTGCAGTGAGCATTCCGGTGCATATATCGTTTTGGAATTAGTGGTTTTGTTTTCCTTGGGTATATACCCAGGAGTAAAATTAATGGTTAATGTGGTAGTTCTACTTTTACTTGGTTTTTTTTTTGTTTGTTTGTTTTGTTTTGTTTTGTTTCCCATAGATGTCACAATTGAAGAAAGACTCCTTTCTGAAATATCTAACGGTTCTGCTCAAACTCAGGGGGAAAGTTGGAGGCTCATTAGGATGCAGGTTGACAATAAACTGCTACGTAAGGAGGGAGGTCCTAAGATGGCAGAGGAATAGGACAGGAAGACCACTTTCTCCCTCACAAATTCCTCAAAAGAACATTTCAACACTGAGAAAATTCCACAAAACAACTTCTGAATGCTGGCAGAGGACATCAGGCAACCAGAAAAGCAGACCATTGTCTTCAAAAACAGGTAGGAAAAAATATAAAAGATGAAAAAAGAGACAAAGGAGGGGGGGAAGGAGCTCCATCCCGGGAAGGGAAGCCCGTCCCAGGAAGTGAATTTTAAGAAGAGAGGTTTCCAAACACCAGGAAACACTCTCCCTGCCGAGTCTGTGGCGAGCCTTGGAAACACAGAGGGCAACATAACAGGAAGGGGAAAATAAATAAATAATTAAAACCAACAGATTACAAGCCCAACAGTAACTCCCCCAGTGGAAAAGCAGCACAGACGCCTGCATCCACCACTAGCAAGTGGGGGCAGGGCAGGGAAGCGCGGGAGGTAGGGGCTGCAGTGCTTTGTAAGAATCAGGCAGGAACTCCCCACGCGTAACCAGAACAATCTAACTTGGGCTAGCAAACCAGACTGTGGGATAGCTACCACGCGAAAAGCTCGAACATAAGACACCACCAGGACCACGCACAGAACAAAGGATGGAATGGAAAAAGCTGGCTGCAGACCATCCCCCACCGGGGACAGGCAACCACAACCGTAAGGGCTGCAAAGGGGCAATTGCAGCCCCGGAGAGACTTTACCTACCAAACTGCAAGCAGGCTTCTTTGCTAAGACTTCTGGGGGTGCTAGACAGTCACCATCTGCCTCACAAGGGGCGCCAGCGGTCCACCCAGAAAACTGAGCAGCAGAGGTAGAAAAGGCGACAAGTCGCAGCGATCGCGCTCGCCAAACTCCTGAGCTACTCTGACGTGGGAAGGGCACAAAATGCAGTCCCAACCGAATCTGAGCCTCTGAGGGCTACCTGAGCGCTGAACCTGAGTGGCTTAGACCAGGGAGGTGCACGCAGCCTAGGGTCGGCCTCAGACAGTTCCTGGCTGAGCATCGTAGAGCCGGAGCGGTTTGTGCGCCACGAGAAGGGACAGATCCAGCGGGGCTGAGACACTGTGTGCACACGACGGTGCTATTTGTTTGCAGCATCCCCCGCCTCCCCACAGCACGACTGAACTAGTGAGCCTAAAAAATCAGCAAACAGAAGAAGTTAAACAAAGGAAACTGCCTTGAAAGTGACCCCACACTGCCCACAACATCAGAGAAGGGCCAGATATATCTGTACTATTTTTACAATCATTCCTTTTTTTTCCTTTCTTTCTTTTTTTTCTAATTTTTTTTTAAATTGTTAAGTCTTCAATTTCTCTTCTAATTTTTATTTCTATAACCGACTATTACTTTTCAAAAAAAAAGACTCTATCTTTTTAAGGCAAACACCATATATAGTCTTTGTGTGGTTGTTGTTGGTATTTTTTAATAATTCTTGTGGCTTTTTTCTTTCTTTTTTCTTTTTCTTTTTTTTCTTTTATCCTTCTCCTTTTCTTTAATATTGTATCTTTGAAAATCCAGCCTCTACTCTAGATTTTTAATCTTTGCTCTTAGGTTTTTGTTGTCAATTTTGTACTTTTAAAAACCCAAACGTCACTATCTTATTTTACCTGAGAGTGAGATTACTGGCTTGACCACTCTCTCCTCCTTGGGACTCTCCTTTTTCTCCACCAGGTGGCCTCTGTCTCTTTTCTCCCCCATCTCTTCTCTATCCAACTCTGTGAATCTCTGTGTGTTCCAGACGGTGGAGAATACCTAAGGAACTGGTTACTGGCAGGATTTGTCTCTCTCCTTCTCATTCCTCTCTCTTATCCTCCTGGCCACCTCTGTCTACTTCCTCCCTCTCCTCTTCCCTGTATAACTCCGTAAATACCTCTGAGTGGTCCAGACTATGGAACGCACATAAGAAAGTGACTACTGGCTAGCTTGCTCTCTCCTCTTTTGATCTCACCGCATCTCATTCCAGTCACCTCTAACTACCCCCTCCCTCTTCTCTTCTCCATGTAACTCAGTGTACCTCTCTGGATGTCCCTCAATGTGGAGAAACTTTACATCTTTAACCTAGATTTTTTATCATCAGTGCTGTATAGATGGAGAAGTCTAGAGGCTACTGTAAAAATAAAACTGAAAACCAGAAGCAGGAGGCTTAAGTCCAAAGCCTGAGGACATCAGAGAACTCCTGAATTCAGGGAACATTAAGCAATAGGAGCTCATCAAACGCCTCCATACCTACACTGAAACCAGGCACCAGGAAGGGCCAACAAGTTCCAGAACAAGACATACCACGCAAATTCTCCAGCAACACAAGAACACACCCCTGAGCTTCAATATACAGGCAGCTCAACGTTACTCCAAAACTTTTGATGACCTCTCATAAAACATTACTGGTCACTCCACGGCGCTCCAGAGAGAAGAAACCCAGCTCCACCCACCAGAACTCCAACACAAGCCTCCCTAACCAGGAAACCTTGACAAGCCACTGATAGAACCCCACCCACAGTGAGGAAGCTCCATAATAAAGAGAACTCCACAAATTACCAGAATATAAAAAGGCCACCCTAAATGCAGCAATATAACCAAGATGAAGAAACAGACGAATATTCAGCAGGTAAAGGAACAGGAGAAATGCCCACGAAACCAAACAAAAGAGGAAGAGATAGGGATCTACCTGAGAAAGAATTCCGAATATTGATAGTGAAAATGATTCAAAATCTTGAAATCAAAATGGAATCACAGATAAATAGTCTGGAGACAAGGATTGAGAACATGGAAGAAAGGTTTAACACGGACCTAGAAGAAATAAAAAAGAGTCAGTATATAATGAATAATGCAGTAAATGAGATCAGAAACACTCTGGAGGCAACAAATAGAATAACAGAGGCAGAAGATAGGATTAGTGAAATAGAAGATAGAATGGTAGAAATAAATGAATCAGAGAGGAAACAAGAAAAACGAATTAAAAGAAATGAGGACAACCTCAGAGACTTCCAGGACAATATGAAACGCTCCAACTTTCGAATAATATGAGTCCCAGAAGAAGAAGACAAAAAGAAAGACCATGAGAAAATCCTTGAGGAGATAATAGTTGAAAACTTCCCTAAAATGGGGAAGGAAATAATCACCCAAGTCCAAGAAACACAGAGAGTTCCAAATAGGATAAACCCAAGGTGAAACACCCCAAGACACATATTAATCAAATTAACAAAGACCAAACACAAAGAACAAATATTAAAAGCAGCAAGGGAAAAACATCAAATAACACACAAGAGGAATCCCATAAGGATAACAGCTGATCTTTCAATAGAAACTCTTCAGGCCAGGAGGGAATGGCAAGACATACTTAAAGTGATGAAAAACAATAACCTACAGCCCAGATTACTGTACCCAGCAAGGATCTCATTCAAATATGAAGGAGAAATCAAAAGCTTTACAGACAAGCAAAAGCTGAGAGAATTCAGCACCACCAAACCAGCTCTCCAACAAATTCTAAAGGATATTCTCTAGACAGGAAACACGAAAAGGGTGTATAAACCCGAACCCAAAACAATAAAGTAAATGGTAATGGGATAATACTTATCAATAATTACCTTAAATGTAATTGAGTTGAATGCCCCAACCAAAAGGCAAAGACTGGCCAAATGGATACAAAAACAAGACCCCTCTATATGCTGCTTACAAGACACCCACCTCAAAACAAGGGACACATACAGACTGAAAGTGAAGGGCTGGAAAAAGAGATACCACGCAAATAGAGACCAAAAGAAAGCAGGAGTGGCAATACTCATATCCGATAAAATAGACTTTAAAACAAAGGCTGTGAAAAGAGACAAAGAAGGCCACTACATAATGATCAAAGGATCAATCCAAGAAGAAGATATAACAATTATAAATATATATGCACACAATATAGGAGCACCGCAATATGTAAGACAAATGCTAACAAGTATGAAAGGGGAAATTAACAATAACACAATAATAGTGGGAGACTTTAATACCCCACTCACACCAATGGACAGATCAACTAAATAGAAAATTAACCAGAGACGCAAACTTTAAATGATATATTAGACCAGTTAGACCTAATTGATATCTATAGGACATTTCACCCCAAAACAATGCATTTCACCGTTTTCTCAAGTGCTCATGGAACCTTCTCCAGGATAGATCACATCCTGGGCCATAAATTTAACCTTGATAAATTTAAAAAAATCTAAATCATTCCAAGCATCTTTTCTGACCATAATGCATTAAGATTAGATCCCAATTGCAGGAGAAAAACTATTAACAATCCCAACATATGGAGGGTGAACAACACGCCACAGTCATCAAGACAGTATGGTACTGGCACAAAGACAGACATATAGATCAATGGAACAAAATAGAAAGCCCAGAGATAAATCCACACACATATGGACACCTTATCTTTGACAAAGGAGGCAAGAATATACAATGGAGTAAGGACAATCTCTTTAACAAGTGATGCTGGGGAAACTGGTCAACCACTTGTAAAAGAATGAAACTAGATCACTTTCTAACACCGCACACAAAAATAAACTCAAAATGGATTAAAGATCTAAATGTAAGATCAGAAACTATAAAACTCCTAGAGGAGAATATAGGCAAAACACTCTCAGACATACATCACAGCAGGATCCTCTATGATCCACCTCCCAGAATTCTGGAAATAAAAGCAAAAATAAACAAATGAGATCTAATTAAAATTAAAAGCTTCTGCACAACAAAAGAAAATATAAGCAAGGTGAAAAGACAGCCTTCTGAATGGGAGAAAATAATAGCAAATGAAGCAACTGACAAACAACTAATCTCAAAAATATACAAGCAACTTATGCAGCTCAATTCCAGAAAAATAAACGACCCAATCAAAAAATGGGCCAAAGAACTAAATAGACATTTCTCCAAAGAAGACATACGGATGGCTAACAAACACATGAAAAGATGCTCAACATCACTCATTATTAGAGAAATGCAAATCAAAACCACAATGAGGTACCACTTCACACCAGTCAGAATGTCTGCGATCCAGAAATCTGCAAGCAATAAATGCTGGAGAGGGTGTGGAGAAAAGGGAACCCTCCTACACTGTTGGTGGGAATGCAGACTAGTACAGCCACTATGGAGAACAGTGTGGAGATTCCTTAAAAAATTGCAAATAGAACTACCTTATGACCCAGCAATCCCACTGCTGGGCATACACACCGAGGAAACCAGAATTGAAAGAGACACATGTACCCCAATGTTCATCACAGCACTCTTTATAATAGCCAGGACATAGACACAACCTAGATGTCCATCAGCAGATGAATGGATAAGAAAGCTATGGTATATATACACAATGGAGTATTACTCAGCCATTAAAAAGAATACATTTGAATCAGTTCTGATGAGATGGATGAAACTGGAGCCAATGATACAGAGTGAAGTAAGCCAGAAAGAAAAACACCAATACAGTATACTAACACATATATATGGAATTTAGAAAGATGGCAATGATGACCCTGTATGCAAGACAGCAAAAAAGAGAGAGATGTGTATAATGGACTTTTGGACTCTGAGGGAGAGGGAGAGGGTGGGATGATTTGGGAGAATGGCATTGTAACATGTACACTATCATGTAAGAATCGAATCACCAGTCTATGTCTGACGCAGGATACAGCATGCTTGGGGCTGGTGCACGGGGACGACCGGGGAGATGTTATGGGGAGGGAGGTGGGAGGGGGGTTCATGTTTGGGAACGCATGTAAGTACACCTGTGGTGGATTCTTGTCAATGTATGGCAAAACAAATACAGTATTGTAAAGTAAAATAATGTAAAAATAAAAATTTAAAAAAAAAGAAAGAAAAGACAAAACCTCAAATTGTAAATAGAAACAAGAACAAACTAACATATACACAAAAGAAACGAAAACAGAACCAAAAACAAAACAAAACACAAGAGAACTAAAGAAACTAAAGAAACCAAAAAAGAAATCGAACAATTTTTAAAAAGCTAAAATAAATAAATAAATAAAACCAACCAGAGTGCCAACTGAAGAATAAAGCAAAGAAAGCAAAACAGACAAAAATTATCAGAAATCATTAAAAGATAATTAAAATGATTGAAAGGGGGGGAAGGAAAGATGGCGGAGGAATAGGACGGGAAGACCACTTTCTCCCTCACAAATTCCTCAAAAGAACATTTCAACGTGGAGCAAACTCCACAAAGCAACTTCTGTAGGCTGGCAGAGGACATCAGGCAACCAGAAAAGCAGACCATTGTCTTCAAAAACAGGTAGGAAAAAATATAAAAGACGAGAAAGGAGACAAAGGAGGTGGGGAGGGAGCTCCGTCCTGGGAAGGGAAGCCCATCCCAGGAAGGGAATTTGAAGAAGAGAGGTTTCCAAACACCAGGAAACACTCTCCCTGCCGAGTCTGTAGCGAGCCTTGGAAACACAGAGGGCAACATAACAGGAAGGAAAAATAGATAAATAATTAAAACCAACGGATTACAAGCCCAACAGTAACTCCCCCAGCAGAAAAGCAGCACAGACGCCTGCATCCACCATTGGGAAGTGGGGGCAGGGCAGGGGCGCGCAGGAGGCGCGGGCTGCAGTGCTTTGTAGGAGTCGGGCAGGAACGCCCCACTCGCAACCAGAACGATCTAACTTGGGCTAGCAAACCAGACTGTGGGATAGCTACCACGCGAAACGCTCGAACATAAGACACCGCCAGGACTGAGCACAGAACAAAGGACGGAACGGAAAAAGCTGGCTGTAGACCATCCCCTGCCGGGGACAGGCAGCCAGAGCCATAAGGACTGGAAAGGGGCAATTGCAGACCCGGAGAGACTTTACGTACCTAACTGCAAGCAGGCTCCTTTGCTAAGACTTCTGGGGGTGCTGGACAGTCACAATCTGCCTCACGGGGGGCGCCAGCGGTCCACTCAGAAAGCTGAGTAGCAGCAGCACAAAAGGTGACAAGTCGCAGCGATCGCGCTCACCAAACTCCTGAGCTACTCGGACCTGGGAAGGGCACAAAGCGCAGTCCCAGACGAACTTGTGCCTCTGAGGGCTGCCTGAGCACAGAACCTGAGCGGCTTGGACCAGGGAAGTGCACGCAGCCTAGAGCTGGCCCCAGACGGTCCCCGGCTGAGCATCGTAGAGCTGGAGCGGTTTGTGCGCCGCGAGAAAGGACAGGTCAAGCGGGGCTGAGATACTGTGTGCACACGACAGTGCTATTTGTTGGCAGCATCCCCCCTCCCCACAGTGTGACTGAACTAGTGAGCCTAAAAAACCAGCAAACAGAAGAAGTTAAACAGAGGGAACCACCTTGGAAGTGATCCCACATGGCCCATAACATCAGAGAAGGGCTAGATACATTTTTACTATTTTTAAAATCATTCCTTTTTTTTTTCTTTGCTTTTTTGTTTTTTGGTTTTTTTTCTTATTTCTTTTTTGTTTCTAAATTTTTTATAATTGTTAAGTCTTCTATTTCTCCTCTAATTTTTACTTATATAACCTATTATTACTATTTTTAAAAAAAACTTTTTTTAAGGCAAACACCATATATATATAGTCTTTAGATGGTTGTTGGTGTTTTTTTTGTTGTTTTTTTGTTTTTTTGTTTTTTAATAATTCTTTTTTTCTTCTTCTTCCTTTTTCCTTCTGCTTTTCTTTAATATTGTATCTTTGAAAATCCAACCTCTACTCTAGAATTTTAATCTTTGCTCTTAAGTTTTTGTTGTCAATTTTGTACATTTAAAAACCCAAACTTCACTACCCAAGTTTACCTGAGAGCGAGATTACTGGCTTGACCACTCTCTCCTCCTTTGGACTTTCCTTTTTCTCCACCAGGTGGCCTCTGTCTCTTTTCTCCCCCATCTCTTCTCTATCCAACTCTGTGAATCTCTGTGTGTTCCAGACGGTGGAGAACACCTAAGGAACTGGATACTGGCAGGATTTGTCTCTCTCCTTCTCATTCCTCTCTCTTATCCTCCTGGTCACCTCTGTCTACTTCCTCCCTCTCCTCTTCCCAGTATAACTCTGTAAATACCTCTGAGCGGTCCAGACTATAGAGCGCACATAAGGAAGTGACTACTGGCTAGCTTGCTCTCTCCTCTTTTGATCTCACCACATCTCATTCCAATTACCTCTAAATACCCCCTCCATCTTCTCTTCTCCTTGTAACTCGGTGAACCTCTCTGAGTGTCCCTCAATGTGGAGAAACTTTTCATCTTTAACCTAGATGTTTTATCATCGGTGCTGTATAGATGGAGAAGTCTAGAGGCTACTGTAAAAATAAAACTGAAAACCAGAAGCAGGAGGCTTAAATCCAAAGCCTGAAAACATTAGAGAACTCTTGAATTCAGGGAACATTAAGCAATAGGAGCTCATCAAATGCCTTCATACCTACACCAAAACCAAGCTCCACCCAAGGGCCAACAAGTTCCAGAGCAAGACATACCATGCAAATTCTCCAGCAACACAGGAACACTCCCCTGAGCTTCAATATACAGGCAGTTCAAAATTATTCCAAAACCTTTGATGTCTCATAACCCATTACGGGTCACTCCACTGCACTCCAGAGAGAAGAAACCTAGCTCCACCCACCAGAACTCCAACACAAGCCTCCCTAACCAGGAAACCTTGACAAGCCACTGATAGAACCCCACCCAAAGAGAGGAAGCTCCATAATAAAGAGAACTCCACAAATTACCAGAATATAAAAAGGCCACCCCAAACGCAGTAATATAACCAAGATGAAGAGACAGAGGAATTCTCAGCAGGTGAAGGAACAGGAGAGTTGCCCACCAAACCAAACAAAAGAGGAAGAAGTAGGGAATCTACCTGAGAAGGAATTCCGAATATTGATAGTGAAAATGATTCAAAATCTTTAAATCAAAATGGAATCACAGATAAATAGCCTAGAGACAAGGATTGAGAAGATGCAAGAAAGGTTTAACAAGGACCTAGAAGAAATAAAAAAGAGTCAGCCTATAATGAATAATGCAATAAATGAGATCAGAAACACTCTGGAGGCAACAAATAGTAGAATAACGGAGGCATAAGTAGGATTAGTGAAATAGAAGATAGAATGGTAGAAATAAATGAATCAGAGAGGAAACAAGAAAAATGAATTAAAAGAAACGAGGACAATCTCAGAGACCTCCAGGACGATATGAAATGCTCCAACATTCGAATTATAGGAGTCCCAGAAGAAGAAGACAGAAAGAAAGATCATGAGAAAATCCTTGAGGAGATAATAGTTGAAAACTTCCCTAAAATGGGGAAGGAAATAATCACCCAAGTCCAAGAAACACAGAGAGTTCCAAATAGGATAAACCCAAGGCGAAACACCCCAAGACACATATTAATCAAATTAACAAAGATCAAACACAAAGAACAAATATTAAAAGCAGCAAGGGGAAAACAACAAATAACACACAAGGGGATTCCCATAAGGATAACAGCTGATCTTTCAATAGAAACTCTTCAGGCCAGGAGGGAATGGCAAGACATACTTAAAGTGATGAAAGACAATAACCTACAGCCCAGATTACTGTACCCAGCAAGGATCTCATTCAAATACGAAGGAGAAATCAAAAGCTTTACAGACAAGCAAAAGCTGAGAGAATTCAGCACCACCAAACCAGCTCTCCAACAAATTCTAAAGGATATTCTCTAGACAGGAAACACGAAAAGGGTGTATAAACCCGAACCCAAAACAATAAAGTAAATGGTAACGGGATCATACTTATCAATAATTACCTTAAACGTAAATGGGTTGAACGCCCCAACCAAAAGGCAAAGACTGGCCAAATGGATACAAAAACAAGACCCCTCTATATGCTGCTTACAAGACACCCACCTCAAAACAAGGGACACATACAGACTGAAAGTGAAGGGCTGGAAAAAGAGATACCACGCAAATAGAGACCAAAAGAAAGCAGGAGTGGCAATACTCATATCCGATAAAATAGACTTTAAAACAAAGGCTGTGAAAAGAGACAAAGAAGGCCACTACATAATGATCAAAGGATCAATCCAAGAAGAAGATATAACAATTATAAATATATATGCACACAATATAGGAGCACCACAATATGTAAGACAAATGCTAACAAGTATGAAAGGGGAAATCAACAATAACACAATAATAGTGGGAGACTTTAATACCCCACTCACACCTATGGACAGATCAACTAAACAGAAAATTAACAAAAAAACGCAAACTTTTAAATGATACATTAGATCAGTTAGACCTAATTGATATCTATAGGACATTTCACCCCAAAACAATCAATTTCACCTTTTTTTCAAGTGCTCATGGAACCTTCTCCAGGATAGATCACATCCTGTGCCATAAAATCTAAACTTGATGAATTCAAAAAAATCTAAATCATTCCAAGCATCTTTTCTGACCATAATGCATTAAGATTAGATCTCAATTACAGGAGAAAAACTATTAAAAATTCGAACATATGCAGGTTGAACAACATGCTTCTGAATAACCAACAAATCACAGAAGAAATCAAAAAAGAAATCAAAATATGCATAGAAACGAATGAAAATGAAAACACAACAACCCAAAACCTGTGGGACACTATAAAAGCAGTGCTTAGAGGAAAGTTCATAGCAATACAGGCATACCTCAAGAAACAAGAAAAAAGTCAAATAAATAACCTAACTCTACACCTAAAGCAACTAGAAAAGGAAGAATTGGAGAACCCCAGAGTCAGTAGAAGGAAAGAAATCTTAAAAATTAGGGCAGAAATAAATGCAAAAGAAACAAAAGAGACCATAGCAAAAATCAACAAAGCCAAAAGCTGGTTCTTTGAAAGGATAAATAAAATTGACAAACCATTAGCCAGACTCATCAAGAAGCAAAGAGAGAAAAATCAAATCAATAAAATTAGAAATGAAAATGGAGAGAACACAACAGACAACACAGAAATACAAAGGATCATAAGAGACTACTATCAGCAGCTGTATGCCAATAAAATGGACAACATGGAAGTAATGGACAAATTCTTAGAAAAGTACAATTTTCCAAAACTGAACCAGGAAGAAATAGAAAATCTTAACAGACCCATCACAAGCACAGAAATTGAAACTGTAATTAGAAATCTTCCAGCAAACAAAAGCCCAGGTCCAGACAGCTTCATAGCTGAATTCTACCAAAAATTTAGAGAACAGCTAACACCTAGCCTACTCAAACTCTTCCAGAAAATTGCAGAGGAAGGTAAACTTCCAAACTCATTCTATGAGGCCACCATCACCCTAATACCAAAACCTGACAAAGATGTCACAAAAAAGAAAACTACAGGCCAATATCACTGATGAACATAGATGCAAAAATCCTCAACAAAATTCTAGCAATCAGAATCCAACAACACATTAAAAAGGTCATACACCATGACCAAGTGGGCTTTATCCCAGGGATGCAAGGATTCTTCAATATCCGCAAATCAATCAATGTAATTCACCACATTAACACATTGAAAAATAAAAACCATATGATTATCTCAATAGATGCAGAGAAGGTCTTTGACAAAATTCAACATCCATTTATGATAAAAACTCTCCAGAAAGCAGGAATAGAAGGAACATACCTCAACATAATAAAAGCTATATATGACAAACCCACAGCAAACATTATCCTCAATGGTGAAAAATTGAAAGCATTTCCCCTAAAGTCAGGAACAAGACAAGGGTGCCCACTTTCACCGCTACTATTCAACATAGTTCTGGAAGTTTTGGCCACAGCAATCAGAGCAGAAAAGGAAATAAAAGGAATCCAAATTGGAAAAGAAGAAGTAAAACTCTCACTGTTTGCAGATGACATGATCCTCTACATGGAAAACCCTAAAGACTCCACCACAAAATTACTAGAGCTCATCAATGAATATAGTAAAGTGGCAGGATATAAAATCAACACACAGAAATCCCTTGCATTCCTATACACGAATAATGAGAAAGTAGAAAAAGAAATTAAGGAAACATTTCCATTCACCATTGCAATGAAAAGAATAAAATACTTAGGAATATATCTACCTAAAGAAACTAAAGACCTATATATAGAAAAGTATAAAACACTGATGAAAGAAATCAAAGAGGACACTAATAGATGGAGAAATATACCATGTTCATGGATCGGAAGAATCAATATAGTGAAAATGAGTATACTACCCAAAGCAATTTACAAATTCAATGCAATCCCTATCAAGCTACCAGCCACATTTTTCACAGAACTAGAACAAATAATTTCAAGATTTGTATGGAAATACAAAAAACCTCGAATAGCCAAAGCAATCTTGAGAAAGAAGAATGGAACTGGAGGAATCAACTCGCCTGACTTCAGGCTCTACTACAAAGCCACAGTCATCAAGACTGTATGGTACTGGCACAAAGACAGACATATAGATCAATGGAAAAAAATAGAAAACCCAGAGATAAATCCACACACCTATGGACACCTTATCTTTGACAAAGGAGGCAAGAATATACAATGGAGTAAAGACAATCTCTTTAACAAGTGGTGCTGGGAAAACTGGTCAACCACTTATAAAAGAATGAAACTAGATCACTTTCTAACACCGCACACAAAAATAAACTCAAAATGGATTAAAGATCTAAATGTAAGACCAGAAACTATAAAACTCCTAGAGGAGAACATAGGCAAAACACTCTCAGACATACATCACAGCAGGATCCTCTAGGATCCACCTCCCAGAATTCTGGAAATAAAAGCAAAAATAAACAAATGGGATCTAATTAAAATTAAAAGCTTCTGTACAACAAAGGAAAATATAAGCAAGGCGAAAAGACAGCCTTCTGAATGGGAGAAAATAATAGCAAATGAAGCAACTGACAAACAACTAATCTCAAAAATATACAAGCAACTTATGCAGCTCAATTCCAGAAAAATAAACGACCCAATCAAAAAATGGGCCAAAGAACTAAATAGACATTTCTCCAAAGAAGACATACGGATGGCTAACAAACACATGAAAAGATGCTCAACATCACTCATTATTAGAGAAATGCAAATCAAAACCACAATGAGGTACCACTTCACACCAGTCAGAATGGCTGCGATCCAAAAATCTGCAAGCAATAAATGCTGGAGAGGGTGTGGAGAAAAGGGAACCCTCCTACACTGTTGGTGGGAATGCAGACTAGTACAGCCACTATGGAGAACAGTGTGGAGATTCCTTAAAAAATTGCAAATAGAACTATCTTATGACCCAGCAATCCCACTGCTGGGCATAAACACCGAGGAAACCAGAGTTGAAAGAGAGACATGTACCCCAATGTTCATTGCAGCACTGTTTATAATAGCCAGGACATGGAAACAACCTAGATGTCCATCAGCAGATGAATGGATAAGATAGCTGTGGTACATATACACAATGGAGTATTACTCAGCCATAAAAAAGAATTCATTTGAATCAGTTCTGATGAGATGGATGAAACTGGAGCCAATGATACAGAGTGAAGTAAGCCAGAAAGAAAAACACCAATACAGTATACTAACACATATATATGGAATTTAGGAAGATGGCAATGACGACCCTCTGCACAACACAGGAAAAAAGACACAGATGTGTATAACAGACTTTTGGACTCAGAGGGAGAGGGAGAGGGTGGGATGATTTGGGAGAATGGCATTCTAACATGTATACTATCATGTAAGAATCGAATCACCAGTCTATGTCTGACGCAGGATACAGCATGCTTGGGGCTGGTGCATGGGGATGACCCAGAGAGATGTTATGGGAGGGAGGTGGGAGGGGGGTTCATGTTTGGGAACGCATCTAAGAATTAAAGATTTTAAAATTTAAAAAAAAAAAACTAAAAAAAAAATTTTTTTAATAAACAAATAAATAAAAATTAAAAAATAAAATGATTGAAAGATGAAATCTTCACACTTTTGGGAATAAGGATGGGCTTTCCTGGTGGCTCAGATGGCAAAACATCTGCCCACAATGCAGGGGAGACCCAGGTTCAGTTCCTGGATTGGGAAGATCCCCTGGAGAAGGAGACGGCATCCCACTCCAGTATTCTTGCCTGGAAATTCCCATGGACAGAGGACCCTGGTAGGCTACAGTCCATGGGGTTGCAAAGACTTGGACACCACTGAGCAACTTCACGTTCTTGAGAATATTATACTAAGTGAAAAAAAAACAAGCAGAGAAAGACAGCTACCATATGACTTCACTCCTTTCTGGATACAAACGTGAAATGTTAAAAACAAACATACAGTGCAGTGGCTCCTCTAGTGGGCGTGCGGGGAGGATGGTAGAATGGGTAAACAAGGTCAACTGCATGGCGACTGATGGAAAATAAAACTTTTGGTGGTGAGCATGCTGTACTGCTTCAGAAGTTGAATTATAATTTCCCACACCTGAAATTTATATAATGTTGTAAACCAATGTAACCTTAATAGGGTGTTACAAACATTTTAAAGTCAAAAATGCTTTTTTCAGAAATTTAAAACCCTTAGGGAGAAACAACAGCTGTCAAAAGACCAATTTGCTGTATGACTGAGGGAATTCAAACAGGGGTTCTATGACAGTCTGAAAGGGTGGGATGGGGAGGGAGATGCAAAGGATATGGTCGTACCTGTGGCTGATTCTTGTTGATGTATGACAGAAAGCCACAAAATTCTGTAAAGCAATTATCCTTCAGTTCAAATTTTAAAAAAAAATTTTTTTAAGTAATCTGAGAAAAGAAGAGTAAAAGGAAAATTTCCAATCTTAACAACAAGGAAAGAACATTTCCCAATTCCAAGAGGCGTTCATAGCCTCCTACAGGTTTTGCAAGCTTCTGCTCATGTGTTGAATTAAAACAACTCTTCCTTTCAATGGGGGAGAGCTAATGAGCCTGACCCAGCATGATGCCAGTGCAGACAGTCAGCAAAAAAGGAGCCAGCCCCTCCTCCCAGGGGTCAGGCCACAACATCCTCTGGGCTGTGATTGGCTCCAGCTCTTGACTAAGGGACACTTAATGATGGATAAGAACTCGGCTAAAAGATCAGCCAGCAGAGAGAGACAAGAGAGAAAGGTAGACCAACGTTCTAGAGTGCGGGGAAAGGTAGTACAGTCTTCATCAGGACAAAAAAGACACAGGACAGAGAAGTGAGAGGCTGGGAAGGAGCTCACCATCAGGTTTCCCAAGAGTCAAGTAGGCTAAACAGTTTTCTGTGTAGACTTACTTCACAGGAGAGGGAAAAGGTCATTCTGTAGTTCAATCAGGTGAGAATTAGAAATTCCAGGTATCAAGCCAGAAATTCTAAAAGTACAAAACAATGACATTTGAAGAAAAGCCTGAGGGCAATGGGAGCCTCATAGATGAGAACCAGCTGGACCTAGGTGCGAAGCATCAGCCAAATGGGAAACCAGGAGCAAGTGGGAAAGCCAAGCTCTCTGCAAGGCAAGAGGCAAATGCAAAGTGCGACTTGCCCAGAAAAAGCCTCAACACGTACACCTGGCAGGAGATCCAGAGACACAATCAGAAGACTGATCAGTGGCTGGTGATCAATCGCAAGGTCTACGATGTTACTGGCTGGGCGGACAGGCATCCCGGTGGGCGGAAGGTGCTCCACTGCTACGCTGGGGAAGATGCCACGGTAAGGTGCTCAAAGCCTGCCCTCTCGCTCTCTGTTCCAGCTTCTGGGTGGCTGGGACCTTGGCTGTCTTTCCAAAACCATTTCAAGTATGTGTTCAAGCTCCATGATCACTCATCTTCTCCCAAACCAATTTCCTAGGATTCCTATCCAGCAAAAACCTGAAAGCTAATTAAGCCTCAAGGTCTAGCTATTATTTGCACTGGGTTTGGGGTGGGCTCAGATGCTGACAGTAGATACTATGTGTATTGCAGGTTTTGGTTTTTGTTCTTGGCATTATGTTTTTTGTTTTATTTGTTTGGTTTTGAAATGTAGTTATTGTCTTATAAGAAGAAAATTACAAATAGGTGAGCAAAATCTGGAAAAAACGTCTTCACCCAAGTAGAAATTTCTCAGACTCCTACAACTGGAGTGCGTGAAGTAGACAGCAGTCCATCTGGCGAGCATCAGAGTTTGAGCGGTGTTTGAAGCGTACAGTGACACAGGTTTCAGACTTTGTAGAGCTCTTTTTAGTCATGCAGTTCATTCAGTGTGATACAGGTGATACAGCCCACTTTTATGGAAGAAGTAACTGAAATCAGAGTGGTTAAGCGACTGACTCAAGTTCACTAAGCCAGCAGATCTCAAATTCAAAACGCTTATCTTTCTTAATTTTCAGTCTTAACCACTTTCCTTCACTGGTTTTCCCCATGACTCCCCTCCACCAAAATAGCTGAAAAAAATAGACTTTCAATGGATGCCTAACATCATGTATGTTAAGTAGCTTTCAGTTCAGTTCAGCTGCTCAGTCGTGTCCGACTCTTTGCGACTCCATGAATTGCAGCATGCCAGGCCTCCTTGTCCATCACCAACTCCCAGAGTTCACTCAAACTCATGTCCATCAAGGCCATGATGCCATCCAGTCATCTCATCCTCTGTCGTCCCCTTCTCTTCCTGCCCCCAATCCCTCCCAGCATCAGTCTTTTCCAATGAGTCAACTCTTCGCATGAGGTGGCCAAAGTATTGGAGTTTTAGCTTTAGCATCAGTCCTTCCAAAGAACACCCAGGACTGATCTCCTTCAAAATGGCCTGGTTGGATCTCCTTGCAGTCCAAGGGACTCTCAAGAGTCTTCTCCAGCACCACAGTTCAAAAGCATCAATTCTTTGGCCCTCAGCTTTCTTCAGAGTCCAACTCTCACATCCATACAGCCACATTCAACTCTTTGTGACCCTATGGACCACATCCTGCCTGGCACCTCTGTCCTTGGGATTCTACAGGCATGAATACTGAAGCGCATTGCCATGCTCTTTTCCAGGGGATCTTCCTGACCCAGGGATCGAACCTGTATCTCTTACCTCTCCAGCAATGACAGGAGTATTCTTTACCATCAGCACCACTTGGGAAGCCCTAAGATACCATAGACACATTCAAAGGCATGGCCTCACTTAAACCTCACCATAAGGAAAGTGAATGGTATTCCCATATTAAAGATGAAAAAAACTGATGCTAACACATGAAAATAATGTTTCTCACAGTCCGCAAATAACAGCGACAGATTTTAAAATCAGATAGGTTTTTTACCATAAAGCCCTTTGTAGCTGATCTTAAAAATAAAATTTCCATTTAATATTAAAGAAGGAGGTTTCTCAATCCTTAAATATATTTAGGAATCCCTTCTAAAATATTCTATAAGAAAGTTGGTTTTAGCCCAATTAGGAACTTTTTATCCATATTGTACACACAAAGAAATGGAGAATAAAAGGTGTAAATAAACTAATTCAAGATCAGAAAATTAGCATATTATCGAGTAGAAATTTAAACAGATTATTTTTACGTTACCCTTATTGTTTTCATGTTAGTATATAATTTTTCCAACTGGTTTCAAAGCATAGGACTAAAAATATTGATTCATGAAGCTCTGCTCTGTGAGTGTTACCTGACTGATAAAAACAGAATACACAAGCATACGGCAAGTTTGCAAAGTAAGAAAGATTTTGGGTTTTGACACTAGCAACATCTTCTTTCCCCAATTCTCATTTTCTCCAAATGTCTCAACTTCTCCGTCTAATCAGGGTCTTCTACCATCTTCTTGTCTTGATTCTGTAGTCAGAGGAATGCCTTTATGAACAGACCCTTCCACATCTCCACCACTCCAATCTGATCTGATATTTTCAAAGCAAAGCTCAACCTTTTCCTGGGAAAGTGTGCATGAGCTTGTAGTCCATGATGGGAGTCTCACATGTGTCAGGAAGACCCTAGGAAGCCAGAGAGCTGAGGATAGAAGAAGCCAAGTGACAGGCATTTGTGTATTAACTGAGAGAAAAATTAACAAAAATAAAGGGAAAAAATACTTGTTGACGAATAACAGAAAACCACAAAATTCTGTAAAGCAATTCTACTTCAATTAAAAAAAATAAAGTGGCAAAAAAAGAGGGAAAAAATACCACAGATCTCATCTCCACAACACAAAGAAAATATGGATGATGCTTTTCTAACACAAGTCACAGAATCAGCTCAGAGGATGTGTTAGAAAAATATGTACCTTCAACCACCTTGAATATAACTGGTAGATGTAGCTTGCAGAAAGCAGGTCAGCTGATGAATTTGCAATTTGCTGGTGAGTTTTTTAATCTCCCAGAGTTAGAGAAAGACCACGATTCTGCATTCAATTCTAGTCAACAAGGAAGAATTGATTAATAAAATAGAAACAATCAGAACCTGTGGGAAGATACCCATGACACCTCAGGATTAGTGCCTTAAGGATGAATACCCTGAGCATGGTCAGTCATGCACCCTAGACTTTTAGAAGGCAGATCTAGAATGTTCAGAGGAAAGTCCCAGTGGATGATGGCTAGAGAAGATGGAAGGGTGCCAGGAGAATTCTGACAACTGCGGTGTTCCATGGCCACTCAGAGTCCATGGAGCCTGAGGTGCAGTATACTGGTTAGATAAGCCTGGGAAAGTCCCTGAAATGCTCTGGAACTCAGCTTCATCATCTGCATAATGGGAACAACCTTACCCATCTAATTAGGAAATGAGACTAAAGCTTGTGAAGTGTTTAGCATAATGCCAGACACCCTTTTCATTAAACCATAGATATTGTTATTTGTATCACACCTCCATAGACTCAGAGGTGTGCTTACATTTCCTGTTTACCACCTGCTTAGAAATCCTGATTGTTTGCTGCCAGCTCTTTGGGAACAGAGGAGTATGTGGTGGAGAAATGGCGAGACCAAGGAAGGAGGGAAGAACATGAAGTCAGAGAACCTGAGGTCAGATGCTGTCTCTCTACAGCCTAAAAAGTGTTTGCAGGTGGTGCCCTGAAAGGCAAATGTGCACCAAATATGATCTCTGTGCACAAGCCCTGGGCCATTGCTGCACCTGCCCAGAGGGGGCATCTTTCCTTACTTACATAGAAACTCTTCTCCAAGAGTCCATCCTTCTCATGAAAAGTACATAATGATACCAAGGTAGCTTGTTCCATACCAAGGGTCACTCATTCATTCATTCACTCATTCATTCATTCATGTGGTCAGTCATTCTAAAACTTTTTGAGGTGTCCAGTCTAATGATTAAGAGTACAAATTTGAAAATGAAACAGGTGTGGTTTGCATCTGGGCTCCACCACTTACTAGGAATGTCCTGAGGGGCTTGCTGAAGCACTTGGAGCCTCAGCTCCTTTTATCTAGAAAGTGGGATAATGATAACTCTTAGTATGGTTGTCAAAGTCAGCAGAGATAAAATAAAGGTTTTCTTATACCTGGCACAGATTAAATATTCAAAAAATGGTGTTTAGTATTACTTAGATAAGTAATTACTGAGTTGTCATTTTGTCCAAGGAATTTTACTGAGAAAAATGTCTATTATACAAAACACAGGCACATCAATTCCTGTTATTGCACATATTATTCATCTGATTTTTTCAAACTATATGGTTTAAAACTAATGCACAATGCTAATAACTAAAGTCGAGGCTCAGATCTTCTCACCTAGAAAAGCTTACCTAGGAAAAGCCAGAAACAACCTATATGTCCAACAAGAGGAATTAATCACATAGATTACAACATGTCCATATGAAGCATCCTGCATGCTAAGTTGGGCTAAGTTACCTCAGTCATCTCTGACTCTGGGCAACCCTATGGACTATAGCCCACTAGGCTCCTCTGTCCTTGGGGATCCTCCAGGCAAGAATACTAGAGTGGGTTGTCCTGTCTTCACGTGATTAAAACCTAAGGTGGGGAAACACTTTACTAACTGCCTAGCATGCATATACTGATCTTAACATCCTCCCAAAACAATCTTGTGTCACCCTTCTTTCAGGAAAAGAACTGTACATGTTCACGCTGGAATGGACCTTTATGGCTTCCTGGCTGTAAAGCCACATAGCCTTGAGTTCAAATCCCGGCTCTCCCACTTACTGTGGCAATGTTCTGAGATTTGGAGTCTTTATATGTATAACAAAGATGATGGAACCTCACAGAAGTAAGCTGATGATGATGAGTTGGCCCACAGAGCGCCTTGTACACAGGATACACTAAAAACATGGTGCTACTCCCTCTCCCCTTCATTTACCCCTGGACTTTCTTCAGGAGGAGCATGCTTGTCAAATAAAGTTAATTTAAAAAAAACAACAACTCATTTTTGAAGGTCTTTTGAGAAGGAGATTTCACAACTTATTCAGTATCCAGATTCTAATAAGGAATTCCTTCAAACAATGTTCTAAGACTACCTAAGCCACTTTTGTACTGCCCATTAATACAATGAAAAGAGTTCCACACAGCAGGGCAATTCTTACTCTTCTGGAAAACTCTGTAAGTCTTCAGGCTCTGTTGTCACAGTATTGACCTGTGAATCTTGCTGAAGATCAGAACAGTGAACCCAGAGGAATATTAGCATCAGCACACTGTTCCAGGGCTCTGGGTGATTTCTCAGAGTAAGATATAAATCCATTACCTCACCGCTGCTCTGCACCCTGACCTTGATCCCTCAGAGCATTTCTCGCCCTCCTCTGTTCCTTAACAGCAGGCAGACTTGATTTTCCAGTATGGGCCACCCTGAAATGTTTTAGTCACATGGTTAATCACCGAATGACTCTCATCCTGGTTAGGTAAACTAACTTTAGGGTCATTGAATGTGACAATGAAAACACATCTTTGAAAGCAGCATTTCCCAAGGGGGTCAGAGCAAGTGTGCAAAGGCAGAGGGAGCAGCAGGTCCTGGACTGGTTCTCACGGACACAAATCCCTTCTTCCATCACTGAATCCAGAAGAGTGAGTCTAAAGAGTTGATATTGCACCCTTCTGAATAGCCTCATTCATGTTATATATATACATACAAGCCTATACACATGAAAATGCTCCATGTGTAGGTTTGTATGTAGTTCTAGATGTATCTAAAGTTGCTTTAGATTTTGAAGATGGAGGGTTCATTGTATTCACTAAAACAACTCAGAGCTCACTCCGAGTGGAGTATGGAAAGAAATTCTCTGAACTGTTATATTTTGCTGAAGAGAAGAGAGGCAGATAGCCCTTATCCAGGTGCGTCTTAGTCACTCAGTCATGTACAACTCTGTGCAACGCCATGGACTGTAGCCCACTAGGCTCCTCTGTCCATGGAATTCTGCAGGCAAGAATACTGGAGTGGGTGCCATTCCCTTCTCCAGGGGATCTTCCCAACCCAGGGATCTAACCGGGGTCTCCCGCATTACAGGCGGATTCTTTGCCACCAGGGAAGCCCAGAGGTACACGTATAGGAAAGAGAGCTAATATGTTTGAGAATTTACTATAAACCACTCAGATTCTAATCAGCTCACTTAAGTTTTATAATAACTTTATAAATTGAGTAGCTATTACCATCGCTCCCGTGTTAGGGAAGAGAAAACAAGAGCATGGACTGGTCAAGAGATTTGTCCACAATTACACAGCAAACATAGACTTACGTGTAGGAAGGCTGCTCGAGGATCCAGTTTCTTAATCAGCACTCTGCAACACCACCACTCCAGGGTATTGTGTATGGATTCCACATATTCAAATTAATAAACCCTTGGTTATTTTTCTTCATATTAATCATTCCTATTCTCAGCCATAATAGCAAGAAGTCCAGTATCTTACTCTTGCAGAAGCCTCCTTCCCCTCAAAGCAGTTTAAATCCCTGGAGAAAAAAAAAAAAATTCTATCTCATATTTCCAAACTTAAGCAGGACATGGGAACCAACACTGCTTCTCATAGCCACTTGGAGTTACTACTTAACATGGGAATGGAGTTGGAAAAATATAGTGGGTCAGCTCTATTTTGTGCCTGTCTCCAGCCCCTACAGAGAATGCTATGGTGCTTTTTTGTTTTTATTTTTGTTTTAGAAAGAATGCTAAGGCTTCTTCAGTGATAAACTTAGCCAAGAAAGTGCCACTTTAGACAACTAAGGGTTCGAGGGCTTTGCTCCCATGCTCTCTTAGACATTTGTTATCATCATCAACTTTAACTTGTCTTTCCTTGGAAATAACTCAATGCAAGAGTCTCTGTCCCCTGGTCCTTGACCAAGAACTAAAAGGGAAACTGATAGATGTGGTTTGCATAGGCAGTCTTGGTTGCTGCACGCTCCAAACAGTGTGGGCAACTTCCACACCAAGCCTGAGGTTTGACTCTAAAGATTCACCGTGGCCCATAATCTCAAAGCCAACTACTTCTTCTCATGCTCAATAAAATAAACAACGATCTCTTCCAATGCTTGGGGATCAACTTTCTACCCAGGACTTGCCTAGTAAGCCATGCACTCAGTGGGTGGGTCTCCAGTGTGAGGCTTTCATAGAAGAATTTCAAGGGTAACTCTGATCAATGAACTTGAAGTGTCAACCTAGAATTAGAAGTAAATGCTCTATAACATAGTCTGTGCTGATTCCTAAGGTCGGTGCAGAATGAGATAAGAAAGGGGAGATATCTGTGTGTAAGCGTGTCATTTCTAAGCCTCTAACAGTTCTCTCTGATTCACAGGAGGTCTTCGGAGCCATGCATCCAGACCCTGACATTGTGTGGTTGTATCTTAAACCACTGCTCATCGGAGAGCTTGCTCCAGAAGAGCCCAATCAGGAGAGAAACAAAAACGTGAGTGAGGTCTCAGGACTCAGGAGTATGTGGAGGGATGGGACAAGGTATATTTCAGGGCCAACTTATTTTCTGTGGGAAACCAGCCATCCTGCCTGGGAGGACCTGCAATAGCATAAATGAGAGGATTCAAAGTATTTCAAAGCAATGACATCCTCCTGAGATCCTCAGAATTCTTAAACCTCTGAGAAACAAAGGAATGGGATGCTTAGCCCTGTGCCAAACAGTAATTCCATGTTTCTAACTACCTACTTCTTGCCACGCAACTTACGCATAACGTTTCTTTTTCCATGACTGCTTATAATTGTTTGATGTTCCCTGTTAAAGCAGTTTCCATGAGAGCAGAGACTATGTCCATTTTGCTCATCCCTGAGTTCTCAGTACCCACTGGCACAAGATTGGACCTGTAGTAGGAATTCCATAAATAGCTGTTAAATCAATGATGTGACTATATCCTAACTATAGTTCTTTTTACGGTTGGAGAAATTACAGTTCCAGGAGAATAAACTACCTTCTGAAAAGCAAAGAACAAGAACTCCAGTTCACCTCTTCCTGGCCCCAAACCTTTGGGTATTCCCCACGAAAAGCACCACTTTTCTTTCACCAAGACTTTGGTTGACTAAAAAACTGTCTTCAGAAGACAGGGCCTCCATAAGACTAGACTTCACTAGAATGGTTGCACATAAAGCTTAAAGGGATTTTAGCTAATATTAAGCACTGCGGTTTTTTGGTGTGGTTTTTTTTGTTTGTTTGTTTGTTTGCACTTCATGTTTTAAAACAGCTTACAATTGTACCATTCTTTTGAAATGCTTTGTACAAGGTGGTGATCCAGATATCACTGTGAGGCAGAAAGAATAAGAATTACATTCCCACTTAAAAAAATGAAGAAACAAACTCACAAGGGGATAGGAGGAATCTGAGGAAAGAGGACTGGTTAAGTGCAGGCCCAAGACGAATACTTAGGCTGACACCTGAGGCCCATGTGCATCCCTTAAGGCTGTGTGTCAGGAAGCAACACACTGTACTGAGATGAGTGGGCCATCAGGCACACAGCCTGGACACAGCCCGGTTCCAATGACAAGGTGTAGGAGCTGAGATGCCGTTGTTCAGTCAGTAAGTCATGTCTGACTCTTTGTGACCCCATGAACTGCAGCATGCCAGGCTTCCAGGTTCCTTCACTATCTCCCAGTTTGCTCAAACTCATGTCCATTGAGTTCACGATGCCATCCAATAATCTCATCCTCTGTCGCCCTCTGCTCTGCCCACCCTCAACCTTTCCAGGCACCAGGGTCTTTTCCAATGAATTGGTTCTTCCCATCAGGTGGCCAATGTATTGGAGCTTCAGCTTAATCATCAGTCATTTCAATGAATATTCAGGGTTGATTTCCTATAGGACTGACAGGTTTGATCTCCATGCTGTCCAAGGGACTCTTAAGAGTTTTCTCCAACACCACAGTTCAAAAGCAAAAATTCTTTGGTGCACAACCTTCTTTCTGGTCCAACTCTCATATCCACACATGACTACTGAAAAACCCATAACTTGGACTATATGGACCTTTGTTGGCAAAGTAACATCTCTGCTTTTTAATATGCTGTCTAGGTTTGTCACTGCTTTTCTTCCAAGGAGCAAGCATCTTTCAATTTCATGGCTGCAGTCACCAGCTGCAATGATTTTTGGAGCCCAAGAAATTAAACTCTATCACTGTTTCTATTTTTTCACCATCTATTTGCCATGAAGTGATTGGACTGAATGCCATGATCTTCATTTTTTGAATGTTGAGTTTGAAGCCAGCTTTTTTACCCTCCTCTTTCACCTTCATCAACAGACTCTTTAGTTCCTCTTCACTTTCTGCCATTAGAGTAGTATGATCTTCTTATCTGAAGTTGTTCATATTTCTCCTGGCAATTTTGATTCCAGCTTCTGCTTCATCCAGCACAGCATTTCACATGAAGTACTCTGCATATAAATTAAATAAGCAGGGTGACAATATACAGCCTTGACGTACTCCTTTCCCAATTTGGAACCAGTCCATTGTTCCAAGTCTGGTTCAAACTGTTGCTTCTTGACCTGCATGCAGGTTGCTCAGGAGGCAGGTCTAGTACTCCCATCTCGTTAAGAATTTTCCACAGCTTGTTGTGATCCACAAAGGGTCAGAAGAAACAGTGAACCCAGAGGGATATTAGAGTAGTCAGTGAAGCAGTTTTTTTGTTTTGTTTTGTTTTAGAATTCTCTTGCTTGTTCTATGATCCAACAGATGTTGGCAATTTGATTTTTGGTTCCTTTGCCTTTTCTAAATCCAACTTGTCTATCTAGAAGTTCTCAGTTCATGTACTGTTGAAGCCTAGTTTGAAAGGATTTTGAGCATTACCTTGCTAGCATGTGAAATGAGAGCAATTATGTGGTACTTTGAATGTTCTTTGGCATTGCCTTTCTTTGGGAATAAAAATTGATTTTTCAAGTCCTGTGACCACTGCTGAGTTTTCCAAATTTGCATATCGAGTGTAGCACTATAATAGCATTATCTTTTGGGGATTTGAAATAGCTCAGCTGGAATTTCATTACCTCTATTAGCATTAAATCACCTCCATTAGCATTGTTCATACCAATGCTTTCTAAGGCCCACTTGACTTCACACTCCAAAATGTCTCGCTCTTGGTGAGTGACCATAACATCCTGGTTATCTGGGTCATTAGAGCTTTTTTGTATAATTATGTTTACTCTTGCCACATCTTCTTAATTTCTTCTTTTCTGTGAGGTCTTTACCATTTCTGTCCTTTATTGTGCCCATCTTTGCATGAAATGTTCCCTTGACATCTCCAATTTTGTTGAAGAGATCTCTAGTTTTTTCCGTTCTATCATTTTCCTCTACTTCTTGCTTTGTTCGCATAAGATGCTTTCTTATCTCTACTTGCTATTCTCTGGAACTCTGCATTCAGTTGGATGTATCTTTCCTTTTCTCCTTTGCCTTTCACTTCTCTTCTTTTCTCAGCTATTTGCAAGGCCTCCTCAGACATCATTTTGCCTTTTTGCATTTCTTTTCCTTGAGGATGATTTGGATCACCACCTCCAGTACCATGTTACTGTAATTTGTCATGAAATCATGAGACCGGATGCAATGATCTTCATTTTTTGAATGTTGAATTTTAAACCAGCTTTTTCACTCTCCTCTTTCACCTTCAACAAGAGGCTGTTTAGGTTCTCTTCACTTTCTGCCATAAGGGTGGTGTCATCTGCATATCTGAGGTTATTGAGATTTCTCCCAGAAATCCTGACTCCAGCTTCTGCTTCATCCAGCCTGACATTTCACATTATATACTCTGCATAGAAGTTAAATAAGCAGGGTGACAACATATAGCCTTGATGTACTCCTTTCCCAATTGGAACCACTCCATTGTTCCATGTCTAGTTCTAACTGTAGCTTCTTGACCTGCATACAGGTTGCTCAGGAGGCAGGTAAGGCAGTCTGGTATTCCCACCTATTGAAGAATTTTCCACAGTTTGTTTTGATCCACATGGTCAAAGGCTTTAGCATAATCAGTGAAGCAGATGTCTTTTGGAATTCCCTTGCTTTCTCTATGATCCAACGGATGTTAGCAATTTGATGGCTGGTTCCTCTGTCTTTTCTAAATCGAGCTTGAACATCAGGAAGTTCTCAGTTCACGTACTATTGAAGCCTAGCTTGGAGAATTTTAAGCATTACTTTGTTAGTGTGTGAAATGAGTTCAACTGTATAGAAGTCTGAACATCATTTGGCATTGAATTTCTTTGGGATTGGAATGAGAATTGATTTTTCAAGTCCTGTGGCCACTGCTGAGTTTCCCAAATTTGCTGGTATATTGAGTGCAACACTTTCACAGCATCATCTTTTAGGATTTGAAATATCTCAGCTGGAATTCCATCACCTCCGCTAGCCTTGTTGGTAGTGATGTTTCCTAAGGCCCACTTGACTTCACATTCCAAGTTGTCTGGATCTAGGTGAGTGATCACAACACCATTGTGCTTATCTGGGTCATTAAGATCTTTTTTGTACAGTTCTTCTGTATATTCTTGCCACCTCTTCCTAATATCTTTTGCTTCTGTTAGGTCCATATTGTTTCTGTCCTTTATTGTGCCAATCTTTGTATGAAATTTTCCCTTGGTATCTCTAATTTTCATGAAGAGATCTCTAGTCTTTCCCATTCTATTGTTTTCCTCTATTTGTTTGCAAGGATCACTGAAGAAGGCTTTCTTATCTCTCCTTGCTATTCTTTGGAACTCTGCATTCAGAGAGGTATATCTTTCCTTTTCTCCTTTCCCTTTCACTTCTCTTCTTTTCTCAGCTATTTGTAAGGGCTCCTCTGACAGCACTTTGCCATTTTACATTTCTTTTCCTTGGGGATGATTTTGATCACCACCTCCAGTACAATGTTATGAACCTCTGTCCATAGTTCTTCAGGCACTCTGTCTCTCAGATCTTATCCCTTGAATCTAGTTCTCACTTCCACTGTATAATTTCAAGGGATTTACTTCAGGTCATACCTGAATAGCCTAGGGGTTTTACCTACTTTGTTCAATTTAAGTCTGAATTTTGCAATAAGGAATTCGTGATCTGAACCACAATCAGCTCCTGGTCTTGTTTTTGCTGCCTGTATAGAGCTTCTCCATCTTTGGCTGTAAAGAATATAATCAATCTGATTTTGGTATTGACCATCTGGTGATGTCCATGTGTAGAGTCATCTGTTATGTTGTTCAAAGAGGGTGTTTGTTATGACCAGTGTGTTCTCTTGGCAAAACTCTGTTAGCCTCTGCCCAGCTTCCTTTTGTACTCCAAGGCAAACTTGCCTACTACTCCAGCTTTGTCTCGACTTCCTACTTTTGCATTCCAATCCCCTATGATGAAAGAAAGCTAAGCGCTGAAGAATTGATGCTTTTGAACTGTGGTATTGGAGAAGATTCTTGAGAGTCCCTTGGACTGCAAGGAGATCCAGCCAGTCAATCCTAAAGGAGCTCAGTCCTGGGTGTTCACTGGAAGGACCGATGCTGAAAGTACAATACTTTGGCCACCTGATGCAAAGAACTGACCCATTCGAAAAGTTCCTGATGCTGGGATAAATTGAAGGCAGGAGGAGAAGGGGACAACAGAGAATGAGATGGTTGGATGGTATCACTGACTAAATGGACATGAGTTTGAGTAAGCTCCAGGAGTTGGTAATGGATAGGGAAGCAGCGTGCAGCAGTCCATTGGGTCTCAAAGAATCGGACACAATTGAGTGACTGAACTGAACTGATGATGAAAAGAACATCTTTTTCCGTAATAGTTCTAGAAGGCCTTGTAGGTCTTCATAGAACCATCCAACTTCAGCTTCTTCAACATTAGTGGTCAGGGCACAGACTTGGATTACTCTGATATTGAATGGTTTCCCTTGGAAATGAACAGAGATCATCTTTCTTTTTTGATTTTGCACCCAAGAAGTGTATTTCAGACTCTTGTTGACTAGCACACTTGCGTGATCTATTAAAGTTATCTATGGCCACCAGAATTCTGATGTTCATGAGGCCTTTTGAGATGAGCCCATCCAGACTTTCCCCAGGCATTGGATCATTTAAAAGTATCAGTGAATTTTGAAATTAATTTTCTTGCTTCTAGGATTATGTTCGTAGCTCTTTTACTATTATTTCGAATTTCTCTTCTCTTTTACATCTGAACAATCCAGTTTTCATTCTCATACCCTGGTGACTTTCTCAACAGTCTGAGTTTCAAACCCATTCTAGTCATTAAGCTAAGGAGAGATTTCTTCCCAGGCCTTTCGCTGACTCTTGAGTATGATGTGCAAGTTTGTAAATTGGTGTTAGCAATTGACCTACATACATGAGCACAGTACATGCACACAGAATAAGGACCCCTCCAACCAATGGAAAGTGAAAGTGAAGTTGCTCAGTCCTGTCCGAGTCCTTGTACCCCATGGGCTGCAGCCTACCAGGCTCCTCTTTCCATGGGATTCTCCAGGCAAGAATACTGGGGTGGGTTACCATTTCCTCCTCCAGGGGATATTCCCGACCCAGGGATGGAACCTGGGTCTCCCACATTGCAGGCAGATGCTTAACCCTCTGAGCCACCAGGGAAGACACACACACTAATACGACAGAAGACCCCGTCTTATTCCTGTAGAGCTTCTGAGCATCTCACAGGAAATTCATCCTTTGAGCTAATCTAAGTGAACACTATCTTTCATAAAGGAGTCTTTTGCACATGCTAAAGACTGGCATATTGATATGCCAGTCGTAAAGCCACTGCCTGGGCTTAGGATATCTACTTACCTGAGCAACTGTGAGAAGAAAAGGAATGAATATTGTGATAAGCCAGCCATTTATCTATATTATCAGCTAATAACATAGAAAGTAACACAGATCTATGTAGATAACAAAGTTCCCTAAAGTATAATCAGAGATCAAATAACACATTAATTTTAAAAGGCAACTATTATTAATAGATACACACTTCTACATATAAAACAAACAAACGACAAGGACCTATTGTTTGGCAGGGATCTATATTCAGTATCTCATAATGATCTACAATGGAATAACATCTTTATACAATATTATATAAGCAATATGTATATATATGTATATTTGCTGTACACCTGAAACCAATACAACATTGTTAATCAACTAAACTTCAATACAATTTTTTGTTTTGAAAAGTAGAATATTAATTTTGGGGATTTTCCCTGGCAGCCTAGTCATTAAGACTTCTCTTTTCAATGCAGGGAGTGCTGGTTTGATCCCTCATCAGGGAGCCAAGATCTCATATGCTTCACAGCCAAAAAAAATAAAATAAAATCAAATCAATATTGTCACAAATCAATAAAGATTTCAAAAGAAATGATCTGCATCAAAAAAAATTTTTTTAATCACTTTTTAAAAGAGAATTGTTAGAGATATGTATCTCTTCATTGAACCCCCCACCCCCCAAAAGAGAAGTAAATTATAAGTCCCATAACAATTTGAGGACAGTTTACAAATCACTACTCATCTGTCTCTTCACCAGAAAAACAAATTTTCATAACTTGTTTTAAGCATTTTGCTTTTATGTTAATTTTTTAAGATTTGGGTTTCTTGTTTAAATTATGCCTGATAGATAGAGTGCCTGATGAACTATGGAATGAGCTTCATGACATTGTACAGGAGACAGGGATCAAGACCATCCCCATGGAGAAGAAATGCCAAAAAGCAAAATGTCTGTCTGAGGAGGCCTTACAAATAGCTGTGAAAAGAAGAGAGGCAAAAAGCAAAGGCGAAAAGGAAAGATATAAGCATCTGAATGCAGAGTTCCAAAGAATATCAAGAAGAGATAAGAAAGCCTTCTTCAGTGATCAATGCAAAGAAATAGAGGAAAACAACAGAATGGGAAAGACTAGAGATCTCTTCAAGAAAATTAGAGATACCAAGGGAACATTTCATGCAAAGATGGGCTTGATAAAGGACAGAAATGGTATGGATCTAACAGAAGCAGAAGATATTAAGAAGAGGTGGCAAGAATACACGGAAGAACTGTACAAAACAGATCTTCATGACCCAGATAATCATGATGGTCTGATCGCTAATCGAGAGCCAGACATCTTGGAATGTGAAGTCAAGTGGACCTTGGAAAGCATCACTACGAACAAAGCAAGTGGAGGTGATGGAATTCCAGTTGAGCTGTTTCAAATCCTGAAAGATGATGCTGTGAAAGTGCTGCACTCAATATGCCAGCAAATTTGGAAAACTCAGCAGTGGCCACAGGACTGGAAAAGGTCAGTTTTCATTCCAATCCCAAAGAAAGTCAATGCCAAAGAATGCTCAAACTACTGCACAATTGCACTCATCTCACATGCTAGTAAAATCATGCTCAAAATTCTCCAAGCCAGGCTTCAGCAATACGTGAACCGTGAATTCCCTGATGTTCAAGCTGGTTTTAGAAAAGGCAGAGGAACCAGAGATCAAATTGCCAACATCCACTGGATCATGGAAAAAGCGAGAGAGTTCCAGAAAAACATCTATTTCTGCTTTATTGACTATGCCAAGGCCTTTGACTGTATGGATCACAATCAACTGTGGAAAATTCTAAAAGAGATGGGAATACCAGACCACCTGACCTGCCTCTTGAGAAATCTGTATGCAGGTCAGGAACAACAGTTAGAACTGGACATGGAACAACAGAGTGGTTAAAATAGGAAAAGGAGTGCATCAAGGCTGTATATTGTCAGCCTGCTTATTTAACTTATATGCAGAGTACATCATGAGAAACACTGGACTGGAAGAAACACAAGGTGGAATCAAGATTGCCAGGAGAAATATCAATAACCTCAGATATGCAGATGACACCACCCTTATGGCAGAAAGTGAAGAGGAGCTAAAAAGCCTCTTGATGAAAGTGAAAGAGGAGAGCGAAAAAGTTGGCTTAAAGCTCAACAGTCAGAAAACGAAGATCATGGCATCCGGTCCCAGCACTCCATGGGAAATAGATGGGGAAACAGTGGAAATAGTGTCAGACTTTAGTTTTGGGGGCTCCAAAATCACTGCAGATGGTGATTGCAGCCATGAAATTAAAAGACACTTACTCCTTGGAAGAAAAGTTATGACCAACCTGGATAGCATATGCAAAAGCAGAGACATTACTTTGCTGACTAAGGTCTGTCTAATCAAGGCTATGGTTTTTCCTGCGGTCATGTATGGATGTGAGAGTCAGACTGTGAAGAAGGCTGAATGCCAAAGAATTGATGCTTTTGAACTGTGGTGTTGGAGAAGACTCTTGAGAGTCCCTTGGACTGCAAGGATATCCAACCAGTCCATTCTGAAGGAGATCAACCCTGGGATTTCTTTGGAAAGAATGATGCTAAAGGTGAAACTCCAGTACTTTGGCCACCTCATGTGAAGAGTTGACTCATTGGAAAAGACTCTGATGCTGGGAGTGATTGGGGGCAGGAGGAGAAGGGGACGACAGAGCATGAGATGGCTGGATGGCATCCCGGACTCAATGGACGTGAGTCTGAGTGAGCTCCGGGAGATGGTGATGGACAAGGAGGCCTGGCGTGCTGCGATTCATGGGGTCGCAAAGAATCAGACATGACTGAGTGACTGAACTTAACTGAACTGATACTTATTAAATAAATAAATGTCTATTCATAAAATTAAGGTATCATAGATTAAATTATTAAAATAGATTAATAATTATGTTGATCTGTACTCCCTCGCAACTGAAGGAACTAATTCTTTTCTTGCATATTCATCTCACAGACCCAGTTGGTAGAAGATTTCCAAGAACTGCGGAGGACATTAGAGACCTTGAATATGTTCAATGCCAACCTGGGGTTCTTCTTCCTTCACCTCGCCCAGATCTTGATTTTTGAGGCCCTGGCTTGGGTAATAGTGTGGCATTTTGGCAGTGGCTGGCTTATCACAATATTCATTTCTTTTCTCCCACGGTTGCTCAGGTAAGTAGGTATCTTAAGCCCAGGCAGTGGCTCTATGGGAAGCCTCAGAATTTTTCTTCTCTCTTTACACTGGTATCAGTGGCTGCCTGGCACTTCCTGTCAAGCTAAGTTATCAAAACCCACAGGGCCCCAGTTCTCTTATCTGTAACATGGGGTAACAATTTTTTATGGAAATATTCTGAGGAGAACTAAACAAGTTACTCTATAGAGTACTTAGCACAGAGACTGGCATGCAGTAAATATCCTTGACAGTTGCTGCTCTTTGCCCGACGTTATCCGCACAATGTCAGAAACTGAAGTTCCTTTCTAGGCCACGTAACCTTCACCTTTGTCTTTCGTTCATTAACCAACCAACATTTTTCATGGTTGTTCAATGATTCTGTTAAGACTATAGGCACACACGTGAGTTTATTTTGTTCTCTTTTTAATCGCTCAGTTTTTTCCAACCTTTTTGACCCCATGGACTATAACTGGCTCCTCTGTCCATGGATTTCCTCAGGCAAGAATACTGGAGTAGGTTGCCATTCCCTTTACCAGGGAATCTTTCTGACCCAGGGATCAAATCCGAGTCTCCCACATTGCAGGCAGATTCTTTACTGTCTTAGCCACCATGAAGAAAGGAAGCCCCACATTAATTTATACCTATATGTGTGTGTGTGTGTGTGAGTGTGTGTATCACTATTTATACATGCTGTTTCATAATAAAAGATTCTACTAAAAATATTATATATCTGTATTTTTTTTAATTCCCTGAGAACCTAGCCAAAAGCCTCATTTCACCAATACTTATCAACACATCAGTCTATGAAGAGAGTCTATTTATTATTATATGATAATAGGATCATGTATTCTGCCAGAAATAGCAATCAGCAACTGGCATGTAGCAGGGCAATTGATAAATCCTTTGAATGAATCACAGATCTCTGAAGGTGGTATTCTATGACCACAACACTGTATTGTGGACACAAAGGGAAACACACCTGACCCTGCACTTGGGAAACGGTCTTCCAGGGGAGGAGCTGGTTGTTGAAATGTCTAGACATGATACAAGGCAGAAGGAAAAGAAACAAGCATGTGCTGTGGGAGCAGAAAGAGGCATTTAATTCTAATGAGGCAATTGGGGATGATTTCATGGAGAATTAACATCAGTGTCAATTACAAAGTTTTATCTGCTCATTTTTTTCTTGAAAAGTCAACTTGCTTTATTCTTTGAAGCAACTTTTAGAATTAAGAAAGGAAACAAATATTTGTTTGACTGCTTAGCATTATCAGGAATTTTCCATATATTTTGGCTGCACAACAGCTGAATGAGCAAGGTATATTATAATCCCTGCTTCTCACACAAAGAACTGAGTTCAGAGCTACCGACTAGCGTGCCAAGAGTTGCAAAACTTGTAAAGTGGTGAAGGACAGTTTAGAGCCCTAGTCAGCCTGACTCCAAAGGCATCCTCCTTCCATTCCACACTGGAGATTTTGACAGTGGGGAAAAGAGCATTCTAGGCTGAGAGAACCACAGAGGCACAGAGGCACAGAAATGGGAAAGAACTCAGCAAGTGTGACAGATACACATTTGGCTTGAGGTCAGACAAGGTCTCCCACTGTTCTCATGGGTTCCTGAACCTACCAGCGGGCTCACTTACTACTTTCTTCTTACCTTGTCAACTTCTCTGACAGTAACCCTGTCTCTTCTAGGCTCAGGGTTCATTTCTGCAACATGACATGGGACACCTTTCCATATTTAAGAAGTCCAAGTGGAACCACTGGATGCAAATATTTCTGATCGGTCATCTCAAGGTACAGAAGGTTCCAGGAGTATGATGGGATTCTGAAAGTCATTTCACTAAGCAGTGGTTTCTTCATACACTTATCAGCAAAAAATGTTACTACACCCCCCATAAGTAAATGTAAATATACCAACAATGTAGTGACTATATATATATATATATACACACACATAACATTATAACATATATGCTAAGACTAGAATTTTAAATGTTTAGGAGAAAAGGTTTATTTTTATTCAGAAGTTCTGTTTTTTTCTTAGCCAATAAGCTAATTGTCCCAATCCCTGGTACACCATTAAAGAACCACGTCTCAGGAGATATACTCTATAAAGTCATGAGTAGGGATATTCTTAGAAGGGATCTGGACATGCACTTCTGGGAGGTTAGGGGAATCCAGCAAACTATTTAATCCTGGGAGGACTATGTATTAATAAAAGAAAAGATGCAAAACAGATAAAAGTTTAACAAAAGAGAGAACCAAGGAAAGATAGATTGCTCTGTTTAAGAGTTGAGGGTTGCAAAACCCAGACTACTGGAAAAAGCAGGGGCAGTTGGTCTTATCCCCCTCAGATATGCTCCAGAAAGACAGGAACACTATCCTATGCACCCCTGAAATGCAGCACCTAACAGAGTGCCTAACACACAGTAGGCCTTCAATAAGCATTTGTTGAATGCATGAAGGAATGGATGGATGGATGGAATGATGGATGGATAGATGGACAGATGCTAGATAACAGGACATGGACTGATGAAAGTAGGTTTTAGCCCAGGCTCTGCTAATGCTCACTGTGCAACCCTGAACAAGTCAGATTCTTTTTTTTTTTTTTTAACAAGTCAGATTCTATTCCTGGCTCTCAGTGTTTTCATCTCTAAAACTAGGACTTCAACTGGATATCAACTTTTCTATGATGTTCTAGGATTTGGAGAGAAACCAAATGACAGAATGATCTCTGTCCGTTTCCAAGGCAAACCATTTAGAATCACAGTAATCCAAGCCGAGCTAACTCTGCTAGCCTTTGCCCTGCTTCATTTTGTACTCCTTTTCAGTATTCTTGCCTTGATAACCCCATGAACAGGATGAAGTGGCAAAAAGATATGACATTGAAAGATGAAGTCCCAGGTCGGTGGGTACCCAATGTGCTACTGGAGAAGAGTGGGGAAATAACTCCAGCAAGAATGAAGAGACAGAGCCAAAGTGAAAACAGTGGTGAGCTGTGGATGTGACTGGTGGTGGAAGTAAAGTCCAGTGCTGTAAAGAGCGATATTGCATAGGAACCTGGAATGTTAGGCCCAAGAACCAAGGCAGATTGGAAGTGGTCAAACAGAAGATGGCAAGAGTGAGCATCGACATTTTAGGAATCAGTGAACTAAAATGGACCAGAATGGGCAAATGTAATTCAGATGAACATTATATCTACTACTGTGGGCAAAAATTCCTTAGAAGAAATGGAGTAACCCTCATAATCAACAAGAGTCCTAAATGCAGTACTTGGATGCAGTCTCAAAAATTAAAGAATGATCTCTGTTCATTTCCAAGGCAAACCATTCAATATCACAGTAATCGAAGTCTATGCCCCAAACACTAATGCCGAAGAAGCTGAAGTGGAATGGTTCTATGAAGACCTACAAGAGCTTCTAGAATCAACACCAAAAAAAAAAGATGTCCTTTTCATTATAGGGTACTGGAATGCAAAAGTAGGAAGTCAAGCGATACTTGGAGTAATAGGCAAGTTTGGCCTTGGAGTACAGAATGAAGCAGGGCAAAGGCCAAAAGAATTTTGCCAAGAGAACACACTGGTCACAGCAAACACCCTCTTCCAACTTTACTACTCCTGTATATATTCCAAATATTTTCATTTTAACATGAAAGAAATATAAAAATTCTTTTTTCATTCTGAGGCTTTGAATCTAGTATGTATTATATCCTTACACAGCCCGCCTCAATTTGACTGGTCACTTATTAAGTGCTCAGTGGCCACACATAGATAAGGGCTCCTCTGTTGAGCACTGGAGATCTAAAATACACATTAATCAGTTTTTGAGAGATGTCATATATTCAGTAAAAACTATGACTATTGCTTATTCTTCTATGAATGATTAACATAATAGGGGAAGGGAAGAGAAATTTAATATCTCAATATGCCAGTATTCTACATATAGCAACTCATGTCTCCTTAAACAACCCATGCAGGTAAATGTCATTGTATTATACTATATTTACTGAAGATGAAATTGAACATCAAAGGGTAGATAATTTTCCCAAACCACACAGATGCATTTATACATCCAGTGGATGCAAGTAAGTTGATGTGCTTACAAATCCTTTTCTCTGTTAAAACATTCAGATTTTCATTGAAAGAGAGAAAATCCCAAACAAATTAATCAAAGATGACATGAGCCCGGCATCAACTAAAATACTTTTATTCTCATTTATATTTAATGAGATCATTGAAGCTTGAACATGTGATGATCAGAGGCAAGCCCCCATAGGAGATGACTTCAGATCCATGACTCTAAAATATTCATTGAAATAGAAACCCTGAGGCCATTTTCCCCCCAGAACTAATTAGTTTTAGAGCTGAAGTGTCTTTATTTATAAAATAAGAAGTGTTCTATCTGCTCTACCTATTTCATATTTCTTTTTAAGATGAGGACAATAGAAAGAAAGATGGAAAAACATTTCATTTCAATGGTTTTTATTCTTCTTCATTATCAGGAGTTGTTTTAGCCTGGAATTTATATTCCTGGATAAGATAATTATTTGCTGGTAGGCTTTTAGAGCCTCTAGCCAATGAATCATTCTGTGACCCAGGAATGGGGGGCAGCATGTTCCAGGAATCCATATCCTAATTAAACTTTGGAGATGTAGGCAGAAAACTCTGATTGTTACTATTCAAGCACTGCTGTTGCTGCTAAGTTGCTTCAGTCATGTCCAACTCTGTACGACCCCATAGACGGCAGCCCACCAGGCTCCCCCATCCCTGGGATTCTCCAGGCAAGAACACTGGAGTGGGTTGCCATTTCCTTCTCCAATGCATGAAAGTGAAAAGTGAAAGTGAAGTCACTCAGTCGTGTCCGACTCTTAGTGACCCCATGGACTGCAGCCCACCAGGCTCCTCTGTCCATGGGCTTTTCCAGGCAAGAGTACTGGAGTGGGTTGCCATTGTCTTCTCTAACTCAAGCGCTAGTCATGTCCAACTTATTGTGACCCCATGAACACAGCACACCAGGCTTCCCTGTCCTTCACCAGTTCATAAAGTTTGCTCAGACTCATGTCCATTGAATCGGTGATACCATCCAACCATCTCATCCTCTGTCATCCCCTTTCCCTCCTGCCCTCCATCTTTCCCAGCATGAGGGTCTTTTCCAGTGAGCTGGCTCTTCACATCAGGTGGTCAGGATTGGACATTCAGCTTCAGCATCAGTCCTTCCAATGAATATTCAGGGTTGATTTTGTTTAGTTTTGGAAAACTCTGATAACGAAAGATATTTCAGGAGAGAAATCTTGCAGCTAATGAATGTTCTCTTCTCCTCAGGGCTTATCTGCAAAATGGTGGAATAACCGGCTCTCCCAACACCATGTAAAAACAAACATCTACCCCAAAGACCCAGATATTAAAGTAGGCCCATTTTTTGTTATTGGAGATTTACAACCTGTCAAGGTATGTTTACAAATTCTAAGCACTAGAGAAATGTTTCAGGAAGTGGTTTCTTGGAAAGGCCTACTACACCTTTGTCTTGAGGAGATCAGGCTGGAGATTCTGCCTTCAAGCATGTTTTCAGAGCATCTCTTCTTTTAACTCCATGATAAAAATTTTAAATAAGTGAATCTGGTGTTGTAAGAAAAGAAGAAAATGTGGAATGAATAACCCTGTGATCTTAAAAGTCATTCAGGCTAAATCCTTCATAGAAGGCATGGCAGTACGTTCAACAAGTGCTAAATCATGAATTATCTACATATCTAGTTATGTCAACTAATTTTAGCTGTTGGAAGAAACAAAGCTGTTATTTTTAATTTAGGTCCATTTTGGCTCATTTATACATGAAACTCAGCTCAAATGTCTCATAATACACAGGACCTCTCCTCTAATTCAGATTTCTTAAGGAAAAGAAAAAGGAAGGCAAACTCCAGCATGTCTCAGCTGTTGACTTTCTTAAACCTCAGCTTAAAAACCAGCATGTAAGGATTATTACCAAGATTTTTAGAGTCTGCTTTCAAGATAGAAGGAATAAGGATAACCACAGAAAGGTATCTTTCCTGGAGAATAAATGATGGATCCTGAGAATTAAGTGCTTAGGAAGAGGCTCCATCTCCTTCTGGAAGAATTTAGAAGCTTTCTAAAAACAAAGGAGTATAACCTGGTCAGTTGCTGCAGGGACTTTGTGGTAACCAGAATTGTGAAACTTTCTCAAAATAGGTTTTCCCAGTTTGAGAAGACAGCCTTCTTCCAATTAGGAGGAAAAATCTCCTGCCTGTATTTAAAGAAAAAAGAAAGAAAGAAACCTTGACTGTATTCTTCAGTCAGTTGTTCTTCACAATGACTCCACAAACAAGTCAGAGCTCTCTGAAGTTGGCCAACTCCTAAAGTGAAGTCTCTCAGTGGTGTCTCACTCATTGCAACCCTATGGACTGTATCCCACCAGGCTCCTCCACCCATGGGATTTTCCAGGCAAGAATACAGGAGTCGGTTATCATTTCCTTCTCCAGGGATCGAAACTGGGTCTCCCACATTGCAGGCAGACTCTTTACAGGCTGAAGCCACCAGGGAATCCCTGTGAACTCCTTGGCTGATCACTAAACTTATGACATTTTGACTTCTCTCCTCAGTCCCTAACAGCAATGGAGATTTGTCTCACTGGAGTTCCTGAGGCAGCCTGGCCCCCTCCAGAAGTCCCTTCTGTAGAACTGTACCCAGTTCACACGCTGCCTCTTCACAGAGGATGGAGACATCATCACTTCTCCATCATTCGAGAGACATATCCCTCGAGCAATTGGTTTCTGTTTACTATAATTTCAAAGACAATGCACAACACATTACTTATAATCATTTAATCTCTAAATTGAGTTGTTTTGCAACAAAACTAATTCTGACAAGCCCTAAATTGTTTCTGTTCTTCCCATTTTACTGTCAGTCTTTCTACCACTTTCTTAAAACATCCATTCCTTTCAGTTCAGTTCAGTTCAGTTCAGTCGCTCAGTCATGTCCGACTCTTTGAGACCCCATGAATTGCACCACGCCAGGTCTCCCTGTCCATCACCAATTCCCGGAGTTCACTCAGACTCACGTCCATTGAGTCCGTGATGCCATCCAGCCATCTCATCCTCGGTCGTCCCCTTCTGCTCCTGCCCCCAACCCCCCCCCCCCCCAGCATCAGAGTCTTTTCCTATGAGTCAACTCTTCACATGAGGTGGCCAAATACTGGAGTTTCAGCTTTAGCATCATTCCTCCCAAGGAAATCCCAGGGCTGATCTCCTTCAGAATGGACTGGTTGGATCTCCTTGCAGTCCAAGGGACTCTCAAGAGTCTTCTCCAACACCACAGTTCAAAAGCATCAATTCTTCGGCACTCAGCCTTCTTCACAGTCCAACTCTCACATCCATACATGACCACTGGAAAAAACATAGCCTTGACTAGACGGGCCTTAGTCAGCAAAGTAATGTCTCTGCTTTTGAATATACTATCTAGGTTGGTCATAACTTTTCTTCCAAGGAGTAAGCGTCTTTTAATTTCATGGCTGCAATCACCATCTGCAGTGATTTTGGAGCCCAAAAAAATAAAGTCTGACACTGTTTCTACTGTTTCCCCATCTATTTCCCATGAAGTGATGGGACCAGATGCCATGATCTTCGTTTTCTGAATGTTGAGCTTTAAGCCAACTTTCTCACTCTCCTCTTTCACTTTCATCAAGAGGCTTTTTAGCTCCTCTTCACTTTCTGCCATAAGGGTGGTGTCATCTGCATATCTGAGGTTATTGATATTTCTCCTGGCAATCTTGATTCCAGCTTGTGTTTCTTCCAGTCCAGCGTTTCTCATGATGTACTCTGCATAAAGTTAAATAAACAGGGTGACAATATACAGCCTTGACGTACTCCTTTTCCTATTTGGAACCAGTCTGTTTTTCCATGTCCAGTTCTAACTGTTCCTTCCTGACCTGCATACAGATTTCTCAAGAGGCAGGTCAGGTGGTCTGGTATTCCCATCTCTTTCAGAATTTTCCACAGTTGATTGTGATCCACAAAATCAAAGGCTTTGGCATAGTCAATAAAGCAGAAATAGCTGTTTTTCTGGAACCCTCTTGCTTTTTCGATGATCCAGCGAATGTTGGCAATTTGATCTCTGGTTCCTCTGCCTTTTCTAAAACCAGCTTGAACATCAGGAAGTTCACAGTTCATGTATTGCTGAAGCCTGGCTTGGAGAATTTTGAGCATTACTCTACGAGCATGTGAGATGAGTGCAATTGTGCAGTAGTTCATTCCTTTAACAAGTATTAATTTAATCCTCTAGGGCCAGGTCCTATGTTCATACTCTGGAAAAGTTAGACTTCTCCTTTGGAGCAATACTCAAAAATCAGTCCTTCACCTACATTTGCCAACTCTCCAAAATTCTCCACCAACTCCCTCTTTCAAGTTTCCTACCACTTAAATGTCCAGAAGCTTGGGAGTAACTGCAAATAACTATCCTTACTTTATCACCATGACATTTATTTTTATTTATGATAATAAGAGAAACAAGGGTCAAGTTTAACATCCAAATAACAGAAGAAATATGTAGAAGGGAAGGTATCAAAAGAATGGGAAAAGCAAAAATCAGGCATGGCTCACAGTGTTGTAACTGACTGAACATAAGGTAAAATTATACAGGAGATCTGCATTATCATTCATTCATTAATTCCTTCAACTAAACATGTATTAAATGTCTCTTAGGAAATAGAGATAAACCATTACTTCTATGCCCCCTGTCAATATATTTGCTGCCTTTGTACATTTGGGCTCTGATTAAATTAACTAAGAAGACCCCCTAGAAAATGGCTCAAATTCCCAGTGGTAAGATTATATGTTCAGTTCAGTCGCTCAGTCGTGTCTGACTCTTTGCAACACCATGAACTGCAGTACACCAGGCCTCCCTATCTATTACCAACTCCCGGAGTCCATCCAAACCCATGTCGATCTAGTCGATGATGCCATCCAATCATCTCATCCTCTGTCGTCCCCTTCTCCTCCTGCCCTCAATCTTTCCTAGCATCAGAGTCTTTTCCAGTGAGTCACCACTTCGCATCAGGTGGCCAAAGTATTGGAGTTTTAGCTTCAACATCAGTCCTTCCAATGAACGCCCAGGACTGATCTCCTTTAGGATGGACTGGTTGGATCTCTTTGCAGTCCAAGGGACTCTCAAGAGTCTTCTCCAATATCACAGTTCAAAAGCATCAGTTCTTCGGTGCTAAGCTTTCTTCACAGTCCAAGCCTTACACCCATACATGACCACTGGAAAAACCATAGCCTTGACTAGACAGACTTTCGTTGGAAAAGTAATGTCGCTGCTTTTTAATATGCTGTCTAGGTTGGTCATAACTTTCCTTCCAAGGAGTAAGCATCTTTTAACTTCATGGCTGCAATCACCATCTGCAGTGATTTTGGAGCCCAGAAAAATAAAGTCAGCCACTGTATCCACAGTTTCCCCATCTATCTGCCATGAAGTGATGGGACTGGATGCCATGATCTTTGTTTTCTGAATGTTGAGCTTTAAGCCAGCTTTTTCACTCTCCTCTTTCACTTTCATCAAAAGGCTCTTTAGTTCTTCTTCACTTTCTGCCATAAGGGTGGTGTCATCTGCGTATCTGAGGCTATTGATATTTCTCCCAGCAATTTTGATTCCAGCTTGTTTTCCTCCAGCCCAGAGTTTCTCATGATGTACTCTGCATATAAGTTAAATAAGCAGGGTGACAATATATAGCCTTGACGTACTCCATTTCCTATTTGGAACCAATCTGTTGTTCCATGTCCAATTCTAACTGTTGCTTCCTGACCTGCATACAGATTTCTCAAGAGGCAGGTCAGGTGGTCTGGTATTCCCATCTCTTGAAGAATTTTCCACAGTTTATTGTGATTTGCACAGTCAAAGGCTTTGGTGTAGTCAATAAAGCAGAAATAGATGTTTTTCTGGAACTCTCTTGCTATTTCCATGATCCAGCAGATGTTGGCAATTTGATCTCTGGTTCCTCTGCCTTTTCTAAAACCAGCTTGAACATCTGGAAGTTCATGGTTCACGTATTGCTGAAGTCTGGCTTGGAGAATTTTGAGCATTACTTTACTAGCATGTGAGATGAGTGCAATTATATGTTATCAAGCCTTAAAATGAGTAAACCACAGCATGAGATCCATGATGGAATTAAAGGATGAAAGATGAAGTAGATATGACTATGAAGAGTTATGACTATGTGTTTTATAATGTAACCATTCAACAAATATCTGTTAAATGGATGAATGGATACAAGCAGACTGAGCTTCAAGCAGAATTCTAAGCACATAGGTTGAAGAAGTCCTTGAAAACTTATCAGAAATATTTCTCCTCCATCACTATTCCATTTACACCAGGACAAATGGTATTCTAACATGTATACAATCATGTGAATTGAATCCCCAGTCTATGTCTGACACAGGATGCAGCATGCTTGGGGCTGGTGCATGGGGATGACCCAGAAAGATGTTATGGGGAGGGAGGTGGGAGGGGGGTTCATGTTTGGGAATGCATGTAAGAATTAAAGATTTTAAAATTTAAAAAATAAAAAACTAAAAAAAAAATAAAATAAATGATCAGTCAAAAAAAAAAAATAAAAAAAATAAAATGGCTCCCATGGGAATAATAATAAACGATCACAATCCCTGAATTCAAATGGAATAAAGCATCCCTGCAAGAATTGCCCACATTTAAATAAAGAAGAAGGCACCACAATATTTCCTTCCCCTTCAGTTCTGGTTCCTCAGTGCCTTCACTTTGACAGTAAATGAACTCTGACCAGATGGCTCTTTCCATAGAGATTCTACACACACACACACACACACACACACACACACACACACGCGCGCGCGCACACACACACACAAAGCAAAAATGTTTTGCTCTTAACCGAGTCAAACTCATGATAGCCCACAAAGAAAAGTTTAGGACCCCAAAATATGTTCATGCAAAACACGCTTACTCATTTGGAAAAGAAGCCCAAATCAGGGAAGACTGCAAACATTTCCTATAGATCAGTGGTTCTCACCTAAGAGCACTGTGGCCCCCAGTGGGACATTTGACACCGTATACATACTTTTTTGATTATCACAACAAAGAGGGAGAAATGGTATTGACACCCATGGGGCAGAAGCCAGGGATGTTATGAAATGTCTTATAGTACACAGAACAGCCCTGAACAATAAAGAATTATCTGACCCTGCTTTATTGACTATGCCAAAGCCTTTGACTGTGTGGATCACAATCAACTGTGGAAAATTCCGAAAGAGATGGGAATATCAGACCACCTGACCTGCCTCTTGAAAAATCTGTATGCAGGCCAGGAAGCAACAGTTAGAACTGGATATGGAACAACAGACTGGTTCCAAATAGGAAAAGGAGTACGTCAAGGCTGTATATTGTCACCCTGCTTATTTAACTTCTATGCAGAGTACATCATGAGAAACGCTAAACTGGAAGAAACACAAGCTGGAATCAAGATTGCCAGGAGAAATATCAATAACCTCAGATATGCAGATGACACCACCCTTATGGCAGAAAGTGAAGAAGAACTAAAAAGCCTCTTCATGAAAGTGAAAGAGGAGAGTGAAAAAGTTGGCTTAAAGCTCAACATTCAGAAAACAAAGATCATGGCATCTGGTCACATCACTCCATGGGAAATAGATGGAGAAACAGTGGAAACAGTGTCAGACTTTTTTTGGGTGGAGGGCTCCAAAATCACTGCAGATGGTGATTGCAGCCATGAAATTAAAAGACGCTTACTCCTTGGAAGAAAAGTTATGACCAACCTAGATAGTATATTCAAAAGCAGACACATTACTTTGCTGACTAAGGTCCGTCTAGTCAAGGCTATGTTTTTTCCAGTGGTCATGTATGGATGTGAGAGTTTGACTGGGAAGAAAGCTGAGCGCCCGAAGAATTGATGCTTTTGAACTGTGGTGTTGGAGAAGACTCTTGAGAGTCCCTTGGACTGCAAGGAGATCCAACCAGGCCATTCTGAAGGAGATCAGCCCTGGGATTTCCTTGGAAGGAATGATGCTAAAGCTGAAACTCCAGTACTTTGGCCACCTCATGCGAAGAGCTGACTCATCGGAAAAGACTTTGATGCTGGGAGGGATTGGGGGCAGGAGAAGAAGGGGACAACTGAGCATGAGATGGCTGGATGGCATCACTGACTCGATGAATGTGAGTCTGAGTGAACTCTGGGAGTTGGTGATGGACAGGGAGACTTGGCATGCTGCGATTCATGGGGTCGCAAAGAGTCAAACAAGACTGAGCGACTGAACTGAACTGAACTGAAAATGCCAACAGTGTTAAGATTCAGAAAATGTTGCAGATGATCTGGCTTGCCTAAACATTGGCCACCAAGGGTCATCTGTCTCGTGCCTGACCGGGATGGCCTCTGAGTCCTTATTCTGAGACACGAGACTCAACCACCACTGCAGCCTCTTCCAGGGCTAGAATTCTGAGGACTTCTCCTAATGCAGTTATTCTCTTTCATGACCAAAAAGGGTGTGGAGGACATTGGTGCCCCAGTTTGAAAGGGAACTCTTCCAGCCCTGACAGATGTGTATTCACATAAGAAAAAACTGTTGGAGTCTCTTGTCTGAACTCTCCTCCTGTGTGTAGTAGAACAATACAGCCTTAGCTTATGAGGAATGGATGAATACTGTAGCTCACTGCAGAATGCCCAGCTTACAAACCACATCATCCTCAGGAGCTGCTTCATTTTGTCATTTTCTTTAAAATGTCTTCAACGTAGTATGACAGGTACAAATGAGTCATACTCAACCTGTCAGAGAGAGATGAGGCTTGACATTTCATAAATGTGGAGAGACAGCTTTCATGCAGATTCCTGTAGTAGGAAAAGGCTGAGCTCAACTCTCCAGAAATGAAAGGTGGGAGACTTTTAAAACACTGGGACATGCTAAAGGAAATTAGTGAAAGAGGATAAAGGGAGGGGAAGCTGGTCATATGTTAAGCCACATGTGTCTTCTCACTGGTGCTTATCAAAGTCAAACTCCTTACCCTCCCAGAGGCTGCAGGACAGAGTCCGATCCTCAAGGATTGTACTTCAAAGGGATGACTTCCCAAGTCGTTGAGAAAGAAACTCTGGATCAGGGACAATCCATCCCAGAGGGACACAGTAAGAATTTTATAATTGTAAGTTTTCTAACAAATGATTGAAGAAAAGGAGGTCAGAAGCCTACTGAACAAGCAGTAAGTTCTTTGGACAGTCTTGAACTTTCTCAAGAATTTTAAGAGAGCTGGAGTCATCCCAGGAGCACAACCTTGAACTGTTCTTAGAAACTATTTCTAGCATTTTTGCGAGTCTCTTAGTGTGTAGGGTGGCCAAAATCGTTTATGCTGACAGTTCACAGACTTTGAAAGTTTACAGGTCAAGTTTGAAGCCTCATCAGGAAGGGGGCTCCAGAACATCTGACTCAAGTTTGATCAAGAAGAGAGTTGTCAAAATCTGAAGGGTCTCCATGAGACTCCTACCTGCTCCAGGCAACTTCACTGGTCCTGGGGGAGACGCAGGTAAATAACTATCTGGCCAGACTCAGTATGCCTGCTCTGTATCTGCCACCTCGACATATTGCGACAGGGCCCAACGCAAAGGATCGTGAAGGATTGTAGCATTCCAGGGACCTTGAGAAAACTTAAAAGCTCACAGCAGAAGCCCTTCCAGGATGCCTTCATCAGGAATGACTCAGATCTTCAAAGCTTCCCTAGTCTCCTTAGGGGAGCTTGAACCAAAGGCCCAGTTCACCCTCAGAGACTCTGAAAGCCCAGCAGCATCCAGGATGCGGTTGTGGATCTCCACCCTGCGTCCTTCTCAGGGGCAATACTCCAGGGGCAGCATGTTAGGAGATCAAATCCCACTAGCTTCCACAGGAATCATATCTGCTCATTTGTTCACCATCTTATTGCTTTTTTTCAGCTGGGGCCACCCTTCTCATGCCAGTATATTTCAATATGGATTCTATTCAAGTAATGTACCACAGAAGGTACTGGGAGGTGAGCAACTCGATTGTTTCTCTAGAGCTAGATCAGGCTGGTATAAAAGGGGAAAGGTAAATGCTTGGTCCTTTCCAGACGTAGCTTCCTTGAGTATCAGGATATAAGACTTAGCCAGTTTTATTTCCACTAGCTTAATTTTCAAGCACTTCTTTCCACAGGACATTGCCTAGGTCAGCAGCTTTTATATCTGCTATTTCATCACATTTGGCCCTTTCTATGGAATCTTCAGAACCCTGATGCTCATATACTTAGTCAAGTAAGAAAACAATAATATCTCCTACTCTTATTACCTGGATGTTCCTCTTACCTTTCTTACTTGATCTATTTATGATTGGCAATGATTAGCAGACTATGATACCAGACTGCATTCTTGTAGCTGAGACATTTCCAAGAAAATGTGGGATAAAATAGCTGAAATAGTTGAATGAGTTTCTTGGAAACTGCATTTGCCCAGTCTTGCCTTTTTTCCCACGTGATTAATTCCCAATTACAGAGTAGTAGTCCCTTAGCGTCTGAGGAGGATTAGTCCCTGGACCCACCTCAGTTACCAAAATCTGCCGGGGGCCAGCGTGAGGAATTCCGCCCATGGCAAAGGTCATGAGGAAGGAGGCTTGGCATACGCAAAGGTGTGATCAAGCCTCAGGAAACCCCCTGTTCCTGAGCATCTAACCCCAAAGCCAGAGTCTGTTTTATGCTCTCACCTACACCTCTGACTTTACGGGGGGCTCTCCCCCATAACCGTTTCTCTGGAGAAGGAGTAAACGTGCAGCTCCAAGGCAATAAAAATTCCTGGGCGTGACAAGAGTGTTTCAGCTTACGGACTCCTCTGAAGGTTATCTAGCCCACCTGTATAGGTTCGTCCGGCCACATGTGATTGTTTACAGCCTCCCAACCTGAGAGGCACGAGATGTTTTAGACTTACTAAAGGCAAATTCTTTTGGGGAGTTGGAAATTATTAGTATAGTGTCTTGGTTAGGAATTATATTGGTGAGAGGCAAATTCTTTTGGGGAGCTGGAAATTATTAGTATAGTGTGTTGGTTAGGAATTATATTGGTGAAGGGTTTTTTTCATTTGTTGTGTCAATAATTGCTGCTAATTCCCTGCTCTGGGTGGGAAAAGGATGTCTCAGGTCAAACCTCTCTGCTGACAGACTAGCTTGTGTGACAGGATTATCCATACTCCTGCCACATGATTGTTTACTACCTCTTAACCATAAACAGCACAGAGTTTTGGAGTATTTTGAGAGTCTTAATTAGCTAGGACTTTTTCCTCTTGTTGAGTCAATGATTGCCGCCAGGCCTCCATATCCTTAGGCACTTGGGAATATATTAATCAATGTATTTGGAATATAGAAAAGGAAATATGGTAGTTTTTGATGTTAGCAATACTAGACTTTTTGAGTTAATGGATTTTCTCTTTTGTAATAGATCACTGTACTTTGTTATATATCACTGTGTCCTTGCTATGTAAAAATGTAACTTTATCATATCTTAAGACTAAATAGATCTTAAGGGGAGCATTGGTGAAAGGATTTTCATTTGTTGGGCTGATGTTTGCTGCTAAATCTCCATGTTCCCTACCCTTATAATGAATATAACTAACATATAGGAGAAATAAGTATTAACCTTTAAGCATATAGGAGAAATAAGTATTAACCTTTAAGACTAATCATGTTAACCTTGAGTTAAATAAATTCCTTTCTTGATTGTAACTCACTACACCCTCACCCTATAGGAATGTAACTTTATTTGGAGGGTGGTGCCTGGTTTAAGAAAAAACACCCTTGGAAGAAATAAGTTTTTTGGTTATCAGAAAGAAAGGATCATAAAATGTCAGCAGGTCTCATTCATGGCCAGAAGATGATGTAATATCCCTAAGACCTTTTTTTATACATTTATGTGAAGCACCTGATTTTGATAAAGGTCAGGACTGCTGACCCCCGCGTGACTCTGTATTCATTCCTATGTGTAACAAAAGGTATATAAGCAAACCCAAAAATAAAGAAATCGGATCAGTTTCCGGAAAGACTGATTCCCCCGTGTCGCTTCTTTCTTGCTCCCGTTTATCTGGCTGAATTCCCATCTGGAGCATGGATGCTATTCCACGTAATCCAAGTTATTCAGCCTCTTTTTCTCCACTGATCTTCCTACTACACTATCCATTTCTAATCTCTCTATATCTGTGACTAAATATGTATTTTTCCAAAGACGCCGACTCCGTCCCCCCACCTTTGAATCACCCTGGATCCACCGGGGCTGGACCCCGGCAAAACTCCAAAGATATTCAAGCTCCATAGTCATCTATCCATTTATGTGGTTCCACTACTGTGGATTCATGCAACCACTAATCTTGTAGTACTGTGTGTTTACTTAAAAATATCCACATTTAAGTGGACCTGCGTGTTTCTCAAAGGTCAACTGTATTCTGCCTGATCACCAAGTCCTTCAAACTGCAATCCAGCTGGACATCATAATTCTTACCAAAGATAATAGGAGGCCAGTTTTTTAAAAAGTTATTTTATGACTAGAGATTTTCCCCAAATCAAAATGACTTTAAACTGAATAACCCTCTTCAACTTTCCAATTTATTCCTTCCTCATTCATTTGCATTACTATTCATAACAATAACAGTAGCTACTATGCATCAGGCAATTTGCTAAAGGCTTTACATGCATTGTCTTATTTGATGTAATAAAAAATGCACAACCAGGCAATGTAGATAGTATCAATTTCATTTTTCTGATAAGAGAACTAAAGTTCAGAGAAATTAAATCCCTTACTCAAGAGCAAATAAGGGCCAGTGGCAGTGCCAAATCAGAGCTTGTACTCAGTTCTATCTGACGACAACAGCCAAGCCATTAATCGCATTGCATCTATCTAATTTGTTGTTGCTTTAGTCGCTATATCATGTCTGACTCTTTTGTGACCCCATGGATTGTAGCCTGCCAGGCTCCTCTGCTCTGGGGATTTCACAGGCAAGAATACTGGAGTTGGTTGCCATTTCTTTGTCCAGGGGATCTTCCCAACCCAGGAATCAAACGTGGATCTCCTGCATTGGCAGATGGAATCTTGACTACTGAGCCACCAGGGAAGCCTGACCTTCAGTTATCTAGGTATCTTCTGAGCCTGGCACCCATGCCTACAGAAAATACTGGGGACACTGCTCTGGTCCAGTAGGCTGCAAGACAGGTAGTGAGACTGAATACCTAGTATGCCATCTTTAGACATAAAAGGTCTGCAAAGATGAAAAACAAACCACCACCACATGATGGAACCTTTGAGTCACTGCCATTTCCTCTACTGCTCAGCCAGATCTGCCAGTGGCTATGCAAGCCCAGTGACTAGAACTTAGACTCCCCAAGGAATGATCATATCTTCTTATTCTCTTAAAGGTTTTTGGAAAGTCCCTGGATTGCATATGTTACCCAGATGAGCCACATACCAATGAAAATAAGCAAAGAGGAGAACCGGGACTGGTTCAGCTCTCAGGTAACAATGCTGTTCCGGGAAAACGTCCACCAAAGCATCCTAATTATTGTCTGCTTACCTCAAATAATGTTTATTGGAGGCTTGCCAGGGGCCAGGCACTGTCAGCTGTTTTGCATGTAGCTACATGAGATGTAGCTACATGTACCTACATGCTCGGAATATTCCCGCTTTGCGAATGAAAACATTGAGGTATGAAGAAGCTGCACAGCTTGTGCAAGATCACACAGCTAAGTGGCAGAAGCAGGTTTTGTTGATTAATTTGGCCACACTGTGCGGCAGGCAGGGTCTTAGTTCTCCCACCAGGGATCAAACCTGTGGTGAGCACAGTCTTAACCAGTGGACCAGTGGAAGTTCCCCAGAAGCAGGTTTAAAACCTGCTTTTTAAACCTCAGCAGTTTGATTTCAGAAGCTTTGCTCTTAACTAAGGCTTAATAAACTATAGTCCAGGGGCCAGTCTAGCCCAGTCTGTGTTTTTGTAGTTTTATTGGAACACAGCCACACTAATACATTGCGTATTCTCTATGATAGCTTTCATTCTAAAACAGCAGAACTGCGTAGCTGTGATGCAGAGCTGAAACATTTACTGGGCGGCACTTTACAGACAAGGTTTACTAAACCTACCTCAATATGGTACAGTCTTTCAACGAATCTCACACTCCCAGAATAACAGAAGGGAGAACCCTGGAATCCCCCTCATTTCATTGTACAGATAGTGGGGCCCAGAGAGGAGACTCAGTGTTCTCAGCAAGCCTGCTGTTAACGATTAAAAGATTCATGACCCATGCAGAATACCACTGCCTCCTAAGCCTGACCCTGGCTGTGCCGTGATTAACTGATGAATCCAGTCATCACACTGCTTCCTTCTCCATGCTCACTTGCAAATTCAGTGGACATTCCACACAGTAGTGATGCTCAATCTTTTTGGTCAAGAAACCACTCTTAAAACTTATTGAGAACATCAAAGAGCTTTCGTTTGTGGTGGTTACAGCCACTGATACTTACTGTATTTAAAATTGAAACAGAGTTTTAAAATATCTATTAATTAATTTTAAAATAATAAGATAAAGCCAATAAAGGTTAACATCAGAGTGATGACATCATCCCATGCTTAATAGCCCCTGGAAAAACCCATGCTATAAGCATGCATGGATGAGAATGAAAAAGGCGAATACTGTCTCAGAAGTATTATGGGAATCATTTTGACCTTGAAGATCCCCTGAAAGTGTCCTAGGGAAGCCCAAGGTGCGCTAAAGCACACTTTGAGGAACCCTAACATAGAGAAACTGCAAAAATACCATTCAAAATGGCAACAACCCTAACAAGAATTAAATCTTAGAAAGGCACTGAATAAAAGTCACATTCATAAGCATTCTAAGTAATCTGGAGAATCCTATGAACTTCTTCTCAGTCTGTCTTTGTACAGAATAAAATATATTAGATTAAAAAGGAAGCTACTTGTATATATTAATAAATGTATTTCTATGCACAAAACCCTTGATTAAAGCCCTTGCATGCTTTATTCCCCATTTAGAAGTCCTTTACGTCTACTCTGTGGTAATAATATTCAAACTCCTACAATTTCTACCAGAGTCCTACAATCCCGCTTCCATCTGCCAAAGTCCTTACTCATGACACCTTAGTCTTCTGATTTTGAGGGCTGATAGTGACTTAGTCCTCTCAAATCCTATTTACTTCTTCATATCTATTGCCTTATCTATACTTCTTAGCAAAATGTCTTATTTACTTCACAATTGTAAGGTCCTTAAGACCTGGGACTTATTTTTATCCCTCATGGTTTGTTACACAAAATATGTACTCAATCAGTACTTGTTGAATGCTGGATAAATAAAAGAGTAACAATCTCTTGTTTGGCATGGGTTGATTTACATCTAACGTAAGCTTTTTCTCTGCAGGTCTTGGCCACCTGTAATGTTGAACAGTCCTTTTTCAATGACTGGTTCACTAGGCACTTGAACTTCCAAATTGAGCACCAGTGAATAAGAGAAACAGTTCATGATAAAGGGCAAGGACTATCACTAATAACTGCCTCCCATATAGTCCAGAGCACTAGACTCGCGATCTTAAGGGGGAAAAAATGAACCAGGATTCTCTAAAGGATGCTATTTTTCAATTAACAACAATGACTAAGAGACGAAGAAAGAAATGAAGGAAGTGTCACAATTGCAAGTTCAGTTCAGTTCAGTTCAGTCACTCAGTCATGTCTGACTCTTTGCGAGCCCATGAATTGCAGCACGCCAGGCCTCCCTGTCCATTACCAACTCCTGGAGTTCACTCAAACTCATGTCCATCGAGTTGGTAATGCCATCCAGCCATCTCATCCTCTGTTGTCCCCTTCTCCTCCTGCCCCCAATCCCTCCCAGCATCAGAGTCTTTTCCGATGAGTCAACTCATCGCATGAGGTGGCCAAAGTACCGGAGTTTCAGCTTTAGCATCATAACTTCCAAAGAACATCCAAGACCAATCTCCTTTAGAATGGACTGGTTGGATCTCCTTGCAGTCCAAGGGACTCTCAAGAGTCTTCTCCAACACCACAATTCAAAAGCATCAATTCTTCGGCACTCAGCTTTCTTCACAGTCCAACTCTCACATCCATACCTGACCACTGAAAAACCATAGCCTTGACAAGACAGACCTTTATTGGCAAAGTAATGTCTCTGTTTTTGAATATGCTGTCTAGGTTGGTCATAACTCCTCCTCCAAGAAGTAAGCATCTTTTAATTTCATGGCTGCAATCACCATCTGCAGTGATTTTGGAGCCCAGAAAAATAAAGTCTCAAGTAAATGGAGTGAAATCTTGGAAAAGTATCAGTGACTCAGTTTCCAGATTTCTATGGGCTTACGAATTGGTGATTTCCTTGCATTTGCTTTGTTGGCAAAACCTAAGAAAAATCAAGACGCTAGAGTAACCAATTTGTGTTCAAACTTAACAATGCTATAATTCAAATATTTACTTATCTGTGTCTTTAGAGCCAAGTTTACAAAATAACTAATGAAGTGGAGTCCCTGCTGCAATTTATACATGGTATCTGGAAATACTTTGCCAATGGGTCAGTTACAGAGAGGAAATGGGTAGTTCAAACCTTGATGCAAGTTAAAACATTGAGAGTCAGTTTCTCCAGAGTGTCAGGGGAAAGGCTTTCCATATTCTCTTTGTCTAACCATGTGAGTCTATGATAGTCAAAGAAGGAACAATACCTTTATTTGTTCAAGGAATTTTTTTCATTCTATTTCTCGTATTAGGGCTTGAAAAGTTAAGCAAAACAAAAAAAAAAAAAGGATTATTACTCATAGTTTCATTAAAGGAGAGGTTTACATCCAAGACGGTCATCTGGCTGACTAATGAAAACTTGGGATTAAAAATCCATCTCTCCTCACTTCTTATTCCTTTCCTAGGACTTTTAGCTATTTCCCATTACTTAATATACATTCATCTATTCTTGCTAAGGAAGGTAGAAAGAGAGACTAAGACAGAGATTAGCAGGGGCAGGGTGGGTCGTTCAGTATCTCTAGTTCTCTGGGTAGTTCTAAAGAGTGGGTAGTTCTAAATGGTAGAAAGTTCTAAATTATATACTTTCATTTGATCATGCCAAAAATAAACAGTTGATGGAGCTAAAACATATTCTCTTAGTTCTTCCTAAACATCTGCCACCTACAAGGCTTGTGGTGGGTTAAGGGATAAGATGACTCTGCCAGCAAGTTTTTTAACTTCCCAAAACAAAAGTATTGTGGAAGGTCAAGGTTGGGTCTGCGTGGCTGATACCATTTTATTTTGTAAAAGGGGAAAGGGAACTTTGGGTTTCTCCTTAGGTCTGAGAAGTTTTATATCTCCTTTAGTCTATTTCCCACAATGCCACGCCATAATTATCACAAGGTGGCACCTCTGGTGAAGTCACCGTGTGCCAAGCATGGACTACCATATGTGAAAAAGCCCATGATGAAGGCATTTGGAGATATTCTCAGGTAATAACAGTCCCTCAACCCACAGCTCTCATTTCCCTTCACTGTTGGTCCCCAGACTCTTCAATGCTTTATGAATCATTCAGCCAATAGCTATTTATTAAGGAGCATCCACGTGCCCAGCATGGACATGAGGCTCTGTACGGAACAACACTAACACAGAAATGATAACAGTCATTCCTACCATTTACCTGCTGCCTTCTGGGTACTTCTTAGTGAAAATACCGTGATGCCCTACTAAATTTCAAGCTTCTTATAAACCAGGGTTCTGTGTTATTTGTCTGTATCACCCACAGAGCCTTGACATGTTTTAGAACTTAACCAGTGGAAGGGACTCTCAAATCATCTGGTCCAGGGTTGCAAACTAAGATGCTTGCAGGGTCTGGTGGGACAGGCAGGCATGACTCTTCCTATAGGAACTGAGAATCTGTACTCATCCTGAAGTATTCAAAGTTCCCTGGAGGATCCTTTGCTCATCAAATTAACAGCCAAAACCTTGGTTGTATAATTTATCTTAAAATTAGGGAAAAGAAAAGCAAGAGTATCTTTTTAATATGAATAAATAAACCAGCAAGCCTAGAGCTGGTCAGATCTGATCCCTGAACGGTGACCCATCTTCACTCTCTATCACTGCCTTCCTTCTTTCCTGCCCTCCCGATATCTGGCCTCCCTTCGGCCACTACGTAACTCCCTGCCCCTTGCCATGACACATCCTTGGTCATCTTTTCTCCTACCTAGAATAATCTCCCAACTTGCCACCCTCCTCCTGACACCTTCTCAAGTTCTGTTCACTCTCCAAAGCTCACCTGAAAGGTCTTTTCTTCATCTTGGTCCTCCCTTGCCTCCAAGACTAAACCTGTCATGTGCTCTCAGCACCTGTTTCTCTTCATTTCTGATCCTCATTACAATCATGATTTAATAGCCTATTGGGTAATAAATTATGTAAAATGTGCCTCCCAATGTAGACCAGCCCCAGGTGGAAAGACTCTCACCACTCCTACTCATAGCTATATCACCAGAACCTAGGAAAGTCTTTAACTTTATAAAGTAGGAGAGGTAGGAAGATACAGGTTAGGTTGGTATAGGTATATGGTTTATCTTTTAGAGATTTGGTAGAGATTTTTCTTTTAATATGGAGAAAAGAATAACTGATGCTTTGGAGTACAGAAGAAAATAATTGATAGAAAAACTCAATCTCTTCCATATAGAAATGCTGATGGACTGTGGACTGCCAGGCTCCTCTGTCCATGGGATTTCCTAGGCAAGAATATTGGACCCTGAATTAAGTAAAACAGCAAATGTTCCATGAAGTAGCTCCTTTGACCTGAGTCTTGCCTACTCACAATTTTGTCTGCTCCTCTCGCAGGGCCCTGAAGAAGTCCACAGCCCTCTGGATGGATGCTTACTACAGCCATCCAGAAACATAATGTGGATGTGCATGAGTCTGTGTTAAAGAGAAAGCCACAGGCCCGAAAGTTTCACTTGTGCTAAAGCTTGTGACACCAAACCTCCTTAATGCCTGACTTACTTGTAGTTTCAACCTTCCCCAAAGTGTAATTTTAATCAACTGTCTGTAATTTTCTGATCAACTATCTGTAATTTTTTGGATCAGCCATCTAGGAGGTAATCTGTTGTTCTCCATCCCTGCCCCCAGCCCAGAGGAAGAAAAGGATAAAACCTTTGTCATCCCTTCCCCATTACCAAAAAAGGTATCTGCCCTAAATATACTTTGCTGAGAGCTTCTTTGCCCCTCTGTTCTTCTGATAAAAGCCTTCCATTTGCCCAACCCCTCAGAGCTCCGTTTGATTAACTTTGTTCATAAATCACTGAATTAAGCCAATTAAATCATCAAATATACTCAGTTGAATTTTTGTTTTCTAACAGCTTATTCAATAATTTTCCCAGAGGAGAAGATGCAAGGCCTGCTAATTTCACGACTCCCTAGATCACTGAGCACTGGGTTAGAATTCAGATGATCCATCCTGCAGATCATTTCTGCCCTCTGCTCTTTGGCCACAGGAATAAAGATGGCTTGATTGGCCAGACCTCTGTCTCTGTAACCAAGCAGGACCTGATGGGGCCTCCTGGCAACAGCTCCCCACAAAAGGCAATCTTGGCACATCCTCTGCTTTATTTCCTCTCTGAGGCACCAGAAAATAGTACTTGATGCAAATTTCCTGAACTGTTTTGCATATAGGAAGCCATCCCCCCATCACCACCAAAAGGAAGAACTACTTTTAGACCATGAACACATAGCCCAAGGCCACCTAGAGTCTAAGAAATGAGGATGGGAACCCCTGTGCCTCACCATCAGCCAGTCAGAGAACTGTACACAAGCTGATCCCAAACCCTGGGACCTCCCCCTCACATGCCCTTACAAACTGCTTTGCCAAAACCCTTTTGGGAGTCTAGATTTTTCAGAGCATGAGCCACCTCCTCTCCTTGCACAGGCCTGCAATAAACCTTTCTCTGCTCCAAACTCCATTTGAGTTTCTTTGGCCTCACTAGGCATCAGGTACAGGAACTTGTGTTGACATCCCTGTACACCAAGCGGCTCATGAAAGTTATGTTACAGCCCTACCTGCAGCTCTTCAATGGGCTCCCATGGCTGCTCTTGGAATGAAGATGAAACCTGGTAACTGTCAACAGACTATACATGTCGGTCCTCCCCCACGGACCCTGCCCCGCCTTAGACTACTTGCCTCTTCTTCAGCCCAGGTGGTTTCCTTCCAGGCTCACACACTCTTCTGCTAAAGGGTCTTGGCTTCTGAATCCAGTGTCTGAACTGCTCTGTCACCATCCCTGCCCTTACTCCTCACCTGGTTAGTTGCAACTTCCCTGCAATCCTGGAACCACAGAACCACCCCTAACTGGTTCTGTTTCCAACAAGTCACTGAGACTTTTTCAAAGACAAGAGAACCAAATGCAAGCCAGGCAGCCAAGGTGAGTGCAGAGGAGAGAATTGTTGACCTCAAATAATACCCAGAACCAAAGGACCCACCACAACCCCCAGGAAACCAAAGGATCAGGGCATGGCTGGAACTTGAATGCCAGAATCTTTTCAGAAGTGAAGGGCCCATGGTCCTTGAGGATCCCATGTTAAAGCCTGAATCATATTTTACCATAGATGATCATGTTCCAAAGCTCACTAATGGCAACCTGCCCCACCAGCATTTGTGCAGACCAACCCAGCTACCATTAATTCATAAACGTTTAACCAGACCCCAGATCAAAGACACAGATTTGAGCCCTGCCCGCATCTCCTTGCCAGTGAGCCTCAAAATAAAACTTCTGAAAAGCTGGTACCAAAATGGCAACCCACTCCAGTACTCTTGCTTGGAAAATCCCATGGACAGAGAAGCCTGGTGGGCTACAGTCCATGGGATCACAAAGAGTTAGACATGACTGAACAACTGAGTATATATAGTATTGGCTTTTATGCACATCAAGCAATGAGCCCTTTTGCTTGGTAACAATTTCAGGGAAGCTTCCCTATTAAGTCAAGGCCTCCTGTGATATACTCTGTAGCTCTGTAGTAATTACTAGAGATATAATCTTACATCCATTTGTGTAATTACTTTAATAATTTGTCTTCTACAGTAGCCTGCAGCATCCATGAGAGTAGGGACTGCCTCACATGATAGAGACGCTCAGTAAAGATGTGAATGCGGAAAGAAGGAAGGAACGGGGTGGGTGAGGATAGGAAGGAGGGGGAAAATGAAGTGTCAACTTCTGGCACTTGCCTGCTACCTCTACAAGGAATAAATCATGAGCCATTGCAGTCGCTGACCTTCAACACCCCCTGAAATGAGTTCAGGGAGGAGATAAGGAATGAGGCACTGTGTTCTGGGAAAAATTGGCAGAAGGGTTACTCAGATAGTTAGATATTTCCAGAATATTTTATGAGCCCAAATCTTGCATCTCCTCACATCTGAGAAAAACACTAAGATCATTAATGATGACATCTGCTCCCTGGACTAGCGGCAAGCTTCTGCCAAAATGTGTGCTTGACTGCATGTGCCCTTCTTTACTCAAATCACGTACATACTGACTCCCCTGCTATCTCTTCAGCACAGTTTCTCAGAGCTACCTGAAATCCTGTTTCCAGGGCAATAGTCCTCATTTTGCCCCCAGGAAAACTAAACTCTCAGCTCTCATGTTGTGCCTTTTTTTCAGTCTACAGGACAGAAGGAAAGAGGGAAGTCCTGGGAGGAGAAAAGAAGGAGGGAGGGAGGGAAGAAATGAAGGACAGAAGAGGGACAGAAGGGGGAGGGAGGAAGGGAGGGAAGGAAGGAGGAAGAAAAAGTTGTGTGTAAATGTTATTCCTTCTAATTAGACAGTAAGATTTCTTTCTCCAGGGGATTTTCTCCACCAGAGTTTGAACCGGTATCTCCTACATTGGCAGGCGAGTTCTTTACCAATAAGCCACTGGGGAAGCGCAGATAGTAAGATGAATTTTATCAAGTATATGAAGAGTACTTTTATGTTTTAACTCTGAATTATTAAAATTCTTACCAATACTTATGAGCATCTACCAAGCAGGAAGTACTGAGTTGCATCCTTCATGTGTGGAATGGGTGTTATTCCATTTAACCCTCACAACAGCTCCACAGGGCAAGTCCTATAATTAATCTCATTTTATAGATTAAAACATGCTACTTTGGGAGGCCAAGCAACTTGCCTGATGGCACAGGTAGGAAAGGGTGAGTAGAGTTTCAGACTCAGGGATGTCTTATTCCATAGTCAATACTCATTAACATTCATACCAAGAAACCAAAAATAAAGGGGAATTAAGTGGTATTACAAGTCTTTTGGGCTCCAAAATCACTGCAGATGGTGACTACAGCCATGAAATTAAAAGACACTTACTCCTTGGAAGAAAAGTTATGACCAACCTAGACAGCATATTCAAAAGCAGAGATATTACTTTGTCAACTAAGGTCTGTCTAGTCAAGGCTATGGTTTTTCCAGTGGCCATGTATGGATGTGAGAGTTGGACTGTGAAGAAGGCTGAGCACTGAAGAATGGATGTGTTTGAACTGTGGTGTTGGAAAAGACTCTTGAGAGTCCCTTGGACTGCAAGGAGATCCAACCAGTCCATTCTGAATGAGATCAGCCCTGGGATTTCTTTGGAAGGAATGATGCTAAAGCTGAAACTCCAGTACTTTGGCCACCTCATGCAAAGAGTTGACTCACTGGAAAAGACTCTGATGCTGGGAGGGATTGGGGGCAGGAGGAGAAGGGGACGACAGAGGATGAGATGGCTGGATGGCATCACTGATTTGATGGATGTGAGTCTGAGTGAACTCCGGGAGTTGCTGATGGACAGGGAGGCTTGGCATGCTGCAATTCATGGGGTCTCAAAGAGTCGGACACGACTGAGCGATTGAACTGAACTGAGCTGAACTGAACAAGTCATGAGCAGTGGACACACTTGGACTCTAATAGCTTCCCTGGGAGCTACTGGAATAAGCACAAAGGTAGTTATCTTTCCACCTCGGCAAGAACAGGCACGTGGGGAGGGGGAGACTGGAGTAGCATGCGACAAGCATAGAGACAGTTCCCATCGACTGACTACTCCTCATCCTAAAAGAGTCGCAACCAGCTCAGAGAAATTCACTGCAGGAGAGTCAAGCAGAGATTTAACTTTTCAAGGGAGAGACGCTGCATTAAACTTGGAAGAATGGGATGGAGAAATGGATCGGAGCTTTGGTGGTGACATGGCATGAATTCAACCCGGGAAGAGTTCACCTTACCTGTGGCTAACCTTCACATGGCTTTTCCCTGATATCCTATTTCCTCCAAAGCTTCACTCTTTTCCAAATGTGAAACATTCTGGCAGTGAGAAATTGTATTTTCAGTTGGGCATGAAGTAAGGATGACTGACCAGATTAGAAGGTGGGAACCTCAGTCCTAATTTCAGCTCCTCAATGCCCTACCGTGAAATTGGCCATGTCTCTCACACATTGCCTCGATCTGTAAAATAGGTGGGGTGCATAATATTACCTGGCCTATTTGCATCATAGCTTTGTTGGGACAACTGAATAAGCAAATAGAAATACATTAATAAGCCAGTAACACCCATTCAGATGATGGTTGTTGTGATTAATGTAACAGGTTTCTTCCATCCTGGCCCCTTCAACAGCAAGAGCAGCTACAAAGTCAAATAGACTTAAGGGACAGAAAGATACTGAACCATTTTAATGATGACAAGGGCACATTTCCTTAGATGAGAGGACTGTGAGTCACAAGTTAGAAAATTATTTCTCCTGTTACAACAGATAACACCTGGGCATCAGCTTCCACTTCTGACTTTACTCAGTCCCCTGGAACCAGCAGCCAGACCTCAGGCTGGAAGAATAGTAGAGAGCCATGGGCTCTAGTTTTCCAAACTTCCAGTCAATCATGTAAGTACATAATTCTCTACTGGAAATCATACCAAATAGAAGTATATCACTTGTTACTTAATCAGTATATTGTAAAGGATTTTCTTGACTATTTCCCTGCTAATCATCTACCCTAAAGATACAGAAAGTACTAAATTAAATATAAAAAATTTAATGTCTTTATTAATATCAATAAATATTAAACATAAATTCTGTTGAGAGGAGGAACACTCAGATACCCTTTCTTTCTAAACTTCATTTATGAAAATGTGCAGTATTAAAAGGACTTTACAATGAACACCTGTCTAACCATAATCAAAATTTTGAAGTCACATTTTTAGTAAACTTGTTTTATTTTATATCCATCTACCTCTCTATCCATTACTCTATCCTTTTTATGTGCTTCAAAGTAAATTTCCAGAGGCTTTTTAAAACTAAACCTTTGCTGCTGCTGCTAAGTTGCTTCAGTCGTGTCTGACTCTGTGTGACCCCATAGATGGCAGCCCACCAGGCTCTTCCATCCCTGGGATTCTCCAGGCAAGAACACTGGAGTGGATTGCCATTTCCTTCTCCAATGCATGAAAGTGAAAGGTGAAAGTGAAGTCGCTCAGTCGTGTCTGACTCTTAACGACCCCATGGACTGCAGCCCACCAGGCTCCTCCGTCCATGGGATTTTCCAGGCAAGAGTACTGGAGTGGGGTGCCACTGCCTTCTCCGAACCTCAGATTATGCAAACAACAAAGTTCATTTCTCATCTTCAATAAAGAATTGTGTAGCAGTTTCATCTTTGAGGGAGTTTTATGGGAATTTTGCTATGTGAAAGGACTATAACAAGGTTAACATTGTGCAAAAGAAATTATTAACTCTAAACAGAATAAACCTTCTTATGCATGTATTTATCCTTCTCTATTTTTCGATTATTGATATATATGTAACTCCTTCATTCTGTCTCACTTGGCAGTATATATTGATCACTTACCATGTGTCAGACACAGGCCAGGTGATATGAACAAGAGTTGCAGCAGCCTGGGCTCTTGGAGCATACAATCTAGTGGGGGGTAAATGTCATTAAGAAAACTAAATGGGAGAAAAACCAAGACCATCACAAGTGAAGAAAACAAAAGGCTGTGTGAGAGAGTGATAAGCAGGGACTAGTTTCAATAAGGGGCTTATGAAAAGGGGACTGTGAGAATGTGAAGAAGACTGCTATGAGGTCTTGATGAGCAGCATCATTAGAGGCAAGTGCAAAGGCCCTGAGATGGTAACAAACTTCTGTTCAAAGAACACAGCTGCCTGTATGACTATGAAATAGTGTCCCAGGTTTTTCCCTCACTGTCACTTCAACTTCATTTCTTCAGTGTATTTTGCCTTGGCTCTTCAGAGGCACTTACACTTTTCACTTTCATGCATTCAAAAACAATTTTCCAGATAAAGGACAAAGAAACCGCATAGCACATGAAATCATAGCCATTATCTTGTAATAACTTTTAATGGAGTATAAACCGTAAAAGAGCTTCCCTGGTGATTCAGCAGTAAAGAATCCGCCTCCCAGTGAAGGAGTTGCAGATTTGATCCATGGGTTGGGAAGATCCCCTGGAGAATGAAATGGCAGCCCACTCAAGTATTCTTGCCAGAGAAATACCATGGACAAAGGAGCCTGGCAAGCTAAGGCCCGTGGGGTCACAAAGAGCCAGATACACTTAACAACTAAACAATGGCAACAACAACAACAAAAAAAAACTATAAAAATTCTTAAGCACTGTGATGTTCACCTGAAACTAACAGAATATTATGAATAAACTAAACCTCAATAAAAAATAATAAAAGTAAATTTCTATTACTTTATTAATATAAGCATAGGTTCCTCTTTGGAAATCCTCCCAGATTTAACTGACCGGGTTAAATTTCCTTTTACAAGTCCTTGTTTCCTGTGCACCTGAATAACACAACTTGTTTTCTGCCTATGTGTTCACTGAACACTGAAAACTCCATGAGGGCAGTCGCCACCCCGTATGCTCCACTCACCGGTTTATCACCAGCCCCTGTCCAATGTTTAGCACTGACCAGGTATTCAATAAATGTTTTAATGATGATTAATCTATCTTCTCATGACAAGCATTTCAAAAATTGCTTGTAAGTGCTCCCTAGACTCCAGCTGTTATTCTGATGCTCTCTGTTCCATATGGTGTCTACCCCTAACAAAAAAATAATAAAAATAAAAAACATGCCTTGTTTCTGTTGGTCGCTCAGTTCAGTTCAGTTCAGTCACTCAGTCGTGTCTGACTCTTTGCGACCCCATGAATTGCAGCACGCCAGGCCTCCCTGTCCATCACCAATTCCCGGAATTCGCTCAGACTCACGTCCATCAAGTCAGTGATGCTATCCAGCCATCTCATCCTCTGTCATCCCCTTCTCCTCCTGCCCCCAATCTCTCCCAGCATTAGAGTCTTTTCCAATGAGTCAACTCTTCGCATGAAGTGGTCAAAGTACTGGAGTTTCAGCTTTAGCATCATTCCTTCCAAAGAAATCCCAAGGCTGATCTCCTTCAGAATGGATTGGTTGGATCTCTTTGCAGTCCAAGGGACTCTCAAGAGTCTTCTCCAACACCACAGTTCAAAAGCATCAATTCTTCAGTGCTCAGCCTTCTTCACAGTCCAACTCTCACATCCATACATGACCACAGGAAAAACCATAGCCTTGACTAGACGGACCTTTGTTGGCAAAGTAATGTCTCTGCTTTTGAATATGCTGTCTAGGTTGGTCATAACTTTTCTTCCAAGGAATAAGCGTCTTTTAATTTCATGGCTGCAATCACCATCTGCAGTGATTTTGGAGCCCCCAAAAGATAAAGTCTGACACTGTTGCCACTGTTTCCCCATCTATTTCCCATGAAGTGATGGGACCAGATGCCATGATCTTCGTTTTCTGAATGTTGAGCTTTAAGCCAACTTTTTCACTCTCCTCTTTCACTTTCATCAAGAGGCTTTTTAGTTCCTCTTTACTTTCTGCCATAAGGGTGGTGTCATCTGCATATCTGAGATTATTGATATTTCTCCCAGCAATCTTGATTCCAGCTTGTGTTTCTTCCAGTCCAGCGTTTCTCAGTAGTGTACAACTCTTTGCGACCCTATGGACTGCAGCATGCCAGACTGCCTGGTCCTCAACCATCTCCCAAAGTTTACTCAACCTTATGTCCACTGAGTTGATGGTCCTCTGTCACCCCCTTCTCCTCCTGCCCTCAATCCTTCCCAGCATCGGGGTCTTTACCAATGAGTCAATTCTTCGCATCAGGTGGCCAAAGTATTGGAGCTTCAGCTTCAGCATCAGTCCTTCCAATGAATATTCAGAACTGATTTCCTTTAGGATAGACTGGTTGTATCTCCTTGCTGCCCAAGGAACCCTCCAGCATATTCTCCAACACCATAGTTCAAAAGCATCAATTCTTTGGCACTCAGCCTTCTTTATGGTCCAACTCTTACATCCATACATGACTACTCAAAAAACCATACCTTTGACTATGTGGACCTTTGTTGGCGAAGTGATGTCTCTGCTTTTTAATATGCTATCTAGGTTTGTCATAGCTTTTTGCCCAAGGAGCAAGTGTCTTTTCATTTCATGGTTGCAGTCACCACCCTCAGTGATTTTGGAGCCCAAGAAAACAAAGTCTGTCACCGTTTCTATTTTTTTCCCCATCTATTTGCCATAAAGTGATGTACTGGATGCCATGATCTTAGTTTTTAGAATGTTGAGTTTTAAGCCTGTAATTAGGAACCCTCTGCTCAGTCAACTGAAAAAGGCTACTAAGAGTGACTTAGGTCTACTTCTCACTGGTACAAATATTGGCTTACACTAAAAAGAATTTGCATTCTGCCAGATGATTTGTTGGAGAAGGACTAGGCAGAGCTGAAGAGATGAGAGAGTAAGGCTGCCCTAAACCACAATGTGAAGTTTCCAGCCCTAGACTTGGGCTCTCTTTATAGTTACACATCTATTTCTCACTTACTCTCTGATTATGAGCTTGCTCCTTCCTTTCTAGAGAGTACCTCCTTTATTCATAGGTAATCTAATGAAATACAAGGAATTATTTGGGGTTATAAAGAGTCAATATGTTAGAGTGTCAGTACCTTGCCTATCCCGATCAGCTTTCAAGGACTACTGCATCAGCTTCCTAACTTTTCTCATTATTTACCCTCTTCTTCCATCATCAGCACATTTGAACTCAGTGTCCTAGCTACCTGGGATCTCCCAGTTATCTGCATGAGGGGTATCTACTTATTCCCATGGTCACCTTCCATCCAATCCAATTTATGCACAGAATCCCTGTTCCTCCCTCACCAGGAGAACCTATCATTCCCTAAGCACTAATCCGTTTTTGGTTCCTTCACAGTTTTCAACACCATCCGAAATTATTTATGCTATCTTATTTCATTGGAATATAAGCTTTAACATAGAAATCTGGTAAGTGAATGAATGTAAACATATCCTTGTCATTTATAAAGTGTAAAGAGTGGGAAAATATCATCAGGTCCTTGAGAGCAGTGGTTTTGGACTAATTTGTTATATGTCCAGCACCAAACCTGCCCTGAGTGCCTGTTCAATAATTACCTGTTCTTCAAGGACTGCTGTTTTTCTATTCAAGCACTGAACACATCTCAGAGTAGTCCTGCAGAGGATACAAGGTCCAGACCTGCTGGAATTTCTGTGGTAAAAAGCTACCAGCCCTATCCCACACAGTAGGATTTGGAGGATTTAAGACAATCCAACATGCAACCATGGAAAACCTTGTATTGTTGTTTAGGTGCACTGCAGGCACATTGAATATGGACCCGCTAGTGTTTCACTCTCAAAAAGCCGACAGTTTTATTAAGAAGACAAGAATAATATACATTTAAGACGAAAATAGAAACTATAATTAGCCTCCAATTAAAATAAATAATTTTTTATTTATTTTTTAAATTTTTATTATTTTTTTTATAATTTTAAAATCTTTAATTCTGACATGCATTCCCAAACATGAAGACCCCTCCCACCTCCCTCCCCATAACATCTCTTTGGGTCATCCCCATGCACCAGCCCCAAGCATGCTGTATCCTGAGTCAGACATAGACTGGCGATTCGATTCTTACATGATAGTATACATGTTAGAATGCCATTCTCCCAAATCATCCCACCCTCTCCCTCTCCCTCTGAGTCCAAAAGTCCGTTATACACATCTGTGTCTTTTTCGCTGTCTTGCATACAGGGTCGTCATTGCCATCTTTTCTAAATTCCATATATATGTGTTAGTATACCGTATTGGTGTTTTTCTTTCTGGCTTACTTCACTCTGTATAATCGGCTCCAGTTTCATCCATCTCATCAGAACTGATTCAAATGAATTCTTTTTTACGGCTGAGTAATACTCCATTGTGTATATGTACCACTGCTTTCTTATCCATTCATCTGTTGATAGACATCTAGGTTGTTTCCATGTCCTGGCTATTATAAACAGTGCTGCAATGAACATTGGGGTACATGTGTCTCTTTTAATTCTGGTTCCCTCAGTGTGTATGCCCAGAAGTGGGATTGCTGGGTCATAAGGTGGTTCTATTTGCAATTTATTAAGGAATCTCCACACTGTTCTCCATAGTGGCTGTACTAGTTTGCATTCCCACCAACAGTGTAGGAGGGTTCCCTTTTCTCCACACCCTCTCCAGCATTTATTGCTTGCAGACTTTTGGATCGCAGCCATTCTGACTGGTGTGAAGTGGTACCTCATTGTGGTTTTGATTTGCATTTCTCTAATAATGAGTGATGTTGAGCATCTTTTCATGTGTTTGTTAGCCATCCGTATGTCTTCTTTGGAGAAATGTCTATTTAGTTCTTTGGCCCATTTTTTGATTGGGTCGTTTATTTTTCTGGAGTTGAGCTGCAGAAGTTGCTTGTATATTTTTGAGATTAGTTGTTTGTCTGTTGCTTCATTTGCTATTATTTTCTCCCATTCAGAAGGCTGTCTTTTCACCTTGCTTATAGTTTCCTTTGTTGTGCAGAAGCTTTTAATTTTAATTAGATCCCATTTGTTTATTTTTGCTTTTATTTCCAGAATTCTGGGAGGTGGATCATAGAGGATCCTGCTGTGATTTATGTCAGAGAGTGTTTTGCCTATGTTCTCCTCTAGGAGTTTTATAGTTTCTGGTCTTACATTTAGATCTTTAATCCATTTTGAGTTTATTTTTGTGTGCGGTGTTAGAAAGTGATCTAGTTTCATTCTTTTACAAGTGGTTGACCAGTTTTCCCAGCACCACTTGTTAAAGAGATTGTCTTTACTCCATTGTATATTCTTGCCTCCTTTGTCAAAGATAAGGTGTCCATAGGTGTGTGGATTTATCTCTGGGCTTTCTATTTTGTTCCATTGATCTATATGTCTGTCTTTGTGCCAGTACCATACAGTCTTGATGACTGTGGCTTTGTAGTAGAGCCTGAAGTCAGGCAAGTTGATTCCTCCAGTTCCATTCTTCTTTCTCAAGATTGTTTTGGCAATTCGAGGTTTTTGGTATTTCCATACAAATCTTGAAATGATTTGTTCTAGTTCTGTGAACAATATGGCTGGTAGCTTGATAGGGATTGCATTGAATTTGTAAATTGCTTTGGGTAGTATACTCATTTTCACTATATTGATTCTTCCGATCCATGAACATGGTATATTTCTCCATCTATTAGTGTCCTCTTTGATTTCTTTCATCAGTGTTTTATAGTTTTCTATATATAGGTCTTTAGTTTCTTTAGGTAGATATATTCCTAAGTATTTTATTCTTTTCGTTGCAATGGTGAATAGAATTGTTTCCTTAATTTCTTTTTCTACTTTCTCATTATTCATGCATAGGAATGCAAGGGATTTCTGTGTGTTGATTTTATATCCTTCAACTTTACTATCTTCATTGATGAGCTCTAGTAATTTTCTGGTGGAGTCTTTAGGGTTTTCTATGCAGAGGATCATGTCATTTGCAAACAGTGAGAGTTTTACTTCTTCTTTTCCAATTTGGATTCCTTTTATTTCTTTTTCTGCTCTGATTGCTATGGCCAAAACTTCCAGAACTATGTTGAATAGTAACGGTGAAAGTGGACACCCTTGTCTTATTCCTGACTTTAGGGGAAATGCTTTCAATTTTTCACCATTGAGGATAACGTTTGCTGTGGGTTTGTCATAGATAGCTTTTATTATGTTGAGGTATGTTCCTTCTATTCCTGCTTTCTGGAGAGTTTTTATCATAAATGGATGTTGAGTTTTGTCAAAGGCCTTCTCTGCATCTATTGAGATAATCATATGGTTTTTATTTTTCAATGTGTTAATGTGGTGAATTACATTGATTGATTTCCGGATATTGAAGAATCCTTGCATCCCTGGGATAAAGCCCACTTGGTCATGGTGTATGAACTTTTTAATGTGTTGTTGGATTCTGATTGCTAGAATTTTGTTGAGGATTTTTGCATCTATGTTCATCAGTGATATTGGCCTGTAGTTTTCTTTTTTTGTGACATCTTTGTCAGGTTTTGGTATTAGGGTGATGGTGGCCTCATAGAATGAGTTTGGAAGTTTACCTTCCTCTGCAATTTTCTGGAAGAGTTTGAGGAGGATAGGTGTTAGCTCTTCTCGAAATTTTTGGTAGAATTCAGCTGTGAAGCTGTCTGGACCTGGGCTTTTGTTTGCTGGAAGATTTCTGATTACAGTTTCAATTTCCGTGCTTGTGATGGGTCTGTTAAGATTTTCTATTTCTTCCTGGTTCAGTTTTGGAAAATTGTACTTTTCTAAGAATTTGTCCATTTCTTCCACATTGTCCATTTTATTGGCATACAACTGCTGATAGTAGTCTCTTATGATCCTTTGTATTTCTGTGTTGTCTGTTGTGATCTCTCCATTTTCATTTCTAATTTTATTGATTTGATTTTTCTCTCTTTGCTTCTTGATGAGTCTGGCTAATGGTTTGTCAATTTTATTTATCCTTTCAAAGAACCAGCTTTTGGCTTTGTTGATTTTTGCTATGGTCTCTTTTGTTTCTTTTGCATTTATTTCTGCCCTAATTTTTAAGATTTCTTTCCTTCTACTAACTCTGGGGTTCTCCAGTTCTTCCTTTTCTAGTTGCTTTAGGTGTAGAGTTAGGTTATTTATTTGGCTTTTTTCTTGTTTCTTGAGGTATGCCTGTAGTGCTATGAACTTTCCTCTAAGCACTGCTTTTATAGTGCCCCACAGGTTTTGGGTTGTTGTGTTTTCATTTTCATTCGTTTCTATGCATATTTTGATTTCTTTTTTGATTTCTTCTGTGATTTGTTGGTTATTCAGAAGTGTGTTGTTCAACCTCCATATGTTGGAATTTTTAATAGTTGTTCTCCTGTAATTGAGATCTAATCTTAATGCATTATGGTCAGAAAAGATGCTTGGAATGATTTCAATTTTCTTGAATTTATCAAGTTTAGATTTATGGCCCAGGATGTGATCTATCCTGGAGAAGGTTCCATGAGCACTTGAAAAAAAGGTGAAATTCATTGTTTTGGGGTGAAATGTCCTATAGATATCAATTAGGTCTAACTGATCTAATGTATCATTTAAAGTTTGCGTTTCTTTGTTAATTTTCTGTTTAGTTGATCTGTCCATAGGTGTGAGTGGGGTATTAAAGTCTCCCACTATTATTGTGTTATTGTTGATTTCCCCTTTCATACTTGTTAGCATTTGTCTTACATATTGCGGTGCTCCTATATTGGGTGCATATATATTTATAATTGCTATATCTTCTTCTTGGATTGATCCTTTGATCATTATGTAGTGGCCTTCTTTGTCTCTTGTCACAGCCTTTGTTTTAAAGTCTATTTTATCGGATATGAGTATTGCCACTCCTGCTTTCTTTTGGTCTCTATTTGCGTGGTATCTCTTTTTCCAGCCCTTCACTTTCAGTCTGTATGTGTCCCTTGTTTTGAGGTGGGTCTCTTGTAAGCAGCATATAGAGGGGTCTTGTTTTTGTGTCCATTCGGCCAGTCTTTGCCTTTTGGTTGGGGCGTTCAACCCATTTACGTTTAAGGTAATTATTGATAAGTATGATCCCATTACCATTTACTTTATTGTTTTGGGTTCGGGTTTATACACCCTTTTCGTGTTTCCTGTCTAGAGAATATCCTTTAGAATTTGTTGGAGAGCTGGTTTGGTGGTGCTGAATTCTCTCAGCTTTTGCTTGTCTGTAAAGCTTTTGATTTCTCCTTCATATTTGAATGAGATCCTTGCTGGGTACAGTAATCTGGGCTGTAAGTTATTGTCTTTCATCACTTTAAGTATGTCTTGCCATTCCCTCCTGGCCTGAAGAGTTTCTATTGAAAGATCAGCTGTTATCCTTATGCGAATCCCCTTGTGTGTTATTTGTTTTCCCCTTGCTGCTTTTAATATTTGTTCTTTGTGTTTGATCTTTGTTAATTTGATTAATATGTGTCTTGGGGTGTTTCGCCTTGGGTTTATCCTATTTGGAACTCTCTGTGTTTCTTGGACTTGGGTGATTATTTCCTTCCCCATTTTAGGGAAGTTTTCAACTATTATCTCCTCAAGGATTTTCTCATGATCTTTCTTTCTGTCTTCTTCTTCTGGGACTCCTATAATTCAAATGTTGGAGCGTTTCATATTGTCCTGGAGGTCTCTGAGATTGTCCTCATTTCTTTTAATTCGTTTTTCTTGTTTCCTCTCTGATTCATTTATTTCTACCATTCTATCTTCTATTTCACTAATCCTATCTTCTGCCTCCGTTATTCTGCTATTTGTTGCCTCCAGAGTGTTTCTGATCTCATTTATTGTGTTATTCATTATATTTTGACTCTTTTTTATTTCTTCTAGGTCCTTGTTAAACCTTTCTTGCATCTTCTCAATCCTTGTCTCTAGGCTATTTATCTGTGATTCCATTTTGATTTCAAGATTTTGGATCATTTTCACTATCAATATTCGGAATTCCTTCTCAGGTAGATTCCCTACTTCTTCCTCTTTTGTTTGGTTTGGTGGGCAACTCTCCTGTTCCTTCACCTGCTGAGAATTCCTCTGTCTCTTCATCTTGGTTATATTGCTGCGTTTGGGGTGGCCTTTTTATATTCTGGTAATTTGTGGAGTTCTCTTTATTATGGAGCTTCCTCACTTTGGGTGGGGTTCTATCAGTGGCTTGTCAGGGTTTCCTGGTAAGGGAGGCTTGTGTTGGAGTTCTGGTGGGTGGAGCTGGGTTTCTTCTCTCTGGAGTGCAGTGGAGTGACCCGTAATGGGTTATGAGACATCAAAGGTTTTGGAATAATTTTGAGCTGCCTGTATATTGAAGCTCAGGGGAGTGTTCCTGTGTTGCTGGAGAATTTGTGTGGTATGTCTTGTTTTGGAACTTGTTGGCCCTTTGGTGGAGCTTGGTTTCGGTGTAGGTATGAAGGCATTTGATGAGCTCCTATTGCTTAATGTTCCCTGAATTCAAGAGTTCTCTAATGTTTTCAGGCTTTGGATTTAAGCCTCCTGTTTCTGGTTTTCAGTTTTATTTTTACAGTAGTCTCTAGACTTCTCCATCTATTACAGCACCGATGATAAAACATCTGGGTTAAAGATGAAAAGTTTCTCCACATTGAGGGACACTCAGAGAGGTTCACTGAGTTACCAGGAGAAGAGAAGATGGAGGGAGTAGTTATAGGTGACTGGAATGAGATGTGGTGAGATCAAAAGAGGAGAGAGCAAGCTAGCCAGTAGTCACTTCCTTATGTGCGCTCTATAGTCTGGACCGCTCAGAGGTATTTACGGAGTTATACAGGGAAGAGGAGAGGGAGGAAGTAGACAGAGGTGGCCAGGAGGATAAGAGAGAGGAATGAGAAGGAGAGAGACAAATCCTGCCAGTAACCAGTTCCTTAGGTGTTCTCCACCGTCTGGAACACACAGAGATTCACAGAGTTGGATAGAGAAGAGATGGGGGAGAAAAGAGACAGAGGCCACCTGGTGGAGAAAAAGGAGAGTCCAAAGGAGGAGAGAGTGGTCAAGCCAGTAATCTCACTCTCAGGTAAACTTGGGTAGTGAAGTTTGGGTTTTTAAATGTACAAAATTGACAACAAAAACCTAAGAGCAAAGATTAAAAATCTAGAGTAGAGGTTGAATTTTCAAAAATACAATATTAAAGAAAAGAAGCAGAAGGAAAAAGGAAGAAAGAAAAAAAAGAATTATTTAAAAAAACAAAACAAAAAAACAAAGAACCACCAACAACCGTCCAAAGACTATATATGGTGTTTGCCTTAAAAAAAAAAAAAAAAAAAAGTCTTTTTTTTTAAATAGTAATAGTAGGTTATAGAAATAAAAATTAGAGGAGAAATAGAAGACTTAACAATTAAAAAAAGTTAGAAAAAAAAGAAAAAAAAAAAAACAAAACAAAACAAAAAAAAAGGAATGATTTTAAAAATAGTAAAAATATACCTGGCCCTTCTCCGATGTTGTGGGCCATGTGGGATCACTTCCAAGGTGGTTCCTCTGTTTAACTTCCTCTGTTTGCTGGTTTTTTAGGCTCACTAGTTCAGTCACGCTGTGGGGAGGGGGGATGCTGCCAACAAATAGCACTGTCGTGTGCACACAGTGTCTCAGCCCCACTTGACCTGTCGTTTCTCGCGGCGCTCAAACCGCTCCGGCTCTACGATGCTCAGCCGGGAACCGTCTGGGGCCGGCCCTAGGCTACATATACTTCCCTGGTCCAAGCCACTCAGGTTCGGCGCTCAGGCAGCCCTCAGAGGCACAGATTCGGCTGGGACTGCACTTTGTGCCCTTCCCAGGTCCGAGTAGCTCAGGAGTTTGGCAAGCTCGATTGCCGCGGCTTGTCACCTTTTCTGCTGCTGCTACTCAGTTTTCTGGGTGGACCACTGGCGCCCCCCCCCCCCCCCGTGAGGCAGATTGTGACTGTCCAGCACCCTCAGAAGTCTTAGCAAAGAAGCCTGCTTGCAGTTAGGTAAGTAAAGTCTCTCCGGGTCTGCAATTGCCCCTTTCCAGTCCTTACGGCTCTGGCTGCCTGTCCCCGGCGGGGGATGGTCTGCAGCCGTCTTTTTCCGTTCCGTCCTTTGTTCTGTGCTCGGTCCTGGCGGTGTCTTATGTTCGAGCTTTTCACGTGGTAGCTATCCCACAATCTGGTTTGCTAGCCCAAGTTATATCGTTCTGGTTGCGCGTGGGGCGTTCCTGCCCGATTCTTACAAAGCACTGCAGCCCGCGTCCCTGCCCTGCCCCCACTTCCCAGTGGTGGGTGCAGGCGTCTGTGCTGCTTTTCCACTGGGGGAGTTACTGTTGGGCTTGTAATCTCTTGGTTTTAATTATTTATTTATTTTTCCTTCCTGTTATGTTGCCCTCTGTGTTTCCAAGGCTCGCCACAGACTCGGCAGGGTGAGTGTTTCCTGGTGTTTGGAAACCTCTCTTCTTCAAATTCCCTTCCCGGGATAGGCTTCCCTTCCTGGGACAGAGCTCCCTCCCCACCTCCTTTGTCTCCTTTTTCGTCTTTTATATTTTTTCCTACCTGTTTTTGAAGACAATGGTCTGCTTTTCTGGTTGCCTAATGTCCTTTGCTAGCCTACAGAAGTTGTTTTGTGGAGTTTGCTTGGCGTTGAAATGTTCTTTTGAGGAATTTGTGAGGGAGAAAGTGGTCTTCCCGTCCTATTCCTCCACCATCTTTTTTTCCAGTCTAAATAACTTTTTTTTTAAGAACAGAAAAAAAAAAAAAGAAGAAGAAGAAATTAAGATGGCTAGGGCCATGTCCAACACAGAAAGAGCAGTAAGAGGCGTGAGCGGGAGAGAGGAGCGGTTGTGGAAGGGAGGGAAGGGGGCTGCTGGGAGCCTGCACCAGCTGCCCGCATCCACAGCTGCAGGTCCAGTGCTCCAACAGCAGGATACGCGGGGCAACAAGAAGCTCCCTGAGGAGCCACAGGCCGGGCCAGGCCTGAGGCCAGGCTATGAAGCCAGGGTAAGAGGCCTGATTGGGTCCTACTAGTCCTGGAGAAGCTACTGGAGAACCAGCACCCTCCTCCCCTGCCACTACCACCGCTGAGGCACGCCCCAATAAAGAGTGGAAGGAAAAACTGGAGGAACAATGGGCTGAGACAGCCAGTACCGGGCCATCTCCGTCTCCCTCATGTGGCATGCCTGTGACCAGACCTCGCCAGGTGACCGCGAGATATTTTACCTGCAGTATGTGGCCCCGGATGGGCTCCTGCTGGAGAAGGGCCTCTCCCAGGCCCCAGCCACCTCGCTGAGAACCTGCCGCTACCAGTGGCCGAGTGGGCGTCCCTGCTGCTCCTCCATCACCCTCTTCAGCCCTCAGAAACCTGTCCAGCGGAGGTTGGTGCTGGGTCCTTGAGCAGGACCACCTCCTGTTACCAAATTGCAAGTCCATGTGCCCAATGCACAGTGAGGTCAAACAATACTAAAACTTTGGAGTTTGGAACAGAGCAAGACTGATTACAGTTTCATGTAAGGGGGTGAGTGGTTTATGCCCAAGAACCCCATAGTCACTGAAAGCTTTCAGCACTGTCCTTTGATAGGAAAGGTGAGGGAGGGGCGTGGCTAGTTGTTGCAAACTTCTTGGTGTCAAATCCTTGTCCTGAAGTCAGTTTACGGTCAGGCAATGATGTCTGTAAATCTCTACGACATGAATGCTATTCTCTCTTCTGACAAGGAAGGGCCCAACTTGCACCCTCCAATGCCCTGGTCCTGCGAAGAGGAGGCAGATCTCAGCTGACAGTTCCTTCAGGGCCAGGTTCCCAGACCCCACCCAGCTGTCATCACTGAGGGAGCCGGGGGCCCAACCCGACTGGCCCTCTGGCTCCTCAGGCCACCCAAAGCTGGGGAGGTGGGCTCCCGCAGACTGTCACACAGGCAGGATGCCTTGCTATTAGGTCACAGAGACAGGGCTGGAAGAGAGGGTTCACCGCTTCCTCAGCCCTAGGACTGGCTAGTGAGTGGCCTGGGTGAGGGCTCTGGAGCCACACTGTAACAGAGGGCAGGGAGCGCAGCCCTCAGCAAGGCAGCCATCGCAGTGGTCATTACCTTCAGCCTGTTCCTAAGCATCGGGTCTTGCTCAGCCACTGACAGCGCAGCAGAGGGCCCCTCCCACAAGCAGCCTACAGTTGGAAAGGACAGTGAAGGGACTGAGACGACGGTGGAGTGGGAGTAGCCAGGAGGGCAGTTAGGGGAGGGGCGGGGTCTGGCGTTCTCCCCAGCGAGGCTGTGAGTGAGGTGAGGGGCGGGTCTGGCGTTCTCCCCAGCGAGGCGGGCGGTGAGGTGAGGGGCGGGGCCTGGCGGTCTCCCCAGCGAGGCGGGCGGTGAGGTGAGGGGCGGGGCCTGGCGTTCTGCCCAAGGCCCTCCAGCTCAAGCGGTCCTGGGCCCGCAGGGCCAGAGGACAAGCCGGGAGCTGTGTTCTGTAGGGTGTCAGAGGCCTCACCAAGGCCACTGGCCAGCCTTGAACCAGGCCTCAAGGAAGCGGTGAACCTCTCCCCTGTCATTGCTGGGGCTAGCTGATTAGCAGTGGCAGTCTGCCTAGGTCCCGTCTGTGTCCTCTTCTCTGTGGTAGCCTGCGGAACCTGAGGACCAGTTGGGTTGGGCATCTGGCTCCCTCAGCAATTACAGCTGGGCAGAGTCCGGGGTCCTGGCCCTGAGGGAACTGCCAACAGAGATCTGCCTCCTCTTCGCCTGGACCGGGACATTGGAGGATGAATTATGCCTTGGGATCTTACCCTTTCTGGGCATGACAAAGCATAACATTCATTTGGTAGAGATTTACAGAAACATCATTTCTTGACCATGACCTGACTTTGAGAACAAAGGATCTGACACCAACAAGTTTGCAACAACTAACGACAACCCTTCCTCCCCTCTTGCTTTTAAAAGGGCTTTGCTGAAAGCTTTAGTAACTTTGGGGGTCTTAGGGCATGAGCCACCCAACTCTTTGTATGGTCGTGTAATCAACCTTTGTCTGTTCCAAATGCCAATGGTTTAGCATTTGGCCTCACTGTGCATCAGGCACATGAACTTGTGTTTTCAGTAACTATTTATGGCGACTGCAGTAGAAGACTTGTGTCTGTGGCAGGTTGACCCTGGCTTGAGGCCACCCTTTCCCAATTTTCCAGCAGCTGCTGGAGTGCATTTTGCTCTCCGGAACTGGAAAGGACTCTCCAGGACAGGTGCCAGCTCTCCCAAAGCATGAGGCTGTTTGGAGCAGACAAATGCCCAGAGCTATAGCCCACATCTGATGTCACCTGGGGTAAGTCACTCCATCTAGTGCAGGCTGGGAATTTTCTCCACTCCGTCTGGGCTCCTTCCATTGCAGGAAGTGAGCGCCTTTGTGTCTGTTCTCCTTTGAGAGCTGAGCCACTATGTTTAGAGACCTCCATCTGGGGGCGGAAGTGGAATTTTAGACTACAGCGTTCTGATTTTCTGTCTGTGCAACTGTAGCTTATTTGTTGTTTGTGTTTGTGTGTGTGTGTGTGTGTGTATGTTTCCTGTTGAGCCACTCAGTTTGTCCTTTTGTCTGTGGGACCATGCTTATGTGTATGCTGCATGAGTGTGAATCAGTACTGGCATTGGCTAGTTGAGACTGCAGTAGATCACTTGTGCTCCGAATAATAGAGCTTGCGTGTGACAACACCAGATATTGATAGCTTATGGTGAACGATGTCGGATATGTGACCTCCGGAAAAGATTTAGCTTTAGGACCAGAGACCAGTCTTGATCACTCAGAGCTTTTGTGTGGCAGAAGTTTTATTAAAGTGAAAAAGGGACAGAGAAAGCTTCTGACATAGACATCAGAAGGGGGAACAGAGAGTGCCCTCCTCGCTAGTCTTTTAGCAAGGGAATTATATAATTTTTTATTGGTTATTACAATAAATCAAAAGAATGTCTCAACTTTGTGAAAATTTTTTCCAGACCCACCCCCACAATTTACATTTTAGGATAACAGGATTAGAACTTAACAATAGAAAGATCCTACAAGACCCACTCCCATAATTTACATTCTAAAATATCAGGATTAATTACAAGGTTTTCAGGAAGGAGAAACTGTCCTCAAGCAGGACAGATTGTTGTTATACAATCCCTCAGTTCAGTACATTCCCTCAGTCGTGTCCAACTCTGCAACCCCCTGAATCACAGCAACAGAGTCTTTTCCAATGAGTCAACTCTTCGCATGAGGTGACCAAAGTACTGGAGTTTCAGCTTTAGCATCACTCCTTCCAAAGAACACCCAGGACTGATCTCCTTTATAATGGACTGGTTGGATCTCCTTGCAGTCCAAGGGACTCTCAAGAGTCTTCTCCAACACCACAGTTCATAAGCATCAATTTTTCGGTGCTCAGCCTTCTTCACAGTCCAACTCTCAGATCCATACATGACCACAGGAAAAACCATAGCCTTGACTAGACGGACGTTTGTTGGCAAAGTATTGTCTCTTCTTTTTAATATGCTATCTAGGTTGGTCATAACTTTCCTTCCAAGGAGTAAGCGTCTTTTAAGTTCATGGCTGCTGTCACCATCTGCAGTGATTTTGGAGCTCAGAAAAATAAACTCAGCCACTGTTTCCACTGTTTCCCCATCTATTTCCCATGAAGTGATGGGACGAGATGCCATGATCTTCGTTTTCTGAATGTTGAGCTTTAAGCCAACTTTCTCACTCTCCTCTTTCACTTTCATGAAGAGACTCTTTAGTTCTTCTTCACTTTTCTGCCAAAAGGGTGGTGTCATCTGCATATCTGAGGTTATTGATATTTCTCCCGGCAATCTTGATTTCAGCTTGTATTTCTTCCAGTCCAGCGTTTCTCATGATGTACTCTGCATAGAAGTTAAATAAGCAGGGTGACAATATACAGCCTTGACGCACTCCTTTACCTATTTGGAACCAGTCTTTTGTTCCATGTCCAGTTCTAACTGTTGCTTCCTGACCTGCATACAGATTTCTCAAGAGGCAGGTCAGGTGGTCTGGTATTCCCATCTCTCTCAGAATTTTCCACAGTTTATTGTGATCCACACAGTCAAAGGTTTTGGCATAGTCAATAAAGTATAAATAGATGTTTTTCTGGAACTCCCTTGCTTTTTCGATGATCCAGCGGATTTTGCCAATTTGATCTCTGGTTCCTCTGCCTTATCTAAAACCAGCTTGAACATCAGGAAGTTCACGGTTCACGTATTGTTGAAGCCTGGCTTGGAGAATTTTCAGCATTACTTTGTTAGCATGTGAGATGAGTGCAATTGTGTGGTAGTTTGAGCATTCTTTGGCATTGCCTTTCTTTGGGATTGGAATGAAAACTGACCTTTCCCAGTCCTGTGGCCACTGCTGAGTTGTCCAAATTTGCTGGCATATTGAGTGCAGCGCTTTCACAGCATCATCTTTCAGGATTTGAAACAGCTCAACTGGAATTCCATCACCTCCACTAGCTTTGTTCATAGTGATGCTTTCTAAGGCCCACTTGACTTCACATTCCAGGATGTCTGGCTCTAGATGAGTGATCACACCATCGTGATAAACCGGGTCGTGAAGATCTTTTTTGTACAGTTCTTCCATGTATTCTTGCCACCTCTTCTTAACATCTTCTGCTTCTGTTAGGTCCAGACCATTTCTGTCCTTTATCGAGCCCATCTTTGCATGAAATGTTCCCTTGGTATCTCTAATTTTCTTGAAGAGATCTCTAGTCTTTCCCATTCTGTTCTTTTCCTCTATTTCTTTGCATTGATCACTGAAGAAGGCTTTCTTATCTCTCCTTGCTATTCTTTGGAACTCTGCGTCCAGATGCTTATATCTTTCCTTTTCTCCTTGGCTTTTCACTTCCCTTCTTTTCACAGCTATTTGTAAGGCCTCCCCAGACAGCCATTTTGCTTTTTTGCATTTCTTTTCCATGGGGATAGTCTTGATTCCTGTCTCCTGTACAATGTCATGAACCTCATGCCATAGTTCATCAGGCACTCTATCTATCAGATCTAGGCTCTTAAATCTATTTCTCACTTCCACTGTATAATCATAAGGGATTTGACTTAGGTCCTACCTAAATGGTCTAGCAGTTTTCCCTGCTTTCTTCAATTTAAGTCTGAATTTGGCAATGAGGAGTTCATGATCTGAGCCACAGTCAGCTTCCAGTCTTGTTTTTGCTGACTGTATAGAGCTTCATGACTAGATTCAGGATAGATATTTCTGGCGTTAAAGCAATGTAGATGATGCTTTTGCTCCCCTTTGTATAATTGATCCATGGATGTGCAATTCTAGACTGTGATTATTTTCTCTCAACACTTTGAGGATTTTGCTCTGCTCACTTCTGTGTTTTATTATTACTGGCAGGTTGCAGTCCATGTGTCTCCCAGTCAGCACTGAAGAAACTTAGCACAGCACTAAGTGTCTTTGGTAATGTAAAACAGTCTTATTTTAATTTTTTAAATTTCCTTATATAATAAAAAAATCTATTATTTTATATTCTGTACTTGGTAATTCCAATATTCCAAACCCCATGTTATTAATTATCTGTTGTTTCTGCTTAGCTTTGTTTAGGACAACTTTTTTTAATATATGTATATATTAATTATAATTTCTTTTTACTGATTTTACCTGCAGAAATCTTAAGGTAACCTGGAATATTGTTATAGTACTCCTCATAGTTTGATTTTGTTTCTGCCAGATAGCTAAGGTATTCACAATCCAGCACAAGGTTCTGTTAATTTATTACCTAATAATGCAAATTTCAATTACAAACTCATGTGAATTCAGAGTGGTAGTTAGAAATGCTCAGGGGACTCTCTTTTTTAAACCAGAGGTCTTTCCCCATCAAGTTGATTTACAAGAAATCTTGTGGTAGAGCCTCATTGAAAGTGTTCAGTATCTTGACTGTAGTGGTGAACAAAGGAAGCTAGAGAGGTGACAAAATGTTAACAGAGCTTACTACAAACACTCAGATTGAAGAAACACTGCATCAAGGTCAATATCCTACTTGTAATGTTAATAATATAGTTTTTTAAAATGCTACCATTAGGGGTGTATTAGTTTTCTGTTGCTGCTGTAACAAATTACCACAAATTCAATGACTTAAAACAACACAAATATATTATCTTAGTTAGAGTTCTGGAAGTTAGCAAGTAAAAATGGGTCTCTAGATAAAGGTGTCAGCAGGGCTGTGTTCATTTGAGGGACTCTAGAAAAATCTACTTTCTTGATTATTTCAATTTCTAGAAACCACCTGTATTCCTTGACGCTAACCATTTTCTTCATCTTCGATACAAACAGCGCACAGAATGTTCAAATCTCTGTCTGACTGTCAATGTTCTGCCTCCCTCTTCCAATTTTAAAGACTCTTGGAAAATCCAAACTAATGTCTCCAGCTCTAGGTCAGCCTATCTGCTACCTTACTTCCTGTTTGCCACGACTAACGGATTTATGGATTCCAGGTATTAGGATATGAAGATCTTTGGGAACTGTTACTCTGCCTGTCCCAAGAGGAATCTGGGAAAACTGAACAAAGGATCTCACTCTATTATTCCTTACAGCTGCAAGTAAATCTATAATCATTTCAATGAGTCATTAAAAATACACTTAGTGAAATGTTAACCTATTCTATATATTAACTTCATTTTGAGCTCTGTTGGTGCTTGTTTTCTCATATACACATATCTTTCACCATCCTGAGCTTTCCCTTTGCTATGGGGAAAGAAGAAGTCTTCTGCCACAGGCATCTTGCTCCTGACAGCTCTCATCATTCTTTGCAGCTCCCTCTCTCACGTACTTACAGCCTAGATCTATCAACTCTGAAGACTAGGGAAAAGTATCCTTATCTTGTGGCATTATGACCCCATATTAAACCTCCTTATCTACTGCCTATGAAATGAGGAAGCAAAAGAAGCTCTACAGTCAATAAGGAATAAGTCCTTCTTGCTTGGGCATAAACTACTAACGCTGAGTGCCAAGCATTTCCAAGTTGTGAGTGTTCTGCTACCTTTGCTGATACGACATTGGTCATAGCAAGTCACACGCTCAGATTTAAGGAGTCAGAGGAAGTGACTCCACCATTTAGTGAAAGGATCGGACACATCACCTTTAAATGCTGAGACTGCATTGAAGGAAAGAATTTTTGGTCATTTTTATAACCTACTCAACTTGCTACTGCCTGGAGTAATTACTTTTTATACCATATGATATCACTTGCATGTGGAATGTAAAATACAACAGGAATGAACATATCTACGAAAGAAAAACAGACTCACAGACATAGAGAACAGACATGACTGCCAAGGGGAAGGAATTGTAGAGAGGGGTGGATTGGGAGTTTGGGGTTAGGAGATGCAAATTATTAATATAGAGAGAATGGATGGACAACATGGTCCCACTGTATAGCACACAGAATTATATTCACTGTCCAGTGATTAAATCATAATGGAAAAGAATATGAATATATATAATTTAATCACTTCTGCTGTATACCAGAAACTAATAAAAGATTCAGTTCAGTTCAGTTGCTCAGTCATGTCTGACTGTTTGCAACCCCATGGACTGCAGCATGCCAGGCTTCCCTGGCCTTCATCAACTCCTGGAGCTTGTTCAAACTCATGTCCATGAGTCAATGATGCCATCCAGCCATCTCATCCTTGTTGTCCCCTTCTCCTCCTGCCTTCAATCTTTCCCAGCATCAGGGTATTTTCCAATGAATCAGTTCTTCATATCAGGTAGCCAAAGTATTGAAGTTTCAGCTTCAGCATCATTCCTTCCAATGAAGGACTGATTCCAATGAAGTCCTTCCAATACAACATTATAAACCAACTACACTTTAATAACATTTTAAAAATATATGTATATTTTAGCTGATCAATTCTTTCATACTGCCATAGGTATATATATATGAAATTTAATCTCTGCAAATCAATGATAATTTGCATTTTGATCATTATTGTAACACCAGTATCTAATAATGCAGGAATATATTAGGTGCCTATAAAATGTTTACTAGAAGAATGAACAGACAATGCAGAAAAAAATCCTAACTATGGTCAGTGCAATGAGAAAGAATGCTAGCTACCGTGCAGAACAGCTAATTGTTCTTGTAACATCCTATATCATAAGGGCTTCAGGGATCCAGAAACTCTCTCTAAGATGTGATCAAGGCTCAACCTAAAACTGGAAGTCAAGAATTGGCAAACATGCCTAACTTTATAGAAAAATTAGTTTAGACCAAGATGGAATAATACACAGTATCACACATAAAGGTTTTGATCAAGAGTGACCTGGAGAAAATACCTACAGAACTTAAAGAATCTATGCACCATTCCTTACATGTATTCAGTAGCTGGGGCAAAATATACTTGTTCTCCTATCCGCTGTCCACTTTCCTCTTATTCCTACCTAAAAAGAACCCATACAGAAGGTAACACATCCAATAAATAGATATTCTACTTTCCAGTTTCTGCTGTAGCTAGAATGGCATGTGTTTTAGTTAGCATTCCTGAGATAGGGCCTTGGGTAAAGGTAATGTATGTGGGGGTGTGTAGTGAAGAATTAACCTTACCTGCAGAAAGGTCTGACCTTAGCATTCACCTTGCAGGAGGGCAACTCAAAGTCCCTGAAATGCCTTCCCTAGAAGAAGCATCTTTGTTTGCCTGGAGGTTTTGAACACTGGACAGTCTTAACAATGTGACATATGATGGGAGCTTGAGATGCGCCCTATCGGTTCCGACATCCAGAGGAGACTAAAGGTATTATCGTGAAACTCCAAGAGTGATGGAGAAATGGAGGTCAGCCACATGAGCAATGGCACACAGCCCAGAAAGGAGCTGTGCACACCAGAGGCTCGGGTGAGCTGCCGGGCTGACCACACTCCATGTGTATTGCCACACGTTGACACCCAGAGGGGTGATGCATCCCTAAGAATAATGGGAGCTACAAGTTTGAAACTCTGACAGACTTTGCCCTCTATGTATCTTCCTTTGGCTTGTTACTATTTGTATCCTTTTGCTGTAGTAATACTGTAATTATATGTACAGTGCATTCCAGATGTGTTAGTTCAGGCTGTATTGCAATTTACATAGACCGAATGGCTCCTAAACAATAGAAACTTACTTGTAGCAGTTCTGGAGATTAGAAGTCTGAGATAGAGTGCCAGCAAGGTTGGAGTCTGGTGAGAGCCCTCTCCTGGGTTGCAGAAAGCCAACCTTGTGTCCTCATAGGGTAGGAAAAGAACTGGAGAACTCTCCAGGGTCTCCTTTAAGGGCGATAGACCTCTTCATTTCGTCCACATCCTCATGAGTTACCTACATCCAAAAGGCCCAACCTCCTAAACCCATCACCCTGGGGTTAAGGTTTCAAAAGAGAATTTGGTGGCTGAGAATGAAAATTCAGTCCATGACACTGAGTCATTTTAGTGAATTAGCAAAACGGAGGATGACTGTGGAGACCCCTAATGTGTAGTCAGCTACAAACGCAGATTTTAGTTTCCTGGGCTCCAAAATCAGTGGATGGTGACTGCAGCCATGAAGAGATACTTGCCACTTGAAAGAAAAGCTATGACAAACCTAAACAGCATGTTAAAAAGCGGAGACATCACTTGCCAACAAAGGTCTATCTCGTTAAAGCTAACATTTTTCCAGTAGTTGTGTACAGATGTGAGAGTTGGGCTATCAAGAAGATTGAGGGCTTAAGAATTGATGCTTTTGAACCGTGGTGTTGGAGAAGACCCTTGAGAATCCCTTGGACTGCAAGGAGATCAGACCAATCAGTCCTAAAGGAAATCAGCCCTTAATATTCATTGGAAAGACTGATACTTAAGCTGAAGCTCCCTACTTTGCCCCCCTGATGGGAAGAGCCAGCTCACTGGAAAAGACCCTGATGCTGGGAAAGATTGAGGGGAGGAGGTGAAAGGGGTGACAGAGGATGAGAATGCTTGGATGGCATCACTGACTCAATGGACACGAGTTTGAAGAAAATCTGGGAGATAGTGAAGGACAGAGAGGTCTGGTGTGCTGCAGTCCATGGGGTCACAAAGGATCAGACACGACTTAGTGACTAAACAACAACCATGAGTAACAGTGGCTCTGAGGGATGGGAGGGAAAGATGGCGGAGGAATAGGAAGGGAAGATCACTTTCTCCCTCACAAATTCCTCAAAAGAACATTTCAACGTGGAGCAAACTCCACAAAACAACTTCTGTAGGCTGGCAGAGGACATCAGGCAACCAGAAAAGCAGACCATTGTCTTCAAAAACAGGTAGGAAAAAATATAAAAGACGAAAAAGGAGACAAAGGAAGCGGGGAGGGAGCTCCATCCCGGGAAGGGAAGCCCATCCCAGGAAGGGAATTTGAAGAAGAGAGGTTTCCAAACACCAGGAAACACTCTCCCTTCCAAGTCTGTGGCGAGCCTTGGAAACACAGAGGGCAACATAACAGGAAGGAAAAATAGATAAATAATTAAAACCAACAGATTACAAGCCCAACAGTAACTCCCCCAGCGGAAAAGCAGCACAGACGCCTGCATCTGCTACTGGGAAGTGGGGGCAGGGCAGGGAAGCGTGGGAGGCGTGGGCTGCAGTGCTTTGCAAGAATCGGGCAGGAACGCCCCACGCGCAACCAGAACGACCTAACTTGGGCTAGCAAACCAGCCTGTGGGATAGCTACCACGCGAAAAGCTCGAACATAAGATACCGCCAGGACCGAGCACAGAACAAAGGACGGAACGGAAAAAGCCGGCTGCAGACCATTCCCGTCGGGGACAGGCAGCCAGAGCCATAAGGACTGGAAAGGGGCAATTGCAGACCTGGAGAGACTTTACGTACCTAACTGCAAGCAGGCTCCTTTGCTAAGACTTCTGGGGGTGCTGGACAGTCACAGTCTGCCTCACGGGGTGCGCCAGCAGTCCACCCAGAGAGCTGAGCGGCAGCGGCAGAAAAGGTGACAAGCCGCGGCGATCGTGCTCGCCAAACTCCTGAGCTACTCGGACCTGGGAAGGGCACAAAGCGCAGTCCCAGCCGCATTTGTGCCTCTGAGGGCTGCCCGAGCACTGAACCTGAGCGGCTTGGACCGGGGAAGTGCACGCAGCCTAGGGCCGGCCCCAGACGGTTCCCGGCTGAGCATCGTAGAGCCGGAGCGGTTTGTGCGCCGCGAGAAGGGACAGGTCAAGCGGGGCTGAGATACTGTGTGCACACAACAGCGCTGTTTGTTTGCAGCATCCCCCCTCCCCACAGCGCGACTGAACTAGTGAGCCTAAAAAACCAGCAAACAGAAGAAGTTAAACAGAGGAAACCACCTTGGAAGAGAGCCCACACGGCCCATAACACCAGAGAAGGGCCAGAAATATTTTTAATATTTTTAAAATCATTCCTTTTTTTTTTTTTGCTTTTTTGTTTTTTTTCTTTTTTTTCTAGCTTTTTTTAAATTGTTAAGTCTTCTATTTCTCCTCTAATTTTTATTTCTATAACCTATTATTACTATTTAAAAAAATACTTTTTTTTTAAGGCAAACACCATATATACTCTTTGAATGGTTGTTGGCGTTTTGTTTTTTTTTAAATAATTTTTTTTCTTCCTTTTTCCTTCTGCTTTTCTTTAATATTGTATCTTTGAAAATCCAACCTCTACTCTAGATTTTTAAACTTTGCTCTTAGGTTTTTGTTGTCAATTTTGTACATTTAAAAACCCAAACTTCACTACCCAAGTTTACCTGAGAGCGAGATTACTGGCTTGACCACTCTCTCCTCCTCTGGACTCTCCTTTTTCTCCACCAGGTGGCCTCTGTCTCTTTTCTCCCCCATCTCTTCTCTATCCATCTCTGTGAATCTCTGTGTATTCCAGACGGTAGAGAACACCTAAGTAACTGGTTACTGGCAGGATTTGTCTCTCTCCTTCTCATTCCTCTCTCTTATCCTCCTGGCCACCTCTGTCTACTTCCTCCCTCTCCTCTTCCCTGTATAACTCTGTAAATACCTCTGAGCGGTCCAGACTATAGAGCGCACATAAGGAAGTGACTACTGGCTAGCTTGCTCTCTCCTCTTTTGATCTCACCACATCTCATTCCAGTTACCTCTAACTAACCCTTTCCATCTTCTCTTCTCCTTGTAACTCAGTGAACCTCTCTGAGTGTCCCTCAATGTGGAGAAACTTTTCATCTTTAACCCAGATGTTTTATCATCGGTGCTGTATAGATGGAGAAGTCTAGAGGCTACTGTAAAAATAAAACTGAAAACCAGAAGCAGGAGGCTTAAATCCAAAGCCTGAAAACATTAGAGAACTCTTGAATTCAGGGAACATTAAGCAATAGGAGCTCATCAAATGCCTTCATACCTACACCGAAACCAAGCTCCACCCAAGGGCCAACAAGTTCCAAAACAAGACATACCACGCAAATTCTCCAGCAACACAGGAACACTCCCCTGAGCTTCAATATACAGGCAGCTCAAAATTATCCCAAAACCTTTGATGTCTCATAACCCATTACTGGTCACTCCACTGCACTCCAGAGAGAAGAAACCCAGCTCCACCCACCAGAACTCCAACACAAGCCTCCCTAACCAGGAAACCTTGACAAGCCACTGATACAACCCCACCCAAAGTGAGGAAGCTCCATAATAAAGAGAACTCCACAAATTACCACAATATAAAAAGGCCACCCCAAACGCAGCAATATAACCAAGATGAAGAGACAGAGGAATACTCAGCAGGCAAAGGAACAGGAGACTTGCCCACCAAACCAAACAAAAGAGGAAGAAGTAGGGAATCTACCTGAGAAGGAATTCCGAATATTGATAGTGAAAATGATCCAAAATCTTGAAATCAAAATGGAAACACAGATAAATAGCCTAGAGACAAGGATTGAGAAGATGCAAGAAAGGTTTAACAAGGACCTAGAAGAAACAAAGAGGAGTCAAAATATAATGAATAACGCAGTAAATGAGATCAGAAACACTCTGGAGGCAACAAATAGCAGAATAACGGAGGCAGAAGATAGGATTAGTGAAATAGAAGATAGAATGGTAGAAATAAATGAATCAGAGAGGAAACAAGAAAAACGAATTAAAAGAAATGAGGACAATCTCAGAGACCTCCAGGACAATATGAAATGCTCCAACATTCGAATTATAGGAGTCCCAGAAGAAGAAGACAGAAAGAAAGATCATGAGAAAATCCTTGAGGAGATAATAGTTGAAAACTTCCCTAAAATGGGGAAGGAAATAATCACCCAAGTCCAAGAAACACAGAGAGTTCCAAATAGGATAAACCCAAGGCGAAACACCCCAAGACACATATTAATCAAATTAACAAAGATCAAACACAAAGAACAAATATTAAAAGCAGCAAGGGAAAAACAACAAATAACACACAAGGGGATTCCCATAAGGATAACAGCTGATCTTTCAGTAGAAACTCTTCAGGCCAGAAGGGAATGGCAAGACATACTTAAAGTGATGAAAGACAATAACCTACAGCCCAGATTACTGTACCCAGCAAGGATCTCATTCAAATACGAAGGAGAAATCAAAAGCTTTACAGACAAGCAAAAGCTGAGAGAATTCAGCACCACCAAACCAGCTCTCCAACAAATTCTAAAGGATATCCTCTAGACAGGAAACACGAAAAGGGTGTATAAACCCGAACCCAAAACAATAAAGCAAATGGTAATGGGATCATACTTATCAATAATTACCTTAGACGTAAATGGGTTGAACGCCCCAACCAAAAGGCAAAGACTGGCCGAATGGATACAAAAACAAGACCCCTCTACATGCTGCTTACAAGAGACCCACCTCAAAACAAGGGACACATACAGACTGAAAGTGAAGGGCTGGAAAAAGAGATACCACGCAAATAGAGACCAAAAGAAAGCAGGAGTGGCAATACTCATATCCGATAAAATAGACTTTAAAACAAAGGCTGTGACAAGAGACAAAGAAAGCCACTACATAATGATCAAAGGAACAATCCAAGAAGAAGATATAACAATTATAAATATATATGCACCCAATATAGGAGCACCACAATATGTAAGACAAATGCTAACAAGTATGAAAGGGGAAATCAACAATAACACAATAATAGTGGGAGACTTTAATACCCCACTCACACCTATGGACAGATCAACTAAACAGAAAATTAACAAAGAAACGCAAACTTTAAATGATACATTAGATCCGTTAGACCTAATTGATATCTATAGGACATTTCACCCCAAAACAATGAATTTCACCTTTTTTTCAAGTGCTCATGGAACCTTCTCCAGGATAGATCACATCCTGGGCCATAAATCTAAACTTGATAAATTCAAAAAAATCGAAATCATTCCAAGCATCTTTTCTGACCATAATGCATTAAGATTAGATCTCAATTACAGGAGAAAAACTATTAACAATCCCAACATATGGAGGTTGAACAACACACTTCTGAATAACCAACAAATCACAGAAGAAATCAAAAAAGAAATCAAAATATGCATAGAAACGAATGAAAATGAAAACACAACAACCCCAAACCTGTGGAACACTATAAAAGCAGTGCTAAGAGGAAAGTTCATAGCAATACAGGCATACCTCAAGAAACAAGAAAAAGCGAAATAAATAACCTAACTCTACAACTAAAGCAACTAGAAAAGGAAGAGTTGGAGAACCCCAGAGTTAGTAGAAGGAAAGAAATCTTAAAAATTAGGGCAGAAATAAATGCAAAAGAAACAAAAGAGACCATAGCAAAAATCAACAAAGCCAAAAGCTGGTTCTTTGAAAGGATAAATAAAATTGACAAACCATTAGCCAGACTCATCAAGAAGCAAAGAGAGAAAAATCAAATCAATAAAATTAGAAATGAAAATGGAGAGATCACAACAGACAACACAGAAATACAAAGGATCATAAGAGACTACTATCAGCAGTTGTATGCCAATAAAATGGACAATGTGGAAGAAATGGACAAATTCTTAGAAAAGTACAATTTCCCAAAACTGAACCAAGAAGAAATAGAAAATCTTAACAGACCCATCACAAGCACAGAAATTGAAACTGTAATCAGAAATCTTCCAGCAAACAAAAGCCCAGGTCCAGACAGCTTCACAGCTGAATTCTACCAAAAATTTCGAGAAGAGATAACACCTATCCTTCTCAAACTCTTCCAGAAAATTGCAGAGGAAGGTAAACTTCCAAACTCATTCTATGAGGCCACCATCACCCTAATACCAAAACCTGACAAAGATGTCACAAAACAAGAAAACTACAGGCCAATATCACTGATGAACATAGATGCAAAAATCCTCAACAAAATTCTAGCAATCAGAATCCAACAACACATTAAAAAGATCATACACCATGACCAAGTGGGCTTTATCCCAGGGATGCAAGGATTCTTCAATATCCGCAAATCAATCAATGTAATTCACCACATTAACACATTGAAAAATAAAAACCATATGATTATCTCAATAGATGCAGAGAAGGCCTTTGACAAAATTCAACATCCATTTATGATAAAAACTCTCCAGAAAGCAGGAATAGAAGGAACATACCTCAACATAATAAAAGCTATCTATGACAAACCCACAGCAAACATTATCCTCAATGGTGAAAAATTGAAAGCATTTCCCCTAAAGTCAGGAACAAGACAAGGGTGTCCACTTTCACTGCTACTATTCAACATAGTTCTGGAAGTTTTGGCCACAGCAATCAGAGCAGAAAAAGAAATAAAAGGAATCCAAATTGGAAAAGAAGAAGTAAAACTCTCACTGTTTGCAGATGACATGATCCTCTACATGGAAAACCCTAAAGACTCCACCACAAAATTACTAGAGCTCATCAATGAATATAGTAAAGTTGCAGGATATAAAATAAACACACAGAAATCCCTTGCATTCCTATACACGAATAATGAGAAAGTAGAAAAAGAAATTAAGGAAACAATTCCATTCACCATTGCAACCAAAAGAATAAAATACTTAGGAATATATCTACCTAAAGAAACTAAAGACCTATATATAGAAAACTATAAAACACTGATGAAAGAAATCAAAGAGGACACTAATAGATAGAGAAATATACCATGTTCATGGATCGGAAGAATCAATATAGTGAAAATGAGTATACTACCCAAAGCAACTTACAAATTCAATGCAATCCCTATCAAGCTACCAGCCACATTTTTCACAGAACTAGAACAAATGGGATGATTTGGGAGAATGACATTCTAACATGTATACTATCATGTAAGAATTGAATCGCCAGTCTATGTCTGACGCAGGATGCAGCATGCTAGGGGCTGGTGCATGGGGATGACCCAGAGAGATGTTATGGGGAGGGAGGTGGGAGGCGGGTTCATGTTTGGGAACGCATGTAAGAATTAAAGATTTTAAAGTTTAAAAAATAAAAAACTAAAAAAAAAAAAAGAGTGGCTCTGAGGACCCTCGACCTTTTGGCTGTTGTCTGAACTGACGGCCGTCCTACAAGGACAGTTCCTCCTACTATGCAGTGTACTGAACTTTTGGGAGAGAACTGTCCAAGCAGCACAGGAGAGAGCAAGAAGAATGATATACAGAATGAGCAAAGCACGGAAAGGATGAATATATCAGCTGTCTGACACCCAGGAGACTGCAACTCAGTGACACGAGGGATTTCACTGAACTGTATAACATGTCCCAGACACCTGACCCCTGGAGAACCAGAGCATCAGAGAGCTGTTCCCTTCTCCTCCCCAACTGCTTGGTGGTCACTCGATGTCTTCCGCAGCGTATGAGACATTCCTGAGGCAGAGAAGCAGACACACACCGTGGGAAACCTGCCGCTAGTAACGCCGGCAGAGCTGTAGACCGCAGGTGCACTGAAAGCGAGTAACGGAGGACGTGTGGGGCAGGACAGAGGCAGGGCTCTGTGCGGTGTAAGCAGAAGTCTGCTGGGCTTGGGGAAAGCTTTTGTCTTCCTGACCAAGAGTGTGGATGCAGTGGTCACCCTACCCTCCGGGATCCTTTTTCCTGATTTGAGAAGTGTAGTGTTTAGCACTAGAGCAAACAGGTTAGACTGTGAGGCAACCAGCATGTGGAAGGGACTGAGAAAATCACAAAATGTGAACCTTGACTCCCAAACTGTTACTATGAAGGAAAAACGAGTCTTTGTTGCAAAAGCAACAGCCAAAAATAAGTTGGATTTTGGTCTACTCAAAATGAGGAATATTGAATGTCAGTTCACCAGCCTTTGCCAATCACTTTCCTTCAACAAGAAGTTACAGACTCATTGAATCTAACTTTCTTCTTTCACTGATTAAAGATTTAACCCTAGCAGCCTGATAGCCAAGGACTACTCAAAATCTCTTATTCCACAGACTGTTAACTGAAGTATTCTCATGGTGCAAAGTGTAACCAAAAGAAAGAGTGTCTTTATCCAGGGCTCATTTTAAAATGTTAACATTATTAGAAAGAAAGAGATTAGAGTCAGTTTTTCCTTCAAATAAAAAACAATGGTCAAAGTGGTAATATAAAAAATGTATTCAAATAGTAGTAACTCTGTCTGATTATAAATTTATATTAATTTGGGCTTTCTTTTTTCCAGATAGCTCTATTTTTTTCTGATTTTGGTAATGAGACCAGTTTTCTAGAAGTGAACGCATATTCTTAGGCATAATAAAAATTGTTCAACATGACTCATAACAAAAAAAATTTTAAGAAATTGTTCTGTAACAAGACAACACACAAAGAAAAGTCCCCAATGACAGTAACATGATTAAATGTATGTTCTCTAGAGAAAGCTTAAATGTTCTTCAGCAGAAATAACTACTGAACATTGTTTATTCTGATTCCATTACAGCCCCTGGAAGCTCAGGCTCTCAAGGGAGCAAGTATTGATCCCTTAGGCTTCAGCTTTAAACTCCCCAGTTAGAAGGAAGCACACAGAGACCTTGGTGGGCAATCAGCCTGTACCAGTTGCAGAACGAGAATCTGGATGAAACTCTCATGTAAGTAGACCAGAGCACAGCCCATTTTTCAAATAGTCATGTATCATGCCAGTGTGTGCTGGAAATGGTGGAACAAAAGGGTCAAAGTTCTAGTAAGTTTCACCGTGAGACCTAGAATAAAGGCTTCATCCCTGATGACGCAGTGGAAATGGAGAAAGGGAACTTCAAACTGGGCTGAGTGATGTCTGAAGATAGGACTGAACATTGACTGAAAGATTTAATGAATGAATGAATGATTAGTAGTCAGCAATACAGGACTTCAGTGTGTTATTTGCATGTGTTATGACCAGTTTTGAGTGTTCATTCAATGGCTGGCCCTGTGCTGGAGAGTTTGTATAAACCACATCACTTTAAGTCACATTCATCATGTAAAACAAAGTTATTTTAAAATGAAAAAGTGCTGAACTTTAAAGACCTCCTCTATCTACTCCCATGCCCAAGGATAACAATTTAAAGTTTGGCATGAATCCTTCCAGAGCTTTTTCATGGGTAAATAAAGAAAATTAGCTAAAGGAGGGTGAGTTCAAAACAAAAAAGTATTATTTTAAGAGAGTCCAGATTTACATACTATTCTGCAACCTGGTTTGTTCATTTGGCAATCTGATGTGAACACCTTTCCATAAGAGTATGTATTTATCTCATGCTTCTTGGGCTATATATTGATTCATGAAAGAAAAAGTGAAAGTGTTCATCATTCTGTCGTGTCTGACTCTTTGTGACCCGATGGACTGTGGCCTGCCTGGCTCCTTGTTCATGCAATTCTGCAGGCAAGAATACTGGAGTGGGTTGCCAAACCCCTCTCCAGGTGATCTTCCCAACCCAAGGACTGAACCTGGGTCTCCTGCATTGCAGACAGATTCTTTACTGTCTGAGCCACAAGGGAAACCCATGATTCATGGCATGAATCTATTCTGATTTATTTAACTCTGTTTCCAAACTTTTGCTGTTGTACATGGTGTCGCAATGAGCCTCATACCTTATAAGTAATTCTGTGATCCCAATTTTATATAAGGTAAAACTGAGGCTGGGGGGTAGAGTTACATCACTTTTCTCTGTGAAGCTGCAGGACTGGAGTTCAAACTCAGGTCCTTTCTACTGCATAGTCCTGAATGCAAATGAAGCTGCAAAGCAGCAGGTCTCAGAACAGGTGAAGCAAGTTCAAAGACTTAGGTTCTATGTGTTTGTGTGTGTGTGTGTGTGTGCCTTTGTACTGATTTTTACATAACTTGAAAAATGCCGTGGCATACTTTTTATTTGAAATTCAAAATGATTAACACAGCAAGTGTCATTATCTCATCAAGATTCTAGTTAAGTGGACTTATGATCAATGTTAGCTTCCTCTGACAAGTGCTTTCACCTACCAGATGGAAGCCTCCTTGACAGTGCTGCATTTAGTTTATTTCACAGTAAATTTACCTGAGGAGACAACTCACATACTTATTGGCCTTTAGCTCTCACTCAGTGTTGAAAGGAGAGAGTTTTTTCTTGTTCCTTCACTGCAGAGTTATCCCACTGTGTTCATTTCTCAAGATGTTTGAAACAGCCAGATTGTTGACATCAGGCACAGGGTTCGGTTTGCTACACTCCATCCCCGTCACTAAAGGCCCCTTCTTATCCCAAACTGACCACCGCATCTGTGGAGGCACAGCTCTGTCTGGAGTTACTGACTCCATAGGAAGGAGCCCTCTACTGATGTATGGGGATGTGCGGTTTTTGTGAGGAACTTCTGTCATTGCACAATATTTAAGGTGCATAAAGACATATTTAAAATAATATAACAAGCATTCATATAGTTCAGTTCAGTTCAGTCACTCAGTTGTGTCCAGCTCTTTGCGGCCCCACAGACTGCAGCACGCCAGGCCTCCCTGTCTATCACCAACTCCCGTAGCTTGCTCAAACTCATGTCCATTGAGTCAGTGATGCCATCCAACCATCCCATCCTCTGTCATCCCCTTCTCCTCCTGCCTTCAGTCTTTCCCAGCATCAGGGTTTTTTCAAATGAGTTATTCATGTAGCCACCATCTAACTTTGGCAACTTGCTTTTTATTACTCAGAAATAAAAAGCTGAAGCTAAAATGCCTCTTGATGAAAGTGAAAGAGGAGAGTAAAAAAGTTGGCTTAAAGCTCAACATTCAGAAAATGAAGATCATGGCATCCGGTCCCATCCCGGATTTATTTTTCCCGAATTCAAGAATGCTGCTATGAACATTCTTCTGTGTATGCATTCATATGTACAGGTCTGAAGTGAAGTGAAGTGAAGCGAAGAGAAGTGAAGTCACTCAGTCGTGTCTGATTCTTTGTGGCCCCGTAGACTGTAGCCTACCAGGCTTCTCTGTCCATGGGATTTTCCAGGCAAGAGTACTGGAGTGGGTTACCATTTCCTTCTCCAGAGGATCTTCCCAACCCAGGATCGAACCCTGGTCTCCCACATTGTAGGCAGATGCTTTACCATCTGAGCCACCAAGGAAGCCCTATTTACAGGTCTCAGTTCAGTTCAGTTCAGTTTAGTTGCTCAGTCGTGTCCGACTCTTTGCGACCCCGTGAAAAGCAGCATGCCAGGCCTCCCTGTCCATCACCATCTCCTGGAGTTCACTCAGACTCACATCCATCGAGTCCATGATGCCATCCAGCCATCTCATCCTCGGTCGTCCCCTTCTTCTCCTGCCCCCAATCCCTCCCAGCATCACAGTCTTTTCCAATGAGTCAACTGTTCGCATGAGGTGGCCAAAGTACTGGAGTTTCAGCTTTAGCATCATTCCTTCCAAAGAAATCCCAGGGTTGATCTCCTTCAGAATGGACTGGTTGGATCTCCTTGCAGTCCAAGGGACTCTCAAGAGTCTTCTCCAATGCCACAGTTCAAAAGCATCAATTCTTTGGTGCTCAGCCTTCTTCACAGTCCAACTCTCACATCCATACATGACCACAGGAAAAATCATAGCCTTGACTAGAAGGACCTTAGTCAGCAAAGTAATGTCTCTGCTTTTGCATATGCTATCCAGGTTGGTCATAACTTTTCTTCCAAGGAGTAAGTGTCTTTTAATTTCATGGCTGCAATCACCATCTGCAGTGATTTTGGAACCCAAAAAAATAACGTCTGACACTGTTTCCCCATCTATTTCCCATGAAGTGATGGGACCGGATGACATGATCTTTGTTTTCTGAATGTTGAGCTTTAAGCCAACTTTTTCACTCTCCACTTTCACTTTCATCAAGACGCTTTTTAGCTCCTCTTCACTTTCTGCCATAAGGGTGGTGTCATCTGCATATCTGAGGTTATTGATATTTCTCCCAGCAATCTTGATTCCAGCTTGTGCTTCTTCCAGTCCAGCATTTCTCATGATGTACTCTGCATAGAAGTTAAATAAGCAGGGTGACAATATACAGCCTCGATGTACTCCTTTTCCTATTTGGAACCAGTCTGTTGTTCCATGTCCAGTTCTAACTGTTGCTTCCTGACCTGCATACAGATTTCTCAAGAGGCAGTTTAAGTGGTCTGGTATTCCCATCTCTTGAAGAATTTTCCACAGTTGATTGTGTCCACACAGTCAAAGGCTTTGGTATCGTCAATAAAGCAGAAATAGATGTTTTTCTGGAACTCTCTTGCTTTTTCCATGATCCAGCAGATGTTGGCAATTTGATCTCTGGTTCCTCTGCCTTTTCTAAAACCAGCTTGAACATCAGGGTGTTGACGGTTCACGTAATGCTGAAGCCTGGCTTAGAGAATTTTGAGAATTACTTTACTAGCATATGAGATGCGTGCAATTGTGCGGTAGTTTGAGCATTCTTTGGCATTGACTTTCTTTGGGATTGGAATGAAAACTGACCTTTTCCAGTCCTGTGGCCACTGCTGAGTTTTCCAAATTTGCTGGCATATTGAGTACAGCACTTTCACAGCATCATCTTTCAGGATTTGAAACAGCTCAACTGGAATTCCATCACCTCCACTATCTTTGTTCTTAGTGATGCTTTCTAAGGCCCACTAATGTGCCTATATATCTTCGTTTTTGTAGTCATTAATTCATCTAGAATATGTACTTCGTGTGTGTGTGTGAGTTAAGTTTTATTTGAGGCAAAATAAGGGCTGCAGTCCTGGAGACAGCACCTTAGATAGTTCTGAGAAGCTGCTCCGAAGAGGTAGTGGGGGAAGCTCAACTTTATAAGAGGTTTTCTGCTTGTCACAAGGAGCTGATGTCATCACAAAGGGATTTAGTGCTTTCCTAGATATGAGGAGATGCAAGGATTCAGATCATGAAATCAGTTCCTTAAAATATCTATCTACCTGAAGACCTGTTCTACCAGTCTTCCTGGAGCACAAAATGCCTGTGCCTCCACCCTGAACTCCCTTCCGGGCACGTCCAAGGTCAACAGCTGCAGGAGCACAGGATTCAATCTGCGGAAATTGTGGAGGCAGATGGCAAATGCCCTTGGCATTGTTGTTCGGTCACTGGCAAATGCCCTTGGCAGTGCCAGTTTGTAGTTGACGGGTTCCCCAAATGGCCATAAACTCAACCGTACTTTGGGAGGCATTCCATGACCATCCACCCGCATTGCTAAGGCTCTCTCCTAGTTCCAGAGCAGAGTTTGCTGGTAGACCACTGAGTGCGCTGTTACTGGGCTCAGCCTCACAGTTAAAGTTCTCTGGACACATGTCTGCTGTGGTCCAGGAAGGCTTCCCTCTTATTGCGTCTTCCCATAACTGGAGTGACACCATTACAGTCATTGATCACTACAGAGCTATATTCATCAACTGCTGCAAGCTGCCTAGTCATCATTACTTTCATTGGAGGCTCAGTTACATATTTGGTGCAAAGTATGTACTTATAATGGAAATTATGGACCAAAGGGAGGTATGTGTTTAATTTTATTAATATTTCCAAACTTGTCTCCAATGTGACTATCCTAATTCACCTTCACATCAGAAATATGTGATTTACATTCTCACCTCAACTTCGCACTTTAGACTGAGAAGTGTAAAATTCTACTTCAAGGCAGTACTAATATACACATATCTGATTACTGGTGAGTTGTTATATGTGATATTTTCCTATTTGCCATATAAGTTTCCCTTTTACAATTGTCCTGATTATATCATTTGTGAATTTTTCCCATGGGACAATTTATAGAAATTACTTACACTGGATACCAATTCTTTGATATTTGTATGTGTTTCAAACAAATTTACATAAATAAATATTAGAATTAATCATTTCAAAAATGTTTGGTAGAAGTTACCTATAATATACTGGATCTATTATCTATAAACTTTTAATAAAAGTCAAATCACATAATGGTTTTAAAATATTTAAATATTTTGCACATACACACAGAGTGAGACACACAATGACTACTATTACTCTATCCTGTTTTCCTGCTTCCTCTTTAGAAAAATAAATACTGAGAAACACGAATAAGATTTATCAAATTATACATAGGATATAAAATGTGATGTGCCATAAACACCATATGCCAGCAACCTAAAATGAAAAAAGTTTCATTATTGCATTTTACTATCCTGGGGAAATGAACTGGGAAATTAAGTTTATTTTTCAAACGAACAAGCATAAGGCAAATAAATGAAGACTCGTTATTTTACATTTAAGAATTTCTATTTTCTAAAGGATAAGCAAAATTAATAGATGATAGAACGTGAGAAAAATTTTCAGGCAAAAACTGACAAGATATTCAAATCTTAGATAAACAAAGAACATATAAAATCAATCAATAGAAGGATTTATAAATAATATAAATAGGCAATTTACAAAACAATAGAACCCCCAAAGTCTAAGAAGAATATTAGACAATAATCAAATTTTTGTAATTAACGGGGACAAATGAATAAAAATGAGACAACACTTTGTACCTATTTTCCTGGCAGAAAAACATTAGGAAAATAACAAATTTTCACTAGGAAGTGAGGACATGGGAATCCCCATGCATGGATAGTATGACTGTACATTGGGACATCCATTATAGAAAGTGATCTGGAAAACCTTGACTAATTTAAATATGAGTATACCTCCAGATCAAAAAATTTTTCTCTAGGAATACATCCTACAAAAATTTCATGCTGGGTTATTTGGAGTGGAGACAAGTTGTAGGCAGTCTGCTATCCATCACTAGGAAAGCACACTGGTAAATTAGGATGGATGGACACCACGGAGCAGTGCTACTCAATGTGTGGTCCACGGACCAGCACCCTTCCTTGGACACTCTGTTTCTAGTCTGTGATGGGGCCACTACTGAAAGTGAGACCGGGCACTTAAATGATCACAAAATGTTCACAATGCTGAGAGTTTCTCATTGTTTTTTACAAAAGTAAAGGATCACAACAGATTGGAACTTTTATAAAGAAATAAATCCTTTACCAACCATAAATACTGTGATAAACACTTCCATAAGGAACTCTACAATTTCACTGAGACCATCATAGCAGGGAAGATCTGTTAAGGAAAGGAAAAGGATACAAGGAAAAATACGAAGATGAGTGTAAACAAGATCTTATAGAATTCTATGGATTTCAAATACAATGATTAGTAATTAAACCAATTAGAATTTCTAATTAAAGTGTGTGAGCATGCTTGCATGCTCGGTTGATTCAGTCACGTCTGACTCTTTGTGACCCATGGACTGTAGCCCACTGGGCATCTCTGTCCATGGGATTCCCCAGAAAAAAACTGGAGTGGGTTGCTATGCCTTCCTCCAGGGGAGTTGAACCCATGTCTCCTGTGTTTCCTGCATTGCAGGCTGATTCTTTACCCACTGAGCAAGCTGGGAATCCCAATTAAAGTATAGGGAGCATAAAAGAAAGAATGATTAGAGTATTTCTTTATGTATATCTCATTTGTTCCTGGATTGATATACTTATGAAATACCCATCACTCTGCACTTTGAGAACACAGATGCTCTTTGGTCCACAACAACATCCCCAAACTAAAAATATCTCAGTCAAATATCAAGGTTCAACCTTTAAATATCTAAATCAATTATGTCATGGAAATTATTCTCTGACCCTACTGTGAAGTTATATATTGTACTATTTCCAGTTCTAGAATTTAAGAATCACAATAGTCAGTTTTCTCTGCTGTTTCTTTGCAACTTTTCAGCTGATAATCGTTACAAGCCATGGGACCAAAAAAATGGCACTGAAGTAACTGAATTCATTCTCCTGGGATTCGCTGGTCAGCATAAGTCTTGGCATGTCTTTTTCACAGTATTTCTAGTGATCTATGTGACCACCCTAGTGGGTAACATTGGCATGATCCTACTCATCAAGACTGACTCTTCCCTTCACACCCCCATGTACTTTTTCCTCCAAAACTTGGCTTTTGTTGATCTCTGTTATGCCACTGCTATCACTCCGAAGATGTTGCATAATTTGATGAGCACCAAAAATTCCATCTCATTCTTTGGATGTACGGTGCAACTGCTAGTCTATGGTACCTTTGTAACAAGTGATTGCTATATCCTGGCGGCTATGGCAGTGGACCGTTATGTGGCCATCTGTAACCCACTTCGCTATGCAACTGTCATGTCCCAGAGAGTCTGCAGTCAACTCTTAGCTGGTTCATACTTCATGGGTTTCCTGAATGCTTCTGTCAATGTAGGTTTTACTTTCTCACTGACGTTTTGCAAGTCCAATAAAATTAACCACTTTTTCTGTGATGAGCCCCCAATTCTGGCCCTCTCATGCTCTGATATTTACTTCAGCATCATGGTACTAGCAGCCTTTGTGGGGTTTAACTTGACATTCACTATATTGGTCATCATCTTTTCCTACATGTTTATCTTGTCTGCCATCCTAAAGATCTCTTCTGCTGCAGGAAGGAAAAAAGCCTTCTCCACCTGTGCCTCCCACCTGACAGCTGTCACCATTTTCTATGGAACACTCTCTTATATGTATCTGCACCGTGGTACCATAGAGTCTCAAGAGCAAGAAAAAATGGCTTCCATTTTTTATGGGGTTGTGGTTCCCATGTTAAACCCTCTCATCTACAGTCTGAGAAACCAAGACGTAAGAGAAGCCCTAAAAGAGGTTGGAAAAAAGTGTTTCTAGACTGAACTCAGCCAGTCCAGGTGTGATGCAGGATACAGGATGCTTGGGGCTGGTGCACTGGGATGACCCAGAGGGATGGTACGGGGAGGGAGGCGGGAGGGAGGTTCAGGATGGGGAACACATGTACACCCATGGCAGATTCATGTTGATGTATGGCAAAACCAATACAATATTGTAAAGTAATTATCCTCCAATTAAAATAAATAAATTTAAATTTTAAAAAAACAAGCAAGGAACAATTCTCTCTCATTTTTCAACAGCAGAAGGTGTTTCAAATATTTGTGAATTCCAAGTGAAGTGAAAGTCACTCAGTCGTGCTGACTCTTTGTGATCCCATGGACTATACAGTCCATAGAATTCTCCAGGTCAGAATACTGGAGTGGGTGCCATTCCTTTTCCAGGGGATCTTCCCAACCCAGGGATCCAACCGAGGTCTCCCACATTGCAGGTGCTTTCTTTACCTTCTGAGCCCACCAGGGAAGCCCAAAAATACTGGAGTAGGTAGCTTGTCCCTTCTCCAGTGGATCTTCCCAACCCAGAAATAGAACCGGGGTCTTCTGCATTGAAGGAGGATTCTTTACCAGCTGAGCTACCAGGAAAGCCAATGAGTTCCAAAGGCATTCTTTAATTATATCAATAGATCTGAACTTTAATGAAAACATCTGAAGTGATTAAATAATTTTCTGTCGAGAGCTGCATTAGGCATTACCGACAAAGTGGAAGCATGGCCCCAACCCCTCTCTCTTTGTCCCTCAGGCATGGACCTGGGATGAAGGAGTTAGGTAGACCTTGTGATTCTGACTTGTTTTTTCCTCTCCTCTACTGAGTTGATTGAAAAGGAATATTAAGGTGCTCATTGTTCTTGAGAGGAGCATGAGAAGGCACAAAGCCTTCTGCAGCTGTGCTCAGAGAATAATTCATAAAGTTAATCATTGACATTTGTTTAAGGACTTTTACAAAAGAGTGTTCCAGGATGAGCACAGAGGCTAAAGCTTGAAGACATGGGAGGGATTGCTATCTGAAGCCTATTTGTGAGGAAAATGTTTATGGCAAAGGAGTTTACTGAATTTAGGGCTTAGAAATAATTAAAATAGTTAGAAGTAAAAGATTTAAGGAATGTTGTAATGTTAGCATGTTTTACTATAGCTTAAAGAGGTTAGGAATTTTAGAGATACTGGTCTCATCACTTCATGGGAAATAGATGGGGAAACAGTGGAAACAGTGTCAGACTTTATTTTTGAGGGGCTCCAAAATCACTGCAGATGGTGATTGCAGCCATGAAATTAAAAGACACTTACTCCTTGGAAGAAAAGTTATGACCAACCTAGATAGCATATTCAAAAGCAGAGACATTACTTTGCCAACAAAGGTCCATCTAATCAAGGCTATGGTTTTTCCTGTGGTCATGTATGGATGTGAGAGTTGGACTGTGAAGAAAGCTGAGCACTGAAGAACTGATGCTTTTGAACTGTGGTGTTGGAGAAGACTCTTGAGAGTCCCTTGGACTGCAAGGAGATCCAACCAGTCCATTCTGAAGGAGATCAACCCTGGGATTTCTTTGGAAGGAACGATGCTAAAGCTGAAACTCCAGTCCTTTGGCCACCTCATGTGAAGAGTTGACTCATTGGAAAAGACTGTAATGCTGGGAGGGATTTGGGGCAGGAGGAGAAGAGGACGACTGAGGATGAGATGGCTGGATGGCATCACTGACTCAATGGACGTGAGTCTGTGTGAACTCCGGGAGTTGGTGATGGACAGGGAGGCCTGGCCTGCTGTGATTCATAGGGTCGCAAAGAGTCAGACACGACTGAGCAACTGAACTGAACTGAACTGAACTGAACTGAACTGAACTGAATAGCTAGAAGCGTTGTTAAGAGATAGTGAGCTCAAGATGTTAGGGGCAAACAGGATTTAGAAAGATAAGAAATAAACTGAGGAATGTAGCATGAGTTAAAATATAATCACAAGCTAACTATAGGACACATAAGAGGAAGTACATAATAGGTGGTAAAGCTGATTCCAAGAGAATCAATGAAGCAGGAACTCTGAAGGGCAACAGTGATTTATGGAGATGATAAACCTGGGTGAGGGGGAACTGAAAATGTCAAACCTCTGACCTAATGCTTTTGTAAAAGTATAAAAGAAAATCTTAAACTTGAAATAAATGCACAGTCCAAGAAAATTGATAGGCTGCATCATTGCTCACCGACACCATCCCTCCCTTCAGGTTGAATCCCTGGCTGCTGGAGTTGGACTCCGGCAATGTTCTAATTCATATGTTTCTTTAAAAGGAAGTGTCTGAAAACATCTTTGCTACTCCTTTTGAACCTTTTGATGAGCCCTTTTTTCAAACACCTGCCCTTAACAATAAGAAAGTAGAGTGTATAAAATTTTTTAAATACCCTCTATATGTATAATATAAAAAGTCTCAGGACAAAAATCTTTTTTGGTGTCTGGTACTATTACTCTCGCTGTAAGTCTATAGCTAAGCTATTTTACTTTTATAAAGAATAATTGAAAGTGCCATTTTTGGAGAAAACATGCAGAAAGGAAAGGGGGAAAACCACTTCAGTGAGTCTGCATACATATGCAGACATTATGGAGTAGTATCTGTCCTTTCTGTGTATGTGTTCTAACCAGCTAGAAAGCTGACACAGGCGTCAGACAAATGCAGATTATATAAATTCATTTTGGTAAAATTGTATTTTAAATATAACATGAATCTCCAGCAATACCATCTTGCACATGTGTAAAATGCAGTGCAGAATTTGGTGCTACAGAATGGACTCATTTACCCAAAAGTGAGGCCTTGAGGTTGGAGAAGTTGAGGTTGAACAGAGAAAGTTATACCTGAGCTTGAACCTGAGGGGAGAAAAAAATTAATTACACACCCATCCTGTTGACAAGCATGTTTAAAAAAAAAAAAAAAGACTGAGATCACGTATTATACTTCTTTCAATCTCATTTGTCAGTTAAACCATGGGATGTTGTAATTGAGAGGATTGGCAGGATGAGAGTTCACTGCCTTCTTCAATGTTTCCAGAAGTTCCAAATTGTGGACTGAATTATGAGTATAGAAGCATAGAGATATGGATCCAATTGTAACACAAACAGTATCAAAAGAAACCAGATGATACCAGCCCATGCAACAGGGTGCATTTTTCTGCACTCTGGGAGAGAAAGCCAAAAATTATGAAACTCTGAAACTCCGAAACTCCAATACTTTGGCCACCTGCTGTGAAGAGCTGATTCATTTGAAAAGATCCTGATGCTTGGAAAGATTGAAGGCAGGAGAAGGGGAAAACAGAGGATGAGGTAGTTAGATGGCATCACCGACTCAATGGACATGGGTTTGGGTAAACTCCAGAAATTGGTGATGGACAGGGAGGCCTGGCGTGCTGCGGTTCATGGGGTCACAAAAAGTCAGACAGGACTGAGCGACTGAACTGAACTGATATTACTTAAGGTTGCTGGTGACCTGCTCATATTTGCAGAGAGAAACCTTATCTTCACCTGAAATGTAAGCAAATCCTCTTCTGAGAAGAAAGGAGAGATGTTTATATGTACCACCCTGAATCATCTCTGAAGAGAGAGGCACTTCTAAGTCTTACCATTTTGATAAGTCTCCTTATACAAACATTCTTTAATGTAATATTTTTAAATACTTGCATAGAGAACTTTGATTGTGTAGCTATATTCATGAAAAAAATCTGTATATTAAATAATATCACCTTAATATTTACAAAGTGGAAGATCACAAAATGCATGGGTGAAAAAAAGCATAATGGTACTGTAATAGTAAATGTTAAACTTACCTCTCCCAGTTCATGAAAGATCAAGTTGAGAAAAAAAAAATTTAAACAAAGTTACAGAAAAACTATTTGATCTAATTAATGAGAGAGTAAATACATACAGAAACTCTATATTGTGGAAGCCTACCAATCAAACATGCCAAAAATCAAAATTTAGGTGTATTTTGCTTCTTTAGCTCACTCCACAGAAGCTGTAGACATCTCAATAAGTGGGAATTGGCTTTTTATAGAATACATGCTTTGCTGAACGAATCCAAGTATGAATTAAGGAAGCAGATACTCTCTCTAGATTTAGTTACTGGCAAAAAGAAGATCAGCAACTGGGCATCTCAGCAATCAGTGCTCAAGAGGTGCAAGGAATAAAGCAGGAAAAGTTATAGTGAGAAAGTAGCAGACACTTAGAGAGTTCTTAGTCTTTTTACAGTTTCCTTGTAGACTTGGGGAGTTCAGTTAGAAATGCTGTTTCTTATTGGTTTTTTGTGGCTATTGATACTATGTTAGACACAACACAGTCTGGTTTATTGGAAGAACTGATTTTCCCCTTCAAAATAACTTGAAATCAGACAAATATCTTTCTTTGTTCCTTCTTTCTCTTTCTCTCTTTCTTTCCTTCCTCTTTCCCTCCCTTTCTTCTTTCTTTCCTTTTTTTTAAATTCTTTCCTATGTCCTTTTTAAGTGTCCCAGGAAGAATTACAGAAATACAATGGACTCCAAAAATCAGAAATAGTGTAGAAAATATTCTCTGATCTAAAGCAGTAGATCTAGAATTTAACAGTAAAGCTTGAAGTTAAAAACACCTAAAATTCTACCACTTAAAACTGAAATTCTCATTTAAACAACTCTTTGGTTGGTTAAAACAAAATTGACAAATATGTATAAAATAATATTTTACAAACCATTACATTACAAACTATAAGGGGTGTTCAAATAAAATTTTTATAACTTTATAAATACTTGAGTTAGTGAATAGGAAATAATGATAAATTAAGTAAGTATGCATTTCAAGGTATCAGAAAATAATATTAAAGAAAGGAGAGGAGAGGAGCGATTTTTTTAATTGATGTTGAAAAACCCATAAATGACAGAAATAATAAATGAAAGAACTCTTTCTCCAAGGAGAAGGAAATGGAGGCCTGCTCCAGTGTTCTTGCCTGGAGAATCCCAGGGATGGGGGAGCCTGGTGGGCTGCCATCTATGGGGTCACTAAGAGTCGGACACGACTGATCAACTTCACATTCACTTTCATGCATTGGAGAAGGAAATGGCAACCCACTCCAGTGTTCTTGCCTGGAGAATCCCAGGGTCGGGAGAGCCTGGTGGGCTGCCATCTATGACTGCCATCAGACATGACTCAAGCGACTTAGCAGCAGCAGTAGCAGCATTCTCCAAAGCTAAAAATAACAATAAAGTGGATAAATAGTTTGCCGGCTTATCAATAAAATAATACTGGTGAACAAAGAAAATAATACTGGTGAACAAAGAGAAGAACACTGAAATCAACAATATCCAACTGTATTTGAGAACCTAATGAAATTAGATTTTCTTTTTCTACTAGGAGAATGTTGGTTGCCAAAAAGGTAACAGAGAGGAGATTAAAGAGCATTTAACATAGAAGAAAGTCATGATAGTGCAGCCTTCCCCTAAAAAAAAAGCACCACATCCATTTGGAAAGAGAAAAAAAAAAGTCTAAAATGATCACAAAAAAAAAAAAAATCTCTAATGAAGACAAAAGTTGCCAGGCTTTAGCTGCCTGTTATCACTTCTAATTTATCTTTATGTAAACATATCTTGCAATAATATAATGAATATATATTGACCAATCTGAAAAGTTGTTGCTGAACCACAAGAGATGCCAGGATTCTTGGCCTACAGAGGAGAAGAATTCAATCAAGGGCCAGAAACAAGGCTTGATCACTCAGAGCTTTTCTGTAATAAAGTTTTATTAAAGTATAAGAGAGATACAGAAAGCTTCTGACACAAACATCAGAAGAGGGATGGAAAGTGTCCCCTGACTATGTTTAATTCAGTTCAGTCGCTCAGTCACATCTGACTCTTTGTGACCCCATGGGCTGCAGCATGCCAGGGCTCCCTGTCCATCACCAACTCCTGGAGTTTACTCAAACTCACGGCCATTGACTCCGAGATGTCATCCAACCATCTCATCCTCTGTCGTCCCATTTTCCTCCTGTCTTCAATCTTTCCCAGTTTTAGGGTCTTTTCAAATGAGTCAGCTCTTCTCATCAAGTGGCCAAAGTATGGCAGTTTCAGCTTCAGCATCATTGCTTCCAATGAACACCCAGGACTGATCTCCTTTAGGATGGACTGGTTGGATCTCCTTGCAGTCCAAGGGACTCTCAAGACTCTTCTCCAACACCACAGTTCAAAAGCATCAATTCTTCAGTGCTCAGCTTTCTTTAGAGTCCAACTCTCACGTCCACACATGACTACTGGAAAAACCATAGCCTTGACTAGACGGACCTTTGTTGGCAAAGTAATGGCTCTGCTTTTTAACATGCTGTTTATGTTGGTCATAACTATTCTTCCAAGGAGTAAGTGTCTTTCAATTTCATGGCTGAAGTCACCATCTGTAGTGATTTTGAGCCCCAAAAAATAAAGGTTGCCACTGTTTCCACATTCATTTGCCATTAAGTGATGGGACCCGATGCCATGACAGTTTTCTGAATGTTGAGCTTTAAGCCAAATTTTTCACTCTCCTCTTTCACTTTCATTAAGAGGCTCTTTAGTTCTTCTTCACTTTCTGCCATAAGGGTGGTGTCATCTGCATATCTGAGGTTGTTATTTCTCCTGGCAATCTTCATTCCAGCTTGTGCTTCATACAGCCTGGCGTTTCTCATGATGTACTCTGCATAGAAGTTAAATAAGCAGGGTGACAATATACAGCCTTGACGTACTCCTTTTCCTATTTGGAACCAGTTTGTGGTTCCATGTTCAGTTCTTACTGTTGCTCCTGACCTGCATACAGATTTCTAAAGAGGCAGATCAGGTGGTCTGGTATTCCCATCTCTTTCAGAATTTTATACAGTTTATTATAAAACTGTATAAAGGCTTTGGCATCATCAATAAAGCAGAAATAGATGTTTTTCTGGAACTCTCTTGCTTTTTCCATGATCCAACAGATGTTGGCAATTTGATCTCTGGTTCCTCTGCCTTTCCCCTAAAACCAGCTTATGTATCTGGAAGTTCACAGTTCACATATTGCTGAAGCCTGACTTGGAGAATTTTGAGCATTACTTTACTAGCATGTGAGATGAGTGCAATTGTTCGATAGTTTGAGCATTCTTTGGCACTGCCTTTCTTAGGGATTGGAACGAAAACTGACCTTTTCCAGTCCTGTGGCCACTGCTGAGTTTTCCATATTTGCTGGCATATTGAGTGCAACACTTTCAGGGCATCATCTTTTAGGATTTGAAACAGCTCAACTGGAATTCCATCACCTCCACTAGCTTTGTTCGTAGTGATTCTTCCTAAGGCCCACTTGACTTCGCATTCCAAGATGTCTGGCTCTAGGTGCGTGATCACACCACTGTGATTATCTGGGTCGTCAAGATCTTTTTTTGTACAGTTCTGTGTATTCTTGCCACATCTTCTTAATATCTTCTGCTTCTGTTAGGTCCATATTGTTTCTGTCCTTTATTGAGCCCATCTTTGCATGAAATGTTCCCTTGGTATCTCTGATTTTCTTGAAGATATCTTTAGTCTTTCCCATTCTATTGTTTTCTTCTATTTCTTTGCACTGATCACTAAGGAAGGCTTTCTTATCTCTCCTTGCTATTCTTTGGAATTCTGCATTCAAATGTGTATATCTTTCCTTTTCTCCTTTGCTTTTGGCTTCTCTTCTTTTCATAGCTATTTGCAAGGCCTCCTCAGGCAGCCATTTTGCTTTTTGGCATTTCTTTTTCTTGCAGATGATCTTGCTCTTTGTCTCCTGTACAATGTCATGAACCTCCATCCATAGTTCATCAGGCACTCTGTCAATCAGATCTAGTCCCTTAAATCTATTTCTCACTTCCACTGTATAATCATAAGGGATTTTATTTAAGTCATACCTGAATGGACTAGTGGTTTTCCCTACTTTCTTCAATTTAAGTCTGACTTTGGCCATAAGGACTTGATGATCTGAGCCACAATCAGCTCCCAGTCTTGTTTTTGATGACTGTATAGAGCTTCTCCATCATTGGCTGCAAAGAGTATAATTAATCTGATTTCAGTGTTGGCTATCTGATGATGTTCATGTGTTGAGTATTCTCTTTTGTTGTTGGAAAAGAGTGTTTGCTATGACCAGTGTGTTCTCTTGGAAAAGCTCTTATTAGCCTTTGCCCTGCTTCATTCTGTATTCCAAGGCCAAATTTGCCTGTAACTGCAGGTGTTTCTTGATTCCTACTTTTGCATTCCAGTCTCCTATAATGAAAAGGACATCCCTTTTTGGGTGTTAGTTATAAAAGGGCTTGTAGGTCTTCATAGAACCATTCAACTTCAGCTTCTTTAGCAATACTGGTTAGGGCATAGACTTGGATTACCATGATATTGAATGGTTTGCCTTGGAAACGAACAGAGATCATTCTGTCGTTTTTGAGATTGCATCCAAGTACTGTATTTTGGACTCTTTTGTTGACCATGATGGCTACTCCGTTTCTTCTAAGGGATTCCTGCCCGCAGTAGTAGATATAATGGTCATCTGGATTAAATTCACTCATTCCAGTCCATTTTAGTTCGCTGATTCCTAAAATGTCGACTTTCACACTTGCCATCTCCTGTTTGATCACTTCCAGTTTGCCTTGATTCATGGACCTGACATTCCAGGTTTCTATGCAATATGGCTCTTTACAGCATTGGATCTTGCTTCTATCACCAGTCACATCCACAGCTGGGTGTTGTTTTTGCTTTGGCTCCATGTCTTCATTCTTTCTGGAGTCATTTCTCCACTGATCTCCAGTAGCATATTGGGCACCTACTGACCTGGGGAGTTCCTCTTTTGGAGTCCTATCTTTTCGTCTTTTCATACTGATCATGGGGTTCTCAAGGCAGGAAAACTGAAGTGGTTTGCCATTCCCTTCTCCAGTGGACCATGTTTTGTCAAAACTCTCCACTGTGACCAGTCCATCGTAGGTGGCCCCACACGGCATGGCTAACATGGCATTGCTAGTGTTAGCAAACAAGTTCTATGCTTTTTAATTAGTTATTCAGTTCAGTTCAGTAGCTCAGTCATATCCGACTCTTTGAGACCCCATGAATTGCAGCACGCCAGGCCTCCCTGTCCATCACCAACTCCCAGAGTTCACTCAGACTCACGTCCATCGAGTCCGTGATGCCACCCAGCCATCTCATCCTCTGTCATCCCCTTATCCTCCTGCCCCCAATCGCTCCCAGCATCAGAGTCTTTTCCAATGAGTCAACTCTTCACATGAGGTGGCCAAAGTACTGGAGTTTCAGCTTTAGCATCATTCCCTCCAAGGAAATCCCAGGGCTGATCTCCTTCAGAATGGACTGGTTGGATCTCCTTGCAGTCCAAGGGACTCTCAAGAGTCTTCTCCAACACCACAGTTCAAAAGCATCAATTCTTCAGCGCTGAGCCTTCTTCACAGTCCAAATCTCACGTCCATACATGACCACAGGAAAAACCATAACCTTGACTAGACGGACCTTAGTCAGCAAAGTAATGTCTCTGCTTTTGAGTATACTATCTAGGTTGGTCATAAATTTTCTCCAAAGGAGTAAGCATCTTTTAATTTCATGGCTGCAATCACCATCTGCAGTGATTTTGGAGCCCAAAAAAATAAAGTCTGACACTGTTTCCACTGTTTCCCCGTCTCTTTCCCATGAAGTGATGGGACCGGATGCCATGATCTTCATTTTCTGAATGTTGAGCTTTAAGCCAACTTTTTCACTCTCCACTTTCACTTTCATCAAGACGCTTTTTAGCTCCTCTTCACTTTCTGCCATAAGGGTGGTGTCATCTGCATATCTGAGGTTATTGATATTCCTCCCAGCAATCTTGATTCCAGCTTGTGTTTCTTCCAGTCAAGCGTTTCTCATGATGTACTCTGCATATAAGTTAACTAAGCAGGGTGACAATATAAAGCCTTGACGTACTCCTTTTCCTATTTGGAACCAGTCTGTTGTTCCATGTCCAGTTCTAACTGTTGCTTCCTGACCTGCATAGAGGTTTCTCAAGAGGCAGGTCAGGTAGTCTGGTATTCCCATCTCTTTCAGAATTTCACACAGTTTATTGTGATCCACACAGTCAAAGGCTTTGGCTTAGTCAATCAAGCAGAAATAGATGTTTTTCTGGAACTCTCTTGCTTTTTCCATGATCCAGCAGATGTTGGCAATTTGATCTCTGGTTCCTCTGCCTTTTCTAAAACCAGCTTGAACATCAGGAAGTTCATGGTTCACATATTACTGAAGCCTGGCTTGGAGAATTTTGAGCATTACTTTACTAGCATGTGAGATGAGTTCAATTGTGTGGTAGTTTGAGCATTCTTTGGCATTGCCTTTCTTTGGAATTGGAATGAAAACTGACCTTTTCCAGTCCTGTGGCCACTGCTGAGTTTTCCAAATTGCTGGCATATTGAGTGCAGCACTTTCACAGCATCATCTTTCAGGATTTGAAATAGCTCAACTGGAATTCTATCACCTCTACTAGCTTTGTTCATAGTGATGCTTTCCAAGGCCCACTTGACTTCACATTCCAAGATGTCTGGCTCTAGATTAGCAATCACACCATCATGATTATCTGGGTCGTGAAGATCTTTTTTGTACAGTTCTTCTGTGTATTCTTGCCACCTCTTCTTAATATCTTCTGCTTCTGTTAGGTCCAGACCATTTCTGTCCTTTATTGAGCCCATCTTTGCATGAAATGTTCCCTTGGTATCTCTAGTTTTCTTGAAGAGATCTCTAGCCTTTCCCATTCTGTTGTTTTCCTCTATTTCTTTGCATTGATTGCCAAAGAAGGCTTTCTTATCTCTTCTTGCTAGTCTCTGGAACTCTGCATTCAGATGCTTATATCTTTCCTTTTCTCCTTTGCTTTTTGCCTCTCTTCTTTTCACAGCTATTTGTAAGGCCTCCCCAGACAGCCATTGTGCTTTTTTGCATTTCTTTCCCATGGGGATGGTCTTGATCCCTGTCTCCTGTACAATGTCACGAACCTCATTCCATAGTTCATCAGGCACTCTATACAGTGAATTAAAAGAATGTCTGGATCTTACTAGACCCATTCCTGTAATTTACATTTTCTTATAACAGGATTAACCAGAAGGTTTTTCGGGAAGGAAACTGTCCTCAAAGAGTATGCATTGTTATATAATCTTTAATACAGAGTTTAAACTGAATTGTTTGTTGTGTAATTATCAGTTGGAAGCTTAAAGATAAAAATGTTTTATATGACTAAGACTAAGGAAAGTTGGGGGCGGGGAAATGTTTGTCCTTTCCACCTCCTTGAGAATCCAGACCCCTCTCTCCTTGGAGACCTCCAGACTTCTTATCAACCTGCCTAGGAATTGACTCTCTTAAGTCAAAAAGATATAGAGTGGAAAAAATAAATCAACAAATGAATGATCAGCAGATTTTTCAACAATAATACTTAACCAATCTCATGATGAAATAATTCTTTTCAAAAAAAACTGTTGAAAACTACTCTGTGGTCTCCCCTCCATGTCTGCAGTTTCTAAATTAGTGGATTCAACCAACTATGGATTGCTGCTGCTGCTGCTAAGTCGCTTCAGTCGTGTCCGACTCTGTGCGACCCCATAGACGGTAACCTACCAGGCTCCCCTGTCCCTGGGATTCTCCAGGCAAGAACACTGGAGTGGGTTGCCATTTCCTTCTCCAGTGCATGAAAGTGAAAAATCAAAGTGAAGTCGCTCAGTTGTGTCTGACTCTTCACGACCCCATGGACTGCAGCCTACCAGGCTCCTCCGTCCATGGGATTTTCCAGGCAAGAGCACTGGAGTGGGGTGCCATTGCCTTCTCCAACTATGGATTAATAATAGTGATATTTTACCCGTAGGGTTGCTCCCTGGAAGACCTCCCTAGCAAAGCTGTCATTATTTGACCTAACTGAAAGTTCATTCAATGTAAAGAGACTTTTTCCCCAAGGGCATTTGCTTAAAGAAATATGAAGTCATGCTTTAACACCGAAGCTGTTTACAGATATAGGTAAGTGTTCAGCCAAACAATAAGAAAACCAAAAAGCCTAAAAATAAAAGCTAGAGAATGAAATTTTCACAAGGGTATGAAAAACTTCCAATATATTCCTGAGAATTACAAGACTGTGAACATCTGCAGGACTGTGCGCTGTCCCAGGGCTACATTCATTTTCAAGAAAGACTTAGGAAAATCTTAGACATGAACTCTAGCTAATCCTAAAGCCATACTCAAGCAGGAAGTCAAGGCTAAGATGACATTATAAATTACTTTTACTGAGGGTTGGTTGCATAATCCAACATACTCTCAGAGCTGGTTGGTAAGGACTGGGGAGATTTTTCCAGGAATTTCAATAAATCCTTTTCCAATTACAAGCCGACCACTAAAGTAATGGAGCAGAGACACTTCAATGACCACACATGAAAAGGAATATAATTTTTATAGTATTCATTCAGATAAGTCACTAAACACAAACATTAAGAACAACAAACAGCACCAGTAACAAAGCTAGAGAGAAAGAATAATCTGATTTCCAGGGTTGTCATATGTTATTATTACAAAATAATTATCTTGTAATTATTTGTAGTAATAATAATCTCCTCAGAATGAGGAGAGAAGCATTGCAAGTGGAAGGTTAACCCTCCTCCAATTCCAGGAATAATGGAAAGCATTTTGCTGATGTCATGGCAAGAAGGGCCCCACTTGGGAATGGGTGCCATCTGGCCAAGAAGATGCTGCTCAGTGTCTGCACACTGGGCAGGGGTAATGTTACTGCCAGTCTTCCCACAAGTCAGTTCAGTTCAGTTCAGTTCAGTCGCTTAGTAGTGTCCAACTCTTTGCAACCCCATGAACTGCAGCACTCAAGGCCTCTCTGTCCATCACCAACTCCTGGAGTCCACCCAAACTCATGTCCATCGAGTCGGTGATGCCATCTAGCCATCTCATCCTCTGCCATCCCCTTCTCCTCCTGCCCTCAGTCTTTCCCAGCATCAGGGTCTTTTCCAATGGGTCAGCTCTTTGCGTGAGGTGGCCAAAGTATTGGAGTTTCAGCTTCAGCATCAGTCCTTCCAATGAATATTCAGGACTAATTTCCTTTAGGATAGACTGGTTGGATCTCCTTGCAATCCAAGGGACCCTCAAGAGTCCTCCAACACCACAGTCCAAAAGCATCAATTCTTCAGCACTCTGCTTTCTTTATAGTCCAACTCTCATATCCATACATGACTACTGGAAAAACCATAGCCTTGACTAGACAGACCTTTGTTGACAAAGTAATGTCTCTGCCTTTTCATGTCTGAAAAATTATTGCGGTTGCTTTTCTGACCAGGAAAGAGAGGGCGGGGACAGGATTCCTCACTTGGTAAAACAGAACTGAGACACGGCGATGAAACCCACCCACTAAGCAGCCCCAAGAAGTACAATTGGGGTTTGATAAAAAGGCAGAACATTTCAGCTTCCCTGGCCACCCAAGTTTTAATCAGAGCCCATGAGCACTTTCTAGGACTGTGAGGCTCTTGCCAACACAGGCTGTGTCTGCCCTGTGAGATTCTCACTGGACCTCCCAGAGTTGGCACAACAATCCCCCGCCTCCTGGACCACTTAGCAGTTCTTCCTACCTGCTGGGCAGTCTGAACTCCTCTCTGTCCAAAAAGCACACCCATCTGATTCCCACCTCCAAGTCTCCTTAAGTTGTCCCATTTGCTTTCCCAACCTTCCCACGTGCTCCGCACACACCTCACTCTTACAGGAAATCCTCCTGGATTGCCCCCTGCTCTTCCAGTTGGTGATGGACAGGGAGGCCTGGTGTGCTGCTGTTTATGGAATCACAAAGAGTCGGACACGACTGAGCTACTGAACTGAACTGACTTCCTGTTCACAGTATTTGCCTCTCAATGCTGGTCTCTAAAGTTAGTCTCATTTCCATGGTCTCAAACTATAAATTGTCTGAAGGCAAAGGTTTAAAAACTAGCTAATGAATGTTAAGAGCTTTGCAAGCTTGATTTTATTTAAACCTTCACAACCCTTCTGAAGTAGGCACTTTAATTGTCCTCATTTTACAAGTGAGGAAGTTAAGACTCAAGACATAAATAACACACCCAAGATCACAGAGCTAGTGGCAGAATCAGACAAAGACCCATTGGGAAAGACCCTGATGCTGGGAAAGATTGAAGGCAAAAGGAGAAGAGGGCAACAGAGGACGAGATGGTTGGATGGCATCACTGATTCAGAGGACATGGACTTCAGTGAGTTCTGGGAGATGGTGAGGGACAGGGAGGCCTGGCATGTGGCAGTCTATGGGGTCACAAAGAGTCAGATATGACTCTGCAACTGAACAACAACAGTATAAAATGTTAATATTGAGAAATAAATATTTGAAGATTTTACAAGGAAGAGTTCTTGACTCCAAACATCATTGTAAAATCAAAATTTTTTAACAGGGCAACATATATAAACAGATAACTCACAGAAGAGGAGATACTAATCTTTCTTGGACATTGAAAAAGTTGCTCAGTCTGGTTTGTAGTAGAAAACTGTAAACAAAACTAAATTCTACTGCTCTTTACTTATCCCAGTGACAAAGTTTAATAACATATCTTAGCATTTTGTTAGAGAAGATATACAGAAATAGTCACTTTAGATTTGCTAGATGTGATTTAAATGGACAGAACCTTATTCTGAAGGGCAGTTGGGCAATATCTATCAACATTTATACTGTTCATGCCCTTTGACTTGGAGGTTCTTCTCCTAAATATCTTTCAATCCTAGAGACATAGTTCACACTTATGCACACTAATATATGTATTGTATATTTTTTTTTAGGGAAGACTGAAAACCATCTAAATATCTACTAATAGGGGAGAGAGTTTGGTTAAACATATTAAGCAATGCAGCTGTTCCATGAAATACTACGCAATAAGGTAAAAGTGAGATTTCCCTTTCCATGTAGATCACCCAGAAATATTATGTGAACTGCAGGCCACTGAAAAATGTGAGTGATACACTGTCATTTGTATGGCTGAGGAATAAAGACTATAATATTGGTATGTTTGCAAATGCAATACAAGGCTAATCTGGAAGAATAAAGAAGTTGAGACAGTGATGTTCTCCAGGGAGGGAAACTAGAGATTAGGAATCAAGAGATAGAGGGGAGTTGTGTCTTATTCTATCCACTTTGGTACATCTGCATTTTTAACCATTTGGATGGCTTGTTTTACACCTCATCACCACCACCACCCCCAAAAAAAGGAAGGCAAGGAGACAGGCAGGAGAAAGGAAGAAAGGAAAGGAAACAAGGGACGGGAGGAGAAGGAAGACAAGGAGGAAGAGAAAAACAGAGAGAGAAAAAGGAAGGGAGGTGTAGTAATTTGTCAACAATGGGGCTTCCCTCATAGGTCAGTGGGTAAAGAATCTGCCTGCAGTGCAGGAGACCCAGGTTTGATCCCTGGGTTGGGAAGATCCCCTGGAGAAGGAAATGGCAACCCACTCCATTATCCTTGCCTGGAAAATCCCATGGAGAGAGGAGCCTGGTGGACTGCAGTCCATGGGGTTGCAAAGAGCCGGGCACGACTGAGCAACTAACACTCAGGGCTCTTAACAAAGAAACCAAGTCCCAAAAGGCAGTAACACAAAGTTATATTTTCTCCCGTCTGGAAATATGAACTTTTATCCAGCAGAGAATAACTAATCAATGTTGTTTATTTCAATTCTGTCACAGCCCTGGAAGTGCAGGTTCTCAAGGGACCCAGTAGAGATCCCTCAGGCCCCAGCTATAAGCTCCCAGATTGGAGGGAACCACATGGAGAGACGTGGTGAGCAGTCAGTCTCCGCCAGTTGCAGAAAGAGAATCTGGAAGCAGCATCGGTGTAAGTTAAACAAAGTAATCCCATTTTTCAACATCAGCCATGTATCATCCTAGTGTGTGCAGGAAGTGGCAGAATTAAAGGGGCCAGAACTTCACTGTGCTTTACCCCAGGACCAGGAGGATTCCCCTCACTTCCACTGATACAATGGAAGTGGACTTCGAGAACTCAGTTGGACTGAGCATTGCCAGGGAAAGCATATAAATGAACAAATAATTGAATGACATATATATTCTTCTGGAGCTGGAAAAAATGCATATTCTCTTTTAGGTGGAGTGTTTGGTAAATGTCTATTACGTTCAGCTGGTTAATTGGGGTCGTTATTGAGTTTTTCTGTATCCTTGTTGCTTTCTGACTAGTTTTATCAAGCATTGGAAGAAAAATGTTGAAGTTCCCAACTGTAACTATGTACCTGTCTATTTCTCCCTTCATTTCTATCAGTTTTTACATCATGTATATGGTAGCTCTCTTGTTTGGAGCCCATACTCAGGATGGCTTCCCTGGTGGCTCAGTGGTACAGAATCCACCCACAATGCAGGAAGCATATGTTCAACCCCGGGGTCTGGAATATCTCCTGGAGAAGAAAATGGCCATATTCACTCCAGTATTCTTGCCTGGGAAATCTCATGAACAGAGGAGTCTGGTGGGTTATCTTCCATGGGGTTGCAAAAGAGTTGGACATGTCTTAGCAACTAAAGAACAACAAAACCCTTGGGATTGCTACTTCCTCTTGACAGGTTAACCCATTTATCATTACACGATGTCTCTCGCTGTTCTTGGTAGCTTTCTCTGCCACAAAGTCTGCTTTATCTGCTATTAACAGATGAAGATGAGCCAACCTGTCATTTGTTTGATGTTTTCACAAGTATATAATTTTTCTTTTCCTTAAAATGTACGTATGTCGTTTCACTTGAAGCAGGTTTGAGGATGCAGCATTTAATTGTGTCATGCTTTTCCATCCACCCTGTCAAATTATTTCTTTAATTTCATGTTTAAATAGTAAATCTTGTAACAACAAAAAAGAAGAGAGAGCCAGCAAAGAGCACAAATATGGCTAAATACAATTTACTTTCTATTGAGGTTTCTAAATTATGTTTGCTTTTGCTAAAAAGCAAAAAGTCTAACACTGACTAATATAGTTCTCAGTGTACTCCACATTTCACTCAAACTGGTAAAATGTAACTGCAGCTATGTATACATGCAATAGAATCTCTACAGTGGCCACTAAAAAAGTTGTGCAGTGATATGTGATTTAAAAAAAAAAAAAGCTATAGATAAGTTAAAATAGAATTCTCAAAAAAATTCAAGTGGCCCAGAGATATGGAAATTAACAAAACCAGAAATGAAAAATGAAATATAAAATGCCAGACTTCAGCATTAGCAAATCAGTAAATCCATAGCCTGTAAACAGTCATTTTATTTATAAAACAATTAACGTTATGAATTTCTCCTTTTAAAATGAAAACAAAGTGCCGAGTTTACAAGTTTAAGTGAGATTTTCTTTCATTCGATGCCACAACTACGGATAAATTAAAGAGTTTTTCTTTCTGGCTTACTTCACTGAAACTTATTATTCAGTGCTTGCTGTGTATTCTTCCTGACCTTTTTGCCTAAAGAAATAAAGAGAATGAAAGCATGAGAGAAAGTTTGATTTTTAAAAGGTTATAAACTCTACCTATTACTCTACACTTCGCTTTTCTCACTTGATAATATAAAGGGACACTTTTTTATGAGTGTATATTTATCTCTGAGATAAATATAAAGTCCTTTTTGGACTGAGTATTGATCCATCATATGAATCTGAGGTGAGCTAGTTAACCTGATTTCCAAATTTTTGCTCTTGTAAATGGTGGTTCAGTGGATATCATTAACTTCTAAGTAGTTCTGGGATTACCCATGTTCCAGAGGAACTGAGGCTGAAGGGGGATACATCCTTTGTCTCTATTAACTGGTAAGATAAAAATTCAAGTTCAAATCTGCCAGTTTCCTTTCCACAGCCCAATGCTGAATAAAAATGAATCCTCAGAAGCACTGAGATCCAGCAGAGGTTAAGCACACCCAATTGCACAAACAGTTGGCCTTTCTTCATAGTAGTTATTTGATTAGCAAAGACCTTCATCATAAATGAAACAAAAAATTTCATGCTGAGACAACTCAAACTTAGCATACACATTCTGTGTCAGATGAGAATGGTGGGACTTCCACTAGTTTCATTAGCTCTTAAAAGGGTCTTCCTAATGTCATATCTATACTTCACTTGAATTCAGAGTGATGAAAGTCAAGTTGATATAGTAAATGCAATAATAATTATCTTATCAAGATTCTAGATTAAGTGGACACCTGCTCTATTCTAGCTTCCTCTAATAAGTACTTGTATCTCTGGTTGGATGCTTCTTAAAAGGGCTGCATTTCATCTATTTTACACCAGATTAACCTGAGGGAGGAACTTGCACTAACTTATCTCTTCTCAGCCTACACTAAAAATTGAATTGAAGAGAATAGTTTCTTGTCCTTACAACAAAGTTATCCCACTGGGCTGACTTCTCAAAAGATTTCAGCAAACCCATATGGGAGCTTTAGAGGAGCCCATGTCAACAGGAGGCTTAGTCTGTAATATTCCTAACACTAAAGAAAATGAAGTTGCTCAGTCGTGTCTGACTCTTTGCGACCCCATGGACTGTACCCCACCAGGCTCTTCCATCCATGGGATTTTCCAGGCAAGAATACTGGAGTGGGTTGCCATTTCCTTCTCCAGGAGATCTTCCCAATCCCGGAATTGAACCCGGGTCTCCCACATTGTAAGTAGACACTTTACCATCTGAGCCACCAGGAAAGTCCCTAACACTAAAAGCACACCCTTACTAGCCACCTCAACTATGGAGGTATATAGGTGACTTAGAGTTATTTAGAGTGAGATTTCTTTACCCTGATATATATACGAAATGAGAGGACTGTCTGGCTTGTGAAGAATATCACGTATAGGGAAGTGCACGGTAAGAATAGTGGTACAGATTTTCTGAGGCCTTCAAACATATATGGTCATGAATAAATCTCAAAAATTTATTTGTCTAATTAAGATTCTACTAATTTCAAGATCTAAAACTAAGTTTAAATAATAAATGGCTGAGGAAAACTATAGGTTGCTTAAAATGTATGTAATTATGTTTGACTATTGCTTTATGAAACTTTAGATATCTGAAATGTATGTTAATCTATGTTTCCTAGAATCACAGATTTTAGAAGTGAAACTGCTTCTGTGAAAACTTCTTTGTTTCAAAATGGCATCCAAGGCTTGCACGTTACTTTTATGTGGTGGTTTCTTATCAAGAAAATAGAAAGAAATATTTGGAAAGAAATAAACCTTGTTATGAGTGATTGCCATAAAAATCTATTTCTTACAAAGTGACATAAAGAGTTAAGACCTTTTACTACTCAACAAATCACAAAGATTTCCTGTCTGTTCTTGGTCCTCATCTTGGTCCTGTCTAGACTTTTTTACTCATGACAGAAGGAAATAGCACTGAAGTGACTGAATTCTTTCTTCTGGGATTTGGTGCACAATATAAGTTTCAGTATTTCCTCTTCACTGTATTTCTGGTCATCTATGTGACTTCCATGGTGGGTAATATTGGAATGATCCTACTCATCAAGACAGATTTCAGACTCGAAACACCGATGTACTTTTTCCTACAACATTTAGCTTTTATTGATATCTGTTATACCTCTGCTATCACTCCCAGGATGCTGCAAAACTTCATAGGAGGAAGCAAATTAATATCATTCAAGGGCTGTGTCATGCAGTTATTGATCTATGCAACATTTGCAACCAGTGACTGCTACCTCCTCGCTACTATGGCAGTGGACCAGTATGTGGCCATCTGTAATCCGCTTCACTATCCCATAGTCATGTCCCAAAGAGTCTGCATCCCGCTGGTAGCTGGTTCATACATCATGGGCTTCATAAATGCATCTGTGCACACAGGTTTTACATATTCACTGGTCTTTTGCAAGGGTAATACTATCAATCACCTTTTCTGTGATGTCCCTCCAATTCTTGCCCTTTCATGCTCCAACACTGACATCAACATCATGCTACTTGCTGTCTTTGTGGGATTTAATTTAATATTTACTGAGTTGGTTATCATCTTTTCCTATGGAAATATCATTACTACCATCCTGAAGATGTCTTCTACTACCGGGAGGAAAAAAGCCTTCTCCACCTGTGCCTCCCACCTGGCTGCAGTCACCATTTTCTATGGAACCCTCTCTTACATGTACTTACAACCTCATTCTAATAATTCCCAGGAGAATATGAAAGTGGCCTCCATGTTTTATGGCATTGTGATTCCCATGTTGAACCCCCTGATCTACAGTTTGAGAAATAAGGAGGTTAAAGAAGCTCTAAAAGCCATATGGAAAAAAATTCTTCTAGGTTGGACCAAATTGTAAAATTCAGCACATCAAGTCATCCAGTAGAGATGTTTAAACACTATTTAATATTTTGAAATAGAGAAAATGCTCACATCTTAAACTAATGCTTCTTTCTTCAACAGATAATTTCTTTGAATGAAAGTAATATAGTAACTGGAGAAGGAAATGGCCACCCATTCCAGTATTCTTGCTTGGAGAATTCCATGGACAGAGGAGTCTGGCAGGCTACATACCATCCAAGGGGTCACAAAGAGTTGACCATGACTGAGCGATTGAGCATACAACATAGTAACATCTCATAGAAACATCTCATCGTCACATCTCATCTCATCTCTGCTTTTCCCTTGGACTCAGTTTGAGAAACATGTTCCACACTACCCATGAAAAGGGACTTTATTGAGATTATTTAACATATAAGTATGAATAGACATCACAAAGTATATAGTTACTTCAAATATGTTTCAGATATATTCTTAAAGATGAGAAAACCCCAATTTTGTACATAATCAATATTAAAATTGTAGTTCATGGTTTTCAATTCATTTAAACAAGTTCCCTAATTTGTCTACAAAGAGGCCCCTCATATGTTCGGTTTCAATTATTGCATAAACCTGAAATGTAAAATAAATGTATTGCACTGTAAAGGAACATGATAAATGCCCACCAAACCAAACAAAAGAGGAGGAAATAGGGAGTCTACCTGAAAAAGAATTCAGAATAATGATAGTAAAAATGATTGAAAATCTTGAAAACAAAATGGAGTTACAGATAAATAAACTGGAGACAAGGATTGAGAAGATGCAAGAAAGATGTAACAAGGACCCAGAAGAAATAAAAAAGAGTCAATATATAATGAATAATGAAATAACTGAGATCAAAAGCACTCTGGAGGGAACCAACAGTAGAATAACGGAGGCAGAAGATAGGATAAGTGAGGTAGAAGATAGAATGGTAGAAATAAAAGAATCAGAGATGAAAAAAGGAAAAAGAATTAAAATAAATGAAGACAACCTCAGAGACCTCTAGGACAATGTTAAACACACCAACATTCAAATCATAGGAGTCCCAGAAGAGGAAGACAAAAAGAAAGGCCATGAGAAAATCCTTGAGGAGATAATAGTTGAAAACCTCCCTAAAATGGGGAAGGAAATAGCCCCCCAAGTCCAAGAAAACTAGAGAGTTCCAAACAGGATAAATCCAAGGTGAAACACCCCAAGACACATATTAATCAAATTAATGAAGATCAAAAGCAAAGAGCAAATATTAAAAGCAGCAAGGGAAAAGCAGCAAATAACACACAAGGGGATTCCCATAAGGATAACAGCTGATCTTTCAGTAGAAACTCTTCAGGCCAGAAGGGAATGGCAGGACATACTTAAAGTGATTAAAGAGAAAAGCCTACAGCCCAGATTACTGTACCCAGCAAGGATCTCATTCAAATACGAAGGAGAAACTGAAAGCTTTACAGACAAGCAAAAGCTGAGAGAATTCAGCACCACCAAACCAGCTCTCCACCAAATGCTAAAGGATCTTCTCTAGACAGGAAACACAGAAAAGATTTATTAACTTGAACCCAAAACAACAAAGTAAATGGCAATGGGATCATACTCATCAACAATTACCTTAAACGTAAATGGGTTGAATGCCCCAACCAAAAGAGAAAGACTGGCTGAATGGATACAAAAACAAGACCCCTATATATGTTGTCTACAAGAGACTCACCTCAAAACAAGGGACACATACAGACTGAAAGTGAAGGGTGGAAAAAGATAATTCACACAATTGGAGACCAAAAGAAAGCAGGAGTAGTAACACTCATATCAGATAAAATAGACTTTGAAGCAAAGGCTGTGAAAAGAGACAAGGAAGGCCACTACATAATGATCAAGGGATCAATCCAAGAAGAAGATATAGCAATTATAAATATATATGCACCCAACATAGGAGCACCGCAATACGTAAGACAAATGCTAACAAGTATGAAAGGGGAAATGAACAATAACACAATGATAGTGGGAGACTTTAATACCCTACTCGCACCTATGGACAGATCAACTAAACAGAAAATTAACAAGAAAACACAAACTTTAAATGATACAATAGACCAGTTAGACCTAATTGATACCTATAGGACATCTCACCCCCAAACAATGATTTTCACCTTTTTCTCAAGTGCACACGAAACCTTCTCCAGGATAAATCACACCCTGGGCCACAAATCTAGCTTTGGTAAATTCAAAAACATTGAAATCACTTCAAGCATCTTTTCTGATTACAGTGTGGAAAGATTCGATGTCAACTAAAAAAACTATTAAAAATACAAACATATGGAGGCTAAACAACGCTGGGAGAGAAAGGCGGAGGGAAGAGGAAAGAAAGAAAACAGGGAAGAAAGACAAAACAGCGGGAGAAAGCAAGAGAGAAGCAGGAAGGTAATTTGCTGCTAACAGGGAACTCTTTCAACAGTGAAACCAATAACTCCCTAAAGGCAATAACACAAAATTATGTTTTGTCCCCTCTGGAAATATGAAATTTTATTCAGCAGAGAATAATTAATGAGTGTTATTTTTTCTGGTTCTTCCACAGCCTCTGGAAGCTGAGGCTCTCAAGAGATCAAGTAGTGATCCTTCAAACCCTAGCTATAAACTCCCAGTCAGGAAGGAACCCCACAGAGAGCCTTGGCAGTCAGCCTCCACCAGTTGCAGAAAGAGCCACGTCCCACTGCACTGCATGCAGGGAGTGGCAGGTGGAATGGTCAGAGTCAAAGTTCATCATGTTTTGCCCTAAGGCCAGGAGGAACCCCATCATCACTGGTGATGTAGTGGAAATGGAGTGAGGGAAGTCAGTTGCACTGAGTGTTGCCTGAGAAAGCTCATAAATGAACAAATAATTGGATGAATCAATACACTGATCAATCACTGCATCCATACTCTATGCCCATAGTGTATTTTTGCATGGGTTACGATGGCCATTTGATGTACACTAATTCAATACTCGTCCTCGTGCTGATGAATTTACATAAATTTCCTCACTTGAACCTCACATCATTGTAAAGCAGGCTTTACATTTTTTTCTCCTTCTTTTTTATCTGTCATTCTGAATAAAAATGCATTCACTGGAAGTTGCAAAGATAGTAGATAAAGCTACCATGTTTGATACCATCACGTTCAGGGAAAATATACCATGATTTCAATTCTTTTAAATTTTTAAAGGATTTTTTTATAGCTCAGGATATGGTCTACCTTGACATATATTCTGCTGGTGCCATAAAAAATTTATATTCTCTTTTAGATGGCATGTTTGGTAAATGTCTATTAAATCCAGTTGTTTGATGGTGCTGTTGGGTTTTTTCATATTCTTATTGTTTTCTGTCCAGTTTGTTCCACCAAGTGTTGAGAAGAGTGCTAATGTATCCAGCTATAACTGCGCTTGTCTGTTTTTCCCGTCAGTTCTATCAGTTTCTGCATCACGTATGGTGCATCTCTCTTCTTTGATACTCATACCCTTAGGATTTCTGTTGCTTCTTGGTAGATTAACCCTTTTATCATTACACACTATCGCACTATCTTTGGTAATTTTCTATGCTGTGAAGTCTATTTATCTGCTATTAATATAGCCAGTCTTTCATTTTTTGACTGATGTTGGAACAAGTATATCTTTTTTCTTCTCTTTGAAACATACATGTATCATTCTATGTGAAGTAGGTTTCTGGCACCAAGTATCTGTGTCATTCTTATCTATGCACCTAATCAAGTTATTTCTTTTAGTTGGGGTTTAGATAGTATATCTTATAACAATAAGAAAGAAGAAAGCCAAGGAAATAGAAAAGTATGAATAAATAAAATTGACTTTTTCTTGAGAAGTCTAAAGTATGTTTGACAGTAGAACTAAAAAGCTTAATTTTGGCTAATGTTATTCTCAATATATATAGCATTTCACTCAAGCTGGTAAAATGTAAGACCAGCTATGCATACACATGATAGACTCTCTCGAGTAGCCATAAAAATGTTATATAAATGTCTGTGATAAAAAACACTATAAATAAATGTGACATTCTTTAAAAAATTCAAGTGACCCACAGAAATGCAAAAAAAAAAAAAACAAAACCAGAAATAAGACACATAAAAAAGTATAAAATGGTAGACTTAAGGCTTAGCAAATCAGTTTATCCATAAAATATAAATGGTCATCTTTGTTTTAAAACAAAAAAATATTTTTAAAAAGCATTTTTTAAAATTAAAAAAACAGTGCAGAGATTTATAAGTTTATAAAGTGATGTTTTCTCTCACTCAGTTTCCCACCGTTTCGTACATTAGTTTGCAACGTTCCTGACACTAAACATACATTTTTACTAATCACCTCACGTAGAGAGGTACATAGCTTGGCTTAGAGCTACTGATATGATGAGGGTACTTTCCCCTGATACGTATATGAAGTAAGAGGACCATCTGGCTTGTGGAGAATTCAGGTTCACGGTAAGGATAAGGGCTTCCCTGGTGGCTCAAACTGTAAAGAATCCACCTGCGATGCAAGAGACCCGAGTTCGACCCCTGGTTGGGCTGATCCCGTGGAGAAGGGGATAGGCTGCCCACTCCAGTATTCTTGCCTGGAGAATTCCATGGATAGAGGAGCCTGGTGGGCTATAATCCACAGGGTCACTAAGAGTCAGACACTTCTGAGCAATTAACACACAAATATTAAACATGTATCCATAGTTTCATAAAGCAATAATCAAACACAATTTACATACATTTTCAGCAACCTATAGTTTTTCTCAGCCATTTATCATTTTAATCCCAGCTCAATTTCCTGAAATGAGTATCTTTTTAACTAGAGAAATTTTTGTGATATTCATGACCATATATGTTTGGTCCATTATCTTTGTACCATTATCCTTACCATGCACTTCCCTTTAACTGATATTCTTTAAAAGCCAGATAGTCCTCTTACTTCATATATACATTAGGGTAAAATAACCTCATCTTATAAATAACTCTAAGTCAAGCAACGTACCTCCATAATGAGATGGTGAGTAAGAAGATGCTTTCAGTGTTAAAAATGTTGCCGACTAAGCCTCTTGTTGATGTGGGCTCTTCTGATTCTCTGAAACCATTTGAGAAATAACCACAGTTGGATAACTTCGTTGTAAGGATAAGAAATCATTATCTTTAATTCAGTGTTTAACGAGGGCCAAGAAGAAATAAGTTAGTGCAAGTTCCTTCCTCAGGATAATTTTGTGTAAAAGAATAGAAATGCAACACTTTTAAGGAAGCAGCCACCCATGGATACAAGTACTTATTAGAGGAACCTAGAAGCGATCAGGGGTCCACTTAATCAGAATCTTGATAGGATAATTATTATTGCCTTTACTATATCAACTTGACTTTCATCACTCTTAATTCAAGTATAGATATGACATTAGGAAGACTTTTCAAGGGCTAATGAAACTAGTACAAGTCCTACCACCCACATCTGACACTGGTGTACGTTTTAAGCCTGGGCTGTCTCCGCATGAAATTCTTTGTTTCATTTATGATGAAGGTCTTTGCTGATTAAATGCTTACTGTGAAGAAGGGCCATAAGCCTTTCTGCTATGAAGAAACTGCCTAAGCAAAGTGAATGTGCTTAACCTCTGCTGACTCTCAGTGCTTCCGAGGCTTCATTTATGTTCAGCACTGGGCTACAGAAAAGAAACTGGCTGGTTTGGCATAATGTATGTCAATCTACGTTTCTTAGAGTCCAAATATTAAAAGTGAATCTTCTTCTGTGAAAACTTCTTTGTTCTGAGAATGAATCTATGGCTAATATATTGTTTTTATGTGGTGATTTCTTATTTTAAAACATTGAAAGAAATTTTGGAAATAAATAAACCCTGTTGTGAGTGACTACCATGAAAATATGATTTTTACAAAGTGACATAAAGTGTTAAGGGCCTTTTCTATTCAACAAGTCATTTCTTTTCTTTCCCTGGTCTCCCTCTTGGTCCTTTCTAGACTTTTTGTGCTCATAACACTGAGAAATAGCACTGAAGTGACTGAATTCTTCCTTCGGAGATTTGGTGTCCAACATGAGTTTCAGTGTTTCCTCTTCGCTGCGTTTCTGATCATCTATGGGGCCTCCATGGTGGGTAATATTGGAATGATCCTACTTGTCAAGACAGAGTCCAGACTCCAAACGCCCATGTACTTTCTCCTACAGCATTTGGCTTTTGTTGATATCTGTTTTACCTCTTCTGTCACTTCTGAGATGATGCAAAACTTCATAATAGAAAATAAATCAACCTCATTCAAGGGCTGTGTCGTACAATTATTGGTTTATACAACATGTGTAACCGGTGACTGTCACCTCCTTGCTGCTATGGCAGTGGACCGTTATGTGGCCATCTACAACCCACTTCGCTATCCCGCCATCATGTCCCGAAGAGTCTGCATCCAGCTGGTACTGGTTCATACATCATGGGCTCCATAAATGCATCTGTGCACACAGGTTTTACATTTTCACTGGTCTTCTGCAAGGCTAATACCATCAATCACTTTTTCCGTGACATTCCTCCAGTTCTTGCCCTCTCCTGCTCCAACACTGACATCAACATCATGATGATTCTTGTCTTTGTGGGATTTAACCTGACATCCACTGTGTTGGCCATCATCATTTCCTACATGTTTATCCTGGCTGCCATCCTGAAGATCTCTTCCAATGCAGGAAAGGAAAGAGCCTTCTCCACCTGTGCCTCCTGCCTGACAGCAGTCACCATTTTCCATGGAACCCTCCCTTACATGTACTTACAGTCTTATTCGCATAATTCCCATGAAAAGAGGAAAGTGGCCTCTGTATTTTATGGCATTGTGATTCCCGTGTTGAATCCCCTGATCTACAGTTTGAGAAATAAGGAGGTAAAAGAAGCTCTAAAAGTCATATGGAAAAAATTCTTTTTCAGATTGGATCCAAACTGTTAAAATTCAGTACATCAAAGCATCCAGTATAGCTGTTTGACTACTATTTAATATTTCTGAAATAGACAACTTCTTCACATCTTGGTTGTGGTTGTGGTTTAGTTGCTAAGTCATGTCCAACTCTTGCGACCCCATGGACTGTATCCCACCAGGTTCCTTCTGTTCATAGGATTTTCTAGTCAAGAGTACTGGAGTGGGTTGCCATTTCCTTTACCAGGGGATCTTCTCGACCCAGGGATTGAACCCCAGTGTCCTACACTGCAAGCAGATTCTTTGCTGACTGAGCAACCAGGGAAGCCCCAATGCTACCTCCAGAAGACAATTTCTTTGAATGCAGGAAATTCAGCAGCATATCATAGGGCTTATTTTCCCTTGGTTTTAGTTTGAGGACCATATCCCATACTACCCATGAAAAGGGGCTTCTTATAATATAATCTCTTATTTTGAGATTACAAGATATAAAGTGTGTAGACTTGACAAAGTACATAGTTATTTCAAATATATTTCAGATATAGTCTTAAAGAGTAGAAAACCCCAGCTTTGTATTTGTGCTGCTAAGTGCTTAGTTGTGCCCAATTCTTTGAGAGCCCATGGACTGCATCCTGCCAGACTCCTCTGTCCATGAGACTTTCCAGACAGGAATACTGGATGAGGTTGCCTTTTCCTATTCTAGGGGATCTTCACAACCCAGGGATCAAACCTGTATCTGTTGTGTCTCCTGCATTAGCCGGCAGATTCTTTACCACTGTGCTACCTGGGAAGCTCAATCAATATTAAAATTGAGGTTTATAATTTCTTATTCATTTAAACACATTCCCTAAATTGTCTACATAGAGACTTCTCATTGGTTCTGTTCCATGCATAACCTGAAATGCAAAATAAATGTACTCCTTTGAAAAGTGCCTTATCACTCAGACTATTACTGTGGTTTTTCTTCAGTTGCTTAGTTGTGGCTGACTCTTTGCCACCACAGGGACTGCAGCACGCCATGCTTCCTTGTCCTTTACCTTCTCCTCCTGCCCCCAGTCGCTCCCAGCATCAGGATCTCTTCCAATGAGTCGGCTCCTCCCATCAGGTGGCCAAAGTATTGGAGCCTCAGTTTCAGTTTCAACATCAGTCCTTCCAATACTCAGGGTTGATTTTCTAAAGGATTGATTGATTCGATCTCCTTGCAGTCCAAGGGACTCTCAAGACTCTTCTCCAGCATGACAGTTCGAAAGCATCAATTCTTCAGCGCTCAGCCTTCTTTATAGTCCAGCTCTCACATCCATACCTGACTACTAGAAAAACCATAGCTTTGAACGTATGGAACTTTGTCAGCAAGTGATGTCTCTGCTTTTTGATATGCTATCTAGCTTTCTCATAGCTTTCTTTCCAAAGAGCAAATGTCTTTTTATATCTTACTCCATAGCAATAGAAAACCTGGAATGTAGATGGATCTAAAATGACAGTAATCATTCATTTATTAAAATGAGAAAAATGAAAAGGCCAAGAGTGCTCTGAATCAGGAAGACAGACTCTTGGCAAAAAAAAAAAAAAGAGCTTTAGTAGATAGATTCAGGTTAAGTGATCAAAACCCTCAGATGACTCTAAAGATGCCATGTTAGCTAGATAAAAGAGCAGGTTTCACACAAAATAATACCAGCCAGTCTAATGAACTGACCAGAAAAATGTACTTACTATTAAATAACACAAGAATTATTGGGCAAAAAAGAAAAAGAAAATATATCTTTTCAAATACACTCTCCTTCCTAAATTCTAAGAAAAGAATAATGGTAACATGAAGTCAGGGGAGCAGAACCAGAATCTGCCCAGCAAAGAGTTTGTCTATCAAGGAAACAACCTTCTCTCCACGCAGGCCCATGTATCTTCAAAGGCCAGAGACAGCAACTGAGAATCATGGAACACAGACAGAGGGTGTGCTGAGATCTTGGAGGGAAAATTGGAGATTAATGTACAGAGTTTTGACTATAGATAAAATACAGTACCATATACTTGAAAGTTGCTTAGAGAAAAGATTTTAAGCATTGTCACCACAGGAAGGAAAGAGGGAAAGAAGGAGTGAGGGAAGAAGGGAGAAAGAGGAAGGAATGAAAGAAAAAAGAAAAGAAATATGTGAGTGATAAATCTATTAATGAGCTTAATTATTGTGATCATGTCAAACCTATATCAAAATGCAAATTATATACCTTAAATGTATGCAAATGTTGTCAGTTATATCTCAATGAAGCTGGTGGGAGGGAGATGATAAAGCAAAGAAAAATTTAGTGCACCTGTTTAAGTTTATGTGGCCAAATATGAAGTAACACTCAAAATACAGAGTCACACAGTGCTCTGCTCTCAATAGAGGTGAAAGAAATCCCAAAAGGAAACAAACTCCATGACAAATAAACAAAAGCAGCAAAATCTCTGAAGTTGATGTCAGTTCTGACATACGAACAGTTAGCAGCCATTAGCCCTTGTCCAAGAGAGAGCCTTCCTTTCTGGCATTACATAGACCAGTAATGGTCTGATGTTGCATAACCATGTATTTTTCATGAACATGAGCTGTATACTTTAGGCTGGGTGGTTCGAGACTAGACTGAGGGAAGTAGAAAATATAAACCCTACTCTTAAATAAATCAGTATTTTGTGCATTCATTTATATATTTTCATACAATTTTAAACATTTGCATTTAAACATTTACTAGTATAGAATCATGGGACACCCATAATTGAATCGGATAGTCTCTAGCAAGAGATTTAGGAGCACCAAGATCGCTCAAAAGAAAGAAAGAAAATAATACTATAATTAACCTGTTCACCTTCTTTCCAAAACAGTTGGAGGAATGGAACCAGGACTTATTCTCAGCCTAGCATATCATCCTGGGAACTTGAGAGAACCACCTGGAAGGGTAGCTAGAGATCAAAACGGGATGAAGACTAAGCACGTGTTCATGAAGCAGAAGCCTAAAGCTCCGTCATCAAGGGGATACCCTCCTAAAAAATGAAATCACTCAAAAGTAAAAGTGAATGAAAGTTTGGTACACACAACTTCGATTAATTTCCAGGGAATTATGCTGAGTGAAAAAGCCAAACCACGGAATTGTACGCTGTGTAGTTCCAGTTATATAGCACATTTGAAATGACAAAAATGTAGTAATCGAGGACAGATTAATGGGTTACCAGGGTTAGGAATGAGTGAAGAAGGGGTGGGGTGAGGTTAGGTCATGCTGTAAAGGAACACATGGGATTCTTGTTTGTGCTGTTTAGTGTCTTGACTGTGATGGAGAGTACAGGATCACTATGGATGATAAAATTTTTTAGAAATTATTACAAACACATACACACAAATAGGTCCGGGGCAGATTGGGAATATCTGGATAAAATCAGTGGAATGCATCAATGTTGATAATCTGGTTGTGATATTTTACTACAGTTTTGCAAAATATTACCATTAGGGGTATATTATTTTTCTGTCACTGCTACAACAAATTACCATAATTTTAGTGGCTTAAACACAGCACAAAGTCTAAGCTATGGTTTTTCCAATAGTCATGTATGGATGTGAGAGTTGGACCATAAAGAAAGCTGAGTGCTGAAGAATTGATGCTTTTGAACTGTGGTGTTCAAGAGAAGACTCTTGAGAGTCCCTTGGACTGCAAGGAGATCCAACCAGTCCATCCTAAAGGAAATCAGTCCTGAACATTCATTGCAAGGACTGATGCTGAAGCTGAAACTCCAATACTTTGGCCACCTGATGCAAAGAGCTGACTCATTGGAAAAGACTCTGATGCTAGGAAAGATTGAAGGTGGGAGGAGAAGGGGACCACAGAGGGTGAGATGGTTGGATGGCATCACCGACTTGATGGACATGAGCTTGAGCAAGCTCCAAGAGTTGGTAATGGACAGGGAGGCCTGGCATGCTGCAGTCCATGGGGTCGCGAAGAGTTGGACATGACTGAGCGACTGAACTGAAAACAACACAAATGTATTAGAGTCCTGGAAGCCAGCAATTCAAAAGAAATCTCCAGATCAAGTGTCAGTGGGGCTATATTCTTTTCTAGATAAACTAGGGAACAATTCATTTCCTTAATTTCTTCACCTTTTAGAAGCCACGTCTTAATCAAGAAGCTATAGACTGACTAAATCTAGTGTTCTTCTTTCACTGATTAAAGGTTTAACCTTAGCAACCTCATAACCAAACACTACTCAAAATCTCTTATTCCACGATTGTTAACTGAAATATTTTCATGGTGTAAAGTATAATTGGAAGAAAGGATGCTATTATCCAGGGCTGAGTTTTGGTTTTTTTTTTTTAATATATCCGGTTTTCAGGGGAAAAAAATGGAAGAAGGGGTCAAGAGTCATTGTTTTCTCTAAATTTAAAAAAAAATGCTCAAAGTGGTAATATGAGAGTGAAAGTGAATTGAAAGTGTTAGTCGCTCAGTCATGCGGGACTCCTTGCAGCCCACTGACTAGCCCATGAGGCTCCTCTGTTCATGGGGTTCTCCAGGCAGGAATGCTGGACTCGTTGCCATTCCCTTCTCCAGGAGATTTTCCCAAACCAAGGACTGAACCCGTGTCTCCTGCATCGGCATGCAGTTTCTTAACCACTGAGCTAAATATTATTTGTCCCGTTAGATGTCGCACAGAGTCGGACACGACTGCAGAGACTGAGCAGCAGCAGCGCTTAAGCTTATGTTAGCACTGGATTTCTTTTTTCATGTAGCCATGCCTTTTGCTGATTATGGTGACAAAACTGATTAAGGTCAGTTTTCTAGACCTGAATGCAATTTTTCAGACATAGTGAAAATTGTTTAACCTGATTTATAATGAGAAAGAATTTTAAGGAGTTGTTCTATAACAAGACAACACACACAAAAAAGTCCACAGTGACAGTAACACGATTAAATGTATCTTCTCCAGAGAAAGCATAAATGTTCTTCAGCTGAACACTGTTTATTCTGAATCCATTACAGTCCCTGAAGGCTCAGATTCTCAAGGGAGCAAGTACTGATCTCTTAGGCGCCGGCTTTAAACTCCCCAGTTAGCGGGAGGCACACAGGCCTTGGTGGGCAATCAGCCTGTACCAGTTGCAGAACGAGAATCTGGATGAAACTGTAAGTAAAACAGAACTCGGCCCATTTTTGAAAATCAGCCATGTGTCATCCCAGTGTGTGCTGGAAATTGTGGAGCAAAGGGTCAGAGCCAAAGTCCTGGTAAGTTTGACCCTGAAACCAGGAATGAAGCCTTCACTGCTGGTGACATGGTGGAAATGGAGGGAGGGGGCTGAACTTGGTTGAGTGTTGCCTGAGGATATGAATAAACCGATGACTGAAAAGGTAAGCAAATGAATGAATGCACAGTACAATATGCACTTAGTGTACTGTTTGCATGTGTTATTCTGACCGGTTCTCAGTGCCCATTCAAAGCCCGGCCCTGTTCTGGGAACTTTACCTCAGCCACTTTATACTTTTAAGTCACATCATCACAAAGCAGGCTTCTTTCTCGTACTCTTCTCTTTCAAAATAAATAAATCTATTCTAAAACAATAGATGGTAAAGGATCTGCCTGCAATGCGGGAGACCTGGGTTCGATCCCTGGGTTGGGAAGATCCCCTGGAGAATGGCATGGCAACCCACTCCAGTATTCCTGCCTGGAGAATCCTCATGGATAGAGCTCGCAGAATCAGACACGACTGAGCGACTAAGCACAGCACATTTTAAAATGAAAAGGTGGCATGGTGTGGGGAGGGAGGTGGGAGGGGGATTCAGGATGGGGAACACATGTACACCCGTGGCGGATTTATGTTGATGTATGGCAAAACCAACACAATATTGTAAAGTAATTAGCTTCCAATTAAAATAAATGAATTTAAATTTAAAAAATAAATAAATAAAATGAAAAGGTGGTGGAGTTCCTAAGTTTAAAGACATTCTCTCTCTACTCTCACATTTAACAATGATCGTTAGGAGTTTGGTATGAATTCTTCTGTGCTTGCTCATGGATTAATAAAGAAAATAAGAAAAAGAAAGGAGTGAAAGAAAATTTTATTTTTACAAAGGTCCAGCTCTATGGAGAAGGCAATGGCATCCCACTCCAGTACTCTTGCCTGGAAGAATCCATGGACGGAGGAGCCTGGTAGGCTGCAGTCCACGGGGTCTCGAAGAGTCGGACACGACTGAGCGACTTCACTTTCCCTTTTCACTTTCATGCTCTGAAGAAGGCAATGGCAACCCACTCCAGTGTTCTTGTCTGGAGAATCCCAGGGACAGAGGAGCCTGGTGGGCTGCCGTCTTTGGGGTCGCACAGAGTCGGACACGACTGAAGCGACTTAGCAGCGCAGCAGCTCTACACACGATTCTGCAGCTCGCTCTGTCCAGTGGGCAGTGTGACATAAGCACCTTCCCAAGTCTCACACTTTCCGGACGATGTCCTGGTTCATCATACGAATTACTCGTTCATTTTACTCTGTTTCCAAACTGTGAGGCAGTGAGCATTATCACCTTGTAGGTCATCCTGTGCCCCCCATTTCCTAGAGCGCGGAACTGAGGCCAAGGGGAGCTGCCTGCTTTGTCTGTATGAAGCAGTGCACCCAGAACTCAAACCCAGATCGGCCTATTTCCTTTCCAGAGCACAGCACTGAATGTAAGTGAAGCTTCAGAAGCACCAAGTTTCAGCATAGGTTAAGCGTGTTCAAAACACTCAGGTGCTTGGCATGAGCGCTCGTGTGTGTCCATGTGCGTGCGTGTCGTATGTATGCCTGTGTGTTGTAACCCTTATGTTAACATTCCACAGCTCTTAAAAACATCCTCACGTCATGAATTTTATTTGAATTCAAAATGATTACATTAACAAAGCAAATGTCATTATCTCATCAAGACTCTAGTTAGGTCTACTTGTGACGAGTGTCAGCTGCCTCTGGTAAGTGCTGTCACCCACTGGATGGAAGCCTCCCTGAAAGTGTTGCATTTAATCCATTTTACAGTAAATTTACCTGAGGACATAACTTATTGTTTCTTGTTCCTTCACTACAGAGTTATCCCATTCTGCTCATTTCTCAAGATATTTGAAAACACAAATTGTCCACATCAACCACAAGTGTGGTTTGCTACACTCCCCACCACTAAACTGTTAGTCGCTCAGTCGTGTCCAACTCTCTGCGACCCCAAGGACCGTAGCCCACCAGGCTCCTCTGTCCAGGGTGATTCTCCAGGCAAGAATACTGGAGTGGGTTGCCATGCCCTCCTCCAGGCGGTCTTCCTTACCCAGGGATTGAACCCAGGTCTCCCACATTGAAGGCAGATTCTTTACCATCTGAGCCACCAGGGAGGTCCACCACTAAAGGCCCCTTCTTATTCCAAACTGAGCATCGTATCTGTGGAGCCACAGCTCTGCCTGGTTTTACTAACTCCAGAGCAAGGAGCCCTCTACTGATGTACAGGGATGTGGGGTTTTTTGGTGAGGAAATTCTGTCATTGCACAAAATCTAAGGAACATAACAATACATTTAACAAAATGAAACAGCCATTCATCCATCCACCACCTAAACTTTTGTAGCTTGCTTTTTATTATGCAAATTTCCATTTCAGAAATTTATCTACATAGATGTTATAGCACCAATAGACTGAATTCTTGATGATTTACTTAATAGTTTACTTTTTCCAATGCTCAAAGATGCTGCTATGGACCTTCCCATGTGTATTAATTACACTTATATGTACCCAGATTCATGCATATACTCACATGTGCATGTACGTATATTCTCGTTTATATGGCCAATAATTTATCCAGGTATGTATCTATAATATAAATTTTGAACCTAAGGAAGGCATACATTTAATTTTATTAATATTTCCAAACTTGTCTCCAATATGACTATTCAAATTTATGTTCCCACCTGGAATGTGAGTCCTCATTCTCACCTCTAATTTGCATTTTAGTCTAAATTTATATTTCAATGTAGTGTTAATATATTGTACTACTAGGAGTTATATCCTTTTATGTCCTTATATCAATTGCCTAAGTTTTTCCATCTGTAAATTTCCTGATTATATCTTTGGAGAATTTTTTCCTCAGCACAATTTATGGAAATTATTTAAGTATACTGGATACTAATTGCTTTTCTATTTATATGTGTTGCAAACAAATTTAACTGAGCAAATTTCCAGTCAGTATCTGGTCTCTTCTTTTTTATAATGTTGATATGTTTAATTTCTTTACCGTCTGAGCCACCAGTGAAGCTTTTTAATGTTTTGTGTTTTGTGCACTTATGTCTTATTTAAAACTTTTACTGCATAGCTGAGTCATAGATATTCTAATGTGATTTACCCTTATACCGTTATAACTATAATATAAGGGTAAAAAGATACATCCTTACACCTTTAATTCAATGCCATTTGGAACTGGTAAAATTAAAAGTAGAAACACAATATAATTTTTTCATATGTATATGCATTTACATGCTCAGTTGATAAGTCATCCAATTCTTTTTAACCCAAGGGATTGTACCCCACCAGGCTCTTCTGTCCTTGGAATTTCCCAGGCAAGACTACCGGAGTAGGTTGCCATTTCCTCCTCCAAAGTACAAGCACTAAAACACCACAGTTTATTGGACCATTTTTCATTGATGGACATGCTACTGTTTTCATACATTGAGCTTTCAGAGACTTGTAGGTCTGTTTATGATCTCTTTTTCACAATTCCATTGTTCTCTTTGTACCACTAGTACCACCTGTATTTATTGTTATTATTTTATAGAAATTTCTGATATTTGCTAGGACAACTCCCCACTTTTTTTCCTTTAAAAGTCTCTTAGCTATTTTTAAGTTATTTTCTCTTTCATATAAATTTTAAGAGTTTGTGAAAGTGGGCATAATATCCTCTCAAGTACTTCATTGAAATAAATACAAAGGAAATTTCATGTTGATACAACTTGGATTTGATTGCTGATAGAAAATGTTTTTCCCTGCTTCTGATGTTTCTCTCCTGCAATGGGAGTTCAAATGGTGTAATCACCGCCATCCAGATATCATTTTATTCACTCACTTCCTAGAAAGATGGAGTGACGTATATGATTGGTAAATCTGAGAACAACCTGGTATGCTCGGCTCTGCCCTCAACCTCAGAAGCAGCCAGCCTGCTGAGGCCAATGTCCCCCAGCATTTCAGAATTGCTCCCCCAGAACTTGCAAGGGGCAAGACCAGTCACCACCACCAAGATGAGCAGACAAGCCTGGTAACTTGTGGTGTTCACTAGAAGCAAGTAACGACTAAGAGACTTGAAAGTTTCCCCCCACGTCAGTAGGTGATATAATGGTCTTCATATGTACACTAATTTTTACTTCTCAACTTGTTCAAATCTTGGGAAAGGAAGAAAATAGCTGTTCTCTGGAACCTCCTTTCACTTCAGTTTAGTTCGGTTCAGTCGCACAGTCATGTCCAACTCTTTGCGACGCCATGAACTGCAGCATCCCAGGCCTTCCTGTCTATCACCAACTCCCAGAGATTACCCAAACTCAAGTCCATCAAGTCAGTGATGCCATCCAACCACCTCATCCTCTGTTATCCCCTTCTCCTCCTGCCCTCAATCTTTCCCAGCATCAGGATCTTTTCCAATGAGTCAGTTCTTCGCATCACATGGCCAAAGTATTGGAGTTTCAGCTTCAGCATCAGTCTTTTCGATGAACACCCAGGACTGATCTCCTTTAGGATGCACTGGCTGGATCTCCTTGCAGTCCAAGGGACCCTCAAGAGTCTTCTCCAACACCACAGTTCAAAAGCATCAATTCTTTGGCGTTCACCTTCTTCACAGTCCAACTCTCACATCCATACATGACCACTAGAAAAACCATAGCCTTGACTAGATGGACCTTTGTTGGCAAAGTAATGTCTCTGCTTTTTAACATGCTGTCTATGTTGGTCATAACTTTCCTTCCAAGGAGCAAGCATCTTTTAATTTCATGGCTGCAGTAACCATCTCCAGTGATTTGGGAGCCCAGAAAATAAAGTCTGCCACTGTTTCCACTCTTTCTCCATCTATTTGCCATGAAGTGATGGGACCAGATGCCATGATCTTCCTTTTCTGAATGTTGAGCTTTAAGCCAAATTTGTCACGCTCCTCTTTGACTTTCATCAAGAGGGTCTTTAGTTCTTCTCACTTTCTGCCATAAGGGTGGTGTCATCTGCATGTCTGAGGTTATTGATATTTCTCCCAGCAATCTTGATTCCAGCTTGCGCTTTCTCCAGCCCAACATTTTTCATGATGTACTTTGTACATAAGTTAAATAAGCAGGGTGACAATATACAGCCTTGACGCACTCCTTTTCCTATTTGGAACAAGTCTGTTGTTCCATGTCCAGTTCTAACTGTTGCTTCCTGACCTGCATACAGATTTCTCAAGAGGCAGGTCAGGTGGTCTGGTATTTCCATCTCTCTCAGAATTTTCCACAGTTTATTGTGATCCGCAGAGTCAAAGACTTTGGCATAGTCAATAAAGCAAAAATAGATGTTTTTCTTGAACTCTCTTGCTTTTTTAATGATCCAGCGATGTTGGCAATCTGATCTCTGGTTCCTCTGCCTTTTCTAAATCCAGCTTGAACATCAGGAAGTTCACGGTTCACGTATTGCTGAAACCTGGCTTGGAGAATTTTGAGCATTACTTTATTAGCATGTGAGATGAGTGCAATTGTGCAGCAGTTTGAGCATTCTTTGGCATTTCCTCTCTTTGGGATTGGAATGAAAACTGACCTTTTCCAGTCCTGTGGCCACTGCTGAGTTTTCCAAATTTGCTGGCATATTGATAGCAACACTTTCACAGCATCATCTTTCAGGATTTGAAACAGCTCAACTGGAATTCCATCACCTCCACTAGCTTTGTTCATAGTGATGCTTCCTAAGGCCCACTTAACTTCACATGCCAGGATGTCTGGGCTCTAGGTGAGTGAGCACACCATCATGATTATCTGGGTCATGAAGATCTTTTTTGTACAGTTCTTCTGTGTATTCTTGCCACCTCTTTTTAATATCTTCTGCTTCTGTTAGGTTCATACCATTTCTGTCATTTACTGAGCCCATCTTTGAGTGAAATGGATTAAAGATTTACTGAGCATGGCCCCACACATCAGAAAAAATCCCAGTATCCCCCTCAGTCAGTCTATCACATCAGGAAGCTTTCATAAGCTTCTTATCCTTCTTCATAAGAGGGCAGACAGACTGAAAGCCACAACCATAGAAAACTAACCAATCTAATCACATGGACCACAGCCTTGTCTAACTCAATGAAACTATGAGCCATGCCCTGTAGGGCCACCCAAAATGGATGGGTCATAATGGAGAGGTCTGGCAAAATGTGGTCCACTAGAGAAAGGAATGGCAAACTGCTTCAGTATTCCTGCTTTGAGAATCCCATGAACAGTATGAAAAGGCAAAAATATAGGGCACTGAAAGATGAACTCCCTGGGTCAGTAGGTGCCCAATATGCTACTGGAGATCAGTGGAGAAACAACTCCAGAAAGAATGAAGAGATGGAGCCAAAGCAAAAACAACACCCAGTTGTGGATGGGACTGGTGATGGAAGCAAGGTCTGATGCTGTAAAGAGCAATATTGCATAGGAACCTGGAATGTTAGGTCCATGAATCAAGGCAAATTGGAAGTGGTCAAACAGATGACAAGAGTGAATGTCGACATTCTAGGAATCAGCGAACTAAAATGGACTAGAATGGTTGAATTTAACTCAGATGACCATTATATCTTCTACTCTGGGCAGGAATCCCTTAGAAGAAATGGAGTAGCCATCATTATCAACAAAAGAGTCCAAAATGCAGTACTGGATGCAATTTCAAAAACAACAGAATGATCTCTGTTCATTTCCAAGGCAAACCATTCCATATCACAGTAATCCAAGACTATACCCTGACCAGTAACACTGAAGAAACTGAAGTTGAACGGTTCTATGAAGACCTACAAGACCTTCTGGAATTAACACCCATAAAAGATATCCTTTTCATTATAAGGGACTGGAATGCAAAAGTAGGAAGAAACACCTGGAGTAACAGGCAAGCTTGGCCTTGGAGTATGGAATGAAGCAGGGCAAAGGCTAATAAGAGTTTTTCCAAGAGAATGCACTGGTCACAGTAAACACCCTCTTCCAACAACACAAGAGAAGACTCTACACATGGACATCACCAGATGGTCAACCCCGAAATCAGATTGGTTATATTCTTTGCAGCCAAAGATGGAAAAGCTCTATACAGTCAGCAAAAGCAACACCAGGAGCTGACTGTGACTCAGATCATGAACTCCTTATTGCCAAATTCAGACTTAAGTTGAAGAAAGTAGGGAAAACCACTAGACCATTCAAGTATTACCTAAATCAAATCCCTAACGATTATACAGTGGAAGTGAGAAATAGATTTAAGGGACTAGATCTGATAGAGTGCCTGATGAACTTTGGATGGAGGTTCGTGACATTGTACAAGAAACAGGGAGCAAGAAAGAAATGCAAAAAAGCAAAATGGCTGTCTGAGGAGGCCTTACAAATAGCTGTGAAAAGAAGGGAAGTGAAAAGCAAAGGAGAAAAGGAAAGATATACCCATTTGAATGCAGCTTTCCAAAGAAGAGCAAGGAGAGATAAGAAAGCCTTCCTCAAAGATAAGGAACCTCCTTTAGACCTTAGCAATTGTCCGTTCAGCGTATGGGTGGATTTGGTTATTGAAAGTATATTATTAAAGCTGTTTGTGTCTACACTTGTAAATGAAATTGCTTCTAATTTTTTTCCTCAAAAATTACTTAAATGCATGTCAAGGTTATATTAGCCTTATGAAATGACTAGCAGATTTTTTTGAGACTCACAGAAAAAAATTGTATATATTAGAATTATTAGTTTTATAAAGTTTGGTAGAACTCCTATAACATAACCGGACCTGGTGTTTGTGTGTAGGTATTTAAATGTCAAGTCAAATCACATATAATTAAAGTAATTAAATATTTTCTACACCTCATCCCCACACAGACACATACAAACGTGCACACACAGTGACTACAGTTGCTTCCTATCCTGGTAGTCAGCTTTATTTTTTTTTTAATATATTGGAAAGCAAAAATAGCATTTAAAAAATTTTTGTCTGATATAAAATGTCATGATGCAACAATCACCATATGCCAGCAATCAAGTTTAAATGGAAAAATATGAAAATTGCTTTTTACTCCACTGGAGATATGAATTAGGAAAGAAAAAACTTCCTTCGATTATTTTTTAAAAGAACAAACCATAAGGCAAAAAAAAAAATGATAGTTATTTTAAATGTAAGGTTTTCTGGTCTTTGAAGGACATCAAAGATGACAGAATGTGAGAAAATATTTACCAAGTCAACCGAGAGGAGATTTAAATCTTGGATAAACAAAGAACATGTGAAATCAATTCAATAGAAACATTCACTAAAAACAATTAACAAATAATTTATGAAATAATAAAATCGCCAAATTCTAAGACTATTAGATAATGATCAAATCTGCTTGTAACTAAAGGGGAAAAGGGAAAGATAAGACATCACTTTATACTTATTTTCCACAAAAAAAATTAGGAAAATATCAATGCTCACTCAGAAGTGAGGATGCGGGAACCCACATATGCAATTAGCAAGATGGTACACTGGTGCATCCATCATGTAAAATGATCTGGAAAAACTTGGAAGATGAAATGTCTGCATGCCTTCAGACACAAAAATTCTGTCCCTAGGAGTACACCCTGGAAAACTTTCTCACTGAGTTAACTGCAGTGGAGGCAAGTTGTGGGCAGTCTGCCCTCCATCACCAGGGAAACACATGGTAAGCTAGGATGGATGGACACCACGGAGCAGTGCTACCGGATGTGTGGTCCATGGACCAGCACCCGTCCTCAGACTGTCGGTTTCTACTGTGTGAGACAATGACTGAAAGTGGAGGGAGCACTTAGAACTACTACAGAATTTTAACAATGCTGAGACCTATTTATTGACTTTTACAAACACGAGGCCACAACAGATTGGAAATTTTATAAAGATGATTATGCTTTACTGTAAATACCTTGATAAACCATTCTACAAAGGGCTCTACAATTCCATGAAGCCATCATGGCAGAGAAGATCTACAAGGAAGAAAAAGAAAAAAATGAAGATATGGAGGTAAGTGGAAACAAGATAATATAGAACCCCATGGGGATGTCAAATTCAAATATAATGATTAGTACTTAGGCAAATTGGTATTTCTAATTAAAATATAGGAAATATAAAAGAAAGCTTAATTAAATAAAACAATGTTCTTATGTGTTCCCGAATTGATGTATGTATGTACTATCAGTTTGCATATTGAAAACACAGCTACTGGTCCTTGGCAATTTCCCCAAACTATCAATGGCAATGTCTAAGTTAGGTGTCAAGTTTCAGCCTTAAAAATCTAATTCAATTAAATCATGGAAAATATTCTCTGATCCCCCTCACTATGAAATTAAATATGTGTGTGCTTAGTCATTCAGTCATGTCCAACACTTAGCAACTCCATGGACTCTAGCCCACCAGGCTCCTCTGTTCATGGGATTCTCCAGGCAAGAATCCTGGAGTGGGTAGCCATTCCCTTCTCCAGGGAATTGAACCAGGGTTTCCTGCATTGGCAGGTGGATTCTTTACCATCTGAGCAACCAGGGAAGCTCTGAAATTAAATACAGTGTTAGTTAAAGTATCACAATCCTCTTAGCTTTCTCTGATCTTCTCTTTGCACCTTTTCAGCTAATATTTAATTTCGTGAGTGATGGAACAAAACAATGGCACTAGAGTGACTGAATTAATTCTCCTGGGATTCGCTGGTCAACACAAGTCTTGGCACGTCCTCTTCATTGTATTTCTAGTGATTTATGTGGTCACCCTGGTAGGTAATATTGGCATGATCCTACTCATCAAGACTGACTCTTCCCTTCACACCCCCATGTACTTTTTCCTCCAAAACTTGGCTTTTGTTGATCTCTGCTACACCTCTGCTATCACTCCAAAAATGCTGCAAAACCTTGTAGAAACAGAGCAATCCATCTCACTCATAGGATGTACGGTGCAATTACTAGTCTATGGGGCTTTTGCAACAAGTGATTGCTACATCCTGGCTGCTATGGCAGTGGACCGCTATGTGGCCATCTGTAACCCACTTCGCTATGGAACTGTTATGTCCCAGAGAGTCTGCAGTCAACTCTTAACTGGTTCATACTTCATGGGTTTCCTAAATGCTTCTGTAAACACAAGTTTTACTTTCTCATTGAACTTTTGCAAATCCAATAAAATTAATCATTTTTTCTGTGATGCACCCCCAATTCTGGCCCTCTCATGCTCTAGTATTTACTGGAACATCACGCTCCTAACAGTCTTTGTGGGGTTTAACTTGACATTCACCATGTCCGTCGTCATCTTTTCCTACATATTTATCCTGGCTGCCATCCTGAAGATCGCTTCTGCTGCAGGGCGGAAGAAAGCCTTCTCCACGTGCGCTTCCCACCTGACCGCTGTCACCATTTTCTATGGGACGCTCTCTTACATGTATCTGCACCATCGCACCATAGAATCTCAAGAGCAAGAAAAAATGGCTTCTGTGTTTTATGGGGTTGTGATCCCCATGTTAAATCCCCTCATTTATAGTCTGCGAAACCAAGATGTGAGAGAAGCCCTGAAAGGAGTTGGAAAGAAGTGTTTCTAGACTGAACATCAATTTCTAACTCAACATTGTTCAATGAGCAACCGACAGTTCTCTCTTATTTCTCAACAGCAGAAGATGTAGAAGATATTTGTGAGATACAAACAAAAATTTATATAAAATATATTTCCTTAATTGTATCAATAGCTTTTGAAAAATGATCAACCTTCCAATCTTAAATGATCAAATAACCTTCTAATTCACATAGAGACTTTCCCTGGTGGATCAATTGTAAAGAATCTGCCTGAGATGCGGGTTCTTACCCTAGTTGGGAAAATCCCTTGGAGAAGGAAATGACAACCCACTCCAGTATTCTTGCCTAGGAAATCCCATGGACAGAGGAGCCTGGTGGGCTAACTCAGCGACTAAAGCAAACTTAGAGAGAAGGCGTCTAAAGAGATCTTTGATATTGCTTTTGTACATTCTGAGGAGCCCTTTTTTCAAATATCTTGCTGTTAAAATAGAAAAGAGCAATAAAGAAATGTGTTAGTCAATGTTGTAAAGTACCTGCAACAACAGTAGTATAAAGATACCAGTTCAAACATTGTTTCTGGTTTCTCTTAAGAGGTATTGTTACTCGTGCTATTTTCTATAACTAAGCTGGTTTAGTATTGCAATGAATCATTTAAAGATGCTCTCCATCTCTTTGGAGAAAATGTGCTGAAAAGAAAGAGGGGGAGAAAAGGACAATTGAAGGAATCCTCATACATATTCAGACATTATGGGTCAGTATCCCTCCTTTCTACACATGGTCTCTAACCAACTAGGACAGTAACATAGGAATCCGGCAACTATGGATCATAGCCATTTATTCTTGCAAAATTTTTGTTTTAAATATAATTGAATCCCCAGTGTACCCTCTTGCAAGGATACAAATCCAGTGGAGAATTTGGTGCCACAGACCAAACTCATTTATCCAGAAATGAAGCCTTATTTCCCACTATCTCTAAGAGTGGAGAGAGGTGAAAGAAACCAGGTTTAACACAAGAAGTCATACCTGGGCTTGAACACACATGTTCTATCCACAGGCAGAATCAATCACACCCCCATCCTGCGGACAAGCATGTTAACCGAAAGCCTGAGATCCCATGTTCTATTTCGTCTCTCAATCTCATTACTCAGTTAAACCACAGGAAGTTGTGAACTAGAGGATTGACAGACAGGATGGGAGTTCACTGCCTTTCTCAGCATTTCCAGATATTCCAAATTATGGACTGAGGCAGGAAACACCTACTGGGAGCAAATCACAACCTAAACAACACCAAGAAAATTCAGAGAGCACCAGCTCATGCAGCAGAGTGCATTATAGGAGACGAATCCCAGAAGCAGGAAACTCTGATTTTTTTCTTAGAATTCCTGGTGACCTGCCCATAATACCCTCTGCATAGAGAAACCCTAAATTCAATCTGGAATTGAAAATCAAATCATGTCCTGATTTGATTAGCAAATCATATCCTGAGAAGGAGGGAGGGGTCTTCACCTTTACTACCCTAAACTGTCTGGAGACACACAATATTCAGGCTTTATTATCCTGATACGTCTTCCTATAGAAACATTCTTAAATGCAATGACTGAAAATGCCTGGCATAGAGGAATTGGACTATGCAGAAAAGTTCATGGAAAAATCTCTGTATTAAATAATATTACTTTGACATTCGTAAAGTAGAAAAAAGGAAATACATGGACAAAAAAACACATAATCATAGTAAATGTATTTTTTCCATGACATACAAAGTTAAGAAAAAATTTTAAATAAAGTTACAGAAGAGCTATTTGACATAATGAGAAAAAATTCATATTCAGAAACTCTAAATTATTAAAGCCCAGAATAAGAACACAAAAAGTTTAGGAGTCAAAATTTTACTTCTGCAGCCCACACTACACAGAAGCTGTGGGCAACTCAGTAAGAAGGGAGACAGTGGTTCAGTCATTAAGTCGTGTCCAACTCTTGTGACCCCAAGGACTGTTCAGTTCAGTTCAGCCGCTCAGTCGTGTCTGACTCTTTGCGACCCCATGAATCACAGCACGCCAGGCCTCTCTGTCCATCACCATCTCCTGGAGTTCACTCAGACTCACGTCCATCGAGTCGGTGATGCCATCAAGCCACCTCATCCTCTGGCGTCCCCTTCTCCTGCCCCCAGTCCCTCCCAGCATCAGAGTCTTTTCCAATGAGTCAACTCTTCGCATGAGGTGGCCAAAGTACTCGAGTTTCAGCTTTAGCATCATTCCTTCCAAAGAAATCCCAGGGCTGATCTCCTTCAGAATGGACTGGTTGGATCTCCTTGCTCTCCAAGGGACTCTCAAGAGGCTTCTGCAACACCACAGTTCAAAAGCATCAATTCTTCAGCACTCAGCCTTCTTCACAGTCCAACTCTCACATCCATACATGACCACTGGAAAAACCATAGCCTTGACTAGACGGACCTTAGTCGGCAAAGTAATGTCTCTGCTTTTGAATATGCTATCTAGGTTGGTCATAACTTTTCTTCCAAGGAGTAAGTGTCTTTTAATTTCATGGCTGCAATCACCATCTGCAGTGATTTTGGAGCCCAAAAAAATAAAGTCTGACACTGTTTCTACTGTTTCCCCATCTATTTCCCATGAAGTGATGGGACCAGATGCCATGATCTTCTTTTTCCGAATGTTGAGCTTTAAGCCAACTTTTTCACTCTCCTCTTTCACTTTCATCAAGAGGCTTTTTAGCTCCTCTTCACTTTCTGCCATAAGGGTGGTGTCATCTGCATATCTGAGGTTACTGATATTTCTCCCGGCAATCTTGATTCCACCTTGTGTTTCTTCCAGCCCAGCGTTTCTCATGATGTACTCTGCATATAAGTTAAATAAGCAGGGTGACAATATACAACCTTGATGTACTCCTTTTCCTATCTGGAACCAGTCTGTTGTTCCATGTCCAGTTCTAACTGTTGCATCCTGGCCTACATACAGAGTTCTCAAGAGGCAGGTCAGGTAGTCTGGTATTCCCATCTCTCTCAGAATTTTCCACAGTTGATTGTGATCCACACAGTCAAAGGCTTTGGCATAGTCAATCAAGCAGAAATAGATGTTTTTCTGGAACTCTCTTGCTTTTTCGATGATCCAGTGGATGTTGGCAATTTGATCTCTGGTTCCTCTGCCTTTTCTAAAACCACCTTGAACATCAGGGAGTTCACGGTTCATGTGTTGCTGAAGCCTGGCTTGGAGAATTTTGAGCATTACTTTACTAGCATGTGAGATGAGTGCAATTGTGTGGTAGTTTGAGCATTCTTTGGCATTGCCTTTCTTTGGAATTGGAATGAAAACGGACATTTTCCAGTCCTGTGGCCACTGCTGAGTTTTCCAAACTTGCTGGCATATTGAGTGCAGCACTTTCACAGCATCATCTTTCAGGATTTGAAACAGCTCCACTGGAATTCCATCACCTCCACTAGCTTTGTTCTCAGTGATGCTTTCTAAGGCCCGCTTGACTTCACATTCCAGGATGTCAGGCTCTAGATTAGTGATCACACCATCGTGATTATCTTGATTGTGAAGACCTTTTTTGTACAGTTCTTCCATGTATTCTTGCCACCTCTTCTTAATATCTTCTGCTTCTGTTAGGTCCATACTATTTCTGTCCTTTATCGAGCCCATCTTTGCATGAAATGTTCCCTTGGTATCTCTAATTTTCTTGAAGAGATCTCTAGTCTTTCCCACCTGTCCGTGGGATTTCCCAGGGAAGAATACCGGAGTGGGGTGCCACTTGCTTCTCCAGGAGATATTCCCATCCCAGGACTCAAACCCATGTCTGCAGCATGGCAGGCAGATTCTTTACCAACTGAGCTATGAGGGAAGCTTTTTATAGAAGGGAGGGGAAGTGCTTTTTCTAGAGCATGGGCTTTGCTGAATGCATCCACGTATGGATGAGATGGGAGCAGGTACTCTTTAGGTTTAGGTACTCTCAGAAAGCAGAGCTAGATCAGCAACTGTATATCTCAGTAAACATTGCTCAAGAGAGGGGAGAAATACAATAGGAAAATTATGTCATTGGTGAGAAAAGATCGCAATCACAGTTGCCTTGTGGACTTCAGAGGTCCGATTAGAAACACTTTTTCCTACTGTCTTTTTGAGACCATTAACACCGCATTAGACACAACACAGTCTGATTTCCTATGAGAACTGATTTTTGTCAGTGGAGTTAACAGTAACTCAAAAGCAAGAAAACATCTTTCTGTTTTTTTTCTTTCTTTTTTATTTTTATTTTTTTAATTTATTTATTTTAATTGGAGGCTAATTACTTTACAATATTGTATTTGTTTTGCCATACATCAACATGAATCTGCCATGGGTGTACACGTGTTCCCCAGCCTGAACCCCCCTCCCACCTCACTCCCCATACCATCTCTCTGGGTCATCCCAGTGCACCAGCCCCAAGCATCCTGTATTATGCTTCAAACCTGGACTGGCGATTCGTTTCATATATGATATACATGTTTCATACCATTCTCCCAAATCATCTCACCCTCTCCCACAGAGTCCAAAAGACTGTTCTATACATCTGTCTCTTTTGCTGTCTCGCAAACAGGGTTACCGTTACCATCTTTCTAAATTCCATATATATGCGTTAGTATACTGTATTGGTGTTTTTCTTTTTGGCTTACTTCACTCTGTATAATAGGCTCCAGTTTCATCCACCTCATTAGAACTGATTCAAATATATTCTTCTTTCTTTCTTTTCTTCCTTCCTCTTATCTTTTTTCTTATTTATGTGCCCATGAAAATTACAGAAATACAAGAAATTATAAAAATTGGAAAAATTATATAAAATATCTTCTGATTCAAAGAACTAGATCTAGAATTTAATAATAAAACTTTAAAGTAAAAACACCTAAAATTATACCACTAAACACAGAAAAGTCTCATTTAAACAAATCTTAGGTTGAAGATATGAAAACATTTCCAGATATCCATAAGATAATATTTCACAAACTGTTACAAAAATGTCTATAAACAACAAGGAGTTTTCAAATTTGCATAGCTCTATAAATACTAGTGTAAATAAATAGGAAATAATAATAAATTAAGTTAGAACCAGATGTGGAACAGCAGACTGGTTCCAAATTAGAAAAGGAGTCTGTTAAGGCTGTATATTGTTACCCTGCTTATTTAACTTACATGCAGAGTACACCATGAGAAACGCTGGGCTGGATGAAGCACAAGCTGGAATCAAGATTGCCAAGAGAAATATCAATAAACTCAGATATGCAAAGGACACCACCCTTATGGAAGAAAACAAAGAACTAAAGAGCCTTTTGATGAGAGTGAAAGAAGAAAGTGAAAAAGCGTGTTTAAAACTAAACATTCAGAAAACTAAGATCATGGCATCCACTCCTATCACTTCATGGCAAATAGATGGGGAAACAATGAAAACAGTGACAGACTTTATTTTCTTGGGCTCCAAAAATCACTGCAGATGGTGACTGCAGCCATGAAATTAAAAGGCACTTGCTCCTTGGAAGAAAAGCTATGACCAAACTAGATAGCATATTAAAAAGCAGAGACACTCCTTTGCCAACAAAGGTCCGTCTAGTCAAAGCTATGGTTTTCCCAGTAGTCATGTATGGATGTGAGAGTTGGACCATAAAGAAAGCTGAGGACGGAAGAATTGATGCTTTTGAACTGTGGTGTTGGAGAAGACTCTTGAGAGTCCCTTGGACTGCTAGGAGATCCAAACAGTCCATCCTAAAGGAAATCAGTCCTGAATACTCATTGGAAGGACTGATGTTGAAGCTGAAACTCCAATATTTTGGCCACCCAAAGTGAAGAACTGACTCATTTAAAAAGACCCTGATGCTGGGAAAGATTGAGGGCAGGAGGAGGACGACCGAGGATGAGATGGCTGGATGGCATCACCGACTGGATGGACGTGAGTCTGAGTGAACTCCGGGAGTTGGTGATGAACAGGGAGGCCTGGCGTGCTGCGATTCATGGGGTCGCAAAGAGTCGAACACGACTGAGCGACTGAACTGAACTAAACTGAATGACTTAATTAACCATACAGTTTAGACATGAGAAAACAATATAAAGAAAGAGAGTAATAAATATTTTTGGATTAATATTTAAAATCTCTTAAATGACAGCAGTAATAAATTCAGAAACATTCTCTGAAGCTAAAGGTAACAATAAAATGGATAAATCATTTGCTAATTTATCAAGAAAAATAATGCTGGAAAACAAAGAAAAAAATTTTCGCTAAGAGAATACATAACCCAGCAGTATACAAATGTGTTAGAGAATCTGATAGAATGAATGGTTCTTCTAAGGGAAGACTGATTGTAAAAAAGTTACCACAAAGGAGATTAAAGAATAACTAACAGAAGAAATAAAATAATAAAAGTACAATCTTCTTCCCCAAAAAAAACCTGTTATTCACAACTATTAAAAAATAGATAATGATGGTTGAACTCTTGGAGAACATAGGGAAAAAAGGGATGTTTCAGAATAAATTCTATGACTAAGCTAGCAAAAACAGCTCAGAAATGATAGGCCAATGCTACTCTCAAACATCAATGTAAAAGTGCGTAAGAGAAACACGCGCAGATGCGCCACACTGCTTCAGTCGTGTCCGACTCTGTTTAACGCTGTGTAGACGCCCCGCCAGCCGCCAGGCTGCGCTGTCCATGGGGTTCTCCAGGCAAGAAGACTGGAGTGGGTTGCCGTGCCCTCCTCCACCGGATCTTCCCAACCCAGGGATCGAACTCACACCTCTTGTGTCTCCTGCTTTGGCAGGCGGGTTCTTTACCACTAGTGCCACCTGCTGCTACTGCTAAGTCACTTCAGTCGTGTCCGACTCTGTGCAACCCCATAGACGGCAGCCTATCAGGCTCCCCCGTCCCTGGGATTCTCCAGGCAAGAACACCGGAGTGGGTTGCCATTTCCTTCTCCAATGCATGAAAGTGAAAAGTGAAAGTGAAGTCGCTCAGTCGTGTCCGACCCTCAGCGACCCCGTGGACTGCAGCCTACCAGGCTCCTCCGTCCATGGGATTTTCCAGGCAAGAGTGCCACCTGGGAAGCCCAATAAAAATGCAAGTACACAAAGAAAAAAACCTCAGTAGCACAGTAGGAAATAACACACTGCAACCAGTTTAGTTGTATTATAGAAGAAGAGAATATTTTGATATTATAAAATCTATTAGTATAAAAATGCATTAATTTTCAGAGTAAATCATGAAATCATGTCAAAAGATAAAGAAAAACATTTGTTAAAATTAAACATTTATTTTTAATCCCAGTGATTAAATAAAAGGTGCAATACTTCAACCAAAAAATTTGACCATATTTATCAGAAAACACTGAGAGCATTTCACTTAATTTCAGAAACCAATAAAAGATGGCCCTGCTCAAAAGTATTCTTAAATTTATTCTAGAGCTACTATTAATCAAAGCACTCATATTGCAGAAATCAATAAAAAAGAATGAAAGGTCAGTTCATAGACTTGAACACAAATTTTTAGATATTGTAAAAATTGCTCAACCTGACATAAAAACAAAAAACAAAATTAATTCAATAATAAGGCAACACGCACATACATACACACACACACAGAGGATCCCTCATGACAGTAACATGATTAAATGTATCTTCTCTAGAGAAAGCTTAAATGTTCTTTGGCTGAAAATAGCTGCTAACATTGTTTATTCCAATTCCATTACAGCTTCTGGAAGCTCAGGTTCTCAAGGGAGCAAGTACTGATCCCTTAGGCTCCAACTCTAAACTCCCCAGTTAAAAGGAGGCACACAGAGGCCTTGGTGGCCAATCAGCCTTTACCAACTGCAGAAAAAGAATCTGGATGCAGTTTCCGTGTAAGTAAAACAGAGCTCAGTCCATTTTTTCAAAATCAGCCGTGTGTTATCCCAGTGTGTGCTAGAAATGGTGGACCAAAGGGTCAGAGCCAATGGTCTAGTAAGTTTCACCCCAAGACCAGGAATAAAGGCTTCATCCCTGGTGGCGTAATGAAAAATGGAGTGAAATAGGCTGAGTTTGCCCAAGAAGGATATGAGTCAACGAATGATTGAGAGATTAACCGAGTGAATGAATGAGTCGCAAATGGCTTTAGCATATTATTTGCTTATGTTATTATGACCAGTTTTGAGTGCCCATTCAAAGCCTGGTCCTGTGCTTGGAACTTTATATAAATCATCTCACTCTAAGTCACCGTTACAAAGCAGAATTAGCTTCTTTCTCTTACTCTTTTTTTATTAATCTTGAAAGCAATTAAAGCTATTTTAAAAAGAAAAGGTGACAAAGTTTATAAATTTAAAGGATTCTCTCTCCCCACTCCCATGCCCAAAGATAACCATTAGAAGTCTTGTGTGAATTCTTCCTGAACTTTTCCATGGATAAATAAGGAAAATGAGAGTGAGCGTGAAAGAAAATTTTCTTTCGTAAGGGCCCAGCTCTACGTATTATTCTGAAACCTCCTGTGCTCATTTGATAATGTGACATGAGCACCTTTCCATGAGAGTATATATTCATCTCATACTTCTTAGATTACGTTTTGGCTCATAATATGTATCTACTTTGACTTATTAAACGCCATTTCCAAACTTGTCTAATGCACATTGTGTCACAGTGGACATAACTGCCTTGTAGGTCGTCCCGTGCTCTCTTTTATAGGGAGTGGAACTGAGGACGAGAGGTACTGTCTCTATATGTGCGGCCGGAATTCAACTCTGGGCCCGTCTGTCTCCTTTCTACTGCACAGCAAGGAATGGAAATGAAGCTTCAAAAGCATCAGGGTTCAGTATAGGTTAAGCACATTCAAAATACTCGGGTGCTGGGTTTAAGTATGTGCATACATGTTTTACGCCTTGTACTGGAGTTTCATAACTCTTAAAAAATACCCCTCCCTCATATCATACATTCTACTCGAATTCAAATAGATTAAGTTAATATGGTAAATGTCATTATCTCATCAAGGTTCTGGCTTCAGTGGACTCATGACCTAGGCTAGCTTCCTCTGACGAGTGCAGTCACCCACAGGATGGATGCCTCCTTGGAAGGGTTGCATTTAGTCTATTTCACAGCAAAGTTTCCTGAGGAGGTAGCTGACACTTATCATGCTTAGCCTTCCCTCCACGCTGAAATTTGAAAGGAGAGAGCTGTTTCTTGCCCCTTCAGGACAGCGTTGTCCCAGTCTGTTCATTTCTCAAGGTGTTTGAAAGAGCCAGATTGCCCACACCAGCCACAGATTTCGTTTCCTGCAGCCCCACCACTAAAGGCCCCTTCTTCTCCCAAAGTGAGCATCGCATCTGTGGAGCCACAGCTCTGCCCGGCATTACTGACTGTAGAGGAAGGAGCCCTCTCCTGATGTATGGGGATGTGGGGTTTCTTCTGAGGGACTTCTGTCATTGCACAATATTTAAGGCATAAAAATATATTTTAAATAATATAAGAACTACTCATGTAGCCTCCATATAACTTCTGAAACTTGCTTTTTTTTTTATTAGTTAGCATGTTCTTTGAGATATTTATCCACACGGACAGTATTGCTCCAATTTAGTGAATTTGCATGTGATTCCCAGGTAGTGCCAGTCCTAAAAAATCTGCCTGCCAATGTTGGAGACCCAAGAGACGTGGATTCAATTCCTGAGTTGGGAAGATTCCCAGGAGTAGGAAATGGCAACCCATTTTAGAATTCTTGCCTGGAAAATTCCATGGACAGAGAAGACCGGTGGGGCTACAGTCCATGGCATCACAGAGGGTCAGACACAACTGAGCAACCTAAGTGCACACAGTCCATTCTCACTGATTCATTTAATAAATAATCCTTTTCCGTGTTCAAGAATACTGCTATGAAGAATCTGTGTATACACCTACATATGCACATATTCATACATATACTTACACGCATATGTATGGTTAAGTGTATCTGTGTATCCTTGCTTATGTGGTCAAATATTTACCTAGCATATGTACCTGTATTGGAAATTCTGGACCATACAGAGACATATATTTAATTTTACTAATATACCCAAATTTGTCTCCAATATGACTGTGTTAATTTACATTCCCACCACATTCTCACCTAAATGTGCATTTTAGACTGAGGAGTATAGGATTACATTTCCATGCAGTATCAATATACAGTTATCTGATTACTATTCAGTTGTGCATATATCCATATTTCTATTGGCCATTTAAGTTTTCCTTCTATAATTATCCTGATTATAAGTTTTGTGATTTTTTTTCCCTTGGAGCAATTTGTAGAAATTACTTAAATACACTGGATATGAATTCTTTAACATTTATATGTGCTTCAAACCAATTTACCTGAGTAATTTTCAGTCAGTATCAGGTCTTTCCTTTATTAATAATGTTGCTATCTTTATACTTGATATAGTTGAACTTTCCATGTTTTACATTTTGTGACCCTATGTCTTATTTAAATTTCTGCTGCGTAGTTAAGTCATAGACATTCTGCTATGTTTTATTCTCACAGCTTTGTAATTTAAGTTTTTAATCCATTTGGAGAAAATATACAGTAGAAAAGCAATATAATTTTTTCATATGTATAAGCATGTCTAGACCACAGTTTAGCAGACCGCTTTTTACTGATGGACCTACTACTGTTTTCATACGTTGAGCTTCCAGAGACTTGAACGTCTGTTTATGGTTTTTCTCTCCTTGGTTCCATTGGCCTGTCTACCTACCTTCACACCAGTACCGCACCATCTTTATTATTATTGCTTTATAATCAGTTCTGACATCTGATAGAACAAGTTTTTTCTTTTTGTCTACTGAAATCATCTTAGCTATTTTTTAGCTCTTTTCTAGATAAATTTTATGTTTGTGAAGGTGGGCATAAGATTCTCTCAAGCACTTCATTGAAAATAATTTGAAGGGGAATATCATGTTGATACAACTTCGTCTTGATTGTTGACGGAAAATAATTTTTCCATGCTTCTGATGTTTCTCTCCTGCAAAGGGAGCTGATTGTGGCCATTCCAACACCATTGTATTCACACGGTTCCTAGAAAGATGGAGTGATGTGTCTGACTAGTAAACCTGGAGACAAGCTGGCATGCTCTGCTCTGCCCTTATCCTCAGGAGCAGCCAGCCTGCTGAAGCCCAGTGCCCCTGTGCTTCAGAGATGCTTCCCCAGGATGTGCAAGAGGCATGCCCCAGTCACCACCACCAAGACTGAGTGGACAAGCCTGTCTACTTACAGTGTGTTTTAGCAACAAATATGTCACTAATAAATTTAAAAGTCTTTCCCCAGGTATCTAAAAGTGATATGGTTTCTACTTACCATCTTTTATGTCTCGGTTTGTCTAAATACTGGGAAAAGAAGAGAATAACTACTTACTAGAGCCTCTTTGTGGAGAAGGCAATGGCACCCCACTCCAGTCCTCATGCCTGGAAACTCCCATGGACGGAGGAGCCTGGAAGGCTGCAGTCCACGGGGTCACTGAGGGTCAGACACGACTGAGCAACTTCCCTTTCACTTTTCACTTTCATGCACTGGAGAAGGAAATGGCAACCCACTCCAGTGTTCTTGCCTGGAGAATCCCAGGGACGGGGGAGCCTGGTGGGCTGCCTGGGGTCACACAGAGTCCGACACGACTGACGCGACTTAGCAGCAGCAGCAGAGCCTCTTTGAGAACCTAGTAATTGTTTGTTTAATGTATAAATGAGTTTGATTAGTGAATGTGTATTTTTTAAAGCTGTTTGTGCCTATATTTGCAAATGAGATTCATTCCAATGTTTTTGTCATATTTTATTTACTTTGGCTTCAAGGTTATATTGGCGTGAGTTAGAGAATGTTCTTTATTGTGATTTTCAAGAAAAGTTTATATAATATAGAATCAGTTTTGTCCTAAATATTTGTAGAATTTTCCTGTAGCATAACTAGGTCAAATGTCTGTGTGAGGAAAGTCTGTTCTTTTTGTATGTATTTGCTTCTTTGGCAGCACAGGCACGCGGGCTCTTCCCCTGCAGCGCGTGGACTCTCAGTTGCGGCACAAGGCTCGGTAGCTGTGGTGCTTGGGCTTAGTTGCTCCGTGGCATCTAGGATCTTAGTTCCCCGATAAGAGATCAAAATGGCATCCCCTGCATTGCAAGGCAGATTTTTAATCACTGGACCACCAGGGAAGTCCCTGTGAGAGTGAATTTTAAAATAACAAATAAAACCAGTTAATTGTTTCAAAATATTTGAATATTTGGGGAGGAGGGGCAATATAGGGGTAAGGTATTAAGAGGTACAAACTACCACGTATAAAATAAGCTATGGATATATTGTATATCACAGGGAATTTAGCCAATATTCTGTAATAACTATGAATGGAAAATAGCCTTCAAAATTGTGAATCACCATGTTGCATACCAGGAGCTTATATAATAATCAAATATACCTCAATTTAAAAAAAAACTTTTTAAAAAAATCCGATAGTTGTTTACCATCAAAAATATCTTTAATGACTTAGAAGCTAACAAATTGATTGTTTTTTAATATTATAAGTTTTAAATCCTTCAAATTCATTTGAAGAAAAAACACTGGAAATCATTAAAGAATTTGTTTCCCAAAAAAAGACAAATAATATTTTAATATTTCACATGCAAACACACAAACCCACACACATCAGTTACTATCATTCTCTGCCCACTTAGTCTGCTTTTTCTAGAAAGAAATAGAGTAAATACAAAATAACTTTTCTAATTGCATGTATGCTATGAAATATTATGGCTCAAATATTATGTACCAGCCACCCAGTATAAAGAGGAAAATAAATTTTATTATTACATCTGACTCTCCTGGGTGTATGAGCTAGAGGCAGAAATAGACATTGTCAATTTTTTTTTCAGAAGGAAGGAAAAACTATAAGGACAAAAATGATGGATTATTGTTTTAAATTTAAGGACTTCTGATCTGTGAAAAATACCAAAGACCAAGATAATAGATAGAATGTGAAAAAAATCTTTGTCAAGTCAACATCAAAGTATTCAAATCTACATTAAAAAGAGCCTTCATAAATTGAATCATAGAAACATTTGGAAAAAGCATTAATAGGCAATTTACAGAAAAATAGAAACCCCAAATTCTAAAAATATTAGACAGTGAGCAAAGTCATTTTAGGTTAAGGAAAAAATAAAAATTAGATATCAGTTTATATATATTTTCCTGACCAAAAAGTATTAGGAAAATACCAATGTTCACTAGGGTATGAGGACATAGGAACCTCCGTGCACAGTTAGGAGTGTATGCTAGACATCCATCATGGAAAATGATCTGGAATAATTGGTCAAGTTAAATATGTGCATACCCTCAGACTCAAAATTTTTACCCCTACTATAGCACCCTCAGAGAAGGCAATGGCACCCCACTCCAGTACTCTTGCCTGGAAAATCCCATGGATGGAGGAGCCTGGTAGGCTGCAGTCCATGGGGTCACTGAGAGTTGGACATGACTGAGAGACTTCACTTTCACTTTTCACTTTCATGCATTAGAGAAGGAAATGGCAACCCACTCCAGTGTTCTTGCCTGGAGAATCTCAGGGACAGCAGAGCCTGGTGGGCTACTATCTATGGGGTTGCACAGAGTCGGACACGACTGAATCGACTTAGCAGCAGCAGCAGCATAGCACCCTAGAAAATTTATCATTCTGAGTTATTTGCAGTAGAGATGAGCTGGAGGCAATCTGCTATTCATCACTAGGAAAGCATGTGGGTAAATCAGGATGGATGGACATCAGGGACCAGTGCTACTCAATGTGTGGTCCATGGACCAGCACCAGTCCCTGGACTCTCTGTTTCTACTCTATGATGGGGCAATGACAAAAAGTGAGATGGATCATATAAAACTATTACAGAATTTTAACAATGCTAAGAATTTTTTATTGCCATTTACAAGAATATTAAGCCACAACAGGTTAGAAATTTTACAAAGAAAATTATTCTTTACCCATATATACTTGATATATACCCATATATACTTGATAAACACGTCCATAAAGGTTTATGGACCTCTACAGGTCCATGAGCCCATCATGCCAGAGAACAGTTACGAAGGGTGAGGTAAGGGATAAAATGAGAATATGGAGATAAAGGGGAGCAAGGTCAGATATGTCAAGAATTCAAATATAGTCATTATTACTTAGGCAAATGGAGATTTCTAATTAAAATATAGAGTGCATACGAAAGCATAATTAAGTAAAAGCATATTTAAGCATATCTCACTTGTTCCTGAATTGATACGTTGATGAAATACCAATTACTCTGAATTCTGAGCATGTAGACAATGGTCCATGACCACTTCCCCAAACTATGGATGACAAGGTCTAAGTCCAGCCTTTAAAATCTAAGTCAATTATGTCATGAAAATTATTCTCTGACTTAACTGTGAAATTAAACACTGTACCATTTCAAGCTTCACAATTAGGTAAATGATCACAGTCCTCTTAACTTTCTCTGGTCTTTTTTCACACCTTTTCAGCTGATTCTTAATTTTGCCAGCCATGGAACAAAGCAATGGCACTAGAGTGACTGAATTCATTCTCCTGGGATTCGCTGGTCAGCACAAGTCTTGGCACGTCCTCTTCACAGTATTTCTGGTGATCTATGCGGCCACCCTGGTGGGTAACATTGGCATGATCCTCCTCATCAAGACTGACTCTTCCCTTCACACCCCCATGTACTTTTTCCTCCAAAACTTGGCTTTTGTTGATCTCTGCTACACCTCTGCCGTCACCCCTAAGATGTTGCAAAACCTTGTAGGAACAGAACAATCCATCTCATTCGTGGGATGTTTGGTGCAGTTACTGGTCTATGGGGCTTTTATAACGAGCGATTGCTACATCCTGGCGGCGATGGCAGTGGACCGTTACGTGGCCATCTGCGACCCTCTCCACTACCCAACACTCATGTCCCAGAGGGTCTGCATTCACCTGTTAGTTGGATCATACTTCATGGGTTTCCTAAATGCCTCTGTAAATGTAGGTTTTATTTTCTCACTGAGCTTTTGCAAATCCAATAAAATTAACCACTTTTTCTGTGATGCACCCCCAATTCTGGCCCTCTCATGCTCCAATGTTTACTTCAGCGTCATGATGTTAACAGTCTGTGTGGGGTTTAACTTGACATTCACCGTGTCCGTTGTCATCTTTTCCTACATATTTATCCTGGCTGCCATCCTGAAGATCTCTTCTGCTGCAGGGCGGAAGAAAGCCTTCTCCACGTGTGCTTCCCACCTGACCGCTGTCACCATTTTCTATGGGACGCTCTCTTACATGTATCTGCACCATCGTGCCACAGAGTCTCAAGAGCAAGAAAAAATGGCTTCTGTGTTTTATGGGGTTATGATCCCCATGTTAAACCCCCTCATCTACAGCCTGAGGAACCAAGATGTGAGAGAAGCCCTAAAAGAAGTTGGAAAAAAGTGTTTCTAGTTTTAACACCAATAACTAACTCAACAGGGTTCAACAAGTAAAGCAACATTTCTCAGCAGCAGAAGATGTATCAAGTGTTCATAAGATACAAAAGCATTCCTTAGTTGTATCAATAGTATCTGAAAAATATTGAAAAGCATCTCAAATGATTAATCAAGCTTCTAATTCATTATTTAGTAAATAAACCATTAAAATTTGAAATTTTGCTTTTCTAAAAACATCAAGAAATGAAAAGATATACCGCAAACTAGGAAAAATTATATATATGATGAAACTATATATATCATATAAATGATAAAATTATGTGCATATATCATATATATATGACAAAATCTCTCTGTTAAGAATATATAAAGAATACTTTTAACCCAATGATGAAACTGTTTATTTTTAAATGGGCAAATTGTGACAGTGAAAATCTCGGAGTAAGAGCTTCTGAAAATCCATTCCTCCATAAAAGCAGCTAGGATGCTGGTGTGCACACACACACACACACACACACACACACATACACACACAACAATCAAATTTTTCAGAACTCTGGAAATTAAAAAAAGGCTTGCAGCAGTCCAGGGAGCTTTTATTTACAAAACACAATTTAGGCTTAGTATGAATGCCACCCTTAGAGGCGCTTTAATGTGCCCTATTCTCATCCTCTCCCTTCCCATCTCTTGGGAAGCCCTAAAAACCAACAGCTGGAAGTCAGATTGGAAGGCAGCAGCCTGGCAACCAGCTGGAGCAGATCAGGGCTGGGGCTCTTTGAAAGCCCCCTTCATGGAGCACTGTTATCCTCTGGCCCATATGGTGGCTCTCTGGAAGGCCCTGCTTGCCAGGCTATCATTATTTGCCCTGACTTGAAGCTCACTCAGTGCAAAGAGCCTTTTTTCTGGGGTCATTTGTCAAAAACGATCAGAGACAATTAACTGTTTAATCCTGCAACTGCCTGGGCTTCTCTGGCAGCTCGGCTGGTGAGGAATCCGCCTGCAATGCAGAAGACCCCAGTCTGATTCCTGGGTTAGGAAGATCCCCTGGAGAAAGTATAGAATTTACCTGGAGAACCCCCATGGACAGAGGAGCCTGGAGGGCTATAGCCCATGGGGTTGCAAAGAGTCAGACACAACTGAGTGACTAAGCTTAGCACACGGATATAGGCAAGAGTTAAGGCAAACAATAGGCAAATCCAAAAGGCTTAAAACAAAAAGCTCATGAATGGAGGGATTTTCCTGCTGTTCCAGTGGTTAAGAATCCACTTTGCAATGCAGGGAACACGGGTTCAATCCCTGATCAGGGAACTAAGATTCCACATGCCAAAGAGCAACTAGGCCCACTTGCTGTAACTACTGACCCCATGCTAGAGAGGCCATCCACAATAACAAAAGATCCCACAAGCTACAACTAAGACCTTCTAAATAAATAATTTTTTTAAAAAAACACCTCATGCATGAAATAGCCATAAGGGTACTTCAAAGTTCCACAGTCTTGAGAATCTAGATCTAGAGCATCAGGAGGGGCTGCATGCTTGTTCAAAATTGAACTAAGATAGTCTTAAGCTGTCACTCTGGGTAATCTTGAGGATATACTCAAGCAGGAGGTGAAGGCTAGGATGGAGTTGTAATCTGCCTGGAAGAGAGTTGAGGGCATACCCAACACACAGTCAGAGATCCCTGCAAAGTCTGAGACACTTGTTGGTTCCAGGCTTTTAAATAAATCACTTGCTAATCATTATGTGACTGCTAAATTAGAGGTTTCCCTGGTGGCTCAGATGGTAAAGAATCTACCTGCAATATAGGAGACCTGGATTTGATCCCTGGGTCAAGAATACCATCTGGAGAAGGGAATGGCAACCCACTCCAGTATTCTTGGCTGAAGAATCCTATGGACAGAGGAGCCTGGAGGGCTACAGTCCATGGGCTCACAAAGAGTTGAAGCAACTAAAACTTTTACTTTCACACTTTGAAGCTGAGCAGGAACTTCAGTGGCCACACATGATGAAGAATACACATTTAACAGGATCAACTCAAAAAAGTCACCATCACAGAGAAAACAGTCCATAGAAACCATCCCTGAAAAGCACAGGCATTAGAATTACTATATAAGACTTTAAACTGAACATGATTCTCTGGGGCCTGAGTGCACCATCTTTCTAGTCTGCTGGCTTTCTGAATAAACTCTTCCTTGTCCCAAAAACTTGTTTCTCGATTTTTTGCCCTATGGTGCTGTAAGCAGTACAAGCTTGGACTAGGTAACAACTTTGGGAGAGCCTTCCACGGGCTTTGCTGCTTGTGGCCAGCTGCCCCCAACCCCCTTGCCACTCTGGTTGGGAGATTTCTGTGTAAGGCCCTAGTAACTGCTGATACCACTCGTCACTTCAAAATTCCCCAAAGTGGCACCAGCTGTACCAGCACTTGGCAGTTGGAGTAAGGAATCAACACTGGGGAGAGGACAAACTCCCTTCAGTGGGATTAAGGTACCTGCCAAGATGTTCCACTTCAAGGCCCACAACTGCTGCAGATGTTAGAGAGATCCTTGAGGAGGAGTCTCCCTGTGTCCTTAAAGAGATCAAGCCCTGAGTCTTTGGAGTGGGAGCACTGACTCTAAGACCCTAGACCACCAGAGAATGAACCCCACGAATTATCAGATACTGAGAACTCACACAAGGGAAACCACTAGAATCTAAGACTCGGCATCACCCAAACACCTCATCTAAACAACAAACAAAAACAAAAACCCAACCATCACCAGATAAGATTACCACATCACCCAGCCTTGCCCATCAGAGGAAAAACAAACAAACAAAAAGCAAACAAACAACAACAAAAACTCAACAAAAATCTCACACTATATGAAGCTTAAACAAATAACTGGACCAACTGCAGGAGGGCAGAAACCAAAAGGAAGAAAAAATTCAACCTTGAAGCCTGGGAAAAAGAGAACTGAAGCACAATAAGGTAAAAAAATAATAACAATAATGAAACAGCAGAGAAATACTACACAAATGGAAAAAAAAAAAACCTAGAAACACAGAAACCCAAATAAATGAAGAAGAAATAGGCAAACTACCTGAAAAAAAAATTCAGAATAATGATAGTAAAGATGATTGAAAACAATATGGAAAAAATGCAAGAATCAATTAACAAAGACCTAGAAGACTTAAAGAATAAACATACAGAGACAAACAACACAATTACTGAAATTAAAAGTACTCTAGAAGGAATCAATAGCAGAATATCTGAAGATATTAAGATAAAATGGTAGAAATAATTTCTGAAGAGCAGAATAAAATACAAAGAATGAAAAGAACTGAGCATAGTTTCAGAGACCTCTGGGACAATATCAAATGCCCCAACATTTAATTACAGTGGTCCCAGAAGAAGAAGAGAAAAAGAAAGAGTATGAGAAAATTTCTGAAGAGATTACAGTTGAAATTTTCCCCAACATGGAAAAGGAAATAGTCAGTCAAGTTCAAGAAGTGCAAAGAGTCCCGTACAGGATAAACAGAAGGAGAAACACACCAAGACTAATCAAACTAACAAAGACTAAACACAGGAAAGAATATTAAAACCAGCAAGGGAAAAGCAACAAGTAACATACAAGGGAAACCCCATACGTTTAACACCTGGTCTTTCAGCAGAAACTGCAGGCCAGAAGGGAATAAAATAAAATAATGAAAGGGGAAAATCTACACCCAAGATTGCTGTACCTGGCAAGGATCCCATTCAAAATTGATGGAGAAATGAAAAGCTTTTCACACAAGCAGAACTTAAGAGAATTCAATACCACTAAACCAGCTTTACAACAAATGTTAAAGGGACTTATATAGTCAAGAAACACAAGAGAAGAGATCTACAAAATCAACCCCAAACAATTAAGAAAATGGCAATAGGAACATATCTATAAATAATTAATTTAAATGTAACTGGATTAAATACTCCAACCAAAAGACACAAGCAGGCTGAATGGATACAAAAACAAGACCCATATACGTGCTGTCTACAAGAAACCCACCTCAGACCTCAAGACACATATAGACCGAAAATGAGAGGATGGAAAAATATATTCCATGCAAATGGGAAGCAAAAGAAGCTGGAGTAGCAATCCTCATATCAGACAAAATAGACCTTAAAATAAAGAAGATTGCAAGTGATAAGGAAGGATACTACCTAATGATCAAGGCATCAGTCCAAGAGGAAGACATAACAATTGTAAATATCTGTGCACCCAACATAGGAGCACCTCAGTACATAAGACAAACACAAACAAATATAAAAGGAGAAACTGACAGTAACACAATAATAGGAGGAGACTTTAGCACCCCACTCACACCATGGACAGATCATCAAAACAGAAAATTCATAAGGAAACACAAGTCTTAAAAGATACGTTAGATGAGATGGATCTCATTGATACCTTCAGGACAGTCCATCCAAATGCAGAAGAATACACCTTCTTCTCAAATGCACATGGAACATTCTTCAGGATAGACCACATCTTGAGTCATAAATCAAACCTCAGTAAATTTAAGAAAGTTGAAACTGTGTCAAGCATCTTCTCCCACTACAAAGCTATGAGACTAGATATCAATTACAAAAAAAAAAAATAAATAACTGTAAAAACCACAAACACATGCAGGCTAAACAATACATTTCTAAACAACCAACAGGTTACTGAAGAAATCAAAAAGGGAAATCAAAATATTTCTAGAAACAATGGCAATAAAAGCAGGACAACTCAAAACCTATGGGATGCAACAAAAGAAGTTCCCAGAGGGAAGTTTATAACAGTACAATCCTACCTCAAGAAACAAGAAAGAGATCAAATATACAACCAAACTTTACACCTAAAGCAACTGGAAAACGAAGACCAGGAAAACCCCAAAATTAGTAGAAGAAAATAAATCATAAGTATCAGAGCAGAAAGAAGAGAAAAAGAAATGAAAGAAACAATAGTAAAGATTAATGAAACTAAAAGCTGGTTCTTGGAGAAGATAAACAAAATTGACAGACCTTTAGCCAGACTCATCAAGTGAAAAAGAGAGACGAGTCAAGTCAACATTATTAGAAACGAAAAAGGAGAGGTTACAACAGACAATGCAGAAATACAAAGGATTATGAGACTATTATGAACAATTATATGGCAATAAAATGGATAACTTCTAAGAAATGGACAGATTCTTAGAAAAGTTCAATTTTCCAAGACTGAACCAGGAAGAAATAGAAATTATGAACAACCCAAATATGAGCACTGAAATTGAAGCTGTGATCAAAAATCTCCCAAAAAACAAAAGCCCAGGACCAGATGGCTTCACAGGAGAATTCTATCAAACATTTATCCTTTTAAAACTCTTTCAAAAAACTGCAGAGGAAGGAACCCTTCCAAACTCATTCTAAGAGGCCATCATCACCCTGATACCAAAACCGGACAAAGACAAAACAAAATAAGAAAACTGCAGGCCAATATCACTGATGAAGATAGATGCAAAAATCCTCAACAAAATTTTAGCAAACAGAATTCAGCAACACATCAAAAAGCTCATACACCATGATCAAGTTGGGTTTATTCCAGGGATGCAAGGATTCTTCAGTATATGCAAATCAATCAATGCGATATACCAAATTAACAAATTGAAAGGTAAAAACCATATGATAATCACAACAGTTGCAGAAAAAGCCTTTGACAAAATTCAGCACCCATTTATGATTAAAACTCTCAAAAAAATGGGCACAGAAGGAACCTACATCAACATAGTAAAGGCCATATATGATAAGCCCACAGCAAACATTCTCAACGGTGAAAAACAAAAAGCATTCCCCCTAAGATTAGGAAAAAGACAAGGGTGTCCACTTTCACCACTATTATTCAGCATAGTTCTGGAAGTCTTAGCTACAGCAATCAGAGAAGAAAAAGAAATAAAAGGAATCCAGATTGGAAAAGAAGTAAAGCTCTCACTGTTTGCAGATGACATGATACTGTACATAGAAAACCCTAAAGATAGAATCAGAAAATTACTAGAGCTCATCAGTGAATTTAGCAAAGTTGCAGATACTAAATCAATGCACAGAAATCACTTGCATTTCTATATACTAAAAATGAAAAATCAGAAAGAGAAATTAAGGAATCAATCCCATTCACCATTGCAACAAAAAGAATTAAACATCTAGGAATAAACTTGCCTAAGGCGACAAAAGTACTGTACACAGAAAATTATAAGACACTAATGAAAGAAATCAAATATGACACAAACAGATGGAGAAATAGTCCATGTTCTTGGGTAGGAAGAATCAGTATTGTGAAAATGACCTCACTACCAAAGGCAATCTACAGACTCAATGCAATCCTATCAAATTACCAATGGCATTTTTCACAGAACTAGAACAAAAAATTTCACAGTTCATATGGGAACACAAAAGACCGTGGATAGCCAAAGCAATCTTAAGAAAGCAGAATGGAGCTGGAGGAATCAAAGCTACAGTCATCAAGGCAGCATGGCACTGGAACAAAAACAGAAATATAGACCAATGGAGCAAGACAGAAAGCCCAGAAATAAACACACACACCTATGGGTACCTTATTTTTGACAAAAGAGGCAATATACAATGGGGCAAACACAGCCTCTTCAATAAATGGTGCTGGGAAAACTGAACAGCTACTTGTAAAAGAATGAAATTAGAACACTTCCTAACACCATAGACAAAGATAAACTCAAAATTGGTTAAAGACTTAAATGTAAGACCAGAAACGATAAAACTTTTAGAGGAAAACATAGGCAGAACTCTCGATGACATAAATCAGAGCAAGATCCTCTACGACCCACCTCCTACAGTAATGGAAATAAAAAACAGAGTAAACAAATTTAAACTTAAAAGCTTTTGCCAGCAAAGGAAACTATAAGCAAGGTGAAAAGACAATCCACAGAAAGTTGAGAAAATAAAAGAAACAGCTGACAAAGGACCTTTGAGTCAGCTCCAATGAGGTGGATGAACCTAGAATCTATTATACAGAATGAAGTAAGTCAGAAAGAGACAGATAAATATCATCTTCTAATGCATATATAGGGGATATAGAAAAACAGTACTTAAGAATTTATTTACAGGGCAGCAATAGAAAAACAAACATAGCGAATAGATATATGGAAATGGGGAGAGGGGAGGAGAGGGTGAGATGTATGGAGAGAGTAACAGGGAAACTCACATTACCATATGTAAAATAGACAGCCAACGGGAATTTGCTGTATGGCTCAGAAAAGTCAAACAGGGGCTCTTTGTCAACCTAGAGGGGCAGAATGGGGAGTGAGATGGGAAGGAGGTTCAAAAGAGAGGGGATATATGTATACCTATGGTTGATTCATGTTGAGGTTTGACAGAAAAGAAAACTCTGTAAGGCAATTATCTTTCAATTAAAAAATAAATAAATCAGAAAAGACTTTATCAACTATCTTTATGCCAATAAAAAGGTAATTTATTATGAAAAAAGCATAAAACAATATCAGACAGTGAAAAAAAGTCGAAAATCTATATAGAAGGTCCTTAAGAAAATAGAGGCCCCAAAACCACCAGAACTAACAGAAGTCTAATGCATAGAATGTCTCTGCATATGGAACATTTCTCCAGTATAAACCGTACGTTAGACCACAGAACATATGTCAATGAATTTTGAAAGACTGAAATCACACAAAGTCTTATCACTGACCACAATGGAAAGAAACTAGAAATCAAAACAGAAGAAAAACTGGAACACTCACAAGTGAGTCAAAGTCGCTCAGTCATGTCTGACTCTTTGTGACCCCATGGACTATGGAATTCTCCAGGCCAGAACACTGGAGTGGGTAGCCTTTCCCTTCTCCAGAGGATCTTCCAAACCCAGGAATCTAACCAGGGTCTCCTGCGTTGCAGGCGAATTCTTTACCAACTGAGCTATCAGGGGAGCTCTATGTAGCAATTCAGCAACACAATCTAACCACCAGGTAAAAGAAGAAATCAAAGGGAAATTTAAAAATTCTCTAATGATGAGTGTGTTGAGTGAAAACAAAAACACGATATAACAAAACGTATGGAATGCAGTGAAAGCTGCACTCAGAGGGAAATTTACAGCTGTGAATGTCACATTAACAATGAAGAAATATCCCGTCAATAATCAAGTATTATACCATTGCTTGTGTGAGTGCTAAGTTGCTCCAGTCATGTCCAACTCTTTGTGACCCTATGGAGTGTAGCCTGCCTGGCTCCTCTGTCCATGGGATTTTCCAGGCAAGAACACTGTTAAGGAGCTAAAAAATAAAAGAAGCAAATGAAACTCAAGGCCAACATGAAGGAAATAATAAATGCTTGTCACATGACCCATCAATTCCACTCCGTATTTATCCACAAGAAGTGAAGACATATGTTCAAAACATAAAAATGTTCTTAATCATCTTTATTCATAATATCCAAGTATGGAAGCAAGAAAAATGTTCATTAAGTGGTGAATTAAATACATAAACAAATTGTAGAATATTAATTCAATGGAATACAATACAGCAATAGAAATTAATGAATTATGAATACCTACAACACCACAGCTAAATCTGAAATCATATCTATGGTTTCCTGTAAAAGAGTTAATGACTGGGGAAAAGCATGAGATTTTTTTCATGATGAAAACTTCTTTTATTTTTAGTCTGGTAATAATCTCGTGGATATATACTTTCTAAACTCAAAAAAAAAGACCTTAAAATGAGTATGCTTTATTGTATGTAAATCATGCCTCAACAAAGATGATTTTGCAAAATATATTTATTTTTAAATAACATGACTCTTTTCTAGAAAACCCAGAGAATCAACTGTTATAAACAACAGGGAAATTCAGCAAGAAGTCTAGTTAAAAGTTGCTCCACAAAAAGTAATAATAATGCTTAAAACAATAAATTATGGAAGAACATAAATTTCTCCTTGGAAAGACCCAAAAATAAACTTAAAAAGAAATGAAAAACAGCTCATGAAGAAATCTATAAAAAGCAGACTTCACCAAATTGAAATATTCTCCCATTCCTTGGCAGATCCTCATATGTTAATACAAATTTGATATGAACCCAATAAATAAACAAATAGAATATTTTGTTGAATGGTAGTAAATTGTAAACTGATTCTGCATTTTGTGTGAAGAAAATGACAAACACTGGTGGTCAAAAATTTAGGGGCTATAAAAAAAATAATAAGGCAAAAATAACCCAGCCAGCTACTGAGACATTATGGAGCTATAATAAAATGATGTGGTACTGAAACATGGGGAGACTGGAAGATCGATACAACAGATATGAAAGGCCAGGAATAGGTCCAAATCCATAAGATAAATTATTATGTGACAGTGGTGATACTGCAGCTATGTCATATAATCGATCATGCCATAAATAGTATTTTAAATGACTAGATATTTGGGGTGAGTAAAACTGGAAACATCTCACATGCTACATAAAAATAAATTTTAAATAGTTTGATTATTTACATTTTAAAGACAATTAAAGGGAATGTTTAATTTTTTAAACCTTGGAGTGAAAGCCTTTATAAACATGACTCAAAACGCAAAGTAAACTTGTTCTACGAGATTCCGTTTTCTCATAGCAAAGCACCCCATTAGCAAAGCAAAACAATGAGTATTGGGACATACATATTTGCAGTTCTTACAAGGAAGGGTACTTGACTCAAAATATCAGTATAAAATCAAACAAAATACTTTATCAAGAGGGCAGCATAGGTAAACAGATAATTCACAGAACAAGAAATGTTACTTTTTCGTGAACATGTGGAAAGATGCTCAACTTGACTCAGAAGAAAAAGACAAACTGAGACGTACTGTTTTCATCTATCTGGTGACAAAGTGTATAAAAGTTTCTCAGCATTGGGTTGGATATCTAGAGAAATACCCTGGATTTTCTAGAAGTGATTTTAATTGATAGCACCTCCTTCTGGAGGGCAGTTGGATAATAACTACCCAGAGACTCAGAGATTCCTCGCTTAAATACCTTCGGGTCCTAAAGGTATATTCAGAATTATGCACACTAGTACATTTATTATAGCATTGTTTTTATTAGTAGGGTTGGAAACCATATTTGTCTGCCAATCGTGCGTGACAGTGGTCTGAATAAATTAAGGAATGCTGCTATTCCATGAAATACAATCATGAAAAAGAGTGAGATTTGACGATAGAGGATGAGATGGCTGGAGGGCATCACCAACTCAACGGACATGAGTTTGAGCAAGTTCCAGGAGATGGTGAAGGACAGAGAAGCCTGGCGTGCTGCTGTCCATGGGGTCGCAGAGAGCTGGACACGACTGAGTGGCTGAATAAGAGCAACACCTGGTTACTCAGGGGTATTAAGTGAGTATGCACTGAAAACGATGTGTGTATGTTGCCACTTGTGTGAGCGAAGATAAAGAACACAAATATTAACATGTTTACAAGTGTAATGCAATGTTTGTATCTGGAAATATGACAGAAGAATTTAACAGTGGTGATCTTCAGAGAGGCAAACTAGAGATTGGGAATCAAGGGGTAGAAGGAGACTCGGCTCTCACTCTATGCACTTTTACACACCTGAATTATTAACCGTGTGGACCAGGTGGTTTACCACCACGCCCGCCCCACCACACACACACACACACACACACACACACACACACACACACACACACAAGGCAAGGAGACAGGAGGAGGGAGGCAGGAAGAAAGGAAAAACGAAAGAAGCAGGGAGGAAGGAAGGAACAAAGGGGAAAAAAGGAGTGGGGAGGATGAAGACGAGGAGGAGAGGGAGGCAGAGAAGCAAAATAAAAAGCAATTTGTCAGAAGCAGGACAACCTTCAAAAACAAAAGCAAACAGTCCCTGCTGGCAGGAACACACAATGGATCTGTCCCCTCTGGAAAACTGAACTTTTCTTCAGCAGAAAATAGCTATTAAACACTGTTTTCCCATTTTCTCCACTGAGATGGAAAGCTCAGTGTCAGAACCTCAGGCTCCCGAGGGATGTAGCATTAATCCCCTAAGCCCCAGCTAGAAACTCCCTGATGGGAAGGAACCACACAGAGAGACTTGGTGAGCCGTCAGCCTCCACCAGTTGCAGGAAGAGAATCTGGAGGCTGCTCTTAAGTAAGTAAAGCCACGTAATTTCCGTTTTTCAGCATCAGCTGCATATCATTGCTGTGTGTCCAGGAAGTGACCGAGAAAAGGGTCAGGGCCAAAGTTCCATGTGCCCCAGGACCAGGATGAATAGACTGGAAATGGAGTGAGGGAACTCAGTTGCCTGGATAAGGACATCAGTGATTAAATAATGAAATAACTCGATCGATCAATAGGTCAGTCAGTCAGTATTTACACCCTTAATGTATTATTTGCATGTGTTATGATGGCTACTTGATGAACACTAATTCAATACCTGCCCATTTGCTGGGAAGTTTACATAAATTTACTTATTGATCTTCACGATTCTGCAAAACAGGCTTCACTTTTTCCCCTTCACTTTCATGAAGTTTTGTTTTGAAATAAGCATGCATTTACAAAAAGTTTCAAAGATAGTACCGAGAGGTCCCGTGTGTTCTTTACCAAGTTTTCCTTCCAAGGCTGTATCTTACATAACTATAGTATGACATCGAACCAGGATTTTTATATTGGTATATGTGACTTTGTGTGTACAGCTCTATGCCATTTGATCACATCTGCAGATCTGTGTTACGACCACTACTATCAAGATGTGGATATACCCTATGTCAGATTCCAATAGACCTCCCTCATGCTTCACCTTGTAATCACATCAATCCCCTCCTGATACCACTCTGACAATCTGTTCTCCATCGCTATAATGTCATTTTGAAAATATTATAAAAGGAAACATCTGATGCTATGTGACCTTCGTTAAGATTGGCTCTCTTTCTCTTAGCATAATGCTTTTGGCATTCATCCAGTTGCTTGAGAGTGTCAGCAATCCACGTCTCTTTATTGATGAGCAATATTTCACAGTGTGGATGTACCACCATTTCTTTAACCAGTCACCTATTGGAGGACAGTTTGGTTGTTTACAGTTTGGGGTTATTACAAATGAAGCTGTTATGAAACAAGTTTTCGGTATCATCATCACTTTTATTTTAACCACTCCATTGGATGTGTAGTGATATCTCACTGTATTCTAAATTTGCATTTTCCTTTTGTCTGCTGATATTGGATATCTTTTCATGTGCTTACCTATCTGTTGTAGCCCTCTTTGGTGAATCACCTATGTCATTACCCACTTTTACTTTGTTTTGTTATTTTTTAATGTTGAGATTGACAGTTTTTTATACACTCTGGAAATGAGTCTTTTGTCAAAAACATTTTATCAGTTTGAGTGAATGTGGAAACCTTATTTCCCTTTGCATCTCTTTACTCTCTCTATTTGGAATGTGTTAATACTTGTCATAAATATTCCTTCCACATACATTGAGAACCACATTATACAGGGTCAAAGTTTTTATTTTAGCTGTCAAACATAGTTTATAAAACTTAAGAGAAGGTAAGTCTACTGTGTTTATCCATATCTTCGCTTTCCATGCTCTCTCTCATTTCTTTATATTCCAAGATTCTTCCTTTTAATTCAATTAAAAGAAAGAGTTAAATGGATAGGAAAACATGATGGAACTGTATGCTCTGTATCATTTCAAAGAAATGATATATGTTTGTTAAAAGAAAGGGGAAGATTTAGTGTGAAAACACTAATCAAAGGATTGAAAGGGTGGCTATATTGATATCACACAAAGTAGACTTTACAGCAAAGAAAACTGCCAAGGACAGTGAGAGATGTTATGTTGCGGTAACCGAGCCAGGGCAATGGCAATCCTAAAGGCACAGGCGCCGAGCTGGTTTGTCAGCAACTACTTCCAGAGTAAACACATCGCAATTATTCAAAAGAAAAATAGACCAAAGAAAGCGTGGATGTTTAGCTTCTTTTTGATCCGAGCTGTGTGTTTTAGCTCTTTGAATCAAAGAAGCATACTAAAGAAAAATAAATAAATGCAGCGTCTACATTTTCCTACATCTCATAAATCTCTTCATTCATTGATCTCCTCACTTGCTCGTTTATTCACGTATCCAGTTAACCACTGTTTGTAGAGGTAGGAACTTTCCCTAATGGCTGTGTTCTTGGAACCTACAATCTATGGGAAAATAGAAATCAACCAAAGATGTAGAAATAATCTTACAAATAATTACTAAAACTAATATAGATCCTAAGGAACAAGACCCGTGGCAGGAGGAAATGATACATTTGTGTGAAAACAATCCTGGAGGAAGAGTCATTCAAACTGAGACCACCGAAAAGTAAGAGCTGACAGTGGAAATGCTGATAGAAATAGAAAATGGGCCGCAGAGTATTTAAGGCAGGAGGAGGAACGTGCCAGGCCGGAGGAGCCAGAAATGGAGGAGAGCAGGAACAAGGGGAGTCAGGGGTGCTGGGTGCGTAATAGCAAGGAAACGAGAGATGTAAGATGCAGACAGGGAGGAAAGTGGAGCGAAACTGCACAGAATTCTACGGAAGTGTCAAGATTTTTGGATAAAAGAGTCTGTCTTTTGGTATATTGTAGTCTTTTAATAAAATTATATGGTGAGTAAAAGGAAGCAAAAATAAATAAAAATGTTTCTATGTGATCTTTCTAAGACATATTTATGAACCAGAAGCTAAGAACACAGCTTCGGGTCCATGGCCATTTCCCAAAAGGGTGTGTCAACTTCTCGAAGTCGGGGAGCTAGCTTCGGCCACCTGTATGTTAGCCTTTAAAGTCCAAGTAAATTATGCCATGGGAAATATGCTTTGATTCCACTGAAAAACCAAGCATTATGGCATTTCCAATTGCAAAATTAGTCTAAGAATCACAATGGCCTTCCCTTTCTCTGTTCTTCTTTCTTTGCCACTTTTTAACTGATATTTAATTTTGCCAGCCATGGAGCAGAACAATGGCACTTCAGTGACTGAATTCCTTCTCCTGGGATTCGCTGCTCAGCGCACGTCTTGGCACGTCCTCTTCACAGTATTTCTGGTGATCTATGCGGCCACCCTGGTGGGTAACATTGGCATGATCCTCCTCATCAAGACTGACTCTTCCCTTCACACCCCCATGTACTTTTTCCTCCAAAATTTGGCTTTTGTTGATCTTTGCTATGCCTCTGCTATCACGCCCAAAATGTTGCAGAATTTTGTGGGCACAAAACAATCCATCTCATTCATGGGATGTTTGGTGCAGTTACTGGTCTATGGGGCTTTTATAACAAGCGACAGCTACATCCTGGCGGCGATGGCAGTGGACCGTTACGTGGCCATCTGCGACCCTCTCCACTACCCAGCACTCATGTCCCGGAGGGTCTGCATTCAACTCTTGATTGGTTCTTACTTCATGGGTTTCCTAAATGCCTCTGTAAATGTAGGTTTTACTTTCTCACTGGACTTTTGCAAATCCAATAAAATTAACCACTTTTTCTGTGATGAGCCCCCAATTCTGGCCCTCTCATGCTCTGACATTTATTTCAACGTCATGGTGCTAGCAGCCTTTGTGGGGTTTAACTTGACGTTCACCGTGTCCGTCGTCATCTTTTCCTACATATTTATCCTGGCTGCCATCCTGAAGATCGCTTCTGCTGCAGGGCGGAAGAAAGCCTTCTCCACCTGTGCCTCCCACCTGACCGCTGTCACCATCTTCTGTGGGACACTCTCTTACATGTATCTGCACCATCGCACTGCAGAGTCTCAAGAGCAAGAAAAAATGGCTTCTGTGTTTTATGGGGTTGTGATCCCCATGTTAAACCCCCTCATCTACAGCCTGAGGAACCAAGAAGTGAGAGAAGCCCTTAAAGTGATAGGAAAAAAATACTTCAGGTGTAATCCTTGATTTCGGGTTCTCTACACCACACGAACAGTGCCAGTTTTTAAGAAATCAAAACAAAGAGCCAAACAACATAAAGTTGCTCAACTTATTAACATGGAAATTTAAAGTAACAGTAAGATAGCTGCCTTACCCCAATATGACTGGCAAAAATTGAAAAAGAATAACAATGCCTATTAATTGCTGTGATGTAAGGAAAAAGGATGCTCCCAGATACCATTATCTCACCACCATTTCCTGCCAATTTCTGCCCTGGGAGTAATTTCTCCTTCCATTGAACCCATAGTGCTTCTCTTGTTTCAATAAATATTATTTATTTATCACTTCTTATATAAATTATTTATTAAATATAAGATCTTCACTGTCAATTATAAGCAGTTGAAATACACTTTCTTTCATGACCTTTTAACATCTGGTATAGAGCCTTAGACGCAGTAGGTAGTCTATGAATATTGAATGGACGGATGGATGGATGAATAATGATTAAAAAAAATACTATGAACAGCTTTCTAACTGGAAGTTAGGTGAGGATATAGCCTACCCTTATGGTCTCTAAATAGCAGTCCGTGGCTAGCAGCATTCAATGACCAGGAAAAGCTTTTAAAGTGTCAATTACTACACTCCAGTCCTAGAGGTATCAATTCACTAATATCAGATGGAGCCCAATATCTTTAAGTATCTACATATATAGAATTGTAGATACTAGAATTGTAGATGCTTTAATTTCATGCTTCACTAGAAAGCTCCCCTCGTCCAAGGTAAGGAGCAGCGGCTGTGCTTTGCTGGAGCAGCCGTGAAGAGATACCTCACACCCAAGGTAAGAGAAACCCAAGTAAGATGGTAGGTGTTGCAAGAGGGCATCAGAGGGTAGACAGACCATACTCACAGAAAACTAGTCAATCTAATCATACTAGGACCACAGCCTTGTCTAACTCAATGAAACCAAGCCATGCCCATGGGGCAACCCAAGATGGGTGGGTCATGGTGGAGAGGTCTGACAGAATGTGGTCCACTGGAGAAGGAAATGGCAAACTACTTCAGTATTCTTGTCTTGAGAACCCCAGGAACAGTATGAAAAGGCAAGATGATAGGATACTGAAAGAGGAACTCCCAAGGTCGGTAGGTGCCCAATATGCTCCTGGAGATGAGTGGAGAAATAACTCCAGAAACAATGAAGGGATGGAGCCAAAGCAAAAACAATACCCAGCTGTGGATGTGACTGGTGATAGAAGCAAGGTCCGATGCTGTAAAGAGCAATATTGCATAGGAACCTGGAATGTCAGGTCCATGAATCAAGGCAAATTGGAAGTGGTCAAACAGGAGATGGCAAGAGTGAACATCGACATTCTAGGAATCAGTGAACTAAAATGGACTGGAATGGGTGAATTTAATTCAGATGACCATTATATATACTACTGCAGGCAGGAATCCCTCAGAAGAAATGGAGTAGCCATCATGGTCAACAAAAGAGTCCAAAATGCAGTACTTGGATGCAACCTCATAAACGACAGAATGATATCTGTTCATCTCCAAGGCAAACCTTTCAATATCACAGTTATCCAAGTCTATGCCCCAATCAGTAACACTGAAGAAACTGAAGTTGAACAGTTTTATGAAGACCTACAAGACCTCTTAGAACTAACACGAGAAAAAGATGTCCTTTTCATTATAGGGGACTGGAATGCAAAAGTAGGAAGTCAAGAAACACCTAGAGTAACACGCAAATTTGGCCTTGGAATGCGGAATGAAGCAGGGCAAAGACTAATAGAGTTTTGCCCAGAACATGCACTGGTCATAGCAAACACCCTCTTCCAACAACACAAGAGAAGACTCTGCACATGGACATTACCAGATGGTCAACACCGAAAGCAGATTGATTATATTCTTTGCAGCCAAAGATGGAGAAGCTCTATACAGTCAACAAAAACAAGACCGGGAGTTGACTGTGGCTCAGATCGTGAACTCCTTATTACCAAATTCAGAAAGAAATTGAAGAAAGCAGGGAAAACCGCTAGACCATTCAGGTATGACCTAAATCAAATCCCTTCTGATTATACAGTGGAAGTGAGAAATAGATTTAAGGGCCTAGATCTGATAGATAGAGTGCCTGATGAACTATGGAATGAAGTTCATGACATTGTACAGGAGACAGGGATCAAGACCATCCCCATGGAAAAGAAATGCAAAAAAGCACAACGGCTGTCTGGGGAGGCCTTACAAATAGCTGAGAAAAGAAGAGAAGTGAAAAACAAAGGAGAAAAGGAAAGATATAAGCATCTGAATGCAGAGTTCCAAAGAACAGCAAGAAGAGATAAGAAAGCCTTCTTCAGTGATCAATGCAAAGAAATGGAGGAAAAGAACAGAATGGGAAAGACTAGAGATTTATTCAAGAAAACTAGAGATACCAAAGATGGGCTCAATAAAGGACAGAAATGGTCTGGACCTAACAGAAGCAGAAGATATTAAGAAGAGGTGGCAAGAATACACAGAAGAACTGTACAAAAAAGATCTTCATGACCCAGATAATCATGATGGTGTGATCACTAATCTAGAGCCAGACATCCTGGAATGTGAAGTAAAGTGGGCCTTAGAAAGCATTGCTATGAACAAAGCTAGTGGAGGTGATGGAATTCCAGTGGAGCTATTTCAAATCCTGAAATATGATGCTGTGAAAGTGCTGCACTCAATATGCCAGCAAATTTGGAAAACTCAGCAGTGGCCACAGGACTGGAAAAGGTCAGTTTTCCTTCCAATTCCAAAGAAAGGCAATGCCAAAAAATGCTCAAACTACCACACAATTGCACTCATCTCACATGCTAGTAAAGTAATGCTCAAAATTCTCCAAGCCAGGCTTCAGCAATATGTGAACCGTGAACTTCCTGATGTTCAAGCTGGTTTTAGAAAAGGCAGAGGAACCAGAGATCAAATTGCCAACATCTGCTGGATCATCGAAAAAGCAAGAGAGTTCCAGAAAAACATCTATTTCTGCTTTATTGACTATGCCAAAGCCTTTGACTCTGTGGATCACAATCAACTGTGGAAAATTCTGAGAGAGATGGGAATACCAGACCACCTGACCTGCCTCTTGAGAAATCTGTATGCAGGTCAGGAAGCAACAGTTAGAACTGGACATGGAACAACAGACTGGTTCCAAACAGGAAAAGGAGTGCGTCAAGGCTATATATTGTCACCCTGCTTATTTAACTTCTATGCAGAGTACATCATGAGAAACGCTGGGCTGGAAGAAGCACAAGGTGGAATCAAGATTGCCGGGAGAAATATCAATAACCTCAGATATGCAGATGACACCACCCTTATGGCAGAAAGTGAAGAAGAACTAAAAAGCCTCTTGATGAAAGTGAAAGTGGAGAGTGAAACAGTTGGCTTAAAGCTCAACATTCAGAAAATGAAGATCATGGCATCTGGTCCCATCACTTCATGGGAAATAGATGGGGAAACAGTGGAAATAGTGTCAGACTTTATTTTTGGGGGCTCCAAATCACTCCAGATGATGATTGCAGCCATGAAATTAAAAGACGCTTACTCCTTGGAAGGAAAGTTATGACCAACCTAGATAGCATATTCAAAAGCAGACACATTACTTTGCCAACTAAGGTCCGTCTAGTCAAAGCTATGGTCTTTCCTGTGGTCATGTATGGATGTGAGAGTTGGACTGTGAAGAAGGCTGAGCGCCGAAGAATTGATGCTTCTGAACTGTGGTGTTGGAGAAGACTCTTGAGAGTCCCTTGGACTGCAAGGAGATCCAACCAGTCCATTCTGAAGGAGATCAGCCCTGGGATTTCTTTGGAAGGAATGATGCTAAAGCTGAAGCTCCAGTACTTTGGCCACCTCATGCGAAGAGTTGACTCATTGGAAAAGACTCTGATGCTGGGAGGGATTGGGGGCAGGAGGAGAAGGGGACGACCGAGGATGAGATGGCTGGATGGCATCACCGACTCGATGGATGTGGGTCTGAGTGAACTCCAGTAGTTGGTGATGGACAGGGAGGCCTGGTGTGCTGTGATTCATGGGGTCACAAAGAGTTGGACACGACTGAGAGACTGAACTGAACTAGAAAGCAGTTTTTTTTTATTTAAATTTATTTATTTTAATTTAAGAGGACAGGATTTAGAATCTTTTGGAATGTGGTTTATGTCCCAACCATGCTGTTCCCCAGAAGTGTTTTTTTGGAAGTTAACTGATTTTTCAAGCCTTCTTTCTTCTAGTAACATGTATCTCATGAGATTTTTCAATGTGCTTATTCGCTTCTTTGTTAAGAACAGAAAAGATAATGCATATAAATTGTATTTCCTGGGACTCATAAATTCTAGATAAATGTTCAAAGTAATAAGTGATGTGTGTGTGTGTGTGTGTGTGTGTGTGTGTGTGTTCAGTTGCTCAGTTATGTCTGGTTCTTTGCAGTCCTATAGCGTATAGCCCACCAGGTTCTTCTGTCCATGGAATTTTCCAGGCAAGAATATTGGAATGGGTTGCCATTTCCTACTCCAATGAGTAGTAACAAGTACTTTCAACATGGGTATGACAGATAATACAAGAACAACTCATCACACACACACACACACACACAGAGTCGAAAAGAACTCTCTGAAGATTTGCAACATGAAAACTTTCCCCTCTGGGAAACTCCTCTCTCCTTCAGCAGAAAACTAATAAAGGTTTTTTCCTTTGATCCTGTCTCAGCACCTGTAGTCACAGACACTCAAGGGAACAAGTAGCAATCTCATAGACTTTAGATATGAACTCTCTCTATGGGGAATTCATCCGGTGGGTAGCCAGCCTGCCCTAGTCTGGGAAGAAAATCAAAAAACAGGTTGTATGTTTCCTATTTAGCTTTGCATAATTCTGGAATATGAGGACGAGAGTAAACTCTGTAGGATTAGTGCCAATACGCTAGCATAATTAACCCTAAGATTGAATAGAGCCATCTTATCATCAGCAAAAGAAACTATAAATGGAGAGAGAAAATTACTAATGGCATGGATAAATCATAGAATGTCCCTGAAGATGACAGCTAAAATATTAGCTAAAAATGTTCCCAACTGAACATAAACAACCCACACAGAATCTGAGCAATAAACACACAAGGCCATGACTGAGACCAGCCAAGACAGAAACAAGGGCCACCCTGTGAGTTTGTCTGAAATAAGAGTGAGATAAGCACTCTTAGCAACCAGAAAAACAGCTAAACGTCCCCCTTTTCCAAATGAAACGAGTAAATGCTCCTTCTTTACTCACTTTAATTTTCTCACCTCTTAGGTACAAATTACCAAAATATGCAATCACTGAATTCCTAAAAATAACTTCCTAAAGCCTTCTTAGACTCACCCAGCACAGGCCTAAACCTGCAAGAGGCCTTCCCAGGCTCCTCTTATCCAGCACTCTGGTCCCTCCCGGGACTATGTCTGTGCTTCTGCGGCTTGTTGGCCAGTGGGCATAGACAGCGTGAACTGCGGCAGGCTCGTCTACTATTTCTCTTGAACTTTACTCCTGCTGTTATCTGTTTTTGTTGCAAAAAGAAATTAATATGTGTCCATTTTTTTTAATTGAAGGATAATTGCTTTACAATATTGTGTTGGTTTCTGCCGTATGGCTTCCCTAGTGGCTCAGTCGGTAAAGAGTTTGCCTGCAATACAGGAGACCTGGGTTCAAGCCCTGGGTTGGGAAGATCCCCTGGAGAAGGGCAAGGCAACCCACTCCAGTATTCTTTTTGTTTTTTGTCTAAAAAAATGTAGTCACTTTTATAGAGGTATGATTCACATTCAGTAAAATGTGTACTTTGTACAAGTCAGTAATTCATGAGAAATGTATATTATTATGTGACCACCACCCAAATCAAAACATAAAATTGACATCACCCAAAAAAATTCCTTCCTGGTCCATTACAGTTAATCCTTTCCTATATGCGTATCCCCAGTCATCCTCTGATCTGATTCCCTCCATCACAGTTTGCTTTCTCTGGACTTTTTTTATCTTAATTGGAGTCTAATTTCTTTACAATATTGTGGTGGTTTTTGCCAACATTCACATGAATCAGCCACGGCTGCACATGTGTGCCCCATCCTGAGCCCCCTCCCGCCTCCCTCCCCATCTCATCCCTCAGGGTAATCCCAGTGCACCAGCCCTGAGCACCCTGACTCATACATGGGACCTGGACTGTGGGAGAAGGCGAGGATCGGATGATTTGAGAGAATAGCATTGAAACATGTATATTATCACATGTGAAATAGATCACCAGTCCAGTATTCTTGCCTGGAGAATTCCATGGACAGAGGAGCCTGGTGGGCTACAGTCCATGGGGCCACAAAGAGTCAGACATGACTGAGTAACTAACTTTAACTTTCTGCCATACAACAACACAAATTAGTCATAACTATATGTATATATATCCCCTCCAACTTGAGCCCACTTCAGACTCCCCATCCCATCCCTCTAGGTCATCACAGAGAGCCAGGCTGGGCTCCCTGTGTTACATAGCAGATTTCCAATGGCTATTTTTCATTATTTTTTAAATACAAGTGGTTAAAAAAAAAAGTTGTATTCAAAAGTGTTTTCAAAGTTAAAAAACCTTAGCCCTACTTCCAGCTCATCAACTTACTTAGGTTGTTCATATATCCTTCCAGGTGGTGTTCTCCTCATGTAAACACACACACAGAAATTTTTTAATTAAAAATCAGCTCACACTCTACTTGTTTTTCAGCAAAATGCTTTACTCACTTAACAGTATGTCATTAACATTTTCCCCAAGAATAATATAGATCTCTCTCATTCTTATTATGGAGAAGGCAATGGCACCCCACTCCAGTACTCTTGCCTGGAAAATCCCATGGATGGAAGAGCCTGGTAGGCTGCAGTCCACGGAGTCGCTAGGAGTCGGACACGACTGAGCGACTTCACTTTCACTTTTCACTTTCATGCATTGGAGAAGGCAATGGCAACCCACTCCAGTGTTCTTGCCTGGAGAATCCCGGGGACGGAGGAGCCTGGTGGGCTGCCGTCTATGGGGTCGCACAGGGTCGGACACGACTGAAGCAGCTTAGCAGCAGCATTCTTGTTACGTGTTTCATAAAGGTACAAACTATGAATTAGCTCTGATTTGTTTCAGTATCACCCTATCTATTGCCAAATTTTTGCTATTAAAAAAAAAAACTGTGATGCATAGAATCTTTGTGTTTCCAGTAAACTTTTCCCACCTTATCAAATAAGGTTATCAATCTGAGGTTGAGGGAACTTACAGGTCTATTAAACCACATATCTATTAAATATTAAATGGCAGTTCTAAGATTCAAATCTAGATTTTTCCAGCTTCAAAGCCTATCCATTTTTCATTGCAAGTAGTATAAGATAAAGCCTCAAAGTTGCTTTAAATACAATGTAATAGGATGCAATATAATTCGGACAATTTTAGAACATAGGTTTTATTCATCCAGTTAAAAGTCCCTTTCAAAACTCCCACTTCTGCTTGACATAGACTAACAGGAACTAGATTTATCCTCCTGCCGGAAACAAGAAAAGCTGGACAAAATATATGAAATACTAGTTTGCAAGACACTTTACATCAGGCAGTAAAAGACAGTGGTTCCTGAGAAGCTAAAAACAAATAAGCCCTAAAATTTCCCCAGCTCTCTGTTTTAAGTTCTTAGATGACGGTGCAGCAAGGGAAGACTCGGGAAATGTTTAGTGGACTTCCTAAAGGAAATGGAGCTAAAAATTTGGAGAGGGCAAGGCAACTAAAGTTTGCATAATAGAATGCTGAAGACAGTGAGTTGTACAGAGAAAGAACCCCGAGATCTGCAGAAGATCCCTCGTCAGTTACTTGTGAAAGTGCAAGTGTTGATTGCTTAGTCGTGTCCAACTCTGCGACCCCAGGGACTGCAGCCCCCCAGGTTCCTCAGTCCATGGAATTCTCCAGGCAAGAACCCTGGAGTGGGTAGCCATTCCCTTCTCCAGGGAATCTTCCTGACTCAGGATTAAACCCATATCTCCTACAAGCTGGTGGATTCTTTACCATTTGAGCCACCAGGGAAGACTATCAGTTACTTAGCTGAGTACTAATCAGTACACACACGAGGAAATAATTTGAAGGAGGGAAAGAAATACTGAATAGATTATAGATAACAGTGCTTGAAGCTCACACAAGGCTGGGAATGCCGTCTGTCCCCACCACCCGAGTGAAAGAATCTCAAGATTCATGATGCATTGCATTGGGTAGCGCACACAGAAAGGCCTTGCCTCAGGAGCCCTAAAATAAACCCTGCTCCTGTTACAACTAGCAAATCTGCAAAGCAAGACTCAGACGGAGGCAGCAATTTCCAAGCAACTTAGTGTTGCTCCAGAGCAAAGCTCAGAATATTTATAAGTATATGAGGTTTTATACATATATACTTTATTATATAGTACATTTTATACTTATACCGTATAAGTATATGAAAATACCTACAAACATGAGATTTTATATATATACTTTATGTATATAGGACATTTTATACTTATACCTATGTCTATGAAAATACTTACAAGTATATGAAGTTTTATGTATGTACTATATATATATATAGGACATTTTATACTTATACCATACAAGTATATGAAAATACCTAGTAACACACTTGTTAAAATTCACATGCCTGTTATCTAATAAAAAATTACCATACATGCCAAAAATCAGGAAAACATGCCATAAGGAGAAGAAAATTCAATTGTCAAAATCGACCAAAACTGCCAAAAATGTCAGAATTAGCCATCAAGGACATAGACACAATTATTCTAACTACTTTCCTTATGTTCAAACGAGACAAGTAGAGATGTGAAGGACAAGCTTGGAACCATAGTGTCTGATGATTTAAAAAAATCAATTGCATTGAATGGGATTAACTAGAGATTAGACATTCCAAAAGAAATGGCTAGTGATCTTGAAGACCTAGTAATTGAAACTATTCAAAATAAGAGAAAAGTGACTCAAAAAGATAAATGAACAACAGAGCAGAGAATCATGGAACACCTTTAAGAAGGCACATATATGTATAATTGGAATCCCTGAAGGACCAGAAAAACAGGTTTGGTATAAAAAAATTTTTTAATTAATACTGAAAATTTGAAATTTGATTAAATTATACAATGACACATTCAATAATCACAAAAAAAATCCCAAGCAAAAGAAACATGCAAAAACTACACCAAGAAACATCATAATCAAATTTTCTGAAACCAGAAATAAAGAGGAAATCTTAAATGCATCTAGAGGAAAAAAAGACACAGTATGAGCTATAGAATAAAACTAAGGATAAAAACAGACTTCCTCTCATAATCAATGCAAGTGAAAACTGGATCAACCACCATCTTAAAGTGCTTAAAGAAAAAAATGCTTTTATAATAGACTAAATAATTTCATATCCATCCTTTTTTGTAACACTCATGCACACCCATGAATCCTTTTGACTTTCAGTGAGCTGGAAAAGTGCCCATATAATGTTAAATCGCTTGTCACCTTTTATTTAAGTTCAGTTCAGTTCAGTTCAGTCGCTCAGTCATGTCCAACTCTTTGCGACCCCATGAATCACAGCACGCCAGGCCTCCCTGTCCATCACCAGCTCCCGGAGTTCACTCAGACTCACGTCCATCGAGTCCATGATGCCATCCAGCCATCTCATCTTCGGTTGTCCTCTTCTCCTCCTGCCCCCAATCCCTCCCAGCATCAGAGTCTTTTCCAATGAGTCAACTCTTCGCATCAGGTGGCCAAAGTACTGGAGTTTCAGCTTTAGCATCATTCCTTCCAAAGAAATCCCAGGGCTGATCTTCAGAATGGACTGGTTGGATCTCCTTGCAGTCCAAGGGACTCTCAAGAGGCTTCTGCAACACCACAGTTCAAAAGAATCAATTCTTCAGCGCTCGGCCTTCTTCACAGTCCAGGTCTCACATCCATACATGAGCACAGGAAAAACCATAGCCTTGACTAGACAAACCTTAGTCAGCAAAGTAATGTCTCTGCTTTTGAATATGCTATCTAGGTTGGTCATAACTTTCCTTCCAAGGAGTAAGCGTCTTTTAAGTTCATGGCTGCAGTCACCATCTGCAGTGATTTTGGAGCCCAAAAAAATGAAGTCTGACACTGTTTCCACTGTTTCCCCATCTATTTCCCATGAAGTGATGGGACCAGATGCCATGATCTTCGTTTGCTGAATGTTGAGCTTTAAGCCAACTGTTTCACTCTCCACTTTCACTTTCATCAAGAGGCTTTTTAGTTCTTCTTCACTTTCTGCCATAAGGGTGGTGTCATCTGCATATCTGAGGTTATTGATATTTCTCCCAGCAATCTTGACTCCAGCTTGTGTTTCTTCCAGTCCAGCATTTCTCATGATGTACTCTGCATAGAAGTTAAATAAGCAGGGTAACAATATACAGCCTTGACGTACTCCTTTTCCTATTTGGAACCATCTGTTGTTCCATGTCCAGTTCTAACTGTTGCTTCCTGGCCTGCATACAGATTTCTCAAGAGGCAGGTCAGGTGGTCTGGTATTCCCATCTCTTTCAGAATTTTCCACAGTTGATTGTGATCCACATAGCCAAAGGCTCTGGCATCGTCAATAAAGCAGAAATTGATGTTTTTCTGGAACTCTCTTGCTTTTTCCATGATCCAGTGGATGTTGGCAATTTGATCTCTGGTTCCTCTGCCTTTTCTAAAACCACCTTGAACATCAGGAAGTTCACACTTCACATATTGCTGAAGCCTGGCTTGGAGAATTTTGATCATTACTTTACTAGCGTGTGAGATGAGTGCAATTGTGTGGTAGTTTGAGCATTCTTTGGCATTGCCTTTCTTTGGGATTGGAAGGAAAACTGACCTTTTCCAGTCCTGTGGCCACTGCTGAGTTTTCCAAACTTGCTGGCATATTGAGTGCAGCACTTTCACAGCATCATCTTTCAGGATTTGAAATAGCTCAACTGGAATTCCACTAGCTTTGTTTGTAGTGATGCTTTCTAAGGCCCACTTGACTTCACATTCCAGGATGTCTGGCTCTAGATGAGTGATCACACCATTGTGATTATCTGGGTCATGAAGCTCTTTTTTGTACAGTTCTTCTGTGTATTCTTGCCACATCTTCTTAATATCTTCTGCTTCTGTTAGGTCCAGAACATTTCTGCCCTTTATCGAGCCCATCTTTGCATGAAATGTTCCCCTGGTATCTCTAATTTTCTTTAAGTTGTTGTCCAGGTAATTGTAGGAGAAGGCAATGGCACCCCACTCCAGTGCTCTTGCCTGGAGAATCCCATGGACAGAGGAGCCTGGTGGGCTGCAGTCCATGGGGTCGTGAAGAGTTGGACACGACTGAGTGACTTCACTTTCACTTTTCACTTTCATGCATTGGAGAAGGAAATGGCACCCACTCCAGTGTTCTTGCCTGGAGAATCCCAGGGACGGGGGAGCTTAGTGGGCCGCCATCTATGGGGTCGCACAGAGTCGGACACGACTGAAGCGACTGAGCAGCAGCAGCCGCCAGGTAATTGGTGGCGCAGTGGTAAGGAATCCACCTCTCAATACAGGAGACCTGGGTTTGATCCCTGGGTCAAGACGATCTCCTGGAAAAGAAAATGGCAACCCACTCCACTATTCTTGCCTGGGAAGTCTCATGGACAGAGGAGCCTGGCAGGCTAGAGACTAGGGTCACAGAATAGTCAAACACGACTTAGGAACTAAACAATAAACAGCAAGCCAGGTGGCTTAATTTTGAAATCATTAAAAGCAAATCAAAATGACTGACAATGTTTATGTCATTATCCCACCATGATTAAAGCAAATGTAGTCTTGTGATATTCTGGTGTAACATCTTGCCCTGCCTCCCACTGTCTTCAAAGCTGCTTGAAAGTAGATATCAAACTTTATTCATTTATATACATTATAGATTTTTCTCAAGGAAGCATCTTGTATAAAGGTTGAATTGATGTGAAATTATTGCTTATTTTCTTGCTGAATGGTTACTTATAGCTGTGAGTCTTTATTTATCAAGATATTTGAAAGAAACAGAGATGGCTTAGTTTGCCTTATGCCCCATTTACCAAATTCTTATTCTGAATTTAATGAAAGAGTGTCAGTTATAAGGTTATCGATATTCATGAAGATAAGACTTCTAATGATTTATCAAATCAATGTACTGTTTTCTCATCTACAGGCAATTTCCTAAGCTTCCCATTGATACCCTAAAGCTATTTGTCAGAGCCAGACAGGAGAGGCTATAAGTGTGCTCCCATCTGAAGGTTTAGCAGTTCCTACTACAGTACATAAAAATAATAAACGTTGCTAGTCAGCCCCAGATTTGGACCTCATAACTCCTAGAACTATCAAAAATGCTGCTGATGTAATTACAACTAGAATCTCTTAGAATTTTCTCATTATTCCTTTTCATTTTTGTAACCTGTCACAGGGTTAATTTTCTTTTTCTACTTAGACCTGTTTTTCTTCAGTAAAAATAAGCAATATCTCTTCCTGTAACAGTAGGAATCCACAACCATCATTTTTTTCAGTTTCTCTCTTTTCTAGTAGATAACACAAGGATCTAAATCATTTAAAAATATATGGTGGGATGCATTTCTCCACTCACCTGTTTCCTGCCTTGTTCCTAGAAAAAGCTTAAAGTGTATTGTGGGCTCTCCCTGAACATAATTTTTTTTAATTTTATCAGAGAAACTTCACTAAACAATTTTTATCAGATACCAATATATAAAGGGGATTTTAATGTTGAAACACCTATGAAATAAGTGGACAAAGCATCCTAATTGAGGCAAATTATTCTATAAAACTTCTTCATAATTGATCAGAAATTGAGGTAGCTTCAGTTCATACCGGCACCATAATCCACTGACTTAGACTGAAAGGTAAGCCTTGCATCATCCTGAGCCTAGGGACTTTTCACATTTTCTGGTAGGTAGCATAAAGGGAGCCAGGGAAACTAGAAGGAAAAAAAAATGGGAACTTTGCCTTAAAAATTGAAAAGAGGAAGATGCAGAGGATCAAACATTGGGAATCAGTTCAGTTCAGTTCAGTTCAGTCGCTCAGTCGTGTCCGACTCTTTGCGACCCCATGGGCTGCAGCACGCCAGGCCTCACTGTCCATCACCAACTCCCGGAGTTTACTCAAACTCATGTCCATAAGATACTGCAAAATCATTTGATGAAAAAACCCTGGAATCTTACGTTTCCCTGGACAGATGCCAGGGATGCTCTTCCTTCATGCAAGAAAGAATTATGGTTAGCTAACATTAGTATTGGCTTTCTATCTGCCAGCATATGCAAAATGCTTTCTCAGGACTTCCCTGGGGGTACAGTGAGTGGGACTCTGCCTGCCAAGGCAGGGGATGGAGGTTCAGTCCCTGAGCCAGGAAGATTCCACATGGCACGGAGCAGCTAAGTCTGGGCGACCCAACTACTGAGCCCAAGCTCTAGATCATACCAGCGGCAGGTACTGAGCGCAGCCGCCACAGTTACTGACAGCTGTGTGCTCCAAAACAGGGGAAACCACAGAAATGAGAGGCCCATGCCCCATAGTGAAGAGGAACCCCCACCCGCCACAACTAGAGAAAGCTCCAGGGCCCCAGGAAGACCCAGCAAAGCCAAAAATAAAGAATCAACAAACATTTTTTAAAAAGGAAAATGCATGGCCTCAATGAACTTTGACAAAATCATCCCCATTTTTAGATTATCAAAAATTTATAATCCACATTTTCACGTTATGTAACTCAGAGCAAACAACCCACCAATCCACATAACTTAAGTTGTGGATCCAGGATTTCCATTTAACCCCAGAGCCTGTGCTCTCGACTAAAGGAAGAGTATCTTAACGGGAATTTTTTTTCCTAAGTTGCATGTCACTTTTTCCCCACACTTTCTATGGAGCTATAGTTTACACAGTAAAATGAGCCATTCTTAGCCACATCAGTTGGAAGTCTGCATCCTGCGAGTAGCTGGCTCAGAGGTCACGGGGCTTTTAACAGAGCTGTTATGAGCACATCTGATCTTTTCATTATCCTTCTGCATAACCAGTGCCACCAGTCACTTTTTCTGTGATGAACTCCCGGGGCTTGGCATTCCGTGCTCTGTTATCAGGATGGCGATCGCTGCCTTCACGGAGTTTAACTTGAGCACAGCGTTGGTGGTCATGTTCGGCAGGCGAATTCTCCTCCTCCAACGTGCTGGCTGGTTTCCTGATGATGTCATCCGGAAGGAGGAAAGATTAGCTACTGTGACTGCCACCTAACAGTGGGCACCGCCTCTCCTGTAAACCCGGGCTTGTGTGTACTTACAGCCTGCTTCTAACAAGGCCATGAAAGAGACCTCGGTGTTTCACAGCACTGGGATTTCCATGTGGAACCCTTGACCTACAACTCAAAACATAAGGAAGTGACAGAAACACTGGTTGTGAAAGCAGACAAGGATTCATGATCTAGACCACATTTCCTAATATGAGGCTGAAGGAAGCATCCAGGTCGGTTTTTCACAAGATGCTCCGTGCCTGGAGCAATTCTTCCAGTAGCTTCAAAAACATGTCGACCTCCCTAAATCTCTAAGTTACATGAAAGATTATCAAATTTTCACAGAGACGGATTTATCTGGAGAGGCAACTTCACCCTTCTGCCTGATGAGCAAAGCTCTCTCACTAATGACTGCTCTTTACAAAAACTGTGAAAATCAGCCTTCCACGTGCTACAGCAACATTATTCAAAGAGTATTTGAAGACTGACTAGTGCAGTACCACCTTGAGAGAAGCAACGTCAGCTTCCAAGAAGCGTTAGGGGTCAAGGGGGGAACTTCCTGTGCTCCGGGAAAGCAGACAAAGAGGTGATTGGGGAGCAAAAAGCTAAGAAGAAAATATGAAGCACATCCCACGAAAGTTCGTCACTGAGCAGAATCTGCAAGGGTAGTCAGCCAGAGGAAAGCCTCCCCAGATCCTCTGAGTGTAAAGCGTTCGTATTATCCCGTCACTATCCAGCCGCCCTCAGCCAAGAGCTGAAGCCATCAGGGACCCCAGAGACGGAGGAGAATGCAGACTGACCGACATTTTGGCAGCCTTGGCCAGCAGAGAACTGCCATGCGGAAAACTCCCGCCTGGTTCTGCCTTCTGTTAGTAAGATTAAGTCCAGAAGCACCCTGCCTAGTCAGTGACAAAAGGGAACGCTTCTCTCCCCAACATCCCAAAATCTGACAGCTGTCAATTCAGAAAGCTGTCAACTACATTTGTCTCAGTCCAGCATTACCCAAAATGGAGACCAGAAAATGTATTCTTAGAGCTCAATGTGAAAAGGATGCCAAGGTCGAGTAGTGGTGAGAGTCAGACCATTTCCTGAATTTTTTGCACAACAAGACCCCTTTTCATCTAAGGACTATTTGCTCTATTGTCTCAGGTGTAAGGTGCACATTTCTTTCATGCTTTAATATTTCTGATATTAGGATAATTCTAATACCCACAAGGAGATCCAACCAGTTCATCCTAAAGGAAACCAGTCCTGAATATTCATTGGAAGGACTGATGCTGAAGCTGAAACTCCAATGCTTTGGCCACCTGATGCAAAGAGCTGACTCACTGGAAAAGACCCTGATGCTGGGAAAGATTGAAGGTGGGAGGAGAAGGGGACAACAGGATGAGATGGCTGGATGCCATCACCGACCCAATGGACGTGAGTTTGAGCAAACTGCAGAAAATAGGGAAGGACAGGGAAGCCTAGTGTGCTGCAGTCCACGGGGTCAGAAAGAGGCAGACACGGGTGAGTGCCTGAACAGCAACAAAACTACAAGACTGATGGTGAATCATTCAATGTATCTAATATAATAAAGGCGATACATTTTCATAGCTTGGAACCATGTTCCCTATATAGCAGTTTGAAAAATACCTGTTTTAAATAAAATAAAATTAAAAGCTGGCTAAACGTTTTTATAAAAATAACTAGACTATTGAAGTCCTTGCTAGGAAACATCACTTGAAGAAGATCTTCACCTCTAAACAGAATACCACATTTGTATAAAATAATTTTCTGTTCAGTCATGAACATAAGTGATTTAGCAGTTTCTACTAGGAGCCAAATCATTTACCCTGCTTCAGTTATTGTGTGTGCTAAATGTTTTTATTTCTTTAAAAAGGATCCGATGATTCAGGCTGGCCATTTCACACAACCTACTTGTTTTGGTGTATTCCTAGTCCTTGAAAATACATATTACTGTCATTATTTAATACCACAGTATGAGTCACCTTTCTCCCTCGTCTAAGGGAAATGAACCTTGTAAACACTTTCTGGAATCCCAGCTCATGTTTACCCAAAGAGTGGAATTCCAGATGCAATCCACTTCTGTTTCCAGAATGGCTGGAAACGTCTATGCCTCACCTCTCCACGACAATTCCATGCTATCAGGATGCTACCAGTGCCTTCAAAGAGCCAACTTGCTCCTAACTGTATTCATTGGACAGGCTGCTGTAACAAAGCAGCACAAATTAAGTAACTTCAGCAACAGAAAATTAAAGTCTCACAGTTCTGGAAGCTAGAGGTCTGAAATCAGGGCATCGGCAGAATTGGTTCTTCTGAGTTGTCAGAGGAGCCATCCCAGGCTTCTCTCCTTGGCGCAGAGACAGCTGTGCTTGGGTTCACACATCATTCTTTCTGTAGATGTGTCTCCAAATTGCCCCTTTTATGTGGACACCAATCACTAGATTAGGACCCACACTAATGACCTCATTTTCATTTTTTTTTCATCTTTTTTTTAATTGGAGGCTAGTTACTTTACAATATTGTGGGTTTTGCCGTACATTCACATGAATCGGCCATGGGTGTACATGCGTTCCCGGTCCTGACCCTCCCTTCCACGTCCCTCCCCATCCCATCCCTCATTTTGATTAAAGTCTCTGTAAAGACCTTATCTCCAAATAAGGTCACATTCTGATGTACTGGGGTTAGGACTTCAACACATGACATTTGAGAGGGAACACAATTCAACCCAGAACATCTGCTCAATCAGGGGTTCCCAGCCTCCAGTCCACGGACCATGGACCTCCAGGCCATGTTTCGTGGCCTGGGAGGCACCAGGCTGCTCAGCAGGAAGTGAGTGGTGGGTGAAGTTTCATCAGTTTCTCCCTCGCTCACGTAACTGCCTGAGCTCCAGCGGTGGCATTAGATCCTCCTAGGAGAGTGGACCCTATGAACCGCACATACGAGGGGTCCAGGTGGCGGGTTCCTTATGTGAGCTGTCCTGACACCATCCACACCAGCCCCAGTCCATGGGAGAGCTGTCTACAAAACCAGCCCCTGGTGCCAGGAGTCCGGGGACCGCTGTTCTCGAGGCAAGACCGCTCAGGTCTTCAGGACACTGAGACTCTAATACACGTCTAGACCTAAAGCAGACCCACGTCAATCCTCATTCCCTCATCCCTCCTCTGCAGATGAGTCTCTGTGTGACAACGGGACCTGTCATGACATTCCAGAATTATTGGAATTACATCTTCTCCTGGCCAGGATGCGTCTCCCATCCTTCAGAAAGAAGCGCACTCTGGTTAACAAATCCAGACTGGAGACTCAGAGAGAAGTGAGCCCCAATATAATCTCAGGAGGATGACAAGCATAAGGAAGATTAGAGGAAGGTGAGAGACTGTGACTATGAAAAGCTCGATTTCAAGCTTAACCACAACCTCTAATAGCACAATCTAAAACCTAAAATTCCACAATAACAACCAGTAATGATGGTAATTATAACAACTATCTAATGAGTGGTTATTGTGAGGCTGGAGTAGGTATTTTATGTGCATGGCTTTACTTAATCTCACTACCATGTATAAGACTGATATTTTTAAGTAAATTTGATATGTAAGTGAAAAGACTCTCACTGACCCTGGTACGTGGTGTGTGTTTAATAACCAAACATTAATGTACATGTCCATTTTACAGATGAAAACACTGAGCTGCAGAGACACCTAGGATTGCCCTGATAGTGAGAGATGTAGCCTGTATTTGAATCTAATATAGGAGTATGTTGAATCTCATGAAGGAGGAATCTAATACAGGAGGACTCCAAAATTTGAGATCTTATCTAGTAAACCAGCTGCAGCCCACATATATCCCTGGGTCACAGAAGGTCAAGATTATATAAAACTCCAGAAACATCCAGCGTGTCCTCCGTCCTTTCCGAGTCATTGGAGCCTTTTATAGCTGCCCCTATTTAGTCTCCAGGGGGCATCGCTGGTGGCTCAGATGGTCAAGAGTCTCCCCGCAATGCAGGAGACCAGGTTCAATCCCTGGGTTGGGAAGATCCCCTGGAGAATGGAAAGGCTACCCACTCCTACTGCAGTTTTCTTGCCTGGAGAATTCCATGGACAGAGGGGCCTGGTGGGCTACAGTCTATGGGGTCGCAGAGTCAGACACGATTAGCAACTTAACAGCTGCAGCTGCTGTTTAGTCTCCAGAGCTTGAGAAATACTTTTGTAAGATTACACTAGGACTTCAGAAATGGGGTCTGTGAGCTTCCTCTTTTCCCAGGGTTCCTTTCCTCTGCACACACCCAGATAGTTCCCAAAACTCTTCATAAGCACCAGGAATGGTCCTGGCTACTCCTCCTGAACTCGGGTGGCCCAAGGCTCCTGCCTCCCGAGAGCTAAGTGGCTAGTAAAAGGAAATCATCCCCTGACCCAGAGAAACCCAAGTAGATATTTCAATTGCATTTACTTCCCAATTCCCAGAAGCCAGTAGTCCTGGGTGCTATAGAACCCAGGTCTGTGCTTGCCCCAAAGACTCGGGTACCCTAAGTCAGCATGGTCCTGGGGTCTTCAAAGTTAGCTTGTTAGGAGTTTCTTCAATTTAAGACAGCTGTCTTAGCATAGCTTCTTCAGTAAGGAAGATCAGAGTAAAATGTGGCCTTTCCCCCTACCACCAATAGCGCCCTAAAACTTGCATCATCAATATAGGAAACTCTGTGGCCCAGCCAAGTAAAACATGCGAAAGTTTTCAAAGATGCGTGCTCTTTACTTTGACATCGACTGGTGACTGTAGCAGGTAAGACCGTAAGGCCTCCCTATAGAGCGGCTAATTGAGGAGAGGCCCTCTACTTGGCTAGTTTCCGCGTCAAACACTCTCCTTCAACTCACATTAGGGTTATCGTTTCCTTTCCCCAGTGTCTGCAACAGAGATGCTCAAAGTGCTCGAAACTACACAAAGTTCTTTTACATTCGCCACGCTATCGGACCCTCACAGCAAATCTGTGAGACCACCCTGTGTTGCTGAAGAAAACAATACTTAGGGCAGGCAAAGGCTTTCCAAATCCCTCAGCCAGGAAATCTCAAGGATGGGCAATCACAGGCTTTTTTGTATTATTCTATTTTCTTTCCTCTAAAACTCATTGCATCTCTGTTTCTCAGCATTCAACTCATGTCTATGATTATATTACAGAAATCTTAATTATCCTATGGTAGCTTTAAGTCTTACTTGACATCCCCTAATCAATTTTCAGAAATTCATGTCTTCAACAGAAGCTTTTGGAACAGATGTTCTGTGTCAGATTCTAAACTGAGTGGGGACATGAAAATGAGCGAGACAGACATGACTTCTCCCTGCATGGAGCGTACGGTCTAGCATCCCTGTGAGAGCCAGCCCAGAATTTAGCTAAGATGCCAGCGTCATGGCATCCAAGAGGATATGGTTCAACTACACTCAGAAATAGGGGATAAAGGACTTTTCATAAGGAAAGGGGCTTTTCAAAAGAAAAGGAACTCAGAGTTTACTTCCTGAAAGCGCTCATTAGGAGAGATGATTTAAGAGGCTATGGTGAACCGTCTTTAAAGAGGATACCTAGCTTTCTGGTTGTAACAGTTAAGTAAGTATGGAATGATTAGTTCATTAAGAGGGCTTTCTTATCTTCCCTTTTTAACATGTGAAATTCCCAGACTGAGTCAGACATAGGAGGTCTGTATTCTATGATTTTAAAACAACTTGTTTGTAACAGTAAAGAGAACTGGAGCCAGGCTGACTAATACAGCTAAACCTTGTCTCCACTGGGGAAGAAGCCATAGGCCATTTTTGTCTGAGCCCTTGTCAACAGTCCCATATCTGTAAATCTCACAAGGTTGTCACTTTCTCATTTATAATAAACTATCAAAAATGATTGTTAGGAGAATTCTTTGAGAAAATGTAGTCAAATGCACTATGAAACTTCTTATATAATCCCTCCTAGATGCCCTGTCGAGATTTTCTTAAGCTCAAAGAGGTACCATTTTAGACTAATAAGGAAGTTTCTGCCATCTGGTTTGGAGAATAAAAACGTGAAGCTCCAAAGGACTGGAGTTTCAGCTTCAGCATCAGTCCTTCCAATGAATATTCAGAGCTGATCTCCTTTAGGATGGACTGGTTGGATCGCCTTGCAGTCCAAGGGACTCTCAAGAGTCTTCTCCAACACCACAGTTCAAAAGCATCAATTCTTTGGTGCTCAGCTTTCTTTACAGTCCAACTCTCACATCCATACTTGACTACTGGAGAAACCATAGCCTTGACTAGACGGACCTTTATCAGCAAAGTGATGATAAAGTGCTTTTTATTCAACCACTGGAGAGGTTGAATGCATGCATGCTCAGTCGCTCCTTCATGTGCAACCCTATGGGGCTCCTCCATCCATAGGATTCTCCAGGCAGGAATACTGGAGTGGGTAGCTATGCCCTCCTCATAGAGGTTGAATACTAGAGCACAAATTATAGATGTCTGTTTACTTGGAGAAAGATAAATTCCTGTGCACATCACTTTAATACAAGATAGACTGAGATTGGCCATGTAAAGGTGTAGGCAAAGGGCAAGAGGGCAGAGAGAGGCTGAATCTGAGGAGAAGGCTCTGGGATGATCACTTAGACTTGAGTGTCGTGGAAGCTGGTCATTCAGTTTCATCTTCAGGAGCCGTGGGTTCCAGCTTCTGCTCCATCATTGGACTGTCTTGCCACACACATGAACTCCATTCTCCTGCACAAAGTTCCCACAAAATAAAAATGGTCCCGGTAAACTCTTAGGCTCCTCCAGCTCTGACCTCACAGGATTCTTGCGTGGCCTCCACTGTTGGTGTCCTCCCCCATCTGCCCTCAGGTATCCGGTCCCCATGCATCCCTGACATGTGATATCGCAGCTGGTCCTCTCCCTCTGATACCAACCAGCGAGTGATTACTTTACTGCCAGGAACTCCCAGCTGAATGATGAATTATGGGATTGTTCTTTGCATTTTGACAAAAGCCTTCTAGAACAAAGGCTTTAACACAACAAATTTATTAGAGTGATAGAAATTTAGGCACTTTGTGCTTTTAATCAGGTGGGCTGTGGGGCCTTTCTGAAATTATCCATGAACTTGTCTGCCTTCACATGCACTTCACCCTAGAATAATTAAGGAAAACCAGGTTTGGAGAAGCCAAGCTTTCCGACTTGAATAGTTGTATAGTGGATGGGGCAGTGAATATATTGAAGAATTTGCTGTATAGAAACGTTGGTGATTACTCTTTGACATAGAAGATTTGAGTTAGCTCTGAAATCACTTCCGTGAAACAAATATGGGGACATTGAACTGTGTGAATCATGAGGTTGTGCTTCCATAATATAGTATCAGGTGCAGGCTGGAGAGTGCATGACAGAGCAGAGAAGGAGATATGTAGGGGAGCTGCATCCCAAGGCCCTTTACTAACGTCTCACTGACCTTCAGCATCGATGTGCAGTGTGGCTTCCCGCAGACATGGCCTGTTCCTCCCCGCCTCTGGTATGCTTGTCGGGGGGAAGGGAGGGACTCCACCACCCCATCGTCCTCTTGAAAGGACGTGCCCCCCATCCCGACTCTGCTGTTCACCCTATCCTCTCTTCCTTTCTTCTTTTTTTTTTTTTGCTAATGTTTATTGGAGTATAGTTGCTTTACAATGTTGTGTTAGTTTCCATAATACAATGTTCGGCTTATATACAAATATGGCAGGGACAAGGTTATTTAACAAAATCAGATTCTAACACAAAATCTGCTTTGGAAATTGCTGCTTTTGATGCATACCTAAGTAAAAAGCAACATTACATGGAAGGTTGCAGTTTCTTGGTCGAACCACGGTATTTGAAGATTTAAACTAAGATATCCTATTGAAGAGGTTGAAAAGTCTAGAACACTTGGACTTCACGAATTCCCACTTTAGGAGCTTGGTGCTGTTATCCTGTGGACTCTGATATGCCTGGGAGAGTATCACTGAGAGACATGAAGACATCTGTGTGACCAGTGAGCATGTTTCTGTGCAAAACAAGCCTGAAGTTCCTACGAATTCCTGTAACATGAGCTCATCATTTGATCCTGATACATGACACAGGGTGACGGGTTTGTATCAGTGTCCAAACGGCAGAAGTTCCCAAAGGTGGGGTGCCAGGCTCTAGTTCTGTTCCTTGGCCACTTGATGCAAAGAACTCATTCATTGGAAAAGACCCTGATGCTGGGAAAGATTGAAGGCAGGAGGAGAAGGGGATGACAGAGGGTGAAATGGTTGGATGGCATCACTGACTCGATGGACATGAGTTTGGGTGGATTCCGGGAGCTGGTGATGGACAGGGAGGCCTGGCGTGCTGTGGTTCATGGTCACAGAGTCGGACACGACTGAGCAACTGAAGTGAACTGAAGGAAATGTGTATTATTTTAAAAGGTTTTGTTCCTTTTGATTTTCTTTAGTTTCTGAGATGCTTCTGAGTTACTGTACACCGAAGTGAATCAGCTGTGTGTTTGCATACATCCACTCTTCTGGGGAGCTCCTTCTCATCTAAGTCACTGCAGAGCATGGAGTAGAGTCCCCTGTGCCGTATGGTACGTTCTCGTTTGCTGTCTATGTTATTCTTGGTATCAGTAGAGTATATTTGTCAATCCTGATCTCCCAATTCATCACACCTACTCTTTTCCCTCCTTGGTGTCCATGTGTTTTTTTCTGTACATCTGTGTCTCTATTTCTATTTTGCAAATAAGATCATCTGTATCATTTTTCTAGATTCCAGACACACGCCTTAATGTACAATATTTGTTTTTCTCTGACTTACTTCACTTTGTACCCACCTCTCTTCCTCTCAGATGCCATCGTAAATGTTGTCTCCGATAGGAAGTCTGTCCTGCTGTCTTTGCTGGAAATCGAACGTGCACCCCTGAACTGCCTCAGCACCCCACCTCGTCTGTACTGTGATGAGACGATATTTGCTGAAGGGGATCTCGGTTCACATCCTGCACGGTCACAAAAAGGCTTGGCTACAGCGTGAAGGTCATTCTGGACCTTGTTGAGAATCAAGCCTGCCTGAGTGACGGAAGGCTACGATGAGGTCTGGTACCAACAGGGACAGTCTCTGCTGACCTCTGCCTCCTGGTACACAAGCCCTGCATCATCTCCTCCACTGACCCCTTAAGCATAAGTAGGACGTGGTGACTCCCTTACAGTGGATAGAGTATTGAGAAAGTAACGAGATGCTGAGATTAGCAAGATCTCTGTCTCTCTCTCTTTCTCCATCTCTTCCCTGCTCCCTCTCTCTCTCTCCCGCGTTCCCTCGGAGGGCAGCCAGCTACCATGTTGTGAGTTTCCCTATGGAAACACCTATGTGGCAAAGAACTGAAGTCTGGCCAGCAGCCATGTGAGCGACTTTGGAAGGGGATCTGCCCCCAGTGCAGCCCTGAGATCAGATCACAGGCCTGGCCAGCACCTAGAGAGCAGCCTGTAAGGGACTCTGAACCAGAAGCACTCAGCTAAGCCACATCTGGGTTCTGGACCCACAGAAACTGTGAGTTAATAAACGTTCCTCATTTTAAGCCACTAAGTTTCGGGTTAATTTGCCATACAGCAGTAGAAAACTCATACATTATCTAATCACATGTGCCTTTCCAAAGCCTACATTTTTTTGGAAAAAAAAAAAAAAAAAAACTTTTCCTTCTTGCCCTCTATCTGTCTCTCATGCTACAAATCAATCTTCGGCCTTTCTTATTTCCCCAGAAGTGTTTCTCTTTTTCAGGCAACATGCTGGTCTAAGATTAAGCTCAGAATTTGATCATTCCCATGAAATTGGCCCTTTCCCAAGAAATGGTATGGATATCCGAAACTCAGAAAAATTCTTTCTTGCTGAAAATGTAGTCCTGGGAAGTTGTGATAAAATATTTTATATCTGGATTGCCTACGTGAGTCTATTTTCTGGCCCCTCAATTCAGATAGATGCCTATTTCATATTAATAAATCTGGACTATGAGGAGAAGAGCAAAGTCTATTCAAATGTCTTGAAGCAGCTGGGAGGTGCAAGCTTCTTAAGAACCCTACAGACTCCCAAGTGAATCACTCTGGGGTCGTTTGCTGACATTTTAACATCCTTTTTACTTATTCATCACATTCTTCCACAAGCCCCAGCATGACCATCACTGGCGAGTGGCTTCAACAGCTGAAAAGCAGGGGCCCCAACCCTATAGGAAGAGTCCCCAGGGTGGATCTTAACTTGTAAAGGTCACCGCTGATGCTGGAAGAAGAGATACGATTGTCACCAACAGGGACTCTATTAATATTTCATCGAAAGCCTATAAGGCTCCCTCTGTGTCTGAATCCCGCACTGGCTTGGTATTAAACATTAGGTCAGTTCGCTTTGGCCTTTAAATTACTAAAAATTAACCCACAGCCCTTTAGTCAAGTCAACTCTAAAAACATTTATTGCAGGTAGGTCTGCTCGATACAGTGGATGTGGAGAGAAGAGAACGATACAAAAATGACCAAAGCAGAGAGCACACTCGCACTTTCCCCGCAAGTTCAGAGTCTTTGCTGCTGCTGCTGCTGCTGCTGCTGCTGCTGCTGCTGCTGCTGCTGCTGCTGCTGCTGCTGCTAAGTCACGTCAGTCGTGTCCGACTCTGTGCGACCCTATAGACCGCAGCCCACCAGGCTCCCCCGTCTTATGACTTTAAAAAAAAGGGGTTCAACAACAGCTCTACAATCAAGGACCTCAACACGCACCAGAGCAGGAAACAGAAGACCTAGTGTCTTAACTCCAAGGCTCTGCCAGCCTTGCTTTCTTCATCTGCACAGCAAAGAATTTGGGCTAGGCCAGGGATGCTGGAGTAGGCAGAATTCTAGAAAGGCCTCCCAAGATTCCCATCCCTTATTGTGCATGACCTATGTAAGGGAGCTATGTATTGGGCTGGCCAAAAATGTCATTCAGGTTTTTCTATCACATCTTACAGAAAAACCTAAACGACTTTCTTGGCCAACCCAACACATGATGAGATCTCACTCTTGTGATTAAGTTATGTTGAAAGGAAGAAAAGAAGGGATTTATTTTTTAGAATATACAATTCTGTAATAGATCTTTTTTTTTTTACAAATTAGTTTTTATTGGAGTATAGTTGCTTTACTATGTTGTATTATTAAAAGTTTCTGTCATACAGCAAAGTGAATCAGCTACGCTCAGCTTAGTTGTTCCGTCACATCCAACTCTTTGCAACACTAAGGACTGTAACCCACCAGGCTCCTCTGTCCATGAAATTTTCCAGGCAAGAATATTGAAGTGGGTTGGGAATCTTCCCAGCCCAGGGATCAAACCCACATCTCCTGTGTCTCCTGCATTGGCAGGCAGACTCTTTACCCCTGAGCCATCTGGAAAGCTCTGCCTGAATCAACTATGTGTTTACAGAGATCCCTGAAATGAAGAGACGTTTAAAGATGTAGTGAAGGTCCCAAGTTAGTTGACTTTTCAGTTGATCAGAAGGGAGAGGATCTGACTTAATCAGGTGAAAGCCCTTAAAGGAGGAGTCTGGCCCTTGCTGAAAGGAGAGATTCTCCTGCAGACCAGGCAGCTCGGAGCTGCTGGGTAGTGAGGGAGCCTGTGAGGCCGCCACGCCACAAGGACTGTGCTCACCCTCTAGAGCTGAGCATGGCCCCAGCTGATGGTCAGCACAAAACGCAAAGCCCTCAGTCTCACAGCCGCCAAGAAACCGATTTGGCAAACAAAGGGTGCCTGAGCGCCAGGGAGTAACATAGTGCAGGCCCCCTAACTGCAGCTTTGTGGCACCCAAGCAGAAGACCCAGTCAAGTCGAGGAGACCGTGAGATAACATGTGTCTGCTGTGGCAAGCCACCAGATTTGTAGTCATTGTTACGCTGTCATGGAAAACTAATACAGATTTCAGAGTTCCATCTTTCTTGCTAATTATAATGATCAAGAACATCTGCCTGGAGCACCACATTGAAAAAGATTCAAAATCCGCACCTAAGTTTAACTACAAAAAGGGTCGTAATTGAGTAACAATGTGTGCCGTGGGTATTGATCAGTTAGGACTCCTCTGACTGCAAGCAACAGGAAGCATCGCAGAAGTAGGCTTAAGGAGGGAAAGAGAACTGTCAGACCCGGCATGTATACAGGAAGTGCTTTACGGAAGCTTCCTGGGTGGTGAACACTGTTCTGAGCACTGAGGTTAACTCAGAAGTGAAGTGCTCACAGAGCTCACACTCTAGTGAGTTATTAAAATGAAAAGGCCAGGCACAGAGCTGACTTCAGGCATGGATTCAGGAGTTCAGTATGTAATCTCCATGTTACAGGTACTTTAGGCTTCAGGCTTACATTTTCTCTGCTACACATCAAATGGGAAAAGATTATTCTTCATCTCATTACTCAAGCAGATGGCCCAAGCTTCCCTCTTTAATGGGTCCAGATTGAACAGGTGCATGTTCGGTCACTAAGTTGTGTCCGACTCCTTACAACCCCATAGACTGTACCCTGTCAGGCTCCTCTGTCCATGGGATTCTCCAGGCAAGAGGACTGGAGTGGGTTGCCGTGCCCTCCTCCAGGCGATCTTCCCCACCCAGGGATCAAACCTGCGTCTTTTGCATCTCCCGCATTCCAGGTGAATTCTTCTCCACTGCACCACTTGGGAAGCCTGGTCATGATTGAACAGGCTTGGGTAACATACCCATCCCCAAAGCCCTACACTATGCCCTGGAAAAAGCGGTATATCCCCCTGGGTTAAGCTGGATGTTATGAATCTCATGTCTGTGCCTCTCCCCACCTAAATTCATATGCTGAAGCCCTAATGCTCAATGCAATGGTGTTTGAGAATCAAACGATTCAATAGATATGAAACAGAACAGTGTCTGACATATAGTTCACACTCAGTATGTGATAGTTATTATCATTATTATTCATACATTCAACACACATTTGTTGAAAATATATATTCCAAGAGCTAAGTTAGGTGCTAGAATTGCATAAATGTCAGTCTTTTTCATGGAGAGCTCAACATAGAATTTTTTTTTTAATTGCAAAATGAGATCATTAGTGCAATAAAAGACTGCAAATACCTTGGGAGCCCAGAAGAGGGAGCCCAACATCAGAAAAACGAGGGGAAACTCACCAGAGAAGAGACTATTGCAAAAGCACCTCGCCTGCTGCTGCTGCTGCTGAGTCGCTTCAGTCGCGTCCCACTCTGTGCGACCCCATAGACGGCAGCCCGCCAGGCTCCTCTGCCCCTGGGATGCTCCAGGCAAGAACACTGGAGTGGGTTGCCATTTCCTTCTCCCCTCACCTGGATCAGTTCAGTTCAGCTCAGTTCAGTCACTCAGTCGTGTCCAACTCATTGCGACCCCATGAACCGCAGCACGCCAGGCCTCCCTGTCCATCACCAACTCCCAGAGTCCACCCAAACCCATGTCCATTGAGTCAGTGATGCCACCCAACCATTTCATCCTCTGCCATCCCCTTCTCCTCCTGCCCTCAATCTTTCCCAGCCTCAGGGTCTTTTCCAATGAGTCAGCTCTTTGCATCAGGGGGCCAAAGTATTGGAGTTTCAGCTTCAGCATCAGTCCTTCCAATGAACACCCAGAACTGATCTCCTTTAGGATGGACTGGGTGGATCTCCTTGCAGTCCAACCTGGACATCATGTAAATAAGAAGGCCAAAAAGAATTAGGGAGGTGGGTAAAGCAGTAGAAAATTAAAAACAGTTATATCTTGGAAACATTGTGCAGACTGAAAAAAAGGCAAGACTGAGACATGTAACACTAAACCACTCCTGCAGTGTGAAGACTCAGACATGAAGGGCAACCTACAGTTTGCAAAACACACGCACATTTTTTAAAATGCTTATGAAACATTTAAAATGGGATTCAAGAGTTAGGAACACCCAGCGGTGATAATCTGCTGTGAACTGAAAGCCAGGGAAGTGAGGGGCTGTCAAGGGGGCGAAGAGACCAGACACAGAGGATGCAGGGATTAGCCGACGGTGTATTGAATCTAAAATTCTGAAGGTATCGTATCACTGGTGGTAGAATAAGGGCACAGGTTATTCTCAAAGGTTACATTATAGATAGTCTACACACACACACACACACACACACACACACACACAAGTTTAAATGTGGAAAGGAGCCTGCATTAGCCCACCTGGCCCTCTTGAGCACTTAGAAATAGGCGCCTCTTCCCCCGGATAAACACAATGATAGACATACAGCTCAGCAAGCAAAGCACAAGCCAGATCTGAGCACCACTCAGGCCCTCGACAGGGCACCCTGTGCCGGACGCAGCCACGCAGCCTTAGGAGGGGATCCTGCGGTAGTCATTCCCTTCCGTCAAGCTTCCAGGAAACAAAAACAGAAGCTGAGCAACCCTGAGCGACTCACAAACTAAGGAAACAAGGTCGTTGAGTGCGCAGATGTCAGAGCACCCCTGTTGGCAAATCCAAGAGCACCAAGCCTCAGAGCAGGAAGGTTTCCAACCCCAGCCTCTGGCATCAAGCACCCCTGGGTTTGGAAAAGTCTGTGCCTTACAAAGCAACATAACACCCTGTCATCTTCAAAGGGAAGGTCTACGGCCCTGCTCTCAGGAAAGTCCAGGTCAGCAAATGACTCTTTAACCTCAAATTATTTTCTCTCTGCCCAAGACTGTTTGACCCAAATACTGCCTTTCTTTCTCTGGTGTGGGAACTTCCTGAAGAAGTTTTACACCATGACTTAGCCTCTGAAGAAGGGGTGGATGCTAACATGTAAAAAGGGGAGCGCAGAGTGACGGAGGATGGGACGTGGAGAGGTTAACAGTCACAGGCAGCCTGAAGTGCTAAAGAGCAAATCCTAATCAAAGCGTCTTACTTACTGGAAAAGAGAATTCAGAACTTGGAACAGAACTTTGCATCTGACAAGCATGGTACAGTGTGCAGTGTACAGTGCTAGAGGTTTTATGTCCATGAGCTCACAGGAAGTTCACAGCAAGCCTCTACAGTTGGTACTAAAATCATTCCTAGTGCTGGAGGAGGAAGCCGAGAAGGACCATCACAGATGAGGACTGGGAGGGTCCGGGTCTAAGGTAAGGAGGCCGTGCCAGCTCCTGAACAAAGGACAAAGCGTTTCTCATTGCAGCAGGACATGACGGGCGATATCACTCGGGTGTGTGGTAATAGAGTCTGCAGACAAATGGATCTGCATTCTAGCCAGCTAGAGGGACTTGGATAAGTCCATTCGCCGCGTTATCTCCGTATTTGCAAAACAGGATGTAATTATAATATTCACATTGTAGGACTGCCAAGAGGGGTAAAGGTTTATGAAGTGCTTCATCGAATGCCTCTCACATAGCAAGCGTCCAATAAATAGAAGCTATCGCTCATTCGTGTATTCATAAGTATCACTGAGTGTTTATTTTGAAACAATCACTGATCCAAGCCCAGAGGTACAGTGTTTCACAAATATATATATACATATATATATATATATATACATATACATATTGTGGTATTTGTGCCCATGAAGTACACAGTCTAGTGGGGTAATAGGCAGTAATGAAATAATCTCCAAAAGCATTAGGCATGAATTATTGTAAGTGCTGTAAAATCACACAGCGACAAAACATTGTAAAACTGGAAATAGCACAGTGAAGGAATCTGCGAGTTATTGGTCTCATGCACGCTCAGGCATGTCCAACTCTTTGTGACCCCATGGACTGTAGCCCGCCAGGCTCCTCTGTCCATGGGATTCTCTAGGCAAGAACACTGGAGCGGGCTGCCCTGCCCTCCTCCAGGAGATCATCCTGGCCCACATCTCCTGTGCCTCCTGCATTGGCAGGTGGATCCTTAACCACTGAGGCACCTGGGAAGCCCAGGTCTAGGGATGTCTAATCTAGAAACAGTCAGGAAACAGCAGATTTGAACTGAGATGTGAGAAGCGAACGGGAGCTAACAAACGGAAGGGAGAAAGCACTCTATAAACGAAGAACCAGCCGGAGGCAAGCGCCTGAAATGGGAGAGAGTGTGGCGCAGCCCAGGAAATGAAAGATGAGTGTGGCTGAGGTGTTGCGGTAGAGAGAAAGAATCATGGCAGAGCAAGCCGGGGCAGAGGGCCCCTGGGCAGGGGCCGAGCCATGTGGGCTGTGGTGGGAATCGATAAGAAGCCGCCAAGAATTTTCATTCTATGAAGGTTGACTTGTCAGAAACAGTGGGATAACATATTCACATGAGGTTTTGACAAGATGGTTCTTGCAGGTTTTTTTAAGTTTTTTTTTTTTTTTTTTTTTTGGATGTGGACCATTTTTAAAGTCTTTATTGAATTTGCTACAACATCGCTTCTGTTTTATGCTTTATGTTTTTTGGCCGTGAGGCACATGAAATCTTAGCTCCCCAACCAGCGATCAAGCCCCCACCTCCTGCACTGAAAGACAAAGCATTAACCGCCACCCCATCAGGGAAGTTCCAAGATGACTCCTACTATTTATGTGGAGAATGGATGAGAAGGAAAAGATAGAATGGACAATTTTCGCAAAGCTAACAGTGGTCAAAGCTAGAGATGATGATGGCTTGGAATGGCGATAGAGGAAATAGCACAAAATGAAAGTCTGAGATTTATTTAGTAAATTAAATCACTGGATGAAAGGATATTGAAAAAGGAAGAATCCAGAATGTCTTAAATGTTTTTGGAAGAGCCACTTGCTGACATCAGGATCACTGAACAAGTCCCAGTCTGGGGGGAAAATGACATATGAACTTCTCTGTGGCTATGATGAGGCTAAAATAAAATGTCTTTGGAATATCCAGGTAGACACACTGTGCAGATACATGTTTCTAGAGTTCAAAGAGAGGTCTAGGCTATGCATAGGATCTTAACGGTCATTGGCATATAGAAGGCATGGCTGAAATCATATAGGATGAAGCTAGGGAGTAAGCTTTTTCAAGTGGCTTTAGACCAAGCCCTAAGGAATCTCAGCATGATTAGGTAGTGGAGGATAAGTCAGAAAAGAAAATAGGAGAGGAATATTCTAAGGTGGGAAGAAAATCAGGAAAACGTTCAGTAGGAGAAGCCAAGAGAAGAGAGTTTAAAGGAGTCAACATTATTCGATGCTGCTGTTCAGTTCAGTTCAGTCACTCAGTCGTGTCCAACTCTTTGAGACTCCATGAACCACAGCACGCCAGGCCTCCCCGTCCATCATCAACTCCCAGAGTTTACCCAACTCATGTCCATTGAGCTGGTGATGCCATCCAATCATTTCATCCTCTGTTGTCCCCTCCTCCTCCCGCTTTCAATCTTTCCCAGCATCAAGCTCTTTTCCAATGAATCAGCTCTTCACATCAGGTGGCCAAAGTATTGGAGTTTCAGCTTCAGCATCAGTTCTTCCAATGAATATTCAGGACTGATTTCCTTTTGGATGGACTGGTTGGATCTCCTTGCAGTCCAAAGGACTCTCAAGAGTCTTCTCCAACACCACAGTTAAAAAGCATCAATTCCTCAGCACTCCGCTTTCTTTATAGCCCAACTCTCACATCCATATGTGACCACCGGAAAAACCATAGCCTTGACTAGCAGCAACTTAGCAGCAGCAGCAGCTGAAAACCCTTCAGTGGGTCCTAATCCACGCATCTTATCATGTGCCTGACCCAGCACCTCTCCAACCCCAGCACCCGCTGCTGAATCCCTCGCTCACTCTACTTCAGCCTGCTGTTTCTCTAACATGACAATCGCGCTTCTTCTACCTCTGGACCCCTGCCCTGGCTGAATTCGCGCTGCCTGGAATTATCTTCTGCCGCATTTTGGCCATCTTCCCTCCCTCGCTTCCTCCACGTCTTCACTCAGATGCTGACTTCTCACTGACCCTATCTAAACTTCACCCTCCCCACACACATTTCCCATCCCCTGTGCTCACCATAGCTTGCTACATTTCAGTTGTATTAAACTCTGAACTTGATGAAGAGGGGAATTCTTACCTGTTTCCTTTATTATTGTTGAATTATATAAATAATTTAATGTTGTAATAATAATACTATTATTATTATCATCTCTCTGGAGCCTCAAATGGTATCTTGTATACCATAAGAGCTTAAATGAATGAAGGGCTTCCCTGCTGGTCTAGCGGTTAAGACTCCACCTGCAGTGCAGGGGACATAGGTTTGACCCCTGGTCCAGGAAGGCCCCACATGCCCCAGAACAGCTAAGCCAGTGTGTCACACTGCTGAAGCCCTTGTGCTCGAAGGCCTGAGCTCCGCACAAGAGAAGCCCCACAGGAAGAAGCCCAGACAGCACGGGGGAGAGCGGGCCCTGCTCGCCACAACCAGAGAAGGCCCACGTGCCGCACCGAGGGCCCAGGACCACCAAAATAAACAGCTTTCTTAAACGAATGAATAAAGAAGCTGATTTCCAGGTTTACTAAAGTCTCCCAAATCACAAAACTGACAGCTAGTACATATTGAAGCCAGTCTCATTTCAGGATGCTGAGGGCTTCCCTGGTGGCTCAGACAGTAAAGAATCTGCCTGCAGTGCAGGAGACCTGGGTCAGGAAGATCCCCTGGAGAAGGGCATGGCAACCCACTCCAGTATTCTTGTCTGGAAAATCCCATGAACAGAGGAGCCTGGTGGCATGGCTTATAGTCCATACTTTCAAGGTGCAGACCTACCCAAGCCAAGATGGAAAATGCCCCATCCCTGTCTGAGATGTCTACCCAAGATTCACATTCTTCTTGACTTCGTATGATATATTCATAATCCTGTAAAATTAGCTTTCCCAGTGCCCCCGCTAGGACTTCCCACTCAACTCTAATTTAGTGAGTCTAAACAAGCAGGCAAAGGACCTGCTATCCTGTGAATAGAGAAGCAAGTAAAGGACTCTAAATTTCAAGTTATAATTAGCAATTCTGGATAGTAAAGGGGTTTTAGATAAACCAAACCGGCCATTAGCCATCCTCCTGAAAGTATGAAGTCCACTAAGAAAACTATGCCTTATCTCAGCTCATAGAGCCACTGGGAAATAAAGGCGCATTCGTGGAACTTGAACGTGATAGAACTTCTCCCTCAAGACACAATTACCTAGGAATTCAGTGTTCTGATTGGCCTGGGAATTCTGTATTCACACTAATAAAAGTCAAGCATTAGCTGAGCCACAGCTCAGTGGGTAAAGAATCTGCCTGCACTGCAGGTGATCCGGGTTTGATTCCTGGATCTGGAAGATCCCCTGGAGAAGGAAATGGCAACCCACTCCAGTCTTCTTGCCTGGAGAATCCCATGGACAGAGGGGCCTGGCGGGCTACAGTCCATGGGGTCGCAAGAGTCAGACACGACTTAGTGACTAAACCACCACCACAAGCTACATGCAAGGCACTCCATTCTGTCCAGAGATGAGAGAAAAGATTAAAAGTAATACTATTTGTTGAACTTCATAATATGTTAAAACTTGAATTAAGAGATTTACAGTCAGTACATCATTTATTCCTTACAGCTGCTCTGCAACAAGGTATAATGTCCACATTATGACTGAAAATGCCAGGTTAAGTCATCTTCCTAAGGCACTGGGATGAATAAACACCACAGTGAAAAATCTGATCCAAGTGATTCTCACTCTAAAGCTGAGACCTTTAATCAATGTGCCAGACCACCTTTAGTTAAGATTAAGAAGTTAAGAAGGGGTGAGTTTCAGAATCACCCCTGGTCAGCAGGAGCTGAGTTTTCAGGGGGGAAATGGGAAAACATCTAACTCTGGGTTAAAAAAAAAAAAAAACGATTCTGATCAACTGTAATAATAGATGTTAGTTGGGGGAAATTTTTTTCTGAAAGGCGTTAGCTAAGAACCTTCCGTGTATAAGGCATTTGAGTCATGTTTGAATTATTGGTAAGGATTAATGGTTGACACAAGGCAAAGGGAATTCCCAGGAGAAGAGATCTTCCTTCAAAAGGACAAGATCTTGAATCAACTAAAGTGGGCATCCCTGTAAGTACCTGGCTCTGAATCTACACTAACATCCGCACCCTCCAGAAGAGAGTAATAAACATACCCCAAAAGGAGAATCAGATGTTCAGCTCCCACACATGTCATCTGTTTGGAGTTGTTACAGGGATGAAGAGAGAGCCTGCCCCTAAAGCTCCCCTCCATTTGGCCCAAAGAAACTCTGTCTTCTGACTTCAATATCTGTACTTCTAACAGTCAGATAGTCAACGGGTTAACAATCGACTTCTGAAAGCTAAAAGCCTGTAGGAAAATTACAGTCCATAAATCACGCCTCACTCTGTATTGATTTACTCCCTTGGCTTCCTCCTAACCCAACTGAGAGCCAGCAGCTGGTGCACAAAGGAGCACTGATGGGGAGGGAGGCGGGGGAAGAAAGAGGAGAGGGTGATTCTGGAGCCTGGGGTAGACCGCAAAGGGTGGGTCTGAATCAGGTCCTGAGGCTAAGCTGTCAGTCGTAGGGAAGAACAGGGCCAACGGCAGAAGGAGGAGACGGTTAAGAGCGCCAGATACCCAACTCAAACCAGCTAAGCAAATTGGAGCGTTGATTGGATCCTGACCCGGAAGTAAATCCAGGCAGGTTTGGGCAGTGGCTGAAGGTGCAGGCTTCGTCACATCATCTGAGTTCAGATCCAAATCCTTCCTCACTGTTGGACTTGGAGCACATTGCTGAGCTCCTCTGCACCTTACTCCCCTCATCAGTGTGAGGCTGTGGTGGCGACAATCACACCCACTTCGTCGATCCTCCATAGAAATTAACCAAGTCGATACACGTGTTGCAGTTTGAATGGTGTCTCTAAAAGCATATATTGATATCTTAACCCTCAATACCTTAGAATGTGACCTTTTCCAAAATTAGATCTTTGCAAATGTGATTAGTTAAGTAAGGCAGGGTCACGGGCTTCCTTTCCCATGGCGCTAGCGATAAAGAATCCACCTGCCAATGCAGGAAGCATAAGAGACTCGGTTCGATCCGTGGTTCGGGAAGGTCCCCTGGAGGAGCGTGTGGCAACCCACTCCAGTGTTCTTGCCTGGAGAATCCCATGGAGAGAGGAGCCTGGCGGGCTACAGTCCATGGGGTGGCAAAGAGTCGGACACAACTGAAGCAAGTTAGCGCAGCACCCACAGCCCAAGACAAGGTCATACTGGAGTAGAGTGAGCCTGTAATCCCACATAACTGCTGCCCTTCTAAGAAGGGGAGAAGAGAGGCAGACACACAAATACAAGGGGAGAATGCCACGTGGTGATGGAGGTGGAGACTGAAGTGTGGTGGCTGCGTTACAAGGAGCACTTGGACTCCCAGAAGCTGCAAGAGTCAAGGGAGGGTGCTCCCTTGCAGGGTTCAGACACACTGCATTCGTTAGCTTGGGCGGCCGCAACAAAATACCATAAACTGGGCAGCTGCCTGTTAAACATGAATTTTCTCCCAGTTCTGGAGGCAGGAAGTTCCAGATCAAGTTTTCCCAGGATGCTTGATAACAACCTAAATGGGAAAAGAATTTGAGACGGAATTGATCCAATAGGTATACCTGAATCACTCTGCTGTTCACCAGACACTAACAAACATTGCTAATCAACTCTGCTCCAACATAAAGTAAAATTTTTTAATAAAAACACAAAAGATTCAGCAGGATCTGTTACTGGTGAAAGCTCTTTTCCTGGCTTACAGATAATTCCGTCTTCCTGTGTCTTCACGTGGTAGAGAGAGAGAAAGAGAGCTTTCTGGTGTCTCTTCTTCAGTTCAGTCGCTCAGTCGAGTCTGACTCTTTGCGACCCCATGAATCACAGCACGCCAGGCCTCCCTGTCCATCACCAACTCCCAGAGTTCACTCACTCACGTCCATTGAGTCAGTGATTCCATCCAGCCATCTCATCCTCTGTCATCCCCTTCTCCTCCTGACCCCAATCCCTCCCAGCATCACAGTCTTTTCCAATGAGTCAACTCTTCACATGAGGTAGCCAAAGGACTGGAGTTTCAGCTTTAGCATCATTCCTTTCAAAGAAATCCCAGGGCTGATCTCCTTCAGAATGGACTGGTTGGATCTCCTTGCAGTCCAAGGGACTCTCAAGAGTCTCCTCCAACATGACACTTCAAAAGCATCAATTCTTCAGCGCTCAGCTTTCTTCACAGTCCAACTCTCACATCCATACATGACCACTGGAAAAACCACAGCCTTGACTAGACGGACCTTAGTCAGCAAAGTAATGTCTCTGCTTTTGAATATACTATCTAGGTTGGTCATAACTTTTCTTCCAAGGAGTAAGCGTCTTTTAATTGCACGGCTGCAGTCAACATCTGCAGTATTTTGGAGCCCCCAAAATAAAGTCTGACACTGTTTCCACTGTTTCTCCATCCATTTCCCATGAAGTGATGGGACCAGAGGCCATGAACTTCCTTTTCTGAATGTTGAGCTTTAAGCCAACTTTTTCACTCTCCTCTTTCACTTTCATCAAGAGGCTTTTTAGCTCCTCTTCACTTTCTGCCATAAGGGTGGTGTCATCTGCATATCTGAGGTTATTGATATTTCTCCTGGCAATCTTGATTCCACCTTGTGTTTCTTCCAGTCCAGCGTTTCTCATGAGGTACTCTGCATAGAAGTTAAATAAGCAGGGTGACAATATACAGCCTTGACATACACCTTTTCCTATTTGGAACCAGTCTGTTGTTCCATGTCCAGTTCTAACTGTTGCTTCATGACCTGCATACATATTTCTCAAGAGGCAGGTTAGATGATCTGGTATTCCCATCTCTTTCAGAATTTTCCACAGTTTATTGTGATCCACACAGTCAAAGGCTTTGGCATAGTCAATCAAGCAGAAATAGATGTTTTTCTGTAACTCTCTTGCTTTTTCCATGATCCAGTGGATGTTGGCAATTTGATCTCTGGTTCCTCTGCCTTTTCTAAAACCAGCTTGAACATCAGGAAGTTCCCGGTTGACGTATTGCTGAAGCCTGGCTTGGAGAATTTTGAGCATTACTTTACTAGCATGTGAGATGAGTGCAATTGTGCAGTAGTTTGAGCATTCTTTGGCATTGCCTTTCTTTGGAATTGGAATGAAAACTGACTTTTTCCAGTCCTGTGGCAACTGCTGAGTTTTCCATATTTGCTAACATCTTGAGTGCAGCACTTTCACAGCATCATCTTTCAGGATTTGAAATAGCTCCACTGGAATTCCATCACCTCCACTAGCTTTGTTCATAGCAATGCTTTCCAAGGCCCACTTGACTTCACATTCCAAGATGTCTGGCTCTAGATTAGTGATCACACCATCATGATTATCTGGATTGTGAAGATCTTTTTTGTACAGTTCTTCTGTGTATTCTTGCCACCTCTTCTTAATATCTTCTGCTTCTGTTAGGTCCAGACCATTTCTGTCCTTTATCGAGCCCATCTTTGCATGAAATGTTCCCTTGGTATCTCTAGCTTTCTTGAAGAGATCTCTAATCTTTCCCATTCTGTTCTTTTCCTCTTTTTTTTTTTTTTTCATTGATCGCTGAAGAAGGCTTTCTTATCTCTCCTTGCTATTCTTTGGAACTCTGCATTCAGATGCTTATATCTTTCCTTTTCGCCTTTGCTTTTTGCCTCTCTTCTTTCACAGCTATTTGTAAGGCCTCCCCAGACAGCCATTGTGCTTTTTTGCATTTCTTTTCCATGGGGATGGTCTTGATCCCTGTCTCCTGTACAATGTCATGAACTTCATTCCATAGTTCATCAGGCACTCTATCAGATCTAGGCCCTTAAATCTATTTCTCACTTCCCTTGTATAATCATAAGGGATTTGATTTAGGTCATACCTGAATGGTCTAGCGGTTTTCCCTACTTTCTTCAATTTCAGTCTGAATTTGGTAATAAGGAGTTCATGATCTGAGCCACAGTCAGCTTCCTGTCTTGTTTTTGTTGACTGTATAGAGCTTCTCCATCTTTGGCTGCAAACAATATAATCAATCTGATTTTGGTGTTGACCATCTGGTGATGTCCATGTGTAGAGTCTTCTGTGTGTTGTTGGAAGAGGGTGTTAGCTATGACCAGTGCATGTTCTGGGCAAAACTCTATTAATCTTTGCCCTGTTTCATTCTGCATTCCAAGGCCAAATTTGCCTGTTACTCCAGGTGTTTCTTGACTTCCTACTTTTGCATTCCAGTCCCCTATAATGAAAAGGACATCTTTTTCGGGTGTTAGTGCTAAAAGGTCTCGTAGGGCTTCATACAACCTTTCAACTTCAGCTTCTTCAGCGTTACTGGTTGGGGCACAGACTTGGATAACTGTGATATTGAATGGTTTGCCTTGGAGAAGAACAGAGATCATTCTGTCGTTTTTGAGATTGCATCCAAGTACTGCATTTTGGACTTTTTTGTTGACCATGATGGCTACTCCGTTTCTTCTGAGGGATCCCTGCCCCCAGTAGTAGATATAATGGTCATCTGAGTTAAATTCACCCATTCCAGTCCATTTTAGTTCACTGAGTCCTAGAATGTGAACGTTCACTCTTGCCATCTCTTGTTTGACCACTTCCGATTTGCCTTGATTCATGGACCTGACATTCCAGGTTCCTATGCAATATTGCTCTTTACAGCATTGGACCTAGCTTCCTATCAAATGAAAGCCCAAGGCTAAGACTGCCCTTAACCTTAATTATTTCCTTATAAGTCCCATTTCCACATGGTCACATTGGGGGTTAAGGCTTTGTGTATCAATCTGAGAAGGTTGGGAAGGGAGAGACGCAACTCAGACCATAACAGGGGTCACAGCTCTGTCAACACCGTGACTCTGGGCCTCTAGCCTCCAGAACTATGAGACAATACATTTCTGTTGTTTCAGACTTCCTAGATCACGGTACTTTGCTATAGCAGCCTTAGGAGACTACTACAACTTGTGAAATGCTTACACCAGTGCCTGGCACATAAAAATTCATACATGTTATTGTTACAACTCAGGCACAATTCAATCCAGGTCCTCTGGGAATATCATCAGGAATTTCTTTCTCTTCATCTCTTGGCTTTGCTTTCTTCCACACTGACTTCACCCTCACAAGGGTCAGCTCTCAGGCTGACTCACCCTCAGAGTAGCCCCTGGGAACTCCAGCCTCAGACACTACCAGTTTAGCAGCCCCAGCAAAAAGACACATCTCTTTCTCAGCATTGCCAGCAAAATTCCGGCAAAATTAATCCCACTGGTCATAACGAGGTTACATCCCTGAACCAGTCACTGCAGCCGGGGGAACGCAGTGCCTTGGCCGGACCAGCCCACTCTGCAGCCACGACCGCCATCACCTCCCCTTGGACCACACAGGCTGAGAATGGAGACGGACGGTTAGAAAAGGGAAAATCAGGCTGCTGTTTCCAGAAGGGGTACCAGAATGCTCCAGAGGTGTGAACCATAGATCGTCATTACATGGCATTGCAGCAAACCGACTTTTATAAACATCACTAAAATTATGTGTTAAGTGTTAGTGGTTCAGTCATGCCTGACTCTTTGTGACCCCATGGACTGCAGCCCACCAGGCTCCTGTGTCTGTGAGATTTTCCAGGCAAGGATACTGGAGTGTGTTGCCATTTCCTTCTCCAGGGGATCTTCCCGACCCAGGGGTTGAACCCAGGTCTCCTGCACTGCAGGCAGATTCTTTACCTACTGAGCTACCAGGGAAGCCCAAACATCTCTGAAGTTTTCATTAAATTCATCGTACTATCCTAGTAAGAATTCTTGGTTACAAATAACAGAAACCAGAATTAATTATTTGAAATAGAAAAAGAATTTTCTAGAGAGCCTCTGGTAGTTTTCAAAGCTTAAAAGAAAGCTGGAGAGTCAGCCTTATATGAGAATGAGCAATGTTACAACCAACCAAAGTCTTTCCTGTGTTCGCTCAGTCAGAGAACCAGGAACATGGATTTCTTCACCCCTCAGCTGGCTTCTATGCCAAGAGGTGGGACCCTTCCAGCCACCTAGAGAGAAAGCCCACCCCTAAACAAGCAGGGTGTTTGGGTGCTGAGCAGCCAAAGACAAACATTCACTGTCGTTTTCTACTTACTGACAGTGAGGAAGTGACCGTGAATCAGACAAGGCTTTAGAGTCTTCCAGAACCTGTGATCCAGGGTGGGAAGAGATATCTTAAAACCAGCCAGCACTCAAGTCAGAGGGCAGCACCAAACCCATAGAGTCGCACTCTGGCTGAAGGAACCAGAGAAAATGTCATGAGAAAGGTGGCATCAAGCCAAGGAGAATGGTTTTGACAGAAGAAGGGCAGGAGTTGGGCAAAAAGGAGAATTCTAGACACCAAGAGCGTGAGCGAAGACGTGGAGAAGATCAGGCCAATAAACCAGGGAAGACTTTCCTGAATTCAAGGAATTTGTTTCCTCGGCAGCATCTCAGAGCCTCAAAGATTATCTTTAAAAAACAGCTGTTACCCAACAACTACTTAAGGCTTGAAATAAGGAAAACATTCCCACGCCAACTCTGCACTCAAAATAGAAGCAGAAGAGACACAAAAATACCGAGGCCACCGTGGCAGCCTCGCTGAAGCTTTTTAGGGAACAAAAAGCTCCGTGGGCTCCTGGAGGCCTCTCTCCTCCTCCTCACGCCATTATTCTCTTTCTCCTGCGCCTACTGCCAGGGTGGGGGGGAGGAAGCGAGGGCAAGCCGCCATCTGGAGCTGGGGCCGCCCCGCCTGCGTCCGCGCAAGCGCGCTCCTCCGGGGAACAGCAGCAACAAGAAAGCGACAGGAGTTGTCTCGAGCACCTACTGAGCACTTAACAGGGCGAGAGCTCTCCTGGGAGCTTCATGCCCGCTCTAGCCTCTCTGACAACCCTATTTAATAGATGCTGCTCCAATACCCATTTTGCAGATGAACAAACTGAGGCAGAGAAAGGATAAGTCGTGGGCCCAAGGTCACTTAAGGTGTCCCTGCTTCTCCCATTGCACAAAGAATGCTGACTGAAACCGCTCAGCGTCTGTTAGACTTTTGGAAGGCTGAGGGCGTAGAGGGCCATGAGTGAGGGAAGGGAAAGAGCTGAAAGGTATTCAGCCTTGCAGTGTGCCAGGTTTTGTGCTGAGCACTCGACAGAGTCAGGAAAACAAAGGCAGACTTCAAACCTATACAGTAAATGTGCAGCAGTGTGACAGTGCTTAATGCCACTGAAGTGTGCATTTAAAAATGGGTAAAACGGTGAATTTTGTACTCTATATATAGTTGCCTCAATAGAAAAAAATTTTAGATATTACAGTGTGGCTTGTTGTTCACTGTTCAGCCGCTAAGTCATGTCCAACTCTTTGCAACCCCATGAGCTGCAGCTCGCCAGGCTTCCCTGTCCATCACCATCTCCTGGAGCATGCTCAAACCCATGCCCATTGAGTCGGTGATGCCATCCAACCATCTCACCCTCTGTGGCCCCCTTCTCCTCCTGCCCTCAATCTTTCCCAGCATCAGGGTCTTTCCCAATAAGTCGCTCTTCGCATCAGGTGGTGTGGCTGGTGCTCTGCAAACATTTGTCCATTTAAGCCTCTCAGCAGCCTTAGAAAGTAGATGCTGTTTATTATTATCCCCAGTTGACAAATGAAAAATTGGAAGCTCCTGGAAGTTAAGTAATTCCCTTGGTTAGGGTCACCCAGCTAACACATGTTTTCAATTCCATTATCCTATGCTGCAGGTAGTACTTAGTGATCATTGTATTAGTGCTATTAGTATTAATTAGCACTATTAACTGATAGTATTATTATTGGAAATAATGTCATTACTAATAGTACCTCTCGGAGAAGGCAATGGCAACCCACTACAGTACTCTTGCCTGGGAAATCCCATGGACAGAGTAGCCTGGAAGGCTGCAGTACATGGGGTCGCTGAGGGTCGGACATGACTGAGTGACTTCACTTTCCCTTTTCACTTTCCTGCATCGGAGAAGGAAATGGCAACCCACTCCAGTGTTCTTGCCTGGAGAATCCCAGGGACGGGGGAGCCTGGTGGGCTGCCGTCTATGGGGTCTCATGGAGTCGGACACGACTGAAGTGACTTAGCAATAGTACCTCTAAAGCACAGGCTTTAAAGGTAGCCAACTTGATTTGAATCACAGCTTTGTCATCTACTAGCTGTGTGGTCATGGACAAGTTATTTGACCTCTCTGTGCCTGTTTACTCATTCTTAAAAGAGGGACAGTAATAGTGTCTCTTTCATAGGGTTTTCAAGTGGACTGAAGTCAGATTGCCAGTTAAAAGGGCTTATAGAAGCACCTAACAAATAATAAATGTCAAATAAAATACTTTCTCCTTTTAACTTGCCAAGAGGGAAAGTAAGCTGTGTCCCACTCTTGAGACCCCTTGAACTGTAGCCCATCAGGCTCCTCTGTCCATGGGATTCTCCAGATAAGAATACTTGAGCAGGCTGCCATGCCCTCCTCCAGGGGATCTTTTTGACCCAGAGATCAAACCAGCATCTCTTACTTGCCTGAGGTCACACAACTAATGAAAAAGTGGGCCAAGGTGGGAGAAGGCAGACCATCATAGGGGGCAGTGTGATGCTTCTCCCAGCCATCAGTGATGGTTACAGAGCAATATCTGGGGCATATTTCAGACACTGAAAACTTTCAGATCTGGAACAGTATCTTAGATCAGTGAAGGCTCAAACGTCTTACTGGATAAATCTTGGATAAATCTGTATATGTTTAAAGCTATAGACATTCTCATCACAAAAATGCACAGTGAAATGACACTGTATGTTTTATTTCCTCAATATATCTATGGCTGAGTCGCTCTGCTGTCCATCTGAAACCATTACAACATTGTTAATTGACTGTACTCCAATATAAAGTAAAAAGTTTAGAAATAAACAGCAAACCGCAGGGCCCTGGGCCATCACAGAAGGAAGGCAGAGTACTGGGTGCCCGTGCCCGCCACACCTGACCTTTGCGAACAAGTTCCCAGGACTCTTTTCCCCTGAAGTTCCCCTTCCCATCCAAGGAGCCCTCTGGTAGGAGCTCCTGGCCTGGACTGTTGTTATTGTTTAGTCACTAAGTTGTGTCCCACTCTTTAAACCCCATCAACTGTAGCCCATCAGACTCCTCTGTCCATGGGATTCTCCAGATAAGAATACTGGAGTGGGTTGCCATGCCCTCCTCCAGGGGATCTTTCTGATGCAGGGACCAAACCAGCATCTCTTATGATTTCTGCATTGGCAGGTGGGTTCTTTAGCACTAGTGCCATGTGGGAAGCCTTTGATGTGATATGTAAGAGTATAAATTTTCAAGAACCTTCCTAAGAATTTCTGTTCCTAAGAGAAATCCTATGTAAGCAACTACCATACATTAATGTCATATGTTAATTATATGTTAATAAGCATTATATGTTAATAGTTCAGTTCAGTCGCTCAGTCGTGTCCAACTCTTTGCAACCGCATGAATTGCAGCACACCAGCCCTCCCTGTGCATCACCAACTCCTGGAGTTCACTCAGACTCACGTCCATCAAGTCAGTGATGTCATCCAGCCATCTCAGCCTCTGTCGTCCCCTTCTCCTCCTGACCCCAATCCCTCCCAGCATCAGAGTCTTTTCCAATGAGTCAACTCTTCGCATGAGGTGGACAAAGGACTGGGGTTTCAGCTTTAGCATCATTCCTTCCAAAGATCCCGGGGGTGATCTCCTTCAGAAGGGACTGGTTGGATCTCCTTGCAGTCCAAGGGACCCTCAAGAGTCTTCTCCAACACCACGGTTCAAAAGCATCAATTCTCTGGCGCTCAGCCTAATCTTCACAGTCCAACTCTCACATCCATACATGACCACAGGAAAAAACATAACCTTGACTAGACGGACCTTAGTCGGCAAAGTAATGTCTCTGCTTTTGAATATGCTATCTAGGTTGGTCATAACTTTTCTTCCAAGGAGTAGGTGACTTTTAATTTCATGGCTGCAATCACCACCTGCAGTGATTTTGGAGCCCAAAAAAATAAAGTCTGACACTGTTTCCACTGTTTCTCCATCTATTTCCCATGAAGTGATGGGACCGGATGCCATGATCTTCATTTTTTGAATGCTGAGCTTTAGGCCAACTTTTTCACTCTCCTCTTTCACTTTCATCACGAGGCTTTTTAGTTCCTCTTCACTTTCTGCCATAAGGGTGGTGTCGTCTGCATATCTGAGGTTATTGATATTTCTCCTGGCAATCTTGATTCCAGCTTGTGCGTCTTCCAGCCCAGCGTTTCTCATGATGTACTCTGCATAGAAGTTAAATAAGCAGGGTGACAATATACAGCCTTGACATACTCCTTTTCCTATTTGGAACCAGTCTGTTGTTCCATGTCCAGCTCTAACTGCTGCTTCCTGACCTGCATACACATTTCTCAAGAGGCAGGTCAGGTGATCTGGTATTCCCATCTCTTTCAGAATTTTCCACAGTTTATTGTGATCCACACAGTCAAAGGCTTTGGCATAGTCAATCAAGCAGAAATAGATGTTTTTCTGGAACTCTCTTGCTTTTTCCATGATCCAGTGGATGTTGGTAATTTGATCTCTGGTTCCTCTGCCTGTTCTAAAACCAGCTTGAACATCAGGGAGTTCGCGGTTCATGTATTGCTGAAGCCTGGCTTGGAGAATTTTGAGCATTACTTTACTAGCATGTGAGATGAGTGCAATTGTGTGGTAGTTTGAGCATTTTTTGGCATTGCCTTTCTTTGGAATTGGAATGAAAACTGACTTTTTCCAGTCCTGTGGCCACTGCTGAGTTTTCCATATTTGCTAACATCTTGAGTGCAGCACTTTCACAGCATCATCTTTCAGGATTTGAAACAGCTCCACTGGAATTCCATCACCTCCACTAGCTTTGTTCATAGCAATGCTTTCCAAGGCCCACTTGACTTCACATTCCAAGATGTCTGGCTCTAGATTAGTGATCACACCATCATGATTATCTGGATTGTGAAGATCTTTTTTGTACAGTTCTTCTGTGTATTCTTGCCACCTCTTCTTAATATCTTCTGCTTCTGTTAGGTCCAGACCATTTCTGTCCTTTATCGAGCCCATCTTTGCATGAAATATTCCCTTGATATCTCTAGCTTTCTTGAAGAGATCTCTAGTCTTTCCCATTCTGTTCTTTTCCTCTATTTCTTTGCATTGATCACTGAAGAAGGCTTTCTTATCTCTCCTTGCTATTCTTTGGAACTCTGCATTCAGATGCTTATATCTTTCCTTTTCTCCTTTGCTTTTTGCCTCTCTTCTTTTCACAGCTATTTGTAAGGCCTCCCCAGACAGCCATTGTGCTTTTTTGCATTTCTTTTCCATGGGGATGGTCTTGATCCCTGTCTCCTGTACAATGTCATGAACCTCATTCCATAGTTCATCAGGCACTCTATCAGATCTAGGCCCTTAAATCTATTTCTCACATCCACTGTATAATCAGAAGGGATTTGATTTAGGTCATACCTGAATGGTCTAGCGGTTTTCCCTACTTTCTTCAATTTCAGTCTGAATTTGGTATAAGGAGTTCATGATCTGAGCCACAGTCAGCTCCTGGCCTTGTTTTTGTTGACTGTATAGAGCTTCTCCATCTTCGGCTGCAAAGAATATAATCAATCTGATTTTGGTGTTGACCATCTGGTGATGTCCATGTGTAGAGTCTTCTGTGTGTTGTTGGAAGAGGGTGTTTGCTATGACCAGTGCATGTTCTGGGCAAAACTCTATTAGTCTTTGCCCTGTTTCATTCCGCATTCCAAGGCCATATTTGCGTGTTACTCCAGGTGTTTCTTGACTTCCTACTTTTGCATTCCAGTCCCCTGTAATGAAAAGGACATCTTTTTTGGGTGTTAGTTCTAAAAGGTCTTGTAGGTCTTCATACAACCGTTCAACTTCAGCTTCTTCAGCGTTACTGGTTGGGGCACAGACATGGATAACTGTGATATTGAATGGTTTGCCTTGGAGAAGAACAGAGATCATTCTGTCATTTTTGAGATGGCATCCAAGTACTGCATTTCAGACTCTTTTGTTGACCATGATGGCTACTCCATTTCTTCTGAGGGATTCCTGCCTGCAGTAGTAGATATAATGGTCATCTGAGTTAAATTCACCCATTCCAGTCCATTTTAGTTCGCTGATTCCTAGAATGTTGACGTTCACCCTTGCCAACTCCTGTTTGACCACTTCCAATTTGCCTTGATTCATGGATCTAACATTCCAGGTTCCTATGCAATATTGCTCTTTACAGCATCTGACCTTGCTTCTATCACCAGTCACATCCACAGCTGGGTATTATTTTTGCTTTGGCTTCATCCCTTCACTCTTTCTGGAGTTATTTCTCCACTGATCTCCAGTAGCACATTGGGCACCTACTGACCTGGGAAGTTCCTCTTTCAGTATCCTATCATTTTGCGTTTTCATACTGTTCATGGGGTTCTCAAGGCAAGAATACTGAAGTGGTTTGCCATTCCTTTCTCCAGTGGATCACATTCTCTCAGACCTCTCCACCATGACCCGCCCGTCTTGGGTTGTCAGGAAGGGCAGTGGTAAGGAGATACCCCTCGTCCAAGGTAAGGAGCAGTTGTTGTGCTTTGCTGGAGCAGCTGTAAAGAGATATCCCATGCCCAATGTAAGAGAAACCCAAGTAAGATGGTAGGTGTTGCAAGAGGTCATCAGAGGGCAGACACACTGAAACCATATGTTAATAAGTCTTGCCCAAAGTCATCGGGTAAAATGAGATTAAGACAGATTCAGTTCAGTTCAGTTCAGTTCAGTCGCTCAGTGGTGTCCGACTTTTTGCGACCCCATGGACTGCAGCACGCCAGGCCTTCCTGTCCATCACCAACTCCCTGAGTTTACTCAAATTCATGTCCATTGAGTCGGTGATGCCATCCAACCATCTCATCCTCTGTCATCCCCTTCTCCTCCCGCCTTCAATCTTTCCCAGTATCAGGGTCTTTTCAAATGAGTCAGTTCTTCGAGTGACCCTAAGAAATGATTCCACCTGAGGAATCCAGACTCTAGCCAGTGATCTTTCTACCTTCTGTACAACTTAAAAACATTTTAAATTGAATTAAACTTTTAAAAATTTTCAAAATATCTCTATAAAGAAAAGACTTCTGCAAAGAAAGAGAAAACTAAAAGGGAATACAACAAGATATTAATATTAGGGACTCTGAGAAAACAGAGTTCTGAGACTTCCCCCCCCCATTTCATCTACTTTTGTGTATTTTCCAACTTTTGTACAATAAATATATGTTGTATATAATAAGGTATCTTTGAAAGTAAACCTCAGGTTTAACATGTATATTTTTATATTCTAGTTTCTGCACATTTAATTTAGAACATTAAACTTACTTAATCTATATTTTTCTTGGCTTCTTGCAAAAAATTATAACTGAATTAGGAGAACTGATACGAATTTACTTGAAAGTGAACCAAAGCAAAGATAGGAAGGGAAAATGTGGCATTTGGTTAGCTCCTCTGTGAAGGATTACAGATGCAGACCTAGAATTTTTAGACCAGCCTGTCATCCTTGAAGAGAAAGAGAAATTAATAGTGTAGCCCTGCATGATTTAATAAGGCCTGTGTTTTTAGATCTTTGCTGCTTTTGTAAGAATAGCATTAGGAAGAAGAAGGTCAGGAAGACAAAAAATGCCTGCATCCTGGGACTGAGATAACAAAAGAATGATGATGGAGTCTTGCATCTGTCTAGCACTTACCAGTTTTCAAAGCCCATTTATAATAATTAGCAATTGGAAAGGACCCAAATAGCCAACAATAGGGCACTGGCTAAACAAACAGTGGTCGATTAACTGGATGGAACACTTCATAAAGAGAGACAATGGTGAGCTTGCAGTCTGCACGGACTCTGGAAATGCCTGGATGACCTCATGTTAACCAAGAAAAAAGTGGAACACAAGTAGTGCCTTGGGACTTCAATAAGGCATTTCAGAAACCCCTCACATCAGCTTTCCAGAGAGGATGGAGAAATGAGTGCTCCATTGTCAGAGAAAAATGCTGGTGTCCAATTCTGGCTCTGCCAGAAACTAGCTGAGGAGCATTATATTGGTTAAAGGCAATCTCCTATTTATGGGGATAATGCATTTCTGACTTCAAACGCTTTTAAAAGACGGAGTTGGGAAATTAACTTACGTGTCTCCAAGAGGATTCTTAGAAATGAAAAACCATGTAAAATCTCTAATGCATTTCACCTTTTTGAAAACACCCTTTTGGATTTATGTCTGGCAATTTATATAATCTTTAATTTTATTCTTATCTTTCCAATTGAACCTGAAGTCTGCAGGCTTAAGCCCAAACAGACTTCACTATTTATGATATTCCTGATACATTTCATTACAGTCTCAATTTGTATTGAATATGAAATATTAAGTTCATTATCGCCAATGTTAGAACTTAAGTCTTTTTCAGTTTCCGCATAAATTTAGCAAATTGTGTGTCAAACATGAGAGTCTTGGCCTTGTTCTGTTCCGATTCAGAGATTTGGTGAAGAATAAATTCAAATGCATGTAAAAACTCTTAATACAATGCCTGATGCATAATTTGTTCTCAGCAGATGTGCAAAATTTTATTCTGGATGCTAGTGTGAAGATTAAGAACCTTCCTAAGAGAAATTCTGACGCAAGCAACTACCATACATTAAGCATTATATGTTAATGAGACTTGCCCAGAGTCTCCGGGTAAAATGAGACTTATTCTGGATGCTACTGTGAAGATTATCAACAATGAATAATGTGCAGACAGGATGCGACCTGAAAAGCAGAACAGCGTGCACTCAGGAGAAGGCGTCTGCTAACAAGGACCAGGGCTCCTGGCTCTGCCCACCATGAACGTTTGTCTCTGTATCAAGCAGTGACGTGCAAGCTCAGGCCATCAAATGTGTGAACGGGAAAAAGCCAAGAACAGGGTGAAGGCCCAGAATCAGGGAACAAAAACATAGAATAATTTTGCTAAATTCTAAGGTATGGTTTAAGCATACCAAGATGAAAGTTAATACGGGGAGCATAAGAATTCCACTTATATTTTTAAAAACTAATTGCCCAGGGACTTCTCTGGTGGTCCAATTGCTAAGACTCTGAGCTCACAATTCATGCGCCAGGTTCAATTCCGGTTTGGGGTACTAGATTCCACATGCTACAGTGAAGACCGAAGATCCCAAGTGACTAAGGCCCGGGGCAGCCAAATAAATAAATATTAAAAAAAAAAAAAAACACTAACTGCCCAATGAAGTAACTAGAGAAGTAAAAGTCAGAGAGTAGGAAAGAAGGGTGGTGTTTGCCTGAGACTGAGGGAGGAAGAAATGGAAACTCGTTGCTTAACGGGTGCACAGTTTTATTTGGGGAAGATGAAATGTGTATTGGTGATGGTTACACAAAAATGTGAATGTATTTAATGCCACAGAACTGTATGCTTAAAAATGGTTAAAATGGCAGGCTTTGTGTTATGTGTATTTTACTGCAATAAAAATTATATAGATCCAAAAAAAGTATGTGTGTGCTCAGTTGCTCAGTCATGTCCACCTCTTTGCACCCCCAAAGACTGTAACCTGCCAGGCTCCTCTACAAATCGAATTTTCCAAGCAAGTGGAATGAGGTGCCATTTCCTACTGCAGGGGACCCAGAGATCGAACCTTCATTTCTTGTGTCTCCTGCTTTTGCAGGCAGATTCTTTACCACTAGGACCCAAATCAAGAAGATATATATCAAATTTTTTTAAAAAATTAATTGCTCAAAAACAGATTGGAAAAACATAGCTTACTCTGGCATATGTGAAAAGGATACTCTAGAGAACTTGGCTAGCAGAAAGTCCACTGTGAGTCAGTACAATAGTCTGACCCCACAAAAAGCTAATATGATCTCAGGGTGAATGTGTAGCATTGTGGCATTTAGAATGAGGGGCAAGGATACATCGAGAGTTTCAAACTTAGTTCAGCACACTGTACTTTAAGAAGGAAATAAGCAGAATAGGGTTTGTATTTGGAAAACAACGACTTGGACAACCAACAAGAGGACTCTCAACCTTATCATCTGCAGAATTTTTTGAAAGATCTGGTTCTAAAACATGTCTCTGGGAGATATAAGAGCCTACATCAAATCTGCTTGCCATGGATGAAGAATGAGGATTTATTGTGTGGACCATCAGGTTGATATCAAATGGCAGAGGGTGAATTGAGGTGGCCCCACAATCACAAACTTCCAGAAATGAATCACATTGTTAGATAGTAAGTTCACCATCGATGGAGGTATTTAAGCATAAGCTGGAGAAACACCAGGTCTCTGGGGTACCCTTTAGGAGAGCCCTTCTAAAGTTTTTTCTATTCTAGTCTTCTGTCTATGACACTTTGAATTTAAGCATGTTGGGGGAAGAAAGTGTGTGCACGGCTAAAACTGGAAGCAAATGTGTAAAAGTGTGTTTGTTTTAAATTGCTCATCTCTTAATTTCAAATGCATTTTAGAGACTCTGCATTTGTACTCTCTTCCCATCACAGTTACTGTTTTTGATATTATATTTTACATCCTAATTGTTTTCTGAATCCCTCAACTGCTTATCATGGATGCAAATGATTTTACTACTTCTGTCTTGTAACCACTCTACTAGCTATGGGCACAGATGATTTCCTACCTTTATTATATTCTTGCCTTTGAAAGTGAAAGTGAAGTCACTCTGTCGTGTCCAACTCTTTGCAACCCCATGGTCTGTAGCCCACCAGGCTCCTCTGTCCATGGAATTTTCCAGGCAAGACTACTGGAATGGGTTGCCATTTCCTTCTCCAAGGGATCTTCCTGACCCAGGGATCAAACCTGGGTCTCCCACATTGCAGGCAGACGCTTTACCATCTGAGCCACAAGGGAAGCCCATTCTTGCATTTACTGGTGAACTTTTCCATTTTGTAATTTTCTTGTTTCTAGTTGTGGCCTTTTCTTCTCCACCTAGAGAAGTTCCTTTAGCATTTGTTGTAAAACTGGTTTGGTGGTGTTGAATTCTTTCAGCTTTTGCTTGTCTGTGAAGCTTTAGAGTTCTCCATCAAATCTGAATGAGAGTCCTGCTGCGTAGAGTATTCCTGGCTATCGGTTTTTCCCTTTCATCACTTTAGGTGCCACTCTCTTCTGGACTGTAGACTTTCTGCTGAAAAGTCAGCTGATAGCCTTGTGGGAGTTCCCTTTTGTGTTATTTGTTGCTTTCCCTTTATCACTTTTAACATTCTCTATCTTTAATTTCTGTCATTTGGATCGCAATGTTTCAGCATATCCTTCTGTGGGTTAATCTTGTGTGTGACTCCCTGAGCTGCATGGACTTGAATGGCTATTTCCTTCCCCGGGTTAGGGAATTTTTCACCTATTAACTCTTCAGATGCTTTCTAAGCACTTTCTCTATTCTCTTTCGGGGCTCTTACAATGCAAATACTGGTGCTCTCGGTGTTGTTTCTGAGGCCTCTTAAGCGGCCCACCTTTCTTTTCATTCTTTTTTCCCTCCAGCAGCGCTGACTGCCACTGAGCTGTCTTCTGGTTCACTGATCTGTTCTTCTGCCTCGTCAAGTCTACTGTTGGTTCCCGACGGTGTATTTTTTCATTTCAGTTACCGTATTCTTTAATTCTGTTTCATTATCTATGTTTTCTAATTCTGTGTTTAAAACTTCTAATGTTTCGTTCTGTGCTTCTGTTCTCTTCCTGAGGTCTCTGATCATTTTTACAATCATTACTGAAGCTCCAACACTTTGGCCACCTGATGCAAAGAACTGACTCATTGGGAAAGACTCTGATACTGGGAAAGATTGAAGTCAGGAGGAGAAGGGGACAATGGAGGATGAGATGGTTGGATGGCATCACCAACTTGATGGACATGAGTTTGAGCAAGCTCTGGGAGATGGTGATGGACAGGGAGGCCTGGCATGCTGCAGTCCATGAGGTCGCAAAGAGTCGGACATGACTGAGCGACTGCACTATCATTACTCTGAATCTTTCTCAGGTAGTTTGCCTATGTCCACATCATTTTGTTCTTCTCCTGGAGTTCAATCTTGTTCCTTCATCTGAAACACATTCCTCTGTCATCTCATTTTGCCTAAATTGCTCTTTGTATATTTATGTGCGTGGTACGTTGGTTACATTTCTTGGCCTTGGAGAAGTGGCCCTCTGTGGAAGGCGCCCTATGCTTCCTAACAGTGCACTCCATGCCTGCCACCCAAGGGGTGATCTGCCTGCATCTCTGCGCTCAGTCTATAAGCTGCAGGACTGCAGTCTTCTTGCTTCTGCAAGAAAACTTTTCTTTCCCCTGGTGGGTGAGGCGGTCTGGAGGTTTATGCAGGCTTCCTGGTGGGAGGAGCCAGTGACTGCTCCCTGGCGGGTGGAGCTGGGTCTTGGTGCTCTGGTGGTCTAGAGGTGGCTGTAGGCAGAGAGAGTCTTTAAGCAGCCTGTCTGCTCACTGGCGGGCTTCTTAGGTGGCTCAGTGGCAAAGAATCTGCCTGCCAATGCAGGAGACATAGGTTCGATCCCTGTTTCTGGAAGATCTCCTGAAGAAGAAAATAGCAACCCATTCCAGTCCTCTTGCCTAGGAAATCCCATGGGCAGAGAAAGCTGGAAGATAAACCATGGGGTCACAAAAAGTCAAACACAACCTAGCGACTAAACGACAGCTGCTCATGGATGGAGTTGTGTCCTGGCCCAGCTTGTATTTTGGCCTGAGGCATCCCAGCATGGGAGTCTACAGGCTGTCGCGTGGGGCCAGGTCTTGGTGCCAAAATGCCAGCCTCCAGAAGAGCTCACACGGATAAATGCTCCTCAGTACATCCCCACAGGGGGCCACCGCCACCCCCTGCCTCCCCAGGAGACCCTTCAAGGCCATCAAGTAGGTCTGGCCCAGGCTCCTATCAAATGCTTCTTTTACCCTGTGTGCTGGAACATGTTAGTCACTCAGTCTTGTCCGACTCTTTGCGACCCATGGACTGTAGCCTGCCAGGCTCCTCTGTCCATGGAATTCTCCAGGCAAGAATATTGGAGCAGAAGGTTGTTCCCTTCTCCAGGAAACTTCCAGACCCAGGAATTGAACCCAGGTCTTCTACACTGCAAACACACTCTTTACCACTGAGCCACCTGGGGAAACCCTTCTTATATTTAGCGTAGCATTTTCAAGGATCCCTGGGGGCTCAGTGATAAAGAATCTGCCTGCTAATGCAGGAGACGTAGGTTGGATCCCTGTTTCAGGAAGATCCCTGGAAAAGGAAAGAGCAGCCCACTACAGTACTCTTGCTTGGGAAATCCCATGGACAGAGGAGTTTGGGAGGCTTCAGTCCATGAGATCGAAAAGAACTGGACATGACTGAGTGAAAGATGGACACTTTTATGCTGGTACATGTGGGATTCTGTGAGTGCTCTTGAAGCAAGAAGTCTCTTTTCCCTCCAATCTCAAGGAACTCCTGCAGTCAGTTCCCACTGGCCTTCAAAGCCAAATGCTCTGGGGGCTCCTCTTCTGAGTGCTGCCCTCCCAGCCTGGGGCAGCCGATGTGGGGCTGAGAATGCTCACTTATGTGGGAAAACCTCTGTAACAGAATTGTTCCCCAGTTTGTGGGTCGCACACCCAGAGGAGAGGAGGGTGACAGTTGATCGCATCATGAGTCTGCTCCTCCTACTAGCATCATTTTGGTTCTGTCTTTATGTCTTTAGTTACAGAGGATCTTTTCTGGTAGGTATTGGTCTTTTTCAGCAATGGTTGTTATGCAGATTGCTGTGATTTTGGTGTGCTCATGAGAGAAGGCGACGTGGGATTCTGTGAGTGCTCTTGAAGCGAGAAGTCTCTTTTCCCTCCAATCTCGTGGAAATCCTGCAGTCAGTTCCCACTGGCCTTCAAAGCCAAATGCTTTGAAAGATGTAAATGACCGAGAGTTCAGCATGCATTAAGTTCCTTCTTCATTTACTCATACCCTCTTCCTCATACCATGTAAGTGTGTGTGTGTATGTGTGTGCGTGCATGTAAGTAATAATCTAGACCAAAGAAGAGACTCATTAGAAAAGATTGATTCTGAGAGCAAAGAGTTAGGAGCTATATTATTAGGTCACTTAAGGTTCTATGCAGTTACTAAATGAACCTGACTTTGGCATTGACCTTCCTGATTGCCAAAACAAAAAAAGGAAATCAGTCACATGATCCTCAGTGTTCACACACATGCACACACACACACACAATCAGGTCTTCAGGACAAGCAAAACTTCCCCAGGCACTAATCCTGGAAGGGAATTGTTCTTGTAGGGGCACTGATTAATGCCCCAGGCAGTGTCCTTGACAAAGCCTCTGCAACAAATACGACAATGTAAGCCTTGAGGCTGGCTTTCTTTGACAGTGTTCCTGGGAGAAAACCCAAGGGCACAATGCAGTAAAAACAATTTTCACAGACCAGAAAAACACTGTTTGAACCTATAAAGCCTAAGTCAGCCTAAAAATTAATGTCTAAACTATATTCTTCAAGTTGAGTATATGATATACCTTTCAGGCAATCCTTTATAAATATTACTTCTTAAAAAAAAAAAATCAGGGAGCTTGAGCTCTCTCTGCAATAGAGGATCAGTTCTCTTTTACTTTATACACATTTCCTTTTGCTTTAACTCGTTTCCTTTAATGTCCAGAATATTTTGCAGGGCCTTTGCCTTCTGCCAGGGCTGTTCCCCTTCCCCCAGTCCCAGACTCTAATCTACAGCCTCTATATACAGCTCACTTTCCCTTTGCAGTACTAGGCAGCTTGGGTGACATGTATCCTCCCACTAGGAACTAAATTAAGACATCAAAATCTTGTCACATCAGGCACCTAATAATCACTAATTGTTTGCTAGCACTGTTCATCTGGGAGGAATTCAAAATTCTGATCCTGAAAGAAAGCTGCCAGTCTCCATTAACAGTCATAGTCAATACAAGCATCTTGGTAGCTAAAAAGGAGAAGCGGGCAGCGGAGGATGAGGCGGCTGGATAGCATCATCGACTCCATGGAAGTGAATTTCAGCAAACTCTGGGAAGTGAAAGGCAGAGGAGCCTGACGTGTTACAGTCCACGGGTCACAAAGAGTCAGACACGACTGAGCGAGCGAGCAACAACAAAAGGGCAGAACACTGGTGGGATGAAGGGTCGGTGGGACTTTGCACTGTAAGCTGGCTTTGGTGAAACAGCGGTTAAGGCTTGGGGATCCAGCAGGTGGGGCTTTCCTGGTGGCTCAGATGGTAAAGAATCCTCCTGCAGTACGGGAGACCTGGGTTCAATCCGTGGGTTGGGGAGATCCCCTGGAGAAGGGAATGGCTACCCACTCCAGGATTTAAGGATTGGTGATCCTTCCTAGCAATAGCCTATTGGCCACTGTAACAGAAGATGGGGGGCAGGGTGCTGGGGACAAGCCTACAGCAATGACCTAGCCCACATAATCGGCACCAACCATGCCTGGCCTCTGCCTCCCATTTCCTCATCAGCCTTCTTTTTCATCTTAAGGCTCTTTCCTCTTCTCACTTGCTCATTGTCTTCCTCCTGCAACTAAAACGTAAAAATCTTTAAGTGCAAGGACTTTGCCTATACCATCCCCAGGGCCAAGAACCATGTCTGGCACTTAGTAGATGCTCAGTAAATGTGGGCTAGCTGGTTGAATGAGTAACTGAATAACTTTAAATCTTTCCCAGATGACTTCTTGATGGAAGTTAATCATTTTCCTTCTGTGGGCTTTTGTTTCTTCCTCTTTAAAAAGAGGGGTTGGGGTCAGTGTGGCTGAGACTGTGGGCAGAAAGTCCTCTCCCATTCTGCTATGGCAGGAGGGCTAGCTGGTCATTTGTCTGCCCTGCAATTGGTCATCCATGTGACTAAGTGCCTGCAATGGAACGTGAGTGGAAGTGATGGAGCCCTAAGACAACAAATGTGCTTTCTAGTTGCTCTCTTTCTCGTTTCCTTCCAACTGGAAACCGAGCGTAACCTCCACCCAGTCTCTAACAGGCAGGCAGTAGGCATGCCCAAGTGGATGCCAGAGCTGTCCAGCTCATCTGGACAGAGTCCACCGATCTACCCCACAGGAAAAATGAACCCTTGCATTTGGGGCATTTTTGTGACAGCTGCTTAACTTCCCCCTCTAGTGAATATAGCCTAGATAATCTCTGAAGACTCTCTCTACTTCAAAAGGGCTTGATTCGTGATTGACTTCATCACATATAATCAGTCATTTCATTTAAGAAGTCTGTATTCTCAAGGACTATCAGCATGTAAAAAGGATTTACTTAACCCTTGATCTTCATATTGTTCCCCATTTATACAAATTCGTGTTTCTTAGAAACAAACTTTACTGTGCCTCTTTGAAACAACCACCTATAACAGCCAGACAGAATGAGGGTTGAACGCTTGACTTCTTTACTAACCACAAAAAGTGCAGTAGCAGTAATCATACAGTCACTATATGATTATATAATCACTATATAATTATACAATCATATAATCATTTCACATGCAGACAGCAGACACTACATGTTCCATCACGGTATAGAGTGTATTCTAGCATCTTAGCACTTCTGCAGTTGTGGCAAGGATACTAAGAATGAGCTATTTTAGATACTAAGATGAGATATTTTAGGTGAGACATAAAGTATTTTTAAATTTAACAGCTATTTATTTTAATGTGTGCTTAATATATCCCCAATTCATGTCAAATGAATCTACTTCCCAATAAGTGGGATAGTATGCTGCTGCTGCTGCTAAGTCACTTCAGTCATGTCCGACTCTGTGTGACCCCATAGATGGCGGCCTACCAGGCTCCCCCGTCCCTGGTATTCTCCAGGCAAGAACACTGGAGTGGGTTGCCACTTCCTTCTCTAATGCATGAAAGTGAAAAGTGAAAGTGAAGTCGCTCAGTTGTGTCCGACTCTTTGTGACCCGATGTACTGCAGCCTTCCAGGCTCCTCCATCCATGGGATTTTCCAGGCAAGAGTACTGGAGTGGGGTGCCATTGCCTTCTCCCAAGTGGGATAGTATAGTTTTCCTTAAAACAAATTTATGTAAGTAAATGATTAACTCAAATGAGATTAATGATGCCTAGCAATCATAGGCAACTTTATGGCTTACAAAATGCATTTTTGCATTAATATGTTTTAATTTCCAACTGAATGTGTTAAAATGTAGTATTTAAAACAAATGGAAAATAACCCAGAGTTCTATTTTTTAAAAGACCAAGTATGTGTTGTGTTGTTTATGGTACAGTGTTAGTAAAGAGATACTTTATGGGCTTTGGTAATGGAAGAACTGGGCTTCCCCAGTGGCCCAGTGGTAAAGAATCTGCCTGCCAATACAGGAGGCACAAGAGACTCAGGTTTGATCTTGAGGTCAGGAAAATCCACTGGAATAGGAAATGGCAACCCACTCCAGCATTCTTGCCTGGAAATTTCCATGGACAGAGTGAGCCTGGCAGGCTACAGTCCATGGGGTCGCAAAGAGATGGCTACAACTGAACGACGGCTCACACATGCACACACCCCTGACATTTCAGACTCCTGTGCGATACTGTTCTTCACAGCACTGGGCTTTCACTGCCAGACGCATCCACAGCTGAGCATCATTTCTGCTTTGGCCAAGCTGCCTCATCCTTTCTGGAGCTATAGGTAACTGCCCTCCACTATTCCCCAGTAGCGTATTTGACACCTTCTGACCTGGGGGGCTCGCCTTCTGGTGTCATATCTTTTTGCCTTTTCATACTGTTCATGAACATATACACATTATTTATATAAAACAAGTAATCAACAAGGAACTACTGCGCAGCATAGGGACCTCTGCTCAATGCTCTATGGTGACTTGTGTGGGAGAAGAATCTGAAAAAGAAAAGACAGATGTGTGTGTGTGTGTATACATATATAATGAATCACTTTGCTGTACACCTGACACCAATACAACATTGTAAATCAACTATACAACACGTTGGAAAGAGGATACAGTCAAGTATAACTTAAGGTTTTTAGGTTGAAAATTGGAAGACTTGTTCAGTTGCTAAGCCGTGTCCGACTCTTTGCAACCCCGTGGACTGCAGCATGCCAGTCTCCTCTGCCCTCTACTATCACCCAGAGTTTGCTCAAATTCATGTCCACTAAGTCAGTGATGCTCTCTAACCATCTCATCCTCTGCTGCCCCCATTTTCCTTTTGCCTTCAATCTCTCCCAGCATCAGAGTCTTTTCCAATGAGTCAGCTCTCTGCATCAGGTGACCAAAGTATTGGCGCTTCAGAAACAGTCCTTCCAATGAATATTCAGGGTTGATCTCCTTTAGGATGGACTGGTTGGATCTCCTTGCAGACCAAGGGACTCTGAAGAGTCTTCTCCAACACCACAATTTGAAAGCATCAATTCTTCAGCGTCCAGCCTTCTGTATGGTCCAACTCTTATACAAGACTACTAGAAAAACTGCAGCTACGAGAGGGAGTTGTTCTTAATCATATATTGTTATCAGAAAGGTCATTTGGTATGATAAAGCTGGGGCCACCATTCTGTAGAATGAAACCCATGTTCCCTGGGATAGCATTTGAAACACTTCACAGCTTTGCTCCAGTGTATCTTTCCAAACTCATCCCAGTGTTCTCCACCCACACGGAGCTCCTGGCTGTCCCTGAGCAAAACCACGCTCCGGTCCTCTGCACATGCTCTAGCTCCCCCACTGGGAGCGATTTTGCTGCCTCTACCGAGTTCCCGCTGAGTCTTGCTCAGACGTCCACTCCACAGGAAACATCAAGTTCAGCTCCCTCTCTGGGCTACTGATCATGTCCCTCTCTGCAGGCGCGAGTCTCTCCTTCTACCACCACCAGGTTACATGACTTCTCTCCCTCAAGTCTGAGGGCTCCCCCCAGAGCAGCGTGTTGGTTAAGGGCTCTGGCTTCGGAATCAGAAGGAATCAGGAATCTGGGTTCAAATTCACCTCCTACACACTCTACATGGGCCATTTTGACTTTGGGAGAGATAATTAACCTTTCTAACTTTCAGTATTCTCATCTTGATCAGAAAGGCAATACTACTTACCTCTTCAGGCATTTAAAAGGATTAAACAATGTACTGTATATACAGCACCAAGCACAGAACCTGCCCCTTACTAAATGTTCAGTAGCTAGTGATTCTTACAATTATTGTTATTATTCATTCTTTATACCTATCATATCATACAGCACATTGCCAGAATTCAATAAATGTTTGCAGAATGAACTGATTCGGTTCTAATATACTACTCCTCTAAAAATAACATTTTTGAGAAAGAATCTCTAAACCCAGGATATCCTTGGAGAGAGAGCTATTGAGAGAGATATCAGTCTGAGGATTTTGATGGAGGTCTCCAGTGGCTTCCTGTAGACAGTTCACCCAGCCAAGCCCTGTCTGTGGCTCTCGACCACTTGTCATTAATCTGGATGGCCCAGATCTCAGATGAAGGACAACAGTCAGAAAAGCAGAGATGGCTGCACTTTTTATTCACGGTTCTGTGCCAGAATATAGATGATCCTTTTAAAGAGGAATTTTTAGACTCTGTGGGAAGACCTGCCTCATCCCTGCTCCAATTTAAAACAAACAGTGGAACTGGGGAGATGCCAAGGACTCTGACATGGGCCAGGGAGGGAGGGAACATGCTCATTTTCCCTGCAGCCTTGGGTGGAGCAGGCGGTGGGCATGCTTTACACTGGTGACCACCCGGGAGGAACTTTTCTATTCCCATCCCCACTAGCAATCACAATGATGAGGCTGGTTCTCATTCCTCACCCCCAAAGCATACAGAGAACAAACTATGTATTGGGATTAAGAGAATTATTTTTCCTCAGTTGTCTGGAAACATCAACTAACTGTTGGTGTTATTTAAATAATCCTTGCACATGCGTGGTGGTCGCTTCAGATGGGTTCAACTCTCTGAGACTCTATGGACTGCAGCCTGCCAGGCTCCTCTGCCCATGAGGATTCTCCAGGCAAGAACACTGCAGGGGGTTGCCACATCCCCCTCCAGGCAAGCTTTACAACCCAGGGATCAAACCCGTGTCTCCGATGTCTCCTGCTTTGGCAAGCGGGTCCTTTACCACTAGCGCCACCTTGGACGTCCAAATAATTCTTGCATTAGACGTCAACAAAGCCTAGATTTTCAGAAACTTGGATCAAGTTTTAAAAGTGCCCTAGGTGATGATTTCCTTCTGTTACTATCTTAATATTTAAATGTTACCCAGGCAACATTTCTGTAGCTACCATTGCCAGTCTGATAAGAATGGGTTTTCTGGGAAACCCATTTGGAAGCTGATTAATTTTTCAGATGTTTGTTTGCTCTCTCTCTCTTTTTTTTTTTTTTTGCCAGCAGTTCAGTTAATTGACAGCAAATAGTAACCGTTGTCAAGATAAAAGACCAAAACAGCTGAGCCAGGCAGTTTTTATTTCCTACTAAAATATGACATTACAATTAGGTTTCATCGCGTGTTCTATTTGCTAGCTATAAGTGCATTTTGGTGACAAATTAGTTGCATCAGACTCGACCGTGATCCATCACTGACTAGCTAATAATTGTTTTCTTTGCTTACTTTTCGAGAAAAGCTTTCTGTCTCTCAGGCCAATACTGGGAATCTGTCCACCCATCCACTTGCCATTTCTCCTTCTTGAATAGCTAGAGAGGCCGACAAGTCTCAAAACTAGAAGCCCTAGACTGAAACTGGCCGGAGCCCTTTCTGGCACCAAACCCCTCATAACCTGGCCTTCACTCACCTCTCAAACTCCAGGCCTTGTTTCACCTTCCATCCTTTTCCAGCTGCATCACACTCCTGTAAGTTTCCCAAACACGCCTTGCTTTCTCTTGCTGCCAGCCTTGGTCATGCTGTCTCCTCTGCCCAGGTCACCCTCCTCCTTCCCTTGCCCACGGCGGCTCATCCTTCAAGTCTCAGCTTCAACCTCACACCCTCCTGAAGGCCTTCCTCGCACCCTAGACTGGGTAAAGTGTTCTTGCAGTGTGACTTCAGGGCACCGTGTATTTCTCCCCCTTATGTAGTTAACTATTTCCTTCCTCCACAGCGTCTGCCTTGGATACGCTGCCCCATTGTTGAGTATGTAATGTATATATGCAAGAAACATTAAGCGAGTGAGCAGATGGATGAGTGAATCGATTATCCCAAACACCTTCACGTGGTAAAAGAATATTCCCTTCCATGCATGAGTTAGCAAAGGTGTAGTGAGCTTAAGAGACGTGCCCAATGTCACTGCAGCATCTTGGCATCAGAACTAGCATTCAGGTCTTCTATTGCCAGTACAGTGCTATTTCCATTATTGAATGGGTCACAAACTAAAATGTCTACTCGGATGATAAGCGAAGTAAAAGGGGTACCAGACCACATGCGGTGGAGGGAGCTGTGACGAATTAAAGGACACGTGCCTCCTTTGAAGGGAGCACTACTGTTTGGATTGGCTCAGTGACACAGGAGACGCGGGTTCAATCCCTGGGTCAGAAAGGTCTCCTGGAGGAGGAAATGGCAAGCCATTCCAGTATTCTTGCCTGGAGAATCCCATGGACAGAGGAGCCTGCTGGGAGTCCATGGAGTCACAAAGAGTTGGACACAATGGAGTGTCTGAATATACACACTATTGGGATATAGTCAATTGTTGCCATAGAACAGGGTCCAGCATAGCCAGAGGTTTTTTTTTTTTTTTTTTTTAAGAATGGGAAATCCAGATCTTTATGTGAAATAGTCTTATTTTCTAGCACTGGCTTAAAAAAAAATTTAATGTTATGCATCCCAAACAAAACAGTCATGGACAAGGCTAGGCACAGCTATAAGCCCCTTTCTGCCGTCACCCCTCTAGACGGAGCTGCTTCTTCTACACAGCTCAGCCCTTCCCCTGGAGAGAGCTTCCTCTGTTTCAACAGCCAACACTAAGGCAACTCCACAGTCACCTACTGCAGGAAAACTTCCTGAGAATCAAGTCAATAAAAGGCAATTGCCCTTTCCCAGTGAAAGACGCTCAGCTCCCCCATCTCCAATTGCTTTAGCATTGATCAACCCCGGTGGCATTAAGTTCAGATCCCATACAATCCTCCGAGACAGAAACCCCAAGCTTGCAAGAGGAAAAAACCAATTTCTTTTCACAGGAAGGTCGGAACACAACTTATTTGGAGATATAAGACTGGTGTTTATTTCACGGGGAAAATGGCATTCAGGTTTCCTACTCTTCCTGACTCCATTATGACCAAGGGGCTGTTTACCCAGATTAGACTCAGAAGGGTGGCATTTACCGTCTGGCCTGAACCCTTGCAGCACTGTGATCTCAGGGGAGCGGTAACCTGCTGAGCACCTTCCTGTGCTCATAGAACAGATCGAACAAGAAGAGTTTCCTCCACACGAAGCTGAGTCCGCAGTCGACTGGACTCTGTTGTTCTTGCGGATCTCTCCTGGTTAGAAACACTGAGTGTGACCCAAAGGGAGCCACAAAGATCCAGCAGAGAATTCACTTGCAGAGAGGAAATTCCACGTTCCTGCTCCTGAGCCTGTTCGTCTAGCTTTTTCACCAGGTGCTGTCCTCCTTATTTGAATACTGAGAAGCCGTGGGTACTGCCCATCTCGGCTTCCTCGCCAACTGCTCTGTAACGTCTCAGAAGCGGTAATTGATGGTTCCTGGGCCCCCACCGGCACCATTCTCTATTCAACAGGGAAAAAAAAATATGTATAAGCATCTACTATGCACAAGTTACTGTACAGAAAAGAGAATAGAAGATAAAGAGAAAATGGCCTTTCATAGAACAAAAGTAATTAGCTTGAAATGTGACAAGAGACGTTCAGACTGGACCTCAAGAAGGACTTCCTAACCAGAGGGAATGAGGTAACAAAAGGGTTAAAAAGAAAGCTCATGATGGAATTCTTTCACAGGGTTTCCAAAATAATAAGAAGTCTGGACATTTCTAGTTACAATTTTGCTTGCTCCTGGAGAAACAAGTCTAGTTGTCCAACCACGTGGTTACAAGTTACCTGTCCAAACTAACCCAAACAAAAGGAGCTTAACAGAAGAACAGAGGAGTATCTTACAGAAGCCAAGGGCAGAAGCACCCAAGATACGCAGTCACTCGGGGACCGAAGCAAGTCCTTCATCCTGCCTCTCTCCCTCCCTCTTTTTCTTTCTTTCTTTCTTCCACGTTCTTCTCTTTCTCTGTCACTTTTTCACTCTCTTTCACGGTCATTCAATTTGTTTCTAATCTATTCTCCCTGCAAATAAACTTTCTCTTGCTCACACAGGTCCCATGATGATCCAACATTGCTCGCTCAGCCCTCATTTAGACGTGGCTGGAGAAGCGCTGCGACCCGGCGCACTAAGCGCGGGCGGCTGCGACCCGAGATGAGCTACCCCGTGTCACAGGCCAGGGGCGGCGGCCAAGAGGAGCTACCACACATCTGAGGTCAGTGGCGGCCGGAAGGAGACACCCCGCGTCCGAGGTCAGGGGCGGTGACAGAGAGGATCCACCCCTCGCCCGAGGCCGGGGGCAGTGGCTGGGAGGAGCAACCCGAGGAGCGGTGGCTGCGCAGGCGCAGGAGCAGGAGGGCCTAGAGGAGCTATCCCACGATGAAGGTCAGGAAGGGTGGCAGTAAGGAGATACCCCTCGTCCAAGGTAAGGAGCAACCGTGAAGAGATACCCCACACCCAAGGTAAGAGAAACCTAAGTAAGACGCTAGGTGTTGCAAGAGGGCATCAGAGGGCAGACACACTGAAACCACACTCACAGAAAACTAGTCAGTCTAATCACACTAGGACCACAGCCTGGTCTAAATCAATGAAACCAAGCCATGCCCGCAGGGCAACCCAAGACGGGCGGGTCGTGATGGAGAAGTCTGACAGAATGAGGTCCACTGGAGAAGGGAATGGCAAACCGCTTCAGTATTCTTGCCTTGAGAACCCCAGGATCAGTATGAAAAGGCAAAATGATAGGATACTGAAAGAGGAACTCCCCAGGTCAGTAGGTGCCCAATGTGCTACTGGAGATCAGTGGAGAAATAACTCGAGAAAGAATGAAGGGATGGAGCCAAAGAAAAAACAATACCCAGCTTTGGATGTGACTGGTGATAGAAGCAAGGTCAGATGCTGTAAAGAGCAATATTGCATAGGAACCTGGAATGTCAGGTCCATGAATCAAGGCAAATTGGAAGTGGTCAAACAAGAGACGGCAAGAGTGAACATCGACATTCTAGGAATCAGCGAACTAAAATGGACTGGAATGGGTGAATTTAATTTAGATGACCATTTTATCTACTACTGTGGGCAGGAATCCCTCAGAAGAAATGGAGTAGCCATCATGGTCAACAAAAGAGTCCGAAATGCAGTACTTGGATGCAGTCTCATCCAAGATTAGATTGGATGCAATCTCATCCAAAAACAACAGAATTATCTCTGTTCGTCTCCAAGGCAAACCTTTCAATATCACAGTTATCCAGGTCTATGCCTCAACCTGTAATGCTGAAGAAGCTGAAGTTCAATGGTTCTATGAAGAGCTACAAGACCTTTTAGAACAAACACACGAAAAAGATGTCCTTTTCATTATAGGGGACTGGAATGCAAAAGTAGGAAGGCAAGAAACAGCTGGAGTAACAGACAAATTTGGCCTTGGAATGCAGAATGAAACAGGGCAAAGACTAGGAGTTTTGCCAAGAACATGCACTCGTCATAACAAACACCCTCTTCCAACAACACAAGACTCTACACATGGACATCACCAGATGGTCAACACCAAAATCAGTTGATTATGTTCTTTGCAGCCAAAGATGGAGAAGCTCTATACAGTCAACAAAAACAAGACCAGGAGCTGACTGTGGCTCAGATCATAAACTCCTTATTGCCAAATTCAGACTAAAATTGAAAAAAGTAGGAAAAACAGCTAGACCATTCAGGTATGCCCTGAATCAAATCCCTTCTGATTATACAGTGGAAGTGAGAAATAGATTTAAGGGCCTAGATCTGATAGATAGAGTGCCTGATGAACTATGGAATGAGGTTCGTGACATTGTACAGGAGACAGGGATCAAGACCATCCCCATGGAAAAGAAATGCAAAAAAGCACAATGGCTATCTGGGGAGGCCTTACAAATAGCTGTGAAAAGAAGAGAGGCGAAAATCAAAGGAGAAAAGCAAAGATATAAGCATCTGAATGCAGAGTTCCAGAGAATAGCAAGAAGAGATAAGAAAGCCTTCTTCAGCCATCAATACAAAGAAATAGAGGAAAAGAACAGAATGGGAAAGACTAGAGATCTCTTCAAGAAAGCTAGAGATACCAAGGGAACATTTCATGCAAAGATGGGCTCGATAAAGGACAGAAATGGTCTGGACCTAACAGAAGCAGAAGATATTAAGAAGAGGTGGCAAGAATACACAGAAGAACTGGGCAAAAAAGGTCTTCATGACCCAGATAATCATGATGGTGTGATCACTAATCTAGAGCCAGACATCCTGGAATGTGAAGTCAAGTGGGCCTTGGAAAGCATCGCTATGAACAAAGCTAGTGGAGGTGATGGAATTCCAGTTGAGCTGTTTCAAATCCTGAAAGATGATGCTGTGAAAGTGCTGCACTCAATATGCCAGCAAATATGGAAAACTCAGCAGTGGCCACAGGACTGGAAAAAGTCAGTTTTCATTCCAATTCCAAAGAAAGGCAGTGCCAAAGAATGCTCAAACTACCACACAATTGCACTCATCTCACATGCTAGTAAAGTAATGCTCAAAATTCTCCGAGCCAGGCTTCAGCAATACATGAACCGTGAACTTCCAGATGTTCAAGCTGGTTTTAGAAAAGGCAGAGGAACCAGAGATTAAATTGCCAACATCCACTGGATCATGGAAAAAGCAAAAGAGTTCCAAAAAAAACATCTATTTCTGCTTGATTGACTATGCCAAAGCCTGTGACTGTGTGGATCACAATAAACTGTGGAAAATTCTGAAAGAGATGGGAATACCAGACCATCTGACCTGCCTCTTGAGAAATCTGTATGCAGGTCAGGAAACAGCAGTTAGAACTGGACATGGAACAACAGACTGGTTCCAAATAGGAAAAGGAGTACATCAAGGCTGTATATTGTCACCCTGCTTTTTTAACTTCTATGCAGAGTACATCATGAGAGACGCTGGACTGGAAGAAACACAAGCTGGAATCAAGATTGCCAGGAGAAATATCAATAACCTCAGATATGCAGATGACACCACCCTTATGGCAGAAAGTGAAGAGGAACTAAAAAGCCTCTTGACGAAAGTGAAAGAGGAGAGTGAAAAAGTTGGCCTAAAGCTCAACATTCAGAAAACAAAGATTGTGGCATCCGGTCCCATCACTTCATGGGAAATAGATGGGGAAACAGTGGAAACAGTGTCAGACTTTATTCTGGGGGACCCCAAAATCACTGCAGATGGTGATTGCAGCCATGAAATTAAAAGACACTTACTCCTTGGAAGAAAAGTTATGACCAGCCTAGATAGTATATTCAAAAGCAGAGACATTGGTTTGCCGACTAAGGTCCGTCTATCAAGGTTATGGTTTTTCCTGTGGTCATGTGTGGATGTGAGAGTTGGACTGTGAAGAAGGCTGAGTGCCGAAGAATTGATGCTTTTGAACTGTGGTGTTGGAGAAGAGTCTTGAGAGTCCCCTGGACTACAAGGAGATCCAAGCAGTCCATTCTGAAGGAGATCACCCCCGGGATCTTTGGAAGGAATGATGCTAAAGCTGAAGCTCCAGTACTTTGGCCACCTCATGCGAAGAGTTGACTCATTGGAAAAGACTCCGATGCTGGGAAGGATTGGGGTCAGGAGGAGAAGGGGACAACAGAGGATGAGATGGCTGGATGGCATCACTGACTCGGTGGACGTGAGTCTGAGTGAACTCCGGGAGTTGGTGATGGACAGGGAGGCCTGGCGCGCTGTGATTCATGGGGTCACAAAGAGTCGGACACGACTGAGCGACTGAGCTGCACTGAACTGGGGAAGCACTGGACCCCCAGCAAGCTAAACAATCCCCCCTGCAACCCAGTTCCAGAATTTCTGGAGATGGTCTGATCGGACCAGCTCATCCTCTGGGTTGTTTTTCCTGAGTCAGGTGTCCACCCATTGCCCAATCAGCGGGGTTGGGTAGAAAGGTTACATAGTAAAAATATCGCTTAGAGTCCATTGCTGCATGTGTGGGAAGCGAGCAGCAAAGCAGGACTATTCTCTAGTTAGAATGTGGGAATTGAGTGTGTCCTCCAAATATGTCTACTGCATGATCCTTAGAGCGTCTCCCACCACGAAATTCTCTGCTTGGGGAGTTGTTGTCTTGTTTGGGGGTTTTTTTGTTTTGTTTGGGGTGAGTCTGTTACAGGCCCTTGTGGCCTGTGCTCGGCATGGGTGAGGCTCCACCTTTGTACTTCTTTGCAAGCCCCACGCTGCACAAGGGGCTGGTGTCATCCTTCGATTAACAGCAGGGATTTTGTTTCAGATGACCGAAGCCAATAATCAGGAAACTCTCTGAGGGACAGAGCAGTTAGAATCAGCCTCAGCTCATATGCAGGCTCTGTATTCAGAGAGAAACAGAGAGAACAAAATAACACCCTGCTGTCATCGGGGAAGCAGAGGGGACAGAAGAGGGGAGCCATAAGCTTGGGGAAGTTAGGCGAGACAAAGATGGAAGAGTTCCAGAAGATTCTGAGACACAGCTACAACATGATCATCTCACGTGGGAGTTTTCACAATGGCATGACTCTACCCAGCCCACTGCCCTCCTTTCTAGAACAGGAGCACAAGCAAGCAGAAAGAAGTGGGGAGAAGAGGCACTTGGCCCTGTGCCTGGGTTTCCGAAACTGGGCCCCGAGGTGGCGTTTCCTCCTCGAAGTATGGGATGGGAGGGGTGTATTATCTCCAGCCTAAGCCAGGAAGCCCAGCCTCAGCAATTTCCTGGACACCTGCCCTCCGCTAATTAGTACTTTCACTCAGGGTCTCAGCTCAGCCCAAGCTTAACCCTTTCCCTCTCCCCATGAGTTCTGGTGACTCGGGTTTCTCAAATCAATCACACCTGGCAAACATATCTGGAGAATGGGCAATGCTCTGCTCAGATCATGGACTTCAGTCCACCCACAATGACTATAGAGAGAGCTTTCTTTTTCTTTATTACCTTTTTTAACATTTATTTGGCTGCCTCAGGTCCTAGTTGAGGACTGTGAGCTTAGTTGCTCCAAAGCACGTGAGAACTTAAGTTCCCCTACCAGGGATCAAACTCATACCCCTCAAACTCAAACTCATAATTGCAAGGTGGATGCTTAACCACTGGACCACCCAGGAAGTTCCCAGAAAAAGCTTTCTAAAATGGAAAGGTCGTCTTGGTTTTCTCTGCTCCGGACCCTTCAGTGAATCCCCACTACCGACAGGACATGTGTCTTTGGCCCAGCCTGCAAGACTGCTCAACACAGCCCTGGATCCCCCTCCAGCATCATCTCAACCCTTGCTGCAGGATAGCCCATGCTGTGGCCCTCACTGGACTGTAGGCCTTTCCCTAACTCACAGGGTGCTGTTCCCATCTCTGCACATGGCTACACACTGTCCCTCCTCCCTGGCCCACACCGCTCCTCCTCGGTCACCTGCAGCTAAGCCCGTGCCTCTGCTGCGGTGCCATCTGAACCAGAAGGAAGTTATCTGGGTTGGTGTCCTCCCCTTCCGGTTGAACCATCAACTCCTTAAAGACAGGGACTCTGCGCTGCTCTGAGACGTAACTCTGAGACGTAACCGGGCGGTGCCTGAGCATCCAGGAATGTCTGAAGAAGGGACATCAGGGATCCTGAGAGCAAGGGAGGGAGAGAAGGGGAGCAGCTGGAAAGGGAGAGGCTTCCTGCCCTTTAATGACGCCTACGACCCGCTTAGCCACTGGGCCTGGGGAAGCACAGGCCGCTGGTTATCGGGCAGAGCACAGCGCCTTCCATCTCTCACAGGCTTTAGGGCTTCCAAAGCCCTTTCCCAGATTCATCTGATCCTCAGACTCTGCCTAGGAAGTTACCAGCAGCAATCCCCATTTTACAAAGAGGGAAACGGTAGCTAGGAAAGGGGAAAGACTTGGAAGGCCAGCAATCGGTTTCGAGGCCCAGAGCCAAAGGGCTCCTTCTCTCCAGCGGGACTCCTCCAGGTCGGCAGAGAGCAGCCGTGCGAGGCTCTGGTGGTCCCTCCCAGCCAGGCGGCCCCGGGAGGCCTGCAGGAGGTCTGTCTGCAAGCAGCCGCTCAGGAGGCCCGCGTCCCTGCTCACTGCCCAGTTCCTCCCCAGGCACAAAACCCACTTTATTCCCCTGCGGCCCGCAGGAAGGTCCCGGCTTCCTTGTGGCCTCCGGCCGTGTCCTGCATCTGCGGAGGCAGGGGATAATTCCTCCTTTCTTTCTGGAGCTTACTGCCATCCAGGTATTTATAGACGCTGCCGGCCCTGCTGAGACAGCTTTTCTCTCCCGTTTAAATTTAGTTGCCTTTGTCTTCTTCCCCTGACTTATCTCCCAAGCCTGCCTGGGTTTCCTCCACTGCCTTTGTTCCGCCGGGTGTTTGCTCCACATCTTCTTTCATCTGCTGAGCCGAGCAGTCTCGACAAAGAGATTCTCTGGGGTCTGAATATGACTTCCTCCTCCGCGCGCAGACCTCTCCGCGGTCCGCGCTCTGACCACTTCCCACTTTCTCTCGCACAGACCTCCCCCTCAGCTTCTCTCCATCGTGCCCCCTGCCCGTTTATGGAAGGAGAAAGTGGCCCTGGCTAATGTGCCAACAGCGCCAGAACCAGCGACCTCCCAATCATGTCTCCAGGACTGACGTATTTACACTATTACTACTATATATAAAATGGGTAATCAATGAGAACCTACTGTATAGCACAAGGAACTCCACTCAGCGCTCTATGGTGACCTAAAGGGAAGGCACACGTATGTGGATGACTGATTCACTTTGCTGTACCGCAGAAACTCACTCAACATGGTAAAGCAGCGACATGCCAACCAAATTTAATTTTAAAAAAAGAACTTCTGGTTTCAATGTCCCTGTCTTCAGTCTCAACCCAGAGTCACTTTCTCTTCTGCCTGGCAAGGTATGTCAAAGTTTGGCACATCCCTGTTCTTTTAGGGACTGAACTGATCCTAAGACAATCCTACTTCAGTGCTGGAAAGAGCAACTGCCATTCAGAGAGCGAGGCGCACGGCTTTGCTTCCAAAAACAGTTCATAAATAGAACATAGGTTGAGACTAGGTTCCCAAGTCCAAGTCATACAAGGATCTGCAATTCCAATGGTCCCAGGAGTCCGACGAGAAGCGAAATGAATGAAGCAAGTGTGGCCGCAGATGGTAGGGACCTATGGCAGATAAACTGTGTCCTAAGAAGTTTCAAACTGCATCACCCAGGCCGTCTGATTTTTCCAGAGAAGTCAAAAATCAAAGATTTTCAATAATGGCGATGAATTTGAAATTTGAAAAGCACTTTGCATGTAGGACGTGCTGCGCTGTTGTGACCTCTGCACCCCACCCATGCCTTCACACGCCATCCACAAGCCTGGCTCCTCACCTCCTCCCTAGCCACAGCGCACAGACCAAATGGCCCTTCCAGGCCCATTTAGCAACTCCCAGAGTCCCCCGCAGATTGGATTCTGAACTGATAACAGCAGAGCTCCGCCTCTAATTCAGGTTCACCTTTCCTCTCTTCTCTCTGCTCACACTTGGCGACAGTGATGTTCATTTTCAAAATCATCCCCAGAAGGTCTTCTATGGTGCATCAATCCAGATAAGCTAGGTTATGCTGCAACATTAAACATTAAATAGCATTAAATATCCCCATAGCTTATAAAGGTAATTTATCCTCTTGGGTAAATCACACTAGTAGCAATCTTCATCCAGCCCAATACCAGACATCTATCAGTTTAGCTTCCCTATCAGTATAAGGTGTCACTGGGTGCATTACTCCTGGCTCCCTGAAGGTAATTTTGAACTAAAAATATAGTCATCTTTCCCTGAAAAGAACGATAATTCTCTTTACTGACTTTTCAAGTTAGAAACTAAATCTTGCTCAAGACATTAAAAAAAGCAATGTTACATGAAGAAAATATTTAAATACTTGCTTAGAATAAAAATATAACATCTAGATTCATATAAGATTTTTTCCTTTTTTGAAGCCCTCAAATAAACTATGGATTTGAGTATTTTCTTTTTAGCAACTTTATTAGAATATAATTTGTAGACCATAAACTGTATGTATTTAAAGCATACAACTTGATAACTTTTATACCTATATATACTCCTTTGTGGGCTTTCCTGGTGGCTCAGACAGTAAAAAATCTGCCTGCAATGCAGGAGAGCTGGGTCAGGAAGATCCCCTGGAGGAGGGCATAGTAATCCACTCCAGTATTCTTGCCTGGAAGATCTCATAGACAGAGGAACCTGGTAGATTCAGTCCATGGGGTCACACAACTGAAGCGACTTAGCATAGCCTAGCACACATACTCTTTTGGAATCACCCACTATAATTGCTAAAGAACGTATTCATCTCCTCCCCTTCCCACAGCTTAAAATCACAAAGGTTCCACGCTCGTCTGTGCTGCAGATCCCTGTGAGTCGTCTGGGGCCTCTCCTCCAAGCCCCTCCCACACCTAGACTGGCAGAGCAGCCGTCACTATGCTCCATCATCCGAAACACCGCCATCATCACGACTGCGGGAAAGCAATGAACTCTGCACCGGCTTTTACTCTCTTCCCCAGAAGGAGTACTCATACCCTTTCTGCTCACATCTCATTTCTCCAAAGAGATTACACGACGATGTATAATTTCAAAGAAAGTGAAGGACTGCCGTTTTTACCAAATGCTTACGGAATGAAGCAGGGCAAAGACTAATAGAGTTTTGCCAAGAAAATGCACTCGTCATAGGAAACACCCTCTTCCAACAACACACAGAAGACTCTACACATGGACATCACCAGATGGTCAACACCGAAATCAGATTGATCATATTCTTTGCAGCCAAAGATGGAAAAGCTCTATACAGTCAACAAAAACAAGACCAGGAGCTGACTGTGGCTCAGATCATGAACTCCTTATTACCAAATTCAGACTGAAATTGAAGAAAGTAGGGAAAACCGCTAGACCATTCAGGTATGACCTAAATCAAATCCCTTCTGATTATACAGTGGAAGCAAGAAATAGATTTAAGGGCCTAGATCTGATAGATAGAGTGCCTGATGAACTATGGAATGAGGTTCGTGACATTGTACAGGAGACAGGGATCAAGACCATCCCCATGGAAAAGAAATGCAAAAAAGCACAATGGCTGTCTGGGGAGGCCTTACAAATACCTGTGAAAAGAAGAGAGGCAAAAAGCAAAGGCGAAAAGGAAAGATATAAGCATCTGAATGCAGAGTTCCAAAGAATAGCAAGAAGAGACAAGAAAGCCTTCTTCAGCAATCAATGCAAAGAAATACATGAAAAGAACAGAATGGAAAAGACTAGAGATCTCTTCAAGAAAATTAGAGATACCAAGGGAACATTTCCTGCAAAGATGGGCTTGATAAAGGGCAGAAATGGTCTGGACCTAACAGAAGCAGAAGATATTAAGAAGATGTGGCAAGAATACACAGAAGAACTGTACAAAAAAGAGCTTCATGACCCAGATAATCACAATGGTGTGATCACTCATCTAGAGCCAGACATCCTGGAATGTGAAGTCAAGTGGGCCTTAGAAAGCATCACTACAAACAAAGCTAGTGGAATTCCAGTTGAGCTATTTCAAATCCTGAAAGATGATGCTGTGAAAGTGCTGCACTCAATATGCCAGCAAATTTGGAAAACTCAGCAGTGGCCACAGGACTGGAAAAGGTCAGTTTTCATTCCATTTCCAAAGAAAGGCAATGCCAAAGAATGCTCAAACTACCACACAATTGCACTCATCTCACACGCTAGTAAAGTAATGCTCAAAATTCTCCAAGCCAGGCTTCAGCAATACGTCAACCGTGAACTCCCTGATGTTCAAGCTGGTTTTAGAAAAGGCTGAGGAACCAGAGATCAAATTGCCAACATCTACTGGATCATGGACAAAGCAAGAAAGTTCCAGAAAAACTTCTATTTCTGCTTTATTGACTAAGCCAAAGCCTTTGACTGTGTGGATCACAATAAACTGTGTGAAATTCTGAAAGAGATGGGAATACCAGATCACCTGACCTGCCTCTTGAGAAACCTCTATGCAGGTTAGGAAGCAACAGTTAGAACTGGACATGGAACAACAGACTGGTTCCAAATAGGAAAAGGAGTATGTCAAGGCTGTATATTGTCACCCTGCTTATTTAACTTCTATGCAGTGTACATCATGAGAAACACTGGGCTGGAAGAAGCACAAGCTGGAATCCAGATTGCTGGGAGAAATATCAATAACCTCAGATATGCAGATGACACCAACCTTATGGCAGAAAGTGAAGAGGAGCTAAAAAGCCTCTTGATGAAAGTGAAAGAGGAAAGCGAAAAAGTTGGCTTAAAGCTCAACACTCAAAAAACGAAAATCATGGCATCTGGTCCCATCACTTGATGAAAGTGAAAGAGGAGAGCGAAAAAGTTGGCTTAAAGCTCAACACTCAAAAAACGAAAATCATGGCATCTGGTCCCATCACTTGATGAAAGTGAAAGAGGAGAGCGAAAAAGTTGGCTTAAAGCTCAACATTCAGAAAACGAAAATCATGGCATCTGGTCCCATCACTTCCTGGGAAATAGATGGGGAAACAGTGGAAACAGTGTCAGACTTTATTTTTTGGGGCTCCAAAATCACTGCAGATGGTGGCTGCAGGCATGAAATTAAAAGACACTTACTCCTTGGAAGAAAAGTTATGACCAACCTAGATAGTATATTCAAAAGCAGAGACATTACTTTGCCGACTAAGGTCCGTCTATCAAGGTTATGGTTTTTCCTGTGGTCATGTGTGGATGTGAGAGTTGGACTGTGAAGAAGGCTGAGCGCCGAAGAATTGATGCTTTTGAACTGTGGTGTTGGAGATGACTCTTGAGAGTCCCTTGGACTGCAAGGAGATCCAACCAGTCCATTCTGAAGGAGATCAGCCCTGGGATTTCTTTGGAAGGAATGATGCTAAAGCTGAAACTCCAGTACTTTGGCCACCTCATGTGAAGAGTTGACTCACTGGAAAAGACTCATGCTGGGAGGGATTGGGGGCAGGAGGAGAAGGGGACGACCGAGGATGAGATGGCTGGATGGCATCACGGACTTGATGGACATGAGTCTGAGTGACCTCCGGGAGCTGGTGATGGACAGGGAGGCCTGGTGTGCTGCGATTCATGGGGTCGCAGAGTCGGACATGACTGAGCGACTGAACTGAACTGAACTAGAAGGTGGGAAGATGGAAGTATTTAGGGAACAGCACTAAGTAACTTCCACACATGATGTTTCCACTCTCAGGGAGCTTTTTAAGTTCTTTTCAAAGGTTCTGAATTCATTCATTCATTCATTTAACAGTAATGACTGAGCAAAGCTCCGAGGCGAGTAATCTGGGCATAGGGCATAAGTCTCTGCTCTCAGAGACTTCCCTGGTGGCCCAGTGGCTAAGACTTTACCTTCTAGTGATAGTAGTGTGGGTTCGATCCCTAATTGGGGAGCTAAGATCCTACACGCATCGAGGCCAAAACACCAAAACATAAAACAGAAGAAAATTGTGCCAATTACTATCTTCCAAACACAGTCCAGGGACTTCCCCGGTGGGTCAGTAGTTGAGCATCAGCCTGCCGATGCAGGGGACATGGGTTCAATCCCTGGTCCAGGAAGATCCCACCAGGCTCAGAGAGGCTAAACCCGTTCTCCACAGCTACTGAGCCCGCACACACAGAGCCCGTGGTGTGCAGCAAGGGAGTCGCCCCCACCCACCACAGCTGGAGAAAGTTCTCCTGAAGACCCAGTGCAGCCAAAACTAATTATATAGATAAATATGGTCTGCATAAAAAAATTCTTAAAGACTTTTTTTGATGAAAGAACTGCTCTCTACCTTCAAACAGTTGTAACTTGTCTAGGAGACATCTGTAGATCTTGCCAATAACTTGGAAACAAGGGGCACGCACAGAAGGTGCTCCAGCCAACTGTTAACAAAGTACTGAGCACAGAGAAGGCAGTAAACACAGAGGAAGTGGTATCTGAGCAAATCCTTGGAATGGAGAGAGGCAGAAAGGAGCCCCATCCCAAGAATGCCTCCACCCCAAGACCTGTGACCACACAGCAGATCAACGCACTAACCAGGATACACTTCCTAAATAATAAACCCTACATCTGTGCAGAGGATGCAGGCAAGGAGGAGTCACATATGGCAGTCAAAACCACCCCATTCCTAGCTAGCTTCCAGGCCCAGACTGGAACTGATGGCTTAAATTCAAACTTCAGGTCCTGTACTCACTAGACAACCTTGGCAAGTCCTTGAGCCATCTGTGCCTGTTTCCTTATCTGTACAATGGGGTATTAATAGTGCCAACCTCAAAGGTTTGATATTAGAACTGAATAGATGAGTGCTGGTAACGTAACAAGGAAAAGGGGCCTGGGTACCCCCAGCAGGCATCAGAGCAAGCGTGTGCTCTCGGGCCTTGGTTGAGACTGGTCTCGTTTTTCCTTGAAAGGAGGTTTGATCTACATAAAAGCAGAAGGCAGAGGGAAGAAGGCTCTGTGCCCTCAAGGTAGGTCCCCTCAGCACTAGTCTGCGTCTCATCTCTGCCTCATCACCAATGAATGCCTCATAAATCCATGCTCAGATATCCCCACCTGGTACTCTGGGAATGTCTGTCTGAAGTCACATTTCCCTAGGTGTCCCACAGAGAACAAATCCCAAAGATGGACTCAAGATGAAAAAATTTCAAAACTTGTGTCATCTGCTGCATAAGGAAAGCTCCCTCTTAGAGATGAGCAAAGCACAAAGCAAAAACAAAAATCTGCTTTGTTTTATGCAGCCCTGAGTTTTCTGGGTTCAGTTCTGCCCATGATAGCTTTATTTTGCATGCTCCACACTTTGGGAAATATTGTGCAGAGGCAAACGCTATTTCTTATTGATCCACACATCCACAGAAGTGCGGATTATGCTTGGAGTGTAACAGGCAGGAGAGGAGTTGACACGTTGGACTGAATTTCTTATGTAATCTTGGGAGAAATATTTCCTCCCTCAGCTTCAGTCTTGCCATTTTTTTAATGAGGGAATCGGACCAGAGAACGGCTGAGGTCCTTTCTCTCCTCAGTTATGAGCCAAGAGCTCATTAGAGGTTTTTCTCCTTGCTCTCTGCCTAGTCATTATTGAGCCTCGTTACTGCATTCGAGGTGAGAGCAAAAGCGAAACCATCAGCCCCCACAAGAAGGAAGCTAATAGGAAAGGGTCAGAGCTGACATCCACCGTCGGCCAGCCCCTGTGCGGAGGGCTTTACAGGGACCATGGCGTCCAGCAGCCACAAGCTGAACAGAGGAGTACCTTTATTAAAACCACTCCCCTTTACTACAGAGATGAAGGGACAAACAGCCTAAGCCATTGTTTACAGTAACTGCCCAGTTGCAGAGATGGAACGTGAACCCAGGTCACGTGACACCAAGTCCCAGACTCTTACCCGTTAGGTGACACTGCTTCCCGGGTCACATGAGATCCAGGAGGCCCGCGGATTCAGTGCAGGCACTCAGCTTCCTGTTAAGGGAGGGCTAAAAGCTTTAAGCTTTGCTTCATTTCTTCAGATTAATTCAACACATTTGTCCATCTCTAGATTCTGGTCCCAAAGTGTCGGACACGACTGAGCGACTGAGCTGAGCTGGCCTGAACTGAGCTTTGCCATTCTTCTGACCTCAGCCTTCAGGAAGAACGCGCAGGGAATGGCACTTGCCGTGAATTTAGTTTTATCAATTACCGTTAGAATGGCTTCCCTGGTGGCTCAGCAGTGAAGAATCCACTTGCAGTGCAGGAGACTCAGATTGGATCTCTGGGTCAGGAAGATCCCCCGGAGGAGGAGGGCGTGGCACCCCCCTCCAGTATTCTTGCCTGGAAAATCCCCATGGGTGGAGGAGCCTGGCAGGCTGCAGTCCATGGGGTCACAAAGAGTTGGACACAGCTGAGCGACAAAACCTCCTCCTCCACCACCAGCACCTTTATAGTAATTAGAACAGTAATCATCCACAGTATATCCAGGAAGCAATTTCATATCCATTATTGAGTGTGATTTTTCATGCTAGCTTTCTGAGGAACACAGAGAAAATCAATATCACCACGTTAATTTTACAAGCAAGGAAACGGAGGTTCCAGGAGGTGAAGGAGTTTGCCTAAGACTCCAGACCAACAAGTAAACTGTGAATAGTGGATTTGAACCTGGCCTTTGGGTTTCAGGGGCTCAATACAATCCAGGGCACTTAGCTCCCAAAGTCAACCCCGAGTTGCAGATGGGGAGGAGACAGTCGGGGAGGACGTGGACGTGAACTAAGAGGGATGCTGAAGAGGAGACCCTGAGCTGGAAGGAAGCCCACGGTGACAGCCGGAGGGAGAAGAGCGTCTCCCCTCTCCCTGGGTGTCGGGCTGGGGCACATTCAGGGTTTACGTGCCCTTCATGAACCTCCTCTTATTCTGCTCCCTTCTCTCTAACCTTCTGTCTCTCAAGTCACTATCCATTCGTCATCTTAGCCACCTCCCAAATCACAGACCTGGAACCGTTTTTTTTCAATTTCCATTTTGCTTTTACTTTAATAAACGTGCAAACATAAACGCACATGCATGTCATAAAAATAATCATTTTCTTTTCCCTTTGACAAATATGTCCATTAAGATGCCTCTCTCTGGTACAGTTTTTTAAAATCTCAAGAACAAACTAACTAACTTTAAATAGCCTTTAAAAGACCTTCTAAAACATGATTTGGAGAAGGAAATAACAGCCCATTCCAGGATTCTTGCCTGGAGAATCCTGTGGACAGAGGAGCCTGGCAGGCTCCAGTCCGTGGGGTCACAAAGAGTTGGGCACAACTGAGCAACTAAACAGCAAAATATGATTTAACAAGCTACATCTAAGTTCCTAAAGAAGAACTGCCCTGTTTCAGACAAAATTTTGAAAAAGCACCTTTTAAATTTCAAGCATCACAATATGCTCTTAAAAGAGCGTATGGTGAAGTATTAAAGCTACCCATGGATCTTCATGCTACTGAATCAGCACCTAGAATGGGCAGTGTCTGTGGTTGTGCATTTACAAAGCTATTTTCCGACTGTGGGCTTCTACTTCTTTTTAAAAATTGATTTTTATTGGAGTATAGTTGCTTTGCAATATCATGTTAGCTTCTACTGTGCAGCAAAATGAATCAGCCATCCATGTACACATAGACCCCCTCCCTTTGGGGCCTCCTTCCCGTTAAGACCTGGGGCCATTTATGTTTCACCCACAAATATTCCCTGGGTGCCTCCACTGTGCCTGGCCACCATGACTGGGCATTACGGAGATACGTACGAATCACTGAACTCCAAGGAAGGCGCTGACTTCAGGCTCAGGAAAGACCTGAAGAGGTGGTGTGTTTGATCTGAGTCTGGAGGGTATATAGGAGCCCTACAGAAGGATGACATGCCCCAGGATGAAGCCTGGACAAAGAGTCTTCTAGACTGAGCAGGCGGCAACTTGGACTGAGATGTGATGCGCAGAAGGGAAGTGTCAAGAGCTGAGGCCCAAAAGGAGGGACAGCAGATCTTGATGCATCTTTAAGTTCAGCTGAAGACATTGACCTTGGCCTTTCAGGCTGTGAGGGAGTTATGACTGTGCACAGCTACCCCTTTTGCCAGGGATGATTTTGAACCTATTCCTTTTGGCTCGTTCTTCTCATAGGAAGTCCTCTAGAGAACCCAGGGGTGAATCCAGAAATTCTTCTCGCAATTAGAAAAGAATATGAAGATCAAAGCAGAGAGAAAACAATCACTCCCTTTGATCGAAAAGGTAAGCGTAGCTTAAGGTGCATCGTGCCCTGGGGTCAGGATGCCAACAGGAGTGGGCAGAAGTCTCCACATCTTGCCTGGAGCCCCAAGGGCTGGTTGAGGCAGGTCCTCCGGGTAGACCTGTCCCCTCACCTAGCACGACTTCTGTGCACAGGAAGCAACATGAGTGTTCGTCTCCCGAGTAAGTGAAGAAAAGCGCAATGAGTGAGGATGTTGGCCATCCCAGGACGACTGACACCTTGACCTAATCTTCCCGAGTAAGTGATGAAAAGCGCAGTGAGTGAGGGTGTTGGCCATCCCAGGACGTGACTGATGACCTCACCACCCTCTTCAGCCCTGGAGGAGAGGCTGAGCTGAGTGCTATTCACAGACCCGACTCCGGGAGGCAGTGGTGGCCCGTGGTCCACCTACGCCCGGACACCGCTGACCAGGGAGCTGGGGACAAAGGAGGGACATGGATCCAGATACCCAAATGCGGGAGAAAGCAGAAGGAAGTTTCAACAACAAACCTGCTGCCATTTGCTCTTAATATAAGAGACACTCCTCCAGCAAATGCCCCTGGCTTATCAATCCAGTCCTCTGAGCCTGGGGACAACACAACACGAGCAGAAGCTTAGGCGCTCTCTCTGTCCCTGCTCCTTCCTGGGGCTTGCACTTATACCACTGACCCCCTGGCCCGAAGCTGCTCCCCGAGTTCGCTTTCCCTTCCTCTCTCTTTGCAGGATGCTCAGGCCGTCTTTCTTTCCCCATGCAAGCATCTTGTCTGGGCCTGTGTCCACGCTGCTCTCTTCAAAAAGAGCAGCCTTTTTCAAAAGACCCACCTCCATCTCTGATTTAATTCTAACGTCATCAATACCATGAAGCCTCCCCTGACCACCACCCCAAGCCAGAAATCACCCGTTGTTTTCTCTCTCTCTCCCATTCTCTGCAGTAAGAGAACACTCTCTGCTCCTCTCTGCCACCTGCCACTATCTGCCCCATGTGGCATTTGTATTGATCATCTGTATTGATCGTGTGGGCAGAAACTCTATCCTCATGTTTCTGTGAAGCATCTTGAGGATGAACCCTGCTCACAGTCGCCTCACAGGATAAAGGTTAAATCTGACCAGAGGATAGTCCAGGGATGTTCCTGCTTGTCAGGTAAGTTTTGGTTTTCTAATCTACAGAAGGCTTAAGATAGAGGGCTAGATCAACTGGGAACTGATTAACTAAATTATGGTATATCTATGCTACGGAAAAGGACAAAGCTTTTAAAATGAATGAGAAAGTCTGTATGTGCTAGCATGGAAAGGTGTTCAAGATGTATACTAAAAAAAAAAGCAAAAATAAAAGGCAAACCACAGGATAACTGAATGCCTTCATTTATTTAGCAGAGAAACAACATTTTGTACAAACATATGACCTCACATGCACAGAACAGCTATGGAGGGATATTCAAGCAATGCTAGTCGTAGACAAAGCAGGGGAAAAGGACCAGGTGATAAAGAGAAATGCCTTCTCTTGGCGATTTAAATCCTAGGGTATTTTTACTTTTGCAATTCATGCATTCATTCAGTAAATACTTGTTTAAGGCACAGTTCTAAGCACTGGAGTACCTAGAGATTATAAAAAGACCTTTAGGAACATCCCTGGTGGTCCAGTGGTTAGGACTCTGCGCTTCCACTGCAGGGGTCACAGGTTCAGTCCCTGGTCAGGGAACTGAAATCCTTCATGCTCCATGGTGTGGCAAAAATAATAATAATACCAAAGAAACTTTAACCTTTCTATTAGTATAATCATTAAACTAGATTAATTTCAAAGTGGGGTGAGATTTTCCACCTTGTCCCACATGCTGACAACAATGATAAACGTGGGCAAAATACGTGAGCGAAATATCCTCAGGCGTTATATACGACAGGGAGCACAGGCCTCTCATTCCTGAGAGGGGGGCCCAGCTCTACTCCCAGATGACACACACCTCCGTGCTTTGGTGCAGAGGGGTGGGGTCCCAAAACAGTGATAATCTCACCATGCTAAGAATTGCTTCTGGGCAGCTGAAGCAATTAGAAGGTGTAGGGTCATATAGCTATGCTGAGGGAGTAGCCCAGACATTGTGTGGAGACACATGGAAGGTTCTTGGTGGTGGACGGGGCTGTGTATGCACAGAGCAAGACTCTACAAGGCTGAGCAAAGACTGATGACAAGCTCAGAGCTCAATGGGAAGAAACTTGCTGAAACCTCAGGCATTCAATCAAGATCCAAAAAAAAGCCTTGGAAATAAGGATCCTGCCTTAGAGAGAAGTTCACAAGTGACACGTTGCTGTTGTTGTTCAATTGCTAAGTCGTGTCTGACTCTTTGTGACCTCATGGACTACAGCACACCAGGCTCCTCTGTCCTCCACGATCCTCTACAGTTTGCTCAGATTTACATCCATCGAGTCAGTGACGCCATCCAACCATCTCATGCTCCGCTGCCCCCTCTCCTTTTACCTCCAATCTTTCCCAGCATTAAGGTCTTTTCCGATGAGTTGGTTCTTCATATCAGGTGGCCAAATATTGGAGCTTCAGCTCAGCAACAATCCTTCCAATGAATATTCAGGGCTGATTTCCTTTAGGATAACCCACCATATAAAAGAATGAAATCAAGACTGGCAGGACCAAAGAAATTTACTAGTAGCTCAACCAACTTTTAGAACAAAAATCAACATCCATAAGAGAGAACATGACAAACTCAATATAATGTATCATCCAAAGTAGTCAGTATACCATAAAAACTTACAGGCAGGATGGGGGAGCAGTCTATTCAAACAGACCTTAAAATGATGCAGATGCTGAGATTAGCAGACAAGCACTTAAAGCAGCTGTTATAAATATGTCCAAGGACTTAAGGGAAAAGATGGTCATAGTGAGTGGAATGCTAGGAATCACAGTGGAAGAATAAAAAAATGTTAAAAATAGAAACTGTAGGAAAGAAAAGCACAGTTCAGTACCTGGAAACTTAAAGCTCACTGGAATAGAGAAAAGAAAAAAAATCGTTAGGGACAGAATCCCAGTGACCTGTGAGATGATATGAAGCAGACATATACATATAGGTTTCCCAGCTGGTGCTAGTGGTAAAGAATCTGCCTGCCAACTCAGGAGAAAGGGATTTGATCCCTGGGTCGGGAAGATTGCCTGAAGTAGGAACCGGCAACCCACTCCAGTACTCTTGCCTGGAGAATTCCATGGACAGAGGAGCCTGGTGGGCTACAGTCCATGGTGTCGCAAGAGTTGGACACAACTGAGTGACTGAGCAGACACTTACATGTAACTGAAGTCCCAGAAGGGGGAAGAGAAAATGGGCAGGGAAAGAAGGTTTGAAGACATGATCACCAATGTTTCCCGAGCTCAGTGTCTTCAGCTGGCTTCTGTTGTTGCTGCTGCAGCTGCCGCTGTGTCGCTAAGTCGTGTCCAGCTCTTCTGCAGCCCCATGGACTGCAGCTGGTCAGGCGCCTCTGTCGGTGGAATTTCCCAGGCGAGAATACGGCGGTGGATTGCCATTTCCTTCTCCAGGGGATCTTCTCAATCCAGGAATCGAACCCATGTCTCCTGCACTGGCTGGCAGATTCTTTACCATCTAAGCCATCAGGAAGCCCCTAAAATTAGCTTATAGATCCAAAGGATTCCGCAATCCCCAAACAGGATCAATACAAAGAGGACCATAGCTAGACAAACTGTTGAACTGCTAAAAATCAAAGATAAAAAGAAAATCTTAAACAGAGCCAAAGGGAAAATACAAATATCAGTTGGCTGCTCATAGTAAATAAGAGAGGCAAGACGACAAAGGAACAATGACTTTAAAATACAGAAAGAAAAATAAGTCTGCCTAAATGGCATATTCAGTAAAAATATCCTTCAAAACTTAGAGTGAAAGAAAGTTATTTTTAGGCGAACATAATGTGAGAGAATTCACTGACAGCAGGCTTGCACTATGAGAAATGCTGCAGGAGGCTCTTGTTCTTCAGGCTGAAGAAAAATGACACCAGACGGAAATCTGGGTCCATGAGGGCAGGATAATTACATTTTACGGTGTGGTAAATTACATACATGCATTTAATGTATATGTCCATACCAGCACAGAAGATGGGTTGGGGTAATTGGTATTTTACCATAATAAGATTCTTACATTTTCCATGAATCAGTGCAATGTTACTTTAAGGTAAGCTTGATAAATTTAGGATACTTGTATTGCCTAGAGTGATGCAAAAAATACATAGAGCTATATTTAAAAAGCCAACAGAGAAATTAAAATGAACGGCTAAAACAAAACAAAACAAAAATAGATGACTAACCCAAAGAAAGCAGGCAGAAGCAAAGAGAGGGAAAATATACCGATGGGACAAATAGAAAGCAAATACCAAGAAGGTAAATTCAAAACCAACTGTATCATTCATTGCTCTAAATGTAAATGGACTAAATCTTCTGATTAGACAGGAGGTGGGATTTTGGTATGGCAGATGAGGAGGTTAGCAAATCATCTCCCCGCAAAAGCAAGTATAACACAAGAAACCAAACTGTCTAAAAAACTATTTCTGGGCACCAGAAATCAACCGAAGCCATCGAATGAATTCATCAAAAACTTTTAAACTTGAGTTAAAAGATCGGAAGTCTGTGGTGTTCCTGCCTGGGGTACTTTTCATCCTCCCCCACAGCCCAGGAGCTTAGCTGCCAGAGCCAGCAGGCTTGGCTTGCAGTAGGAAGTCCAAACCCATGCCCACCAGCAATGTCAGAAAAACCAGCCATCTTGGTGGCACACGACGGGGAAAGCCCAGTGGTTCTACTACCCAGAGATTGTAGTCCTGGGTTGGTGCAAAGCCACAGAGCAGAGAACTGACCAGAAATTTAACAAAGGGATTCAGGAAATAAAACAGCCCTAAGGAGGCACGGTAGATCCTCCACACATCCCTGGCTGACCAGGAGACTGCGGACGCACGCAGAAAAGACACAGGACGGCTTAACTGAGAGCAAAGAGCCAGGAGAGACTTGGAACCCACCTGACCTTTGGCAAGTTTCCCAGCAGAAGAGTGTGGGAGCCTTACTGGCTTGAGGGGCTCAGTAGACCAAATAATGCCCCCAATCCCACAAAGATGTCCACATCCTAATCCTGAAAGCTGTGACTGGTACCTTACAGAGCAAAAGGGACTTTGCCAATGTGATTAAAGGTAAGGACCTTGAGATGGAGAAAGTATATTGAATCATCTAGGTCGGTTTTATGTACTTACATGACTCCTTAAAAGCAGAGGACATTTTCCAGGTGGGTCAAAGAGATGACGTGCGATTAGGACCTGACTCTCCATGCTGGTTTTGAAATGGAGAAGTACTCTTGCCAGGAAAATCCCGTGGAGGGAGGAGCCTGGCAGGCTACAGTCCACGGGGTTGCAAAGAGTCGGACACGGCTAAGCGACTTCACTCATTCACAGGCTATGAGCCAAAAGATGCCATTGCCCCCAGAAACTGAAAAAGACAGCAAATGGATTCTTCTTCCCCGGAATCTCCAGGAAGAAATGCCAGCTTGCCAACACTGTGATTTTAGCCACACTAGAAAACCAGCTGAGAGGCTTGCCCGGGTGTCTAGAGGATAAGACTCCAGGCTCCAATGCAAGGGCCCCAAGCTCAATCACTGGTTGAAGGACTCAGACCCCACGTGCTGTAGCTACTGAGCACACACACTTTGTAGAGCCTGCATGCCCCTAGAGAAGCCCACTTCCCACAAGCAAAGTGCAGCCGAAATTAGTAACTTTTTAAAAAAAGAAAACCAGCTGAGCAAAACTGGTGAGAGGACGGGGCTCGACCACTAAGCTATGAAGAAACATAGACACTAGAAATACAGTGAAAACCAAGACAAAGTCTCGAATCTGATGAAGTTTGTTTCTAGTGGAATTGGACACAAGTAGGCTGTGGCTCAACTGTTAAGGAATCCGCCTGCAATACCGGAGACCCTGGTTTGATTCCTGGGTTGGGAAGATCAGCTGGAGAAGGCATAGGCTACCCACTCCGGTATTCCTGGGCTTTCCTTGTGGCTCAACTGGTAAAGAATCCGCCTGCAATATGGGAGGCCTGGGTTTGATCCCTGGGTTGGGAAGATCCACAGGAGAAGGGAAAGGCTACCCACTCCAGTATTCTGGCCTGGAGAATCCCATGGACTTGTATAGTCCATGGGGGTTGCAAAGAGTCAGACACAACTGAGCAACTTTCACTTTGAGTTTTCAAAGCAAAAATAACAACAACAATAATCAGATCATGATAAGAACAATGCAGAGATGTAAAGTACAGCAATGTAGTAGAAAGATTAGGTGTGGAATCTGGACTAAGGCAGTGATGTTTAAATTAAAATCTGAATTACGAGAAGAGACAACCACGAGAAGACCGCAGAGAACAGTGGCGTAGGTAGAAGTAACAGTGCAAAGGCCCTGGGGCAGAAACAAGCTTGGTTTACTGGATAAAGGTCCCTATGGCTGGAGATGGTGCGGGCACCGGGGAGAGCAGTATAATGTGTGATTAGAGAAAGAGGACGCAGTGCTCCATAAACCCGAGTAAGAAGTCAGCATCCATGAGACAAGGCACTGCAGGACGCCAAGTCAGCTCGTGACAAGACTCTGACGTACGTGTCCGAAGCGCGCTCTCATGTCAGCGAGGAGATCAGAGCACGGGCCGGCAAGAACAGAGGCAAGGCGATGACCTGGGAGTCACAGCCACAGTCCAGGAGAGCAGGGTGGCGGTGCTTCAGATAGGCTAGTGGCCAGTCAGGTGGGACAAGTGGACACATTTGGGACCGGTTTTGGAAGGAGAGCTGATCTGGTGGTGGACTGGGTTTAGGACGGGGGAAGAGACAGAGGAGTCCAGGATGAGACTCCTGAGTTTGGAGACCGAGTTTGAGTGGATGACAGTGCTGTCTCCCAAAGAGTGGGGGCAGGATAAAGCTGCTCAGGGAAAGGAGACAGAGAAGAGGGCATGGAACCAGGGCTCACCTGTCTTAGCTCTATGAGAGTCTAGAAATTTATCAAACTTCTTAAACTATGTGCCAAGTCTAATCAACGATATGAAGATGACTGAGCCAGAGTTCCTGTATTCCAGGAATTCACAAGTCTAGTAGGGGAGAAGAAGAAGAATTCAAGAAAAACCATAAGCACTTTTTCAAAAAGAAATATGAAGGTGAGAGAGGGGATCCAACAGGCTGGCAGGGCACAGACGTCCAGGAAGACTCCATTGAGTCCGGGGGCTGTGAATTCAAATTCTAAGTGTGGATGGATTTGAACAAGCATCAGTGGTGTGTGAGTAGATTCTAGGCAGGGAGGAAAAATTTTCAGTGAGGTTCTCTAGAAATATTGGAAGAAGGCTGAGCAGATGAGGGTGATGAAGATTCAGTGTGTGTTAGGCGAGAGTGATGGAGGATCCTGGAAAAGTAGGTTAAAATCAAACTGTGAGAGATTTCAAGGGCAGGCTGGAGCTACTGGCTTTATCCTGTGGCCGAAAGTGGAGGTCAGAGATACAGAGGACTGGTCAGCAGAAGTGATCCACTTGGAGCTGTGCATTAAGGTCACCATGGTAACAGTGTTTGAAAGGTGCTGGTGATGGATGGTAGAGAGAGGGGCAGGGAGGAAGAGACACGGCAGGAAGCACGTTCCGAGGTTATCCTCCAGTCCAGGTGAGGGGTCGGGCCAATCCGAGGGACAGCTTCAGGAATGAAAACGAAGGGAGGGATGAGGCATGACAGAGACTGACAGCCGGGTCTGGCGCTCGATTAGATGTGGGGGAAGAAGTCCAAGATAACTCTGAGATTGAGCATGAGCGTCTGGGAGAATCGCGGTGCCATGAACCAAGATAACGGGTGGGGAAGAGAAACAGGAGGCGGCAGGGAAAAACAGGGAGCCAGGGAGATGATGGGCTTAATTCGGGTTGAGTTACATACGTCACTGTGACATCAAGGTCCCGGGAGAAAAGACTGGGTAGTGTGTGGATACTGGTGCCTGTCCGCCAGGGATAGGTCTGAGGAGCTTGATGTGTATCAGGAGCTGAGCCAAATCCTTCATACAATTCTCTCATTTCCTCTCCCGTGACAGCGCAGGGAGGCGCCGACTATTATTATTCCCACTTTATAAATGAGGAAGTTAGAAGTTCAGGGGAGTTCAGCCACTAGCTCAAAGTAACTTATGAACGAAATGGTGAAGTCAAGACTTGAGTCCATGCACTCGAGTGCCACCCTGCAGGCTAAGTCCAGGGGTCCAAGGGGGTCCAGGCCCGCCACCCCCACCCCCCCCCCCCGTTAACTCTGCTCAAATGCCCGTGGAGCTTTAAGGTTCAGTGGACCTTAGAGACCTCATTCTCCCAGCTCACAGATAAAAGCGACTGAAGCACAGAGAGAGAAACCCATTCACCCGAGGTCGCCATGAGGTTCCGGCCGGCTCTCTGCTGGCTGGGGCCTCCTTGCCTCTCCAGCCTCACCATGTCCCTCTCCCTCCCCAGCCAAGCGCATCCCATCCCAGCACTTGCTGTCCGCTCTGCCCAGCGCTGCCCTTGCCAGCGCCCCACGGCCCCTCCTTCTTGCTGGAGAGCCCAGCTGTCCATCCCCTGGTCACAGGCACCTGCTCGGCCCCACTGACCGGATGGAAGCCCTGCTGTCCACTCCCTGTCGCGGTCCGCCATCCCGTTTTCTCACGGCGGTTACGGTTCTCTCCAAGCATCTCATTTATCTACTTGATGGCTAATACGCCGTCCGCATCTGCCGAAGACACAGCCGTCTTGACCCTATGCCCAGAGCTTGGAGCAGAACGCAGCCGGGTGAGCGCCGCGGATGAAGCAAGGGGAGGATGGAGGGAGAGAGAGGAGGAAGAAGGCCCTGAAAACACAGGCACAGACATCAGTGCCAGCCCTGGCCGTAGCCCTCCTGCGGAGAGAGCAGGCAGGCGGGCGCTCGTCCACTGCCCTCGCTGATGACGGGCCGGACCGGGCCTCCCTTGCACCCTGCCTCCTCCATCACCAGACTTGTCCGCCAGAGACCGAGAGTCGTGCCCGGAGGGACGTGGGCTCGCTTTCAGAATGCTGAGGAAAAGGTCACCGCGGTGCGGATGGGCCCGGCCCCCGGAGGGCAGAGCCCCGTGGGGCAAGTCTCTGAGCGTGCCTGCTCCCCTGCTAGGGATGACCTGCCCCTTCCTATCTCCTTCTTATCTCCCCCTCCTCCTCCCCTTGAGGCCCATGCCCGCATCCTCACAGGCCCCCTACCCTCCGTGGTATCGCCTCTTCTCCCCCCTCCATCGGAGCTCCCAGAGAGCCTCCCCACCATCTCCCCGGTCCCCTTATCTTCCCTGCTCCCAGCCCAGCCCTATCTGCTGGCTTTCAGCTCTGGGCCCATATCAGATGCCCTCTCCACCGCCGCCTCCTTATCTGCTGGGCCCCTCGCCCGCACGCACTCTTATTTTTTCCTCTTCTTGATGGAGACCCGGGGTAAACAGCCGAAGCCCAGAGCCTGGCATTTCAGGCTCCGACAGATGGGCTGAGGGCGGGAGTGACAGGCACTCAGAGTCGTGGAGTGGGGAGGACCGCCGGGAGCACAAGCCCTGAATTCACAGACTAATCAGGCCCTGGGCTTCAGAAAGGGCCTGGGTTCAGATTCTGCCTCTGGGGCCGGACGCGTTCATCCACCACGTGGGCAAATGGCTTTAATGGCCGAAAATCTCGTCTGCAAACTTAAAGCAATTTAAATTTAAAGCTTAAAAACACTCCCTCTGGTTGCTGTATGGCACAGGGGCTCAGCTCTGTGCTTGGTGATGACCCAGAGGGTGGGATGGGGGTGGGGGAATCTGAGAAGGAGCCAACATCCGTGTACATATAGCTGACTCCCTTCATTGTACAGCAAAAACCAACCCAACAGTGCCAAGCACTCATACACCAACAGAAATGAATGGACACAGCAAATTCCCACCGGCTCTCTGTTTCACACATGGCAACATACGTGTTTGCATGCTACTGTGTCAATTCGTCGCACCCTCTCCTTCCCACACTGTGCCCACAAGTCTGTCCTGTATGTCTGCACGTGTGACACGGGGAGCTCAAACCATTGCGCTGTGACGACCTAGAGGGGGGAGGTGGGGAGGGAGGTGGGAGGGAGGTGGGAGGGAGGTGGGAGGAGGGCTCAAGAGGGAGGGCACACGTGTATTCCTATGGCTGACTCACATTGATGTCTGGCAGAAACCAACACAACAGTATAAAGCAATTATCCTCTAGTCTAAAACTTTTTTAATAAATAAAACGCCCCCCCCCGCCCCACCCAGGATTCCTGGGGGCCAAGGAGAGTGCATGACAAAAGGTGCGACGCGTTCCAGAAGCTCTGCGTTGTTCGGCATCACTGCAGCCACGTAGTTCAGTCGCAGTAGCTCAGTCATGTCTGGCTCTTTGCGACCCCAAGGACTGTAGCCCACCAGGCTCCTCTGTCCATGGGAGATTTCCCAGGCAGGAACACTGGAGTGGTTGCCACGTCCTTCTCCGGGGGAATCTTCCTGATTCAGGGGATCAAACTTGCATCTCCTGCTTGGCAGGTGGATCCTTCACCACTGAGCCACCAGGGGTCCTGGAGGCACCTGTATTAACCCCTATGACTAACCCCCGTGCACCGGTGTATGTCCTAGCAACCCTCTGTGACTGCTGACAGGCTCCAGGGAACGGAGACCCAGAGAGGTGGACTGACTTGCCCAAGGTCACAAAGCCTGCCCCCAGTTGACCTGCAGGGAACCGCCACACACACCTCCCATGCAGCAAAGCAGCTCTCAGTGCTGCCGGAGAGACCTCCCACCATTGGGGCCCCGCCATTGTCCACCGTGGCTTTAAATTCCAAAGCCAAATGAAGCCTGTGACCCCCTTGCCCTCGCCTGGGACCTCCGCCTGGCTCCCAGGACAAAAGGAGAAGGGTAGAGCTGAGTCTCCACTAAAGCAGAGGGGGCCCCGCCTTCTCCCACCGGGACCTCAGGAAATGACTTCAGCTGGCCCACTTGGCCAGTCCTCCGGTGTGAATCATTTTCTCACACCCAAGGACACCTCGTCCCCACCTCCTGAGCCCCGCTCTTCCTGGCTGTGATTAAGGGTGTCACTGGGTGGAGCTGTGGAAAGTGACGCCCAGAGCCCTTCACACGCCTGCTGCGGGAGGCGGTGGGGGCGGCAAGCTCCGCGGAGAGCCAGCTGCGCCAGCCCGGTGGGAACGGCAGCCCAGGAAGGTGTGTGTCTTTGCACCACATGGTGAAGCCGCAACAGGCGGCGGGCGCAGCTGACCACACTTCCCGGGCCAGTCTCGGGCTGCTGGAGAGAAGGGTCCTTAGGGACCACCCACTACCTCCAGACACCTCACCTTTTGGATGCGGAAACTCAGGCCAGCAGGGGGATGGGTCTTGCCCGGAATCACTCAGCTTGCAGCCGCCGGGATGAGAAACTGGCTTTCTGCCTCCAGTTTCCCCCAGGAATGTGGGGGATGCCCAGATTCCCCCCTCCCCATCCTCACCTATATTTAGGAGAGTAGTTCTTAACTCTGGTGGCTTGTCCTCCCAGGAGACATTTAACAACGTCAGGAGACATTTCTGGTTGTCTCCACTTAAGAAGGGTGATTAGATGGCAAGAGTGCAGCCAAACTCCTATAACGCATAAGACAGCCTCCCACAGCAGAACCTGTTGGCTCAAAATGTCCACCATACCAACGTTAAGAACCCCTGATTCATCTTTGGTTTAAGCACTCCACAGGGGCTAGTGACTACCAAGTATAACAAATGCCCTTTGTAAAAGTCCAATGCCTCCGCCTCCAGGAGGGCAGCCCTGGTTTCTCAGGCCGGGAATCATCTCTCCCCCTCTCAACTCCAGCAGCACTTTACCAACACCACATAGAAGAGTCCATCTTGTATCAGAGCTGGCAGGCAGTATGATCTGATGTAAAGTTTGTGGGCTCTGGTGTCTAAAGCTCTGAGTTCATATCCTGGCTACTCTCCTTCCTAGCTGTGCAGCTTAGAACAAGTCACCTAACTACTGTAAGCCTCAGTTTCTTCATCTGTAAAATGGGAGAGGAGTGGGAATAGTGGCTGTCTAACGGGGGTATTGCGAACAATTACTGACTCCATGTGAAGCATTAACACCACCCCCAGCATGTGGTTAGTGGGCAGCGAAAGTTAGTGATGATAATTATCACATAAGAATTAATCTTCCCGCCATCTAAACCAGGATCTCTGTCAAGGAAAGACCCTATAAATAACAGGAATTTACTGTATAGCACAGAGAATTGCATTCACTATCTTTTAATAAACTATAATGGAAAATAATTTTTAAAAAGAATATAGATGTATACATTTATATGTATAACAGAATCACTTTGCTGTATACTTGAAACCAACACAATGTTATAAATCAACTCTATTTCAATAAAGAAAGAAAGAAAGGGAAAAGCCATAAAGATTTTTTTATAAAAAGAAAGAAAAGATTCTATACCCCCACCCCTCTATGACTTTTACCTAACACATGACTCTGTAAATTACAGTATTTTTTTTTTTTTGGCTGCACCACCTGTCTTGCAAGATCTCAGTTCCCTGACCAAAGACTGAACCCAGGCCCCAGCAGTGAAAGCCCCAAGTCCCAACCATTGGAACACCAGAAATTCCCATAAATTGCAGCATTAAAAAAAAAAATCTGAAAACCCTGTCACCTGCTTTACTTCTAGAGAAAGGCAAGGGAGAAGAAATATTCACTGGAGTTTGAGGGGCAGCTATATTGGAAGCAACAGAAGCAACATTTTATGCTCTGAGATTACTCTGATCCATAAGGGAATGCTGAAATTTCCTTGTTTGGAGATTTAAGAGTGTAATTTTCCCCTGAAGCAAGGTCATCCACTTTGGCTGGGATAAAAGAATAAAGAGCAACAAACTCAGCAGCACCAGATGGGGTTTAACACAGAAAATAGGGTCAGGTTTCTCCTTTCAAATGCCAAATTTTACATTAAAATATAAATTACAGTATTTTTTAAAAGAATGGCTCCAGCAATGATACTGAAGCACCCTAGATCTTAGTCATTGCCCATGACAGGTGATGTCCCTCAAGTCCAGCCTTGCTCAGCGCCTGTAAGAAGCTTGATTCACTATTTCACGCAGACACACATAAACACACACACACACACACACACACACACACACACGAAGGACACCTCCTGGTACAACGCCCACCCTGTCTGATCACCAGGACACCAGCACTCTCTGAGCATTCTTAGATAAGGAGAGAAAACCCTACAGCAAAGCTTCTCAGCCTCTTCTCAACTATTGACAATTTGGGCTCAGTAACTCTATGACGGGGGGGGGGGGGGGGGGGGGATGGGGCTGTCCTGTGTGATGTAGGACAGTGGTCCCCAGCCCTTGCGGCGTCAGGGACTGGCTTCCTGGAAGACAATGCTCCCGTGGATGGGTGGCAGGACAGGGAGCCGGAAAGGGATGGTCTTGGGATGATTCAAGTGTGTTACGTCCATTGCGCACTTTCCTTCTGCTTCTGTTACATGGTGACATGTAGCGAAATAATCACCCAGCTCTCCACAATGCAGAATCAGTGGGAGCCCTGAGCTTGTTTTCCTGCAACTAGACCGTCCCATCTGGGGCTGATGGGAGACATGGGGAGCGGCTGTAAATACAGATGAAGCTTCGAGGATTCGCTCGCCAGCTACTCACCTCCTGCTGTGCAGCCCGGTTCCTAACAGACCAGAACCAGGGCTTGGCAACCACTGATGGGGGGTATTTAGCAGTACCCTTGGCCTTGGGCTTTCCTTCTGGCTCCGCTGGTAAAGAATCCATCTGCAATGGGAGAGACCTGGGTTTGATCCCTGGGTTGGGAAGATCCCTTGGAGAAGGGAAAGGCTACCCACTCCAGTATTCTGGCCTGGATAATTCCATGGTGTACGTCCACGGACTCGAAAAGTCAGACACGACTGAGCAACTTTCACTTGGCCTCTACTCACTCAATGCCCTTAGCACCACGCCCTCCCCTCTGTTGTAACAATAACAACAAAAATTTCTCCAGACACTATGAAACGTTTCCCAGTGAGCAAAATTCCCCCCATTTGAGAATCACTGCTCCAGGCCATACACACTCAGTGGGGGCCATACCTATCACCCTCCAGGAGCAAAAGGTGGTTCTCAGGGGATAAAAGAAAATCTTATCCTTTTTAGGAATAAAACATAGATGAACACGCAGTGCTGCAGTCAGGGAAACCCACTCAGGACAAGGCAGATGGTGGAGCGCAGTTCATCACACCTGCAGGCCCAAGGCAGCCTCCTGTTCCCCAAGGACCCCGACCGGTTTTTGTGAAAACCTTTTATATCCTAAGCGTATGTGCCCAAACCCACCTCCCCAAACTCCCTGAAACTAGTCTGAACAAAGGAAGAGAAACATACAATCAAAGTCAACCCGTGATTCATATGCCTTAAGCCTAGGGAGTTAACACTGGACAGTTATCAATAGGCCTGTGGTCATACCCCAATAAGCATAATGGAATGTATGATTCTGTTCAGTCACACAGATAATTAGGGTATTGTTTTATGCAATGGACAGTCTAGGTATGAGCCCTGGGGCTCCTCCTTCTGGGGCCCTGTTTTTCCGGTTGGTGTGTGGTTTCCATAGTTACTGGGAGTATAGCTCACAGTCCACAGTCTGGCTGGAGATGGAGTCTTGCTTTCAAGATGGAGCCTGTTCTGTTTCCTCCTTCATTCGTACACAAACAGCTCTGCATAACATTTGTGGTGATAAAATTCACGGAAGGAGGGAATTAGGATGAAAAATGTCCAAAACTATTCCTGAAAGAGCAGTAACAAAAAAAGATTGAGAAACATTGATCTAGGCAATTCATCCTTTATAGAAAGTTATTCAACTGAACCACCCGTGTGTGGTTAAATGCCTAACAGTAGTGATACCAGCTCTGTGCTCAGCCCCCTGAGTCCATCAGCTCGGGGAAGCCACACTCTGAGCCCCAGAGTCTGTGCTTTGGCGTCTGCAGTTCACAGGACAAAGCTCTGAAGCCTAGAAACGTCCTCTGAGAGGGTCTGGGAAGCATAGACCCTAAGAGACTCTAAGAGAAGACAGGACCAAGACTCAAAGGCAGGCCTGTCCAACCCCAAAGAGCTCGATGGTTCCACGGCCCCTGGTTCAGCAGCGCCCAGCCAGGCCTTAGGACCACAGCGAAGTCTTCAGCGCTTTGAAAACACTAGACTGGCTGATAATCAGAACTGACTTCTCTGACCCAGTCGCCTGCATTCACTAGCTCACTCCTGTTGCTGTTCAGTCACTCAGTCGTGTCCGACTCTTTGCGACCCTTTGGACTGCAGCACGCCAGGTTTGCCTGTCTTCCACCATCTCCCTGAGTTTGCTCAAACTCATGTCCATTGAGTCAGTGATGCCATCCAGCCATCTCATCCTCTGTCGTCCCCTTCTCCTCCTGCCCCCAATCCCTCCCAGCATCAGGGTCGTTTCCAGTGAGTCAGCTCTTTGCATCAAGTGGCCAAAGTATTGGAGTTTCAGCTTCAGCATCAGTCCCTCCAATGAACACCCAGGACTGGTCTCCTTTAGGATGGACTGGTTGGATCTCCTTGCAGTCCAAGGGACTCTCAAGAGTCTTCTCCAACACCACAGCTCAAAAGCATCAATTCTTCGGTGCTTAGTGCTCCTCCGAGCAACCCTGGAGGGAGATTCTGTTATGGAGAGGCCGAGTTACCCGCCCAAGGCCACACCACCAACAGGCGGAGCTGGGACTAGAATCCTGGCACCATGGACCCTGTGACCCGCCATGCTGTGGGCCTCCCTCCCTTATCTCCCCACCCTCCACACAGGCACCCAGGAACCCAGAGAACTTTGGAATTCTGCAAAAATCATGTCAGCCTGGAGGAGATGTGTGTGTATACAGCAGTGTGTTTTGTATTGACATTGTTATAGGTGGGAAGATGGTATTTTTTTTTTAAGAATATCTTTAATCTAGGCCCTTTCCCTCCAGAATTTTGCGCTATTAATATTTGGGATATATCCTCTCAGAAAATTTTCACGTGTAAATGCAGATAGGAGGCACAACTAATCTCCCCCAAATGATGTGCTACGCAGATTTTAGAAGATATGTCCTTATAGGTGATGCACATGGCAATGCAGCTGAAACTAATACAACATTGTAAAGCGATTAATCTTCAATTAAAAACAAATTTTTAAAATAATAATAGTGTGCTGTGTTTAGTCGTTCAGTCATGTCCGACTCTTTGCAACCCCGTGGACTATAGACCACGAGGCTCCTCTGTCCGTGGGATTCTCCAGGCAAGAATACTGGAGTGGGTTGCCAGGCCCTCCTGCAGGGGATCTTCCCAATCCAGGGATCGAACCCGGGTCTCCTGCATTGCAGGCGGATTCTTTACCATCTGAGCCTCCAGGGATAAAGGGAAGAAGGAAAAGGTACTAGGGTCAGCGTGTTGTAGTTCCGGTCACCAGCGGTTGGTGAGGGGCCTCGGCCAGTCTGTCCATCACACTTTGGTCAGGAAGGCAGGATGAAGGGAGTGCAACCTGGGAAGGGAGGATGGGCTGAGGAGAGGGGAGAGGAAGGAGGAAAAATGAGCGAAGAGGGGCGACAGGTCCAAGGCAGGAAGGGGAAGATTAGAGCAAGAAGCAGGAGGAGAAGCAGGCGCTCGGTGGCGGAGCAGCACCGCGGAGCTATTTTTATGAACGAAGTGCTGCTGATTTGCATATTCAGCATCGCTGTGCATCCTGAGGTCAGAAGGCCCCAGCTCCTGCGAGGAGGAGGGGGAATTCATCAGGGCCGCCTTCTGGAAGGCTCCTCAAGCACTCTGCGCCCAGCTCTCCCGCACTGCAGGAAAAGCGAGGGGAAGGGAAGAGCCAGCTCCTCCTCCAGCGGGGGTGCCCGCCTCCCCACTGCTTCTCCCTGGGTGTCTGGCTCCGGGTCCCCAGCCCCGAGAGGGAGGGAAGTGGGTCCCGGGCTGGGGGAGGGGCTCAGGCTGGTAAGACACAGCCCCAGGAATCAAGGCAGGAGAAGAGCTCACACCTCAGAAGAGGGCGGAGTCAGAAGGTGTTGTAGAAGAGAGACTGTCCAGGCGTGTCAGTCACCGTTGTCTCTGACTGCAAGAGAGGAAGGAAAGCAGGAAGGGAGACAAGGAGGGAGGGAGGCAGGAGAGGAACGGGGTTGGTTTTCAGGCGCGCTCATGCACGTGCCACTGCGCTATCCTTCAGCCGCCCTGTGAGATGGATACTCAGAGGGTCCCCGTTTGTACTGAACAGATGAAGCGTGACTTAGCTCAGTTACTTGCCCATAGTCACACATTAGAGGCAGAACTGTTTTGAACCCAGAGCTCTCTGTGTCCGTAGGGCACACTCCCAACTATTAGGTTGGCCAAAAAGTTCCTTTGGGTTTTCCCATAAGCTCTGACGGACGTCCAAATGAACTTTTTGGCCAACCCAATAGTACACTAAAGTGACCAAACACACACACACACCCGGGAAGAAAGGAGAGTCTGAGCGCGCGAGATGCGAACCGGAACGAGAGGCTCTCAGGCTCCGCGCTGTCTCCCTGACTCCCTTCTTTCCCGCTGGCCTGGAGTAGACCAGTCTGGGAGTTTCTTAGAGCTCCTCTACCCCCGCCCCAGACCTTTGCTTACATGAAGTCTTCACGTGTCACGGCAAGAACTCTGATCCCAGCTCCACGCGACCTCTTGTTTCAAGTCCCACCATCAACTCCTTAATTTCACTTCCGTGTTTCTCTATAGACAAGACGCTGTACGCCCAGCCCGTGGACTGGTTCCCCTTGGGACGTCCCTCAGAGGGACACCCTTGGTCCACTGCTGGAGCCTGGAGTAACAAGCACGGGGAGTCCAGACAGGAAGATCAGATGCCACAGGCTCACCAGGAGGGGTAGAGAGGGTGGCGGGGGGCGGGGCAATGAGGGCGTCTTCAGAGGTTCACCCTTAAAGGCAATGGCCCCTGCTCAGGGCATCCTTTGCTGAAAGCGGGAATACACGGTCTGAGCTCAAGTTTGTCTGAAGGGGCCAATAAGCAGTGGGGTTAGAAGTTTAACAGGAACAGCGCTCTAGAACCCTTGCCAAAAAAATATCTCCTCTGCCTGCCTGCCAGCCTGGTGCCTGAAGATCTACCCTTAAGGATTCCTGCGGCACCTGGGACAGGTCACTTAGAATCCTTCTGCATGGAAAGCATAAAAGGCAACCCTAGACATTTTGCCCCAGTGAGAGGTAGGACAGGGTATCAGCTGACTGCATCCGTGCACGTGAGTGTTAGAGCAGAGCCTGCTGGGCATCTCCCCAGCATCCATCCTCCCCTTCTATAAGCAGATGTCTTATCTGGGCTCCAGGCCACCCAGCTAAAAGCCGTCTTTCCCAATCTTCCCTGCAGCTGGCTGCAGCCAACTGCTCGGATTGAGGCCAATACGACCATGAGCAGAAGCTGTGGTCAGGCCCTTAAATGGAAGAAGCTTGCTCTGCCTTCCCTTGGCTCCTGCGGCCGCAGTGATGCACTTGGTACCGGAAGCTGAACCAGCCGTGTTAGTCACAAGATGGAACATGCATCTTGACAAAGGCAGAGCAACAGGGTGGAAAGTGCCAGGTGTCCAGGGCCACGGGCCCACTGGGTCAGCCTTGGACTGCAGGTGCCGCGCTGTTACAGGGGTGAGATGGTGTCCAGGGCCACGGGCCCACTGGGTCAGCCTTGGACTGCAGGTGCCGCGCTGTTACAGGGGTGAGATGGTGTCCAGGGCCACGGGGTCACTGGGTCAGCCTTGGACTGCAGGTGCCGCGCTATTACAGGGGTGAGATGGTGTCCAGGGCCACGGGGTCACTGGGTCAGCCTTGGACTGCAGGTGCCGCGCTATTACAGGGGTGAGACGGTGTCCAGGGCCACGGGGTCACTGGGTCAGCCTTGGACTGCAGGTGCCTGCGCTGTTACAGGGGTGAGATGGTGTCCAGGGCCACGGGCCACTGGGTCAGCCTTGGACTGCAGGTGCCCGCATTGTTACTTGGGGAAACATAAGCTTCCTTTTTTCACCAGTCAGCATCATTGGCTGTTAGCATATCACTCCAGGTCTTTCCTGGCCTCAGTTAGAAGGTCCTTTGTGCCCAGTGCCAGGCCATCTGGTAAACACAGTTTGGGGCCTTTCCCAGGGCTGGTGAGGAAAGACTGGGGCCTTGTAACCTGGGCACAGCTCCGATCTCCACTCGGAAGCCCACCCACTAAGACCTCTGCTTCCTCTGCTGGGGAGACGTGTTTCCTGATCCCTAAATCAGGACATGGTCTGACAAAGGCCTGGGAGGCTTCTCTGGGATCAAGAAACATTCTAAGTGATACAGACCAGATGATAAAATGCTGGTATTTATGGGATATTTCACACAAATACAAGAACACTAGGAAAATTTTTTTCCAAACTTTAAGCTTTTTACTTTGTAGTGGGGTATAGCCAATTAATAATGTGGTGAGTTTCAGGTGGGCCGCAACGGGACTCAGCCATACACATACACGCATCCTTTCTCCCCCAAACTCCCTGCCCATCGAGGCTGCCACATAGCACTCAGCAGAGCTCCCTGGCCATAGGCCTTTGTTGGTTATCCCTTTTAAATATAGTAGTGTGCACACGACCACAGGTTGGTTCTCCTAGTCTGTGAGTCTCTTTCTGATTTGTAAAAAAGTTTATTTGTAACATTCCTTTCTGGATGTCACATATAGGAGACGTCATACGATATTTCTCCTTCTCTGTCTGACTTAGTTCACTCAGCATGACATCTCTAGGCCCACCCATGCTGCTGAAAATGGCATGATTTCATTCTTTTTAACGGCTGAGTAACCTTCCGCTGTATGTATACACCACACCTTCTTTATTCATCCGTCTGCCGATGGACGTTTAGGTTGCTTCTGTGTTTTTGCTATTGTAAACGGTGCTGCAATGGACGCTGGGGTGCTTGTATCCTTTCAGATCCCGTTTCTCTCTGGATATATGCCCAGGAGAGAACACTAGGAATTTTAGATGTCAGTTTACATTTAAAAATCCAAGACGGAAAAAAAAATTAAAAAATAAAATAAATAAAAATCCAAGACGGGGACTGCCCTGATGATCCAGTGGTTAAGACATCACCTTCTAATGCAGGGAGTGGGTTCGATCCCTGGTGGAGGAGCTGGGATCCCACAGAAGCAATACTGTAACAAATTCAGTGAAGGCTTTAAAAATGGTTCACATCAAAAAATCTTTAAAAAAAAAAAAAAGGATTTACAGTGTTCTGTGTAGGAAAGACCTATTCCCAGGCCCAGTCTTTCCTTCTTGTCTTTCACCCACCACCTGACATATTTCAGGCACTTGTCTTGACGGTGTTCAGTTTACAAGCTCTCGTGTAAATAAATCAAAGCAGGAAGCAGCCCCGTGGAAGAAAGTATGGGGGACCCCGGCTTCGACTTGCCCATGAGCTGTCTGGATCAGCCTCCAGCGACAGGTTCTCCAGCCACCTTCATGCCCCCAGCCAAAGCCTAAATATTTCCCAGGGAAGACGACATATCTGTTTAGCTGGGATCAGACACATGTCCATCCTTGGCTTTTCCTCAGAGTGGAGAAAGAAGTAGCTGGCTTTCCTCGGCTTCCCTGGGGAAAGAAGATGAGCACTGGGATTCATTTTCCCATCAGGATCCACACATATAAGGATAGAGAGTTATGATACCAAGAAGATTTGGGAAACAATCTTGGAGAAAGCGGTGGACGCCAAGTGGCCAAGAAATGGAAAAGCACCCGCTAGGTCCACCTCACCCTCTCGAGAACCAAAATAAAATTAAATGAAACAAGAACAGAAAAATAAAACCCTGGAGAGAAGCTGTGGAGCCAAGGGAATTTCCTTTCTCCGGAGATATTACCACCGGTGGCATAATTCGATTTTCTAGCAATGCCTGTGATTTAATAAAGAAGAAGTCAACACCGTTAGGAGCACAAGTCACAGCGGATAACCTCACTGACATCCTTTGGAGGATCACTCGGAAGGAAGGGTCGGTGGTAAATCCCCAGGTGTCAGAGCCGAGACGGGGAAAGGCCCACCCAGGGAACAGCACTGGACACAGAACCCTGTCTGTGCTGTTCTCCAGACTCTACGCTCCCTGGCAAGTTTCCACAGTGCCCTCTCTTCCACCTGGACCTGGTGGGATCTCTCTAGGAGCCTAGTTTATCTCGTTACACACCTGAATGCCACTCAGTTGTTCTTGTAGACAGAAGGGACCATGTTTCCTGTCATTTCCATCTGGCCACCTGCTGTGTTTCTCAGTAATGCCTCCTAAAAAGATCCTTCTCCAGTATCCCCTGTGAATTTAGCAGAATAAAGAGGAAAACTATAGCTCCTCTGGCTCCGACTGGCTTTCCATCAAGGGATACTTGCGTGATGTGCCCCAGCGTAGGGAAGCTAGGCAGATCTGGGAGAGAATAGGAAAGATAAGAATTTCTTATTATACCTAAAGGGATTGTTCCCACGCACCGACCACTGTTCTATCATTTTAGAGGGACTATCTCACTTCATCTTCTCCAAAATCCTCTGAGTTAGGGAACATTATTATCCCCATTTACAGATAAGAAAACTATGATACATGAGTAATTTAAGCAGTGTCACTCAGCAGGAAGATTGCAGAGGGCCTGAGTCCAGAACAAGCTTGCTGCTCCTCTGCAAAATCGCCACTGGAAAATGCTGGTGCCTCTGATATCTCACAAATCCTTGCTTCAGACAGACTTGAGTGTAATCCGCCACCCCTCGTCTGGTGGCAAAGGGAGGGAGTCCACAGTTTGAGAGGACGAGGGGAGGGGAAATGACAGCCTCGCTCTCCTGAGGACAGATGACCCCAGCACATGAACGGGGCAGTTTGGGCAGCCACTGGCACTTGTGGAGAGCCCACAGAGCACCAGAGACTTCAGACACCGTGGCTTTGAACACTGACCAGGGCCAGGCAGGAGGCAAGCAGTCAGGGCAACAGGAACGTTTGAAACCAGCATAGACCGATAATTGATTTATAGATGCATGAAAAATACAGAAATGGGGATAATTAGTAAGTGGCAGATACATAAGTGGGCTTCCCTGGTGGCTGAGCGGTAAAGAATCCACCACCTGCAATGAAGGAGCCACAAGAGACGCAGGTTTGATCCCTGGGTCGGGAAGATCCCCTGGAGGAGGGCATGGCAACCTACTCCAGTATTCATGCCTGGAGAATCCCAGGGACAGAGAAGCCTGGTGGGCTGAGGCCATGGGGTCGCACAGAGTCAGACACGACTGATTCAACCTAGCACGCTCAGACACAACAGACACATCAGCACATGGATGACACATAGATGAACACACACACACAGAATTATAGACGATAGATGCATAAGCAGATAGGTAAATGGATACGAAAGTTGATAGGTGATAGGCATGATAGTAGATATGTAATCTATAGGCGGTAGATACATAAGCAGGCAGATAATTGATATATAGATATACAATAAATACAGAAATTGGTATAATTGGTAGGCAGTGGATATGTAAGTAGATAGATGATAGATAGATACACAGATAAACAGATACACAATTGATAGAGGACAGATAAATAGATGATAAGCACAAAAGAGGACAGATGATAGACAGATACACAGACAAATACACAGACGACAGGCAATTAGACCAGCGTGCTGCATCAGAGCTTTAGCCGCAGACGCAGGGCCACCAGGGAAGCGTTGAGCACGCGGATGGCGCGGGCTGGTGCAGTGTTGCCAAGCACCAGGCCCATACAGAGGACGGGCCAGGCTGACAACATACCTGCCCGGGTCAGGATTACCTCTGGAGCTTGGATGGGGCTGAGCCTGTGGACAGGGGCACGGGTGACTGCAGCCAAGGAGGGCTTGCGGCATGAGATTCCCCGTCTGTGCCCAGCGTGGGGCTCCAGGCACCCCCTGGGCTCTCAGACCGGCATTGCTATCATCACTCACGTTTACTGACCGTTTCCTCTGTGCATGGTCCCGCATGCCACGCAGCTGCCTCTGCGTCAAGCTGCAGCGACAGGCGCAGGCTGTGCATGTCATTCTAGGTTCTCAGATCGCAAGCAACAGAGCACGTTTCCTTCTCCCACTGTCTCTCCCTCTCCTCACCCCAAAGTCCTTGGAGGCCACATGTTTCAGAAAATCAGGGTTTAAAATGGCCCAACTTCCTTCGGACTGTAAGAACCTAAGAGGCAGAGAACAGTTCAGAGCTTTCTGACTTTCTCCTCCCAGGTTACAATCTTCACATTTGGCTCAAATAAAATCCTGCACTTCTTTCATTGAAAAAAAAGGACGAAAGAAGGAAACTTTTATTGCATTAAGCCACTGGGGGTTCAGGATTAATTTGTCATTGCAGCTTCGCCTGACTAATACACTACTCATGACCTCATAGGTTTGTTGTGAGAAGCAAGTTTATGCATGTAGAGAATTTATCATCTTGCCAGCAGTTTAGTAAGCACTCCATAAGGGCCAGTGATTGTTCATATCACTCTTAAATGACAGAATATGATATTGATCTCCAGAGGACTTCAGCTGTTACTGATGTTAGCATGTATTGCCCCAGAAAAACATCCACGCAGCTCCTGTTCATAACAGCACAGAGCTGGGGCTGGATTTGTATTTGCCAAAGGTTTTATTGGTTTTATTAAGAATTATACAGAAACCGTGGACTCTCAGAGTTGGAAAGGATCTTAAAGGTCACCCTGTCTCTCCTTCACCTGAGGCTTAACTGCCTTCCCCAACCTCCCTATTGAAGACTAAGACCCCGTGAGCCTTATCTGAACACACAAAGAGTGCTCACTGCTGGGAAGTTCTTCCTGTGCCTGTCTGAATCTATCTCCAGTAGCCCGTGCCCTGGCCAGTAAACCCTCCCAGCCCATCCAATGACCTGAGGACCATTCACCCAATTCACCTGGCACACAGTGACATCCCACCTTGCACCTGGCCTCACTGCTTACCATGACCTCAGTTACTCACTCTCTCTGAGCTTCCAGTGTCTCGTGTAAAAAGTGAGAGTATAAGAGCATCTCATTTTTTGAGTTTCTGTGAGGATTAAACAAGGTAATATATACAGAGCCTGGCACATGGTGAGTGTTCAGTAAAAATTCGCCTTGATTGTCACTGTTGTGGTTGCAAAGTATTTGGTGAAAACGGAAGTTGAGTCAGTATTTACAGGTCTGATGAGGACTCCAAAAGAGAAGGGATGGGGTTTCACGGAAACACTGAATGAATTTGAACTGGGTTGAATTATTCCACTGATGCTAAAGCTGAAACTCCAATACTTGGGCCACTCGATGTGAAGAGCTGACTCACTGGAAAAGAACCTGATGCTGGGAAAGACTGAAGGTGGGAGGAGAAGGGGACGACAGAGGATGAGATGGTTGGATGGCATCACCGACTCAGTGGACATGAGTTTGAGCAAGCTCCTGGAGTTGGTGATGGACAGGGAGGCCTGGCGTGCTGCAGCCCATGGGGTCGCAAAGAGTCGGACACGGCTTAGCAAGTGAACTGAACTGAATCCCATATGAAAAGAAATGCCATTGATTATTCACAGACCCTCAGAAAGGCTTGGGGGAAAAAACAAGCCAAGAAAGCCACAACAGAAAGCTAGCTGGTCTCCCTGAAGAGACCCCAAACACACAAGATGGGAGAGCTGTCTGTGTAGGGAGCAGCAGGATGGGGTCTAGGCATCTGAGCCAGGAGAAACTCAGGTTTCAGTGCCGAGGGCGATCCAAGAGCAGGAGGCGGTGGTGGCCGGCTCCGAGAGCTTGAAGGGGACGGGCAGGACCAGCCCTGTGGACAGAAAACAGACGAGGCGGAAGGACCCTTGGCACCGGCCGTGCATCCCCTTCCGGCTCCCTGACAAGGAAGTCAGCATGGGTGAGGGATACAGGACAAGCAGGGCGATAGAAACCAGGTCCCCTGCGTGCTGTCTGCAAACTGGGCTCCCGCTTCTGGACCACTGCTCCCCCGCGTGCCAACAGGGGAGAAAGCCTGGGCTTGGGGTGGGCGGTTCCCGAGTGATGAAACCACCCGCCCTGCCCCACTCAGGGAGGGCACACGGAGGAGGCGGTCAGCGCACTCCCAGCCAGCGCCCCTCCCGAGCCTGATCGCTGCTGCTCTGTGTTTCTCAGGACACCTTCTCTCAGAGGAGAGCGCAGGAGGAAGGCGTTTCCTCCCCCGCGCAGGCTGCTGCTGGCGGGTTCTTCCTGGCCGCAGCCCGGGGGCGGGCAGCCCGCTGGCGGGTGGGTGGGCGGCGGGAGGCAGCTCCTCGTCTGAGTCACGGACGGTACCCCCACCCCCGCTTCTCTGCCGACGAGACCAACAGCCCTGGCTCTCCCTGGGAGACTCAGAGGATCCTGCTAAATTCTGTTTAAAACAAGGGTTGGTTGGTTGGTTTTGGTTTTGTTTTTGTTTTCCTGTTTGGGATTTTGTGTTAATGATCAGAAGGGAAACACTCTTTTATTCTTAAGGAGCTAAATCGCTAAATTGCGCAGAAGAAACTCCCTGCCCTCCGCAAGGATGCTGAATGGGTTAGGAGGGAAGAGGGGTTGTGGGATGGAGAAAGCCCACCCCGGGGCCATACTGACCGTAAGCTGGCCCTGCTTTCCGCTGTCAGTTCCAACATTCAGGCCAGGCTGATAGCAGTGACAGGTAGCCACGGTCCCCAGCAGGTGACCCCATGACCCCGCCGCTCCAGCAGAGTAGGGACACAGAAAAAGCCGTCCCTTGAGTCTGATTCCCGACTCCCTTACGTAGAGTCTGTGTGACCTTCGATGAACTACACCACCTCTCTGAGCCTCCGTTTTTTCCATCTGCAAAGTGGAACCGATCATAATGACATAATAGGATTCCAGGGAAGAGTAAAGAGGATGAACACGTATTAGAAAGCTTAACGCGGTGCTGAGCCCGTCGGAAACACTCCAAACTCGCAGCTGGTAAAGTCTCTGTCTATCTTGAATACGAGATTGGCCACAGGAAACATGTCCTTTTCAAAGGACATGAGGGGCCCAGATGTGTGTCACTCTCCGGAGTGTTGATGGCTCAGCTCCTAGAATTCTGGAGACCAGCCCTTGGGAAAATGACAGGCACTCACCTCTGTCTCTCTCCATGTTGTTAATTCCTTGGGATGGGATGGTGGGGGGAGGAGGGAGTCTCAAGAGGGATGGGATGTATGTAAACATACGTCGGATTCACTTTGTTGTATAGCAGAAACTAACACAACATTGCAAATCAATTATACGCCAATAAAAATAAATAAAACAACTATTATTTTTTTTTAAATGACTCCTCTCTCGGATTGCTTTTTATTTCCTTTATTAAAACAGTACCAAAGGTTGGGGCGTGCGCGCTAAGTCGCTTCAGTCATGTCTGACTCTTTGCGACCCTATGGACTGTAATCCATCAGGCCCCTCTGTCCATGGGATTCTCCAGGCAAGAATACTGGAGTGGGCTGCCATGCCCTCCTCAGGGGATCTTCCCGAACCAGGGATCGATCAGACTTCTCTTTATGTCTCCTGCACTGGCAGGAAGGTTCTTTACCACTAGCGCCACCTGGGAAGCCCATCAAAAGGGGGTAGAGACCCCCAAATAGGTGGGCTGCAGAGTGTGGTCTGGCAGATGCCTTTGCTTCCTGATGGAGCAGAGGATGTAGGAAATAAAGCACCGTGAGACGTGTGTGTGTGTGTGTGTGTGTGTGTGTGTGTGTGTGTGACCAGGCTCCTATGACCCGGTGAACAACGCTCGCAGCATCTCAGCTGACATTTGCAAACAGAGCTAAATTGAGAGGTGTCACCTCCTCTAGCAAGGTCAAAAGACTCACGCCTGCTAACCCAGAGAGGTGGGAATTGCAAGCAGCAAACAAAGTCACACTGCCACTTGGAAAGCTGCCAACTGCTACAATCAGGGTAAAAATAATTGGAAAAATAAGTCAGGTGTGAATCAGATGCCGCGGCACCCAGCGGAGGCACCATCTCTGCCTCCAGGCGCCTCCTGCTCTGCCTTCTAGGATGTGTTTCCTGCCGTGGGCTCTTCATGCTGCCAGCATCCCCCACCCCTTCCTGGGCTGCTCCTTCCTTTCCCATGCCCTTGGGTTTGGCCCTGGGCACCCTGCTACTCCCCTCTAGTGCTGGAGTCCCTGGAGGGTTCAACCTTCCCTGAGATTCATCTCCATCCCACCCAAACCTCACTGCCTCTGACCACCAAGCTAGAACCTCTAGCCAGAGCCCTCCCTGCCCCCTGCTTCCCTCTCCCTGTGGCTCACAGGCCACCTCCTCCTGCATATTCCTGAATAAGTGACTCATTCATCAACAAATAATGACTGACTACCTGCTTCACGCCAGGCCTTGACCTAGGTGATAGGGAGAGAAAAGTAAAACTTCCGTACTACTGGATACACAGAAAGGAAGTTTTAGAGAAATGTTTAACTATTAAAATTGTGGGAAATATTATAAAGAATACTGCATGGCCTAACATGAACAAAATTAAGGGTTGAGGAAGGGGGAATGTCTAGCTTTTATAATGGGAGGCCACTCTGATCTGGTAGTGCTGAAGCTAACAGCTAAGGGTGAGCAGGAGCTGGGTGTGCAAAGAGTGGGGAGAGACCATTCCAGAAAAATGAAATAGCACAAGAAAGGCTCTCAACAGTTTCTTTACAAAATAATTTGATTTGTGTGGAACATGAAATGGAGGGTCTCCAATTTGCTGACTACCGAGCAGAAGTTAAAAGCAGACAGACAGTTAAAAGCAGACAGAGAGTAACACGGTAACAAAAAAATATGCATAAGCCAGTCATCCAAATAATTACGTAAATTGTACCAGCCCTGACATTTATCACCAGCCCTTCCCTTGGAGGTAAGTAAGTAGGAAAATAATGAGAAGAAAGTTATTTGGTAATTACCCAGCATGAATTATGACTCTGAGAGGCTATTTCCAGGGGGTACTTTAGTGTAATTTAGTTTAGCATTATCAGAGTTCAATTTAGAATGACATCATTGGTGCAGAAAAAGCTCTAAAACCAGACTCAAAAGAACAGGAGTTCCATCCTGACATTTCTAGTTGAGTGATTATGGATCCTAACCTTGATATAACTGCCTTCTCTATGATGTGGGAATAAACATTCCTATTTTACCTACCTCCTGGAAGAGCTGGAAGAGTCAAATAAGACGACAGATGTAGAAATGCTTTGCAAACTGTGAAGCGTGGCCCATGGGAAGGGTCATTCTTCACGCCCTTCAGTGAGGTTCAAAGACCCCTTTTTGTCACCACTGACAAAAGGAAAGCTAGCTCCAACTGGTGTAAGGGAAGAAAAATTTACTGGCCACAGTAAGGAAAAAAATCTAAGGTTGATGAGCTAGAAGTAGGGTTTGATCCCATCTTTCTTCACCTCAGCTCCTCGCTTCTCCAGTCTGGCTAGCTTGGGCTCTCCACGGTGGTCAATGACTGCTCTAGACTTACAGCCCCCTCCCCAGGTTCAAATCCAGCAGGAAAGAGAGAATGCCTCTCAACAATTCAAGGAAAGTTATGAAAAAGATGTGGAGCGTATATACAGTGGAATGCTGCTCAGCCATGAAATTGAGGCGAACGTGGATGGAACTAGAGATTATAACACTAAATGAAGTGCATCAAACAGAGAAAGGCAGATATCACGTGATATTGCTTATATGTGGAATCTAAAGATATCGTGCAAATGAACTTATTTATGAAACAGAGGTAGAGGAACCAATGTAGAAAACAGACTTATGGTCACCAGGAGGCAGGGGATAAACGGGAGACCGGGATCGACATATGCGGCTATGTGCATTCACGCTCAGCTGTTCCCGATTCTTTGCGACCCCGTGGACTGCAGCCCGCCAGGCTCCTCCATCCATGATTTTCTCCAGGCAAGAACACTGGAGTGGGTTGCCATTTCCTCCTCCAGGGGGTCTTCCCAACCCAGGGATTGAATCCTCATCTCCTGCATCGGCAGGTGGATTCTTTACCACTGAGCCACCTGGGAAGCCCAGTACACACTACTATATATAAGACAGATAACTAAAAAGAAAATCCTACTCAACACTCTGTAATGACCTTTATGGGAAAGGAATCTTAAAAAGAGAGGATATATGTATATGTATAACTGATTCCCTTTGTCGTACAGCAGAAACTAACATAACATTGTAAGTCAATTGTACACCAAAAAAATATTTTAAAGGGAAGTTACAAGCCTCACTGGCCCTAATGGTGCTGTAGGACCACCCCTGCACTGACCGCTGCATCCAGGGACTGAGACCCTCCAAGAGCCATGTCTGAGCCACATGCCCGACCCTCAAGCGAGAAGCAAGTGGACCAGAACAGGGGGGAGGACAGATTTATAGAAGAAATCAAGAAAGGAAGTTGGACAGCAAGACAGTAGATGCCCACTCTCACCCCATATCCTAGAGCCCTTCACAGAAAACTCCCAGGTCAGTCTTCAGCGTCTCTGGACCAACCGTGACTAAAGAATGTCGTGATAACAGAAGTGGAGAACGAAACTCAGCCCTGCTTAAGAATCAGGCCCTACGCTGAGGCTGTTTTTTCATTTAGCTGCCTTTTTCACGTTCAATCCAGAGTCACAGTCATTTCTTCCACAAATGGTTAAGTTATTCTGTGATCTGATTGATGGCCTCTCTCTACTTTCTTGATTTCCTCCTCTGGAAATCCTATGAGCTTATCAACGTTTCTCGTCTGCCTCTTCAGTTTACTTTCTGCTCCTTTGTAACTTTTGCTCGATGTTCTGGAATATTTTTTTAAATTTGCTGAAGTGTGGATGACTCCCAGTGTTGTGCTGGCCTCTGCTGTGCCGCCAAGTGATTCAGTTACACAGGTGTATACACTCTTGTTCATGCTCTCCAATATTTACTCAGGGCGATCCTATGGGTCATAAATCTCTCCTTTGTGTTCTTTCTGTTGTGAGACTTCATGGACGCTCTTGTAACTATCATTCACTGTCCCATTTTTGGAATGACATTATGACACTTTTCTATGGAACATTCTTATGAGTCTCTCTGAAGATACTAACTAGATTTTTAGAGGATTTTATTTCTTCTGCTTTACCTGTTTCATATGGTTTTTAGTTGTTCTTTACCATCTTGAGAATGATCTTGGTGCATTTTTATTCTGTTTATTTGCTTTCCTGTTAGCTGGTCTTTTTTGTTTAACTGCTTCTAAAAGGCAATGGCAATAAGGAGTTCATGATCTGAGGCACAGTCAGCTCCTGGTCTTGTTTTTGTTGACTGCATAGAGCTTCTCCATCTTTGGCTGCAAAGAATATATCAATCTGATTTCAGTGTTGACCATCTGGTGATGTCCGTGTGTAGAGTCTTCTCTTGTGTTGCTGGAAGAGGGTGTTTGCTATGACTAGTGCATTTTCTTGGCAAAACTCTATTAGTCTTTGCCCTGCTTCATTCTGCAGTCCAAGGCCAAATTTGCCTGTTACTCCAGGTGTTTCTTGACTTTCTACTTTTGCATTCCAGTCCCCATAAGGAAAAAGACATCTTTTGGGGGTGTTAGTTCTACAAGGTCTTGTAGGTCTTCATAAAACCTTTCAACTTCAGCTTCTTCAGCGTTACTGGTTGGGGCATAGACTTGGATAACTGTGATATTGAATGGTTTGCCTTGGAGACGAACAGAGATCATTCTGTCGTTTTTGAGATTGCATCCAAGTACTGCATTTTGGACTCTTTTGTTGACCATGATGGCTACTCCATTTCTTCTGAGGGATTCCTGCCCGTAGTAGTAGATATAATGGTCATCTGAGTTAAATTCACCCATTCCAGTCCATTTTAGTTCGCTGATTCCTAGAATCTCAACGTTCACCCTTGCCATCTCTTGTTTGACCACTTCCAATTTTCCTTGATTCATGGACCTGACATTCCAGGTTGCTATGCAATATTGCTCTTTACAGCATCGGACCTTGCTTCTATCACCAGTCACATCCACAGCTGGGTATTGTTTTTGCTTTGGCGCCATCCCTTCTTTCTTTCTGGAGTTATTTCTCCACTGATCTCCAGTAGCATATTGGGCACCTACTGACCTGTGGAGTTCCTCATTCAGTATCCTATCATTTTGCCTTTTCATACTGTTCATGGGGTTCTCAAGGCAAGAATACTGAAGTGGTTTTCCATTCCCTTCTCCAGTGGACCACATTCTGTCAGACCTCTCCACCATGACCCGCCCATCTTGGGTTGCCCTGTGGGCATGGCTTGGTTTCATTGAGTTAGACAAGGCTGTGGTCCTAGTGTGATTAGACTGACTAGTTTTCTGTGAGTATGGTTTCAGTGTGTCTGCCCTCTGATGCCCTCTTGCAACATCGACCATCTTACTTGAGTTTCTCTTACCTTGGGCATGGGTATCTCTTCACGGCTGCTCCAACAAAGCCCAGCTGCTGCTCCTTACCTTGGACAAAGGGTATCTCCTCACCACCACCCTTCCTGACCTTCAACATGGGATAGCTCCTCTAGGCTCTCCTGCGCCATCACAGCCACCGCTCCTAGGACGTGGGTTGATCTCCCCAGCCGCTGCCCCTGGCCTCAGGCACGGGGTGGCTCCTCCCGGCCCCTGACCCTGGCCTCGTACGTGGGGTGGCTCCTCCAGACCATTGCCCCTGACCTCTGACGTAGGGTAGCTCCTCTCAGCAGCCGCAGCCGCTTGCGCTGAGTGCACCGGCCAGCGCAGCCGCTTGCGCTGATCATGAACTCCTTATTGCCAAATTCAGACTGAAATTGAAGAAAGTAGGGAAAACCGCTAGACCATTCAGGTATGACCTAAATCAAATCACTTATGATTATACAGCAGAAGTGAGAAATAGATTTAAGGGCCTAGATCTGATAGATAGAATGCCTGATGAACTATGGAATGAGGTTCGTGACATTGTACAGGAGACAGGGATCAAGACCATCCCCATGGGAAAGAAATGCAAAAAAGCACAATGGCTGTCTGGGGAGGCCTTACAAATAGCTGTGAAAAGAAGAGAAGCGAAAAGCAAAGGAGAAAAGGAAAGATATAAACATCTGAATGCAGAGTTCCAAAGAATAGCAAGAAGAGGTAAGAAAGCCTTCTTCAGCAATCAATGCAAAAAAAATAGAGGAAAACAACAGAATGGGAAAGACTAGAGATCTCTTCAAGAAAACTAGAGATACCAAGGGCACATTTCATGCAAAGATGGGCTCAAAAAAGGACAGAAATGGTCTGGACCTAACAGAAGCAGAAGATATTAAGAAGAGGTGGCAAGAATACACAGAAGAACTGTACAAAAAAGATCTTCATGACCCAGATAATCACGATGGTGTGATCACTCATCTAGAGCCAGACATCATGGAATGTGAAGTCAAGTGGGCCTTAGAAAGCATCACTATGAACAAAGCTAGTGGAGGTGATGGAATTCCAGTTGAGCTGTTTCAAATTCTGAAAGATGATGCTGTGAAAGTGCTGCACTCAATATGCCAGCAAATTTGGAAAACTCAGCAGTGGCCACAGGACTGGAAAAGGTCCGTTTTCATTCCAATCCCAAAGAAAGGAAATGCCAAAGAATGCTCAAACTACCAAACAATTGCACTCATCTCACATGCTAGTAAAGTAATGCTCAAAATTCTCCGAGCCAGGCTTCAGCAATATGTGAACCGTGAACTTCCTGATGTTCAAGCTGGTTTTAGAAAGGCAAAGGAACCAGAGATCAAATTGCCAACATCCACTGGATCATGGAAAAAGCAAGAGAGTTCCAGAAAAACATCTATTTCTGCTTTATTGACTATGCCAAAACCTTTGACTGTGTGGATCACAATAAACTGTGGAAAATTCTGAAAGAGATGGGAATACCAGATCACCTGACCTGCCTCTTGAGAAATCTGTATGCAGGTCAGGAAGCAACAGTTAGAACTGGACATGGAACAACAGACTGGTTCCAAATAGGAAAAGGAGTGCATCAAGGCTGTATATTGTCACCCTGCTTATTTAACTTCTATGCAGAGTACATCATGAGAAACGCTGGACTGGAAGAAACACAAGCTGGAATCAAGATTGCCAGGAGAAGTATCAATAACCTCAGATATGCAGATGACACCACCCTTATGGCAGAAAGTGAAGAGGAACTAAAAAGCCTCTTGATGAAAGTGAAAGTGGAGAGTGAAAAAGTTTGCTAAAGCTCAACATTCAGAAAATGAAGATCATGGCATCCAGTCCCATCACTTCATGGGAAATAGATGGGGAAACAGTGGAAACAGTATCAGACTTTATTTTTGGGGGCTCCAAAGTCACTGCAGATGGTGACTGCAGCCATAAAATTAAAAGACGCTTACTCCTTGGAAGAAAAGTTATGACCAACCTAGATAGCATATTCAAAAGCAGAGACATTACTTTGCCGACTAAGGTCCATCTAGTCAAGGCTATGGTTTTTCCAATAGTCATGTATGGATATGAGAGTTGGACTGTGAAGAAGGCTGAGCGCCGAAGAATTGATGCTTTTGAACTGTGGTATTGGAGAAGACTCTTGAGAGTCCCTTGGACTGCAAGGAGATCAAAGCAGTCCATTCCGAAGGAGATCAGCCCTGGGACTTCTTTGGAAGGAACGATGCTAAAGCTGAAACTCCAGTACTTTGGCCACCTCATGCGAAGAATTGACTCATTGGTAAAGACTCTGATGCTGGGAGGGTTTGGGGGCAGAATGAGAAGGGGACGACCCAGGATGAGATGGCTGGATGGCATCACTGACTGGATGGACGTGAGTCTGAGTGAACTCCGGGAGTTGGTGATGAACAGGGAGGCCTGGCGTGCTGTGATTCATGGGGTCGCAAAGAGTCGGACACGACTGAGTAACTGAACTGAACTGAACTGAACTGAACTGAAAAGGCAATGGCACCCCACTCCAGTACTCTTGCCTGGAAAATCCCATGGATGAAGGAGCCTGGTAGGCTGCAGTCCATGGGGTCACAAAGAGTCAGACACGACTGAGCGACTTCACTTTCACTTTTCACTTTCATGCATTGGAGAAGGAAATGGCAACCCACTCCAGTGTTCTTGCCTGAAGAATCCCAGGGATGGTGGAGCTGGTGGGCTGCCGTCTATGGGGTTGCACAGAGTCAGACGGGACTAAAGCGACTTAGCAGCAGCAGCAGCAGCATTACTGAATATAAGTCTCAGTTCAGGTAAAGAAAAAAAAAAAATCCTACAGAAACTCAGTGTGGAGCCTTCTCTGAAATCCCAAGAGCCCAACCTGCTCCCAACCATCTCATATTTCCTTTCATAGCCAGTTTGCTTCCCTCTCCTCCAGGCTGAGTCCTGCCAGCCAGGAGCTGACTGCTGCAAGGACCCATGTTGTAAGTTTCATCCACTTCTCCTACAAGCATGGATTCCGTCCATTAATCAGCAATGTTGATTCTATGTCTCTTTTGGTGCTGACTTCTCTCCTGCCTCATAGCTTTCTTGCAGGCATTTGAATTCTCCAGGTGGTTCAGTGGTAAAGAATCTGCCTACCGATGCAGGAGCCACAGGAGACATGAGTTTGACCCCTGGGTCGGGAAGATCCCCTGAAGAAGGAAATCGCAACCCACTGCAGTATTCTTGCCTGGAAAATTCCATGGACAGAGGAGCCTGGAGGGCCACAGTCCATGGCATCGCCAAGAGTTGGTCACAACAGGGCACACATCCATGCATGGGAATATAAAAGGTATGATAGAGCATTAACACATGATGACTGTGCTTTGGGGGCTTTTGGGGGGTGATTGAGGGTGTGTGGTGGGAGAGGGTGGGTCTTGAGGAAAGCTTCATAGGGGAGAATTGAACTGGGTCTTAAGTAATAATTAAGAATTTGCTAGAGCAAGAGGAGAGAAGATCATTCCAGGCATGAATCTTTAGATCCAAAGCTATTTTGATCTCTCTTTACAAAAAAAGAAAACTCTTTTCTCAACCCAGAATTTGCAAACCAGTGGCCCACAGATAGATCAGGCTGACAGATGTGTTCAGTTTGGCCCATGCAGCATTCTGTAGAATTTAGTTGCCAACATTTAAAAATGGTGAGATTTTACATAAGGATCTGGGTTTCCAGCTGCTCTTAAAAACTCAGGAGTTCTGGCAGCCCTGGACCTGAGTCCCCACGGGGACAGAAATTGACTGAGTTGAGTGGTACCTGCCCTCTTAAGACACAACCTGCTGACCTCCTGGTTCTCCCAAGTCATCACCTGGCCCTGTTGGTATTTGAGTTTGTGACCCTGTCTCAACCCAATCAACTGACCATTGACTCTTTAGACCATCTCCTGTTATTATTATTATCATTATGTCATATTATTGGAGAAGGAAACGGCAACCCATTCCACTATTCTTGCCTGGAAATTTCCATGGACAGAGGAGCCTGGCAGGCTACCATCCATGGAGTCTCAAAGAGTCAAACACAATGGAGCACACGCACGTGGCATTATTATCTCACACCATAGTCAACAGTCTAATCCGTTTGCATTCCTACTTAAAAGTCTGCATTGATTCTCCAAATCAACAGAACAAAATCTGAATACCCAAGGCAGACGAGGTTGACCTCTACTTTGTCCACCAAAGTCCAAGCCCCGAATCCTCCACTCTGAATTTTTATCATTTCCTCAGCCCACTCTTTCCCACCACTACATTCTCTTCACACGTGTTGTCCCTCTCAACTGCATTTCTGGGAGAGCTCTCCACTGGTCAAATTCCCCTCCACCTTCAACGTCCAGCCAAGAGGTCCCTTCCCCTCTGTAGACCACCCTAAAAGTGAAAGTGAAAGCATTAGTCACTCAGTCCTGTCGAGCTCTTTGCAACCCCATGGACTGTAGCCCGCCAGGCTCCTCTGTGCATGGGATTCTCCAGGCAAGAATACTGGAGCGGGTTGCCTTTCCCTCCTCCAGGGAATCTTCCCATCCCAGGGATCAAACCTGGGTGCTCTGCCTTGCAGGCAGATCCTTTGCCATCTGAGCCACCAGGGAAACCCAGACCACACTGCCTCCTCTAGCTAAAGCCATCTCTCCTCCTCAGGGTACCTTAGCAGCGCTGTGCTCCCACCTCAGCTCTGCCATCTGCCATGTTGTTCTCTGATTATCTGTTTACAGGCCTGCCTCCTCCACGCCCACCCAGACTGAGATCCTTGAAAGCAGAAACCCTGTCTGATTCATCTTTGTAGATTCAGTGCCTTTCTGTGTACCTTGGCAGATATCAGATACTCAATAAATTCTTCTTAAATGAATGAAGAAAGAAACAAACACACCGGGAATGAATTGGCATGTGGCCATGGAATGTCACGCCTCAGCAATTGTAATGAAAGAAACCCTTTCCACTGAAGCTCTTCTGTCTGCTCTACCACAAGGAGTGCCCTTCTCTGGAGGCTGGTAGAAACCGTAGATTCTGAAAGATCTCAGGTGGGTTATCAGAGGAAGCGAGGAGGAGGGTCAGATCCCTGGGGTGCAGATGCAGAATTACAGAGCCAGAGAAGTCCTTAATGCTGGTCTGAATTTCTGGCCCCTGGCAGCCACATGCACTGAGGTTCTTGAAGCAGTGGCTCAAGCCCTAATGCCAACTCTCATCCTGGCAGAGAGTAACTTCACAGCTGACACCCCTCAGAGGAAAGGTCAGGACAGGTTATTCCCTTCTCATTCAGCTCCAGCCACACGTCGCCTACCACTAGCTTTTCCCTGAAAACATCAAGCATCCTCTGGCCAGGACCTTTGCACATTCTGTTCCCTCCACCTGGAATTCTCTTCTCTTGTGTCTTTACAGGACCAACTCCTTTACTTTATTCAGATGTAAGAGCACATTTGGGGGTTTCCAGGTAGCACTAGTGGTAAAGAATCCACTAAAGAAGCAACGCAGGAGACATAAGAGATGTGGGTTCAATCCCTGGGTCAGGAAGATCCCCTGAGGATCCCAGTATTCTTGCCTGGAGAATCCCATGGACAGAAGAGCCTGACAGGCTACAGTCCCTGAGGTCACAAAGAGTTGGACATGACTGAAAGGACTACGCATGCGTGAGAGAGCACGTCTAATCTGATTAGAGAAACCTTCCCTGGTCAGCAAATAAAACTGTAAACCGTCCTTCCCGCCTTGTCACTCCTGATCCTCTGCACTGCTTCAAGGGAGAGCTTGTAGGAACCGGAGCGCTAGGGACCAGATCGAGCCAGGACCTCGAGTCCTCAAGACTCTCCCCTCTCCTCTTCACCTCTTACGCTGGACTTGTTCTACTGAGCTCTGTTCTTTTCTTCCTTTACATGGAGGGTCAGTCATGAGTCACATCCTTCATGCTCATAACTGAAAAGGGAAGGGATCTTTCCACTCATGTTGGCGAGGATAATCTCAAAGAAATAACGTTTGGCCTGGTTTGGGTCACATGCTAATCCCTAAGCCACCACCACTGCAAGAGGATGTGTGTTTTTGTTGGTCTGGTCTGGGTCCGGCCCCGGCCCCAGGATTGGCGCTGACAGGGTCTGTTTGGTTCATCCCCCAACCTGTCACTATGGCCAGAGGGAGAAAACCTCAGACCTGTTGAGACTTGGAGCCGGGAGCCTTGGAGCAGACTTGGAGCCAGGAGAGGAGCGAGCTCCATCTGAACCATGCGGTTAAGGATGGATAAGTGGAAAATCAAGGTGTGATTGCTCCCATGATGGAGGAGACAGACAGGCATTGGGCAGATGTGTGTATCAGACATGTGACTGTGGCTTTAGCATCCTCAAAGCACTTGCTCTCAGCCTTTATTTACTCCACTGGCCCCTCACACCAGTTCTGTACAATCACTCAAGTATTATGAATTACCCCGAGGTGAGCCTCAAAATACTGAACAACCAGTATGATGTGAGCACCACCCAAGAAGAAGGGACATACCTTAGTCATTTGGAGAGAGGGTGGGGGTCTCCTCACTACCCTGGGGAAGTGGGGACTGATGGCATAGACTCGGTGACTTATGAGCAATAGGAATTATTTCTCACAGTCCCAGAGGCTGGAAGTCCAAGCGCAGAGTGCCAGCATGGTCAGGTTCTGGTGAAAGTCTCCTTCCAGGCTGCAGCCTGCCAACTTCTCAGTGTATCCTCCCAGGGCAGCAAGAGTGCTAACTCGTCTCTGGCCTCTTCTTCCAGTTCCAGTTTGGTTGCTCAGTCATGTCCGACTCTTTGCAACCCCAGGGACTGCAGCACGCCAAGCCTCCCTGTCTATCACCAACTCCTGGAGCTTGCTCACGCTCATGGCCATTGAGTCAGTGATGCCATCCAACCATCTCATCCTCTGTCACCCCTTCTCCTGCCTTCAATCTTTCCCAGCATCAGGGTCTTTTCCAATGAGTCAGTTCTCATCAGGTGGTCAAAGGATTGGTGTTTCAGCTTTAGCATCAGTCCTTCCAGTGAATATTCAGGACTTATTTCCTTTAGGATGGACTGGTTGGATCGCCTTGCAGTCCAAGGGACTCTCAAGGGTCTTCCCCAACACCACAGTTCAAAAGTATCAATTCTAATAAGAGCACTAATATCATTTATGAGGGCTCCATCCTCATGATGTAATTACCTCCCAAATCCTTTCCTCCAAATGACATCACATTAGAGGGTTAAGATTTCAACATATCATTAGGGGAGAGGGGACACAGACATATAGTCCACAACAAGACTCTAGCTATGAACCGTGGGGATACCCATTCTGGCAAACAAGGGTGAAACAATAGCCCAGTTACCTTTACTTTGAGGGCTTCCCAGGTGGTGCTACGGGTAAAGAAACTGCCTGCCAAAGCAGAAGATATAAGAGACAGGGTTCACTCCCTGGGTCAGGAATATCCCCCGGAGAAGGAAATGGCAACCCACTCCAGTATGCTTGCCTGGAGAATCCCATGGACAGAGGAGCCTGGCGGGCTACAATCCATGGGGTCCAAAAAGGGTCTTAGCACGCATCTTTATTTCACCTTCATGCTGAAAACAAGAGAGATGTTTGGCTTTGTGCCTAGACACATGGCAAATCAGTGCCAAGAACTCGAGACCCCTGGCACCAATTCTAGGCTTCTTCCACTGTCCTAAACTACCCCCTGTCCTCAATCATCAGGAGGGGGAAGTGAGACAGGATGGAGGAAGCCCGAGAAAAGTTGCTATTATGATCCCAGCGGAGTGGAGAAAGCAGCCAGCATGCCACAGCACACAAGGAGGGCTGCTTAGTGGGTGCCACAAAAACCTGGAAAGCAGTGCCTGCCAGACAGCAAGGATGGGGCGCGGCCAATGGGATGGGAGTCTGCAGCCAGGACGGCAGATGCCGGGAGGGCTGCAGCTATTCTGGGCTTCAAGCTGTACCTGCTCCCTCACCCAGGCCCTGCCAGTCCCACGACCCCAGGGGAGAGGGGAAACCCCCACCCTCCCTCCAGCTCCTTACAGATGGAGTGTCTGAGACCTGAGACTTCAGAGGCAGAAAGCCAGGCCAAAGGGAATCAGCCCCTCACAAAACAAACATGATTCAGTATCATCTCACAGCATGGCAAATGCTTAGTCATCGTCCTTATTAGAACTCTAAATCCGCCCAGTCTACTTGGAACTCATCTGGTCCGAATGTCCCACGCTACTAGTTAAAAAACTGAGGGGACTTCTCTGGGAGTCCAGTGGTTAAGAATCCGCCTGTCCATGAAGGGGGTCACGGATTTGACCCCTGGTCGGGGGATATTCCACATGCCAAGGGACAAGGAAGCCCGTGGGCCACAACTACTGAAGCCTTCACACCCTGGAACCCAACTCTGCCACAAGCGGACCCACAGCCGCTTGAGAGCAGCCCTCAAGACAAAGCCCACGCGCAGCAACAAAGATCCCAGCGAGAAATAATTAATTAAACTTGTTGAAAAAAGAAAGACATGGAGGCCCAAGAAGAGACTATGGCCGTGCCCCAAATTTGAAGCAAATCTGAAGGAGAATTGGGCATGGCCTAATACCTCTACTTGGGACTCCCTCACCCTGGGGTGCCCAAGATGGGGAGAGCATCCAATTCTCACTCTTGGGGTCGTCCTCCTTCCACTTCATGGGGCCAGCTGGGCTGACCTTAAGGCCCCCATCCCCCCAGTAAGGGCTGTGCAGCGCTGACGGCCTGAATTCCGGCCCCATCCTCTCCCACGTCCCCAGGCGCCATCTTGAGGCGCGCACGGCGCAGGCGCGGCCCCGCCCCCTCTCTCTCCTTCCGGGACTCAGCGCGGGAGCCCGCCCGCAGCGCCGGCCCCGCAGCTCCACCGCGATGTGGCCCCTCTCGGCTCTCTGGGCCAAAGGCACCACCTGAGCGGAAACGTCAGAGCCCCACATGTCTCTCCTGGAAAGAGAAAAGCAAGAAGAAAGGGTGAGAAAGCAATCCCTCCTCGTCTGCCTCTGGCTCCACCTTCTCGGCCTGCGCGGGCAGCCGCGGGTGTGTCGCGTGGCTCTGTCGTGTCCCGTGTTCAGTTCTGTGGTTCGGCGCGCAGGCTCTGGAATATTAGGTATACCACTGACTAGGTGTGTAACCTGGACAATTTGCCTCACCCGTCTGTTTTCTCCGAAAAATGAGACTATGGGGGAGGATCACCTCTAAGGGTTGGGAGGTTTTCACGATGTAAAGGGTTTGTCTCTGTGCCTAGGATAGAGTCAGCCCTGGGTGCTTTTTCGGGGTCAGATGACATCGATACCCACACAACCCGGCATGAAGGAGGCCGGTCACTGTGGCCACCACCGCCTTCCCAGCTCCTCTAAGACCATCCCAAGCCCTGCGTATGCCAGGAGGCCTTCTCAGATTTCTCTCATCTCCCATTAATTTCTCTCTCCAGAAACATCAGTTTAGTGATGAGTTAAAGAAATATCATGTCTAATTATTTTGAGTTGGTGTCAGTCTTGTCTCCACATCTAAAACCCTGAACGCCTATCAGGTAAGACCAGTGGGTTTTCTTCTCTCCCTGGCAGTGCAAAGCCCACGCCCAGGGATATAGGGGTTCTGGGAAGGTTAGCAATTAGATGAGTAAACAGCTAGGTAGCTTTCATGGGAATGGAGTAAAGCCGTCTGTATGGATCTCATCTCTCACTCCTGTGATCTGTAAGGCACAGCACATTCCTGAGGTCCTGGGCCAGACCTAGAAATCTGTCCTGTGAAAGATCCAGCATGTCTCATCCATGACCCAAAGAAGACAGAATTAGCATCACATGGAGAAAGCACTGGGCAGCTTATGAAATGGCCTTAGCAATTCGCTGATCGAGGAAGCACCTTTTTTCATCTCTCCAGAGGGATGCTGAGGATCTGAGGGCTTGGCAGAACGACCCTCCCTCATGCTGCTGGTAAGAGGCAATCCAGAGATCTCTGCTCAGCGCTGCTGGCCCTAGCCCTTGAACCTTGCCCTCTCAACCAGCTGCCTCATAGGGAAGTCACACTAGCATCTCTCCTACTTGGCCACAGTGGACTCCACAACCCCTCCCCCTTAACCAGATAGGAGCTGCCCAGGGGTGGCTTTGCTCATTGTATGTTTCCCTAAGGCCCACTCCATTGGAATATTTAAGAAAACCCAACACGGTATGAAAAGAACATGCCTGTGACTGGCACTGGGACATATTGCTGCCTGATCCCTCCCAGTCCCAGGGCTCACACCTCCTCCAGAACAGGCTTAGAGCAGACCCAGGGGAGGGGAGGTGCGTCTGGAAGTTGGTTCCCCCTCACAGCCATTAACCCAAAAAATGAGCCTCTGCTCCACTATATTGATGCTACAGGGATGCTCCATGCTGATCCCATGGAACACCATCCACCTTCCATAGAGAAGAGGATTCAGGAAGCCAGTGTGTGCTTGGGCTTTGGAAAGAGAGTGACCAGGTTGCAGTTCTTTCTCTGCTGCTCTAGGAGCTATGAAACTTTGGGCAGGTTACTCAATTTCTTTGCTCTTTCGTTTTCTTCTGGCTGGAAGAGGGGGCTATCATACTTCTGTTTCAGGTTATTTTGGGGATTTTCAAAGCAGGCATTTGGGAAGCACTGAACATGGAATGAGTGTTTAATGACTGATGGGCACCAGCTCTTCCACCCACGAGCTAAGCTACCTTCAACAAATTACCTAATTCATCCGGGCCTCAGGCTTCCCTGGTGGCTCAGTGGTAGAGAATCTGCCTGCCAGTGCAAGAGATGCTGGTTTGATCCCTGGATCAGGAAGATCCCATGAAGAAGGAAATGGCAACCCACTCCAGTATTCTTGCCTGGAGAATCCCATGGACAGAGGAGCCTGGAGGGCTACAGTCCACTGGGTGGCTAATAGTTGGACACGACTTAATGACTAAACAACAACTACCACACTCTGGACATCAGGGATTTTAGTCTGTCAAATTGTGATTTGATGGGAAAAAAAAAAAAAGGAAAGCAAACACCTCCCTCACAAGGCTGCCAGAAGAACAAGATAAGAACATCCATGGAAAGCTCTTAACCGAGTGCCTGGTGCATCGTAAGTGGTCAATTTCAGTTGTGTATTGCCATCCCCAGGGACAGAGAACTGACAATCACAGAGCTATAGCTCTGGGCAGGGTCTTCTGGGGCTAAGCCAGATACTCTGGGCAAGAGGGAAAATGGTGATGGAAAAAAAATCGTCAATGGTGGCTTCCCTGACAGAAGCAAGAATAAATCATTCCAAATATGGCAGTTTTTCTGTGCCTGAAACAAGAGATCAGTGTTATACCTTTTCCGGGTGGACAGATACGACAGAGCAAGAGGGCATAGGTGGACGGGACCTCACTGCAGTACCAGGGTATTTCCAGATGACACCTTGCTCGTCAAGACTCATCCCATAACTAGGTCTTCTTTCCCAGAGCCTGGGAAGGAAGCTGGCAGCTTCTCCCAATCCAAGAGCCTCATCACTTCTTCCTTCATCACAGCAGCTCCCCTTTTCCAGAGAAGCTCAGGGCAGGATCTGGGCTCCCTCCCACCCATCCTCTTCTGAGAATTCTAAACGATGCCTGGGAGAAGGCGTCTGCCCCGAATGTGTGGGTCAGAGGAGTGAGTCAGAGTCAGCTGCCGGTTCACAGGCGCGGCTCTGTGGTCTGGCTGTGGAGTCCAGCCTGCTAAGCGCATCTGGACAGTATCAGAATCACGAAAGGAGGAGATCTGCAACAGGCTCAGGGCCAGCAGACACTCCCAAAGGAAGGAATATGTAGGGAACCAGCCGGGCAGGGGGGATGATCTTCAAAAGGAATGATTTTATATTGGTTTCTTTTTTTTTTTTCACATGTCTCTACAGAGCTAGAGAAGATAGTGCTGTTGTTTAGTCGTGTCCGATTCTTTGGAACCCCATGGACTGCAGCCCACCAGGCTCCTCAGTCCATGGGATTCTCTAGGCAAGAACACTGGAGTGGGTTGCCATTTCCTTCTCCAGGGGGTCTTCCCAGACCAGAGATCAAACCCATGTCTCCTGCATTGGCAGGTGGATTCTTTATCACTGAGCCACCTGGGAAGCGCAGAGAAGACAGAGGGGTAAGCTATCAAGTCAAAGGAAATTTCTAAGCAGAGCATTTTCTATAGGTCACGACGAGAACAGTACCATCGTGCACCATCAAAGAAGTCATAAACGGCTGGACACCTTGAGCTGTCATTACTGCGGAGTAGTTTTTATAAGCCCACTGTGTGCATCTCACTGCCCTCCTGACTCAGATTCAGACTCAGGAGCAATAACATCCTCCTCATTGTTGTCTCTCAGTTCATTAAAATCTGTATTTCAAATGTGAAGTTAGTTATCTCACCTGAGAGAGGCAAGGGCTATAAAAGCATCTGAGGAGTAAAACGACACCACAGAATGTTAACAATAAATAGCTTGTAGAAGCACAAAAAAAGAGATTATCTAATAAAGTTGATACCTATAACTCAAAAACAAATAACCAAAGTCAGTGAGCTTGTAAAGAACGCCGCCTCTCAGGGCACAGAAGGGGGGCCCCCACCATCTCATCTAGCTAATGCGCAGAGGTCTCCCCCCACTGCCCACCACCACGCTAGCACAGGGCCCTGCTCTTACCTCCCTGGACCTCCCTGTAGCGTCCCTTCAAAGCACTTGTGTCTTTACAGTTATTTAAAGTCTTTTTCTTTGCCCTGTGCCCCTACCTCCCCAAGCAGAGACCTTGTCTGTTTTCCGTGACTGCCGTGTTTCCAGGGCTTAGCGTGTTGCCTGGTGCACAGTAGGGGCTCCATAAATATTTGATGGCCAATAAGACCTCTCATTCTGAACCCCTTTAGGCGGGACTAATAGGCTTCCCTGATGACTCAGCGGGTAAAGAATCTGCCTGCAATGCAGGAGACACAGGAGACACAGATTCGATTCCTGGGTCAGGAAGATACCCCGGAGGAGGAAATGGCAACCCACTCCAGTATCCTTGCCTGGAGAATCTTAGACAGAGAAGCGGGCTACAGTCCATGGGGTGGCAAAGAGTCAGACACAGCGGAACAACTGAGCACACAGAGCGGACAAATGTTCGTAGCCACCGGCTTCCACGGTCCCTTCCTCAGCAGCCGTGTGGACAGAGAAACCAGGGGGTTTCCCTTCCGATCGGGCAAGCCCAAGTTCTACCTCCTTTTCGCTCTGAAATCTCAGGCAAATTCCTCACTGCTGCCCCGGGACTCTGATTTGGCTTTCTTCACAGCACCATCACCATGCCGTTTGGCTTGTGAGTGCGCTCACTGTCTCCAGCCAGAAAGCCGGCACCAAGGGGTCGGGGACTTTGCTTTGTTCCCTGCTAAACAGTAGCAGTCAACACGTGCAGCGGCAGCCGTGACAGACGCTGACCGCTCAGGGTGCTGGCCCCATGTGCTGTGCAGGGGCAAGCCGCCCACCGATCAAACCCGGCGGTACCCGGGGTCCTAGAACGGGGTTTGGAATGCAGTAGGTACCCAACAAAGGCGTCAAATAAGTGGATGGCTTGCAGTCACCCTGTCTATAAAACAGGATATTGTAGCTATCTGATGTGTATGGGGTCCTTTCTGCCCCCATGCAGGCCAGCTCTGGCCAGCTTCGGAAGCAGCCAGACCTTCTCCTCTGGCCCCCGGCATCGCTCCCACCACAGCAAATGTGACCTCTCTCAGCAGGATCTCAAACCGACCACATCAGCTGTCTTCTCCTCCTACTCTGCTGGACCTTAAGTATCAAGTCCGATCTGTTATTTCACCCTTGACATCCATTTCTCTCTCTCGCCATTGCCGCCAGTGGTCAAGAGCTGCATTCTTAGACATTCATGCTCCAAGGGCTCATGTGGTTCCCATGGTTACTATATACTAAACACTTGTGAAAACCATAAACAAAGCTCTTCCCCTGTCCACAGGTTGCTTACAGTCTCGCAATGGAAACAGACAGATAAAGACACCGTTACATGGAGAGCGCCTGAGAGAAGAGAGTTTAAGAAGTCAAGAGTGTTGCAGTTGCTAACAAACTTTAATAAATTAACTTTTCAGGGACTTTCCTGGCGATCTCTGCACTTCCAATGCAAGCGGCAAGGGTTTGATCCCTGCTGGGGTAACTAAGATCCCACATGCCATGCGGCCAAAATGTAAAATAATAAAATTAATAGGATTAACTTTTCAGATAGACGCACTTGAAAAGCTCTAGGTTTTCTATCAGCAGGAACAATTCAGAGTCTGGTAGCTGCCTGGAACTTGCAAGATGGCAGCAATGATTCCAGGAAAGATCCGGCCAACAGAATCCTGACTGATAAAAGGAACACACCACCCCACCCCTCCGCCCACCCCTCATCCCATCTGTCCTTGCCTCCCCTCCGCACTTCCCTCCCCCCGAGGTAGGGGCAGGCACAGGGCAGAGAACAGAAGCCAAACGCCAATCACATTGTATGAACACACCTTGTCTTGAGACAGTCAGTTGTGAGATTCTGCTCTTTACGTTTCCGAAGTATGCACACCCACCCTCTCGGTCCCCTGTGCCCCTCGCCCATACATATCCATGCACACACACGAGCACACACACACACACGAGCACACGCACACACCTCTGAAGTGGTGAGGAACAATGCAGGATGTTAACCTCCAACTCCAGCAGGGTGGTGTGGAAGATCACCAAGGCAGGGAGCAAAGGAGCCAAGGACCAGCCCAGGGAGCCAGGAGCCAAGAAACAGGAAGTGTGAGTGGTTCATGGTTCAAAGGATGGGCTCAGGTTGTTGCCTGAGAACTAGTCCTGTGGTCTGAGGTGGGTTCCCTGCTCACCCCCACCAGCCCTCTCCCAACATAACAGTGGTAGTAGTTCAGTTCAGTCGTTCAGTCATTTCTGACTCTCTGCGACCCCATGGACCGCAGCACGCCAGGCCTCCCTGTCCATCACCAACTCCCAGAGTCCACCCAAACCCATGTCCATTAAGTCGGTGATGCCATCCAACCATCTCATCCTCTGTCATCCCCTTCTCCTCCTGCCCTCAATCTTTCCCAGCATCAGGATCTTTTCCAATGAATCAGCTCTTGGCATCAGGTGCCCAAAGTATTGGAGTTTCAGCTTCAACATCAGTCCTTCCAATGAACACCCGGGATTGATCTCCTTTAGGATGGACTGGTTGGATCTCCTTGCAGTCCAAGGGACTCTCAAGAGTCTTCTCCAACACCACAATTCAAAACCATCAATTCTTTGGCACTCAGCCTTCTTTAGAGTCCAACCCTCACATCCATACATGACTACTAGAAAAACCATAGCCTTGACTGGACGGACCTTTGTTGGCAAAGCAATGTCTCTGCCTTTTAGTATGCGTTCTAGGTTGGTCATAACTTTCCTTCCAAGGAGTAAGTGTCTTTTAATTTCATGGCTGCAGTCACCATCTGCAGTGATTTTGGAGCCCCAAAAAATAAAGTCAGCCATTGTTTCCATGGTTTCTCCATCTATTTGCCATGAAGTGATGGGACCAGATGCCATGATCTTATTTTTCTGAGTGTTGAGCTTTAAGCCAACTTAGTAGTAATAATTCAGGTTTGTTGAAAGCTAACTGTGTGTCAGGCACTATGAACCATTTAACGTAGGTCATTTAATTCTTACAATAATTCTGGGTCCAGTTTATGGCTATTACTACTCCACAGCCCTTGATGTAACCACCATGTTACACAGCCCCCACCCGCGTGATATTAATTACATGTAAAGTAATAGTGCCTCCAGGTTGAATCAAGAGATTTTAAAGAGTGAGGCAGAGAAGGCATTCAATCCATTTTATATAGTGTGACTAATAGTAGTGGTAAAGGCTAAAACATGGAGGTCTTAGAAAGAACCAAAAAATAAAATAATAAAATTGCCAGACCAAAGAGACCAGCAGTTTCCTAAGCCAGGTTCCACATATATCACCTCTCTCAAATCTCCTGGCAACCTCTTTCAAAGCTTCGGGTACAAACTAAAATCAAGGCCATTTTAGAGATAAGCGAATGGAGCACCAGGAGGATGAGTAAGCAGCCTAAGGGCGCACAGCCAGCGAGCTGGTGGAGTCGCTGCGAGTTAACTGTTGCTCTGCTTCATTCAATTAGCACAATTCTGCATGCTTCCCAAGCGTCAGTATTACCCATCAGGGTACTGCAATTAATCCTGTTCTCCATGGCATTTCCTTCCTATTAATATGATGTTTGCTTGGCACCTCCTGTTGCTGGGCACTCATATTTTCTCCACGTTTCATTATCATAAATATCCCTGCTATGAATTTTTTGCATGAAGTAATTTCTTCCTAATTGCTGGATCAAAGAGACCAGCAATTTCCTAAGCAGATCTGAGCCAATGCCCAGGGCCTTCAGGAAGAGTCCAAGTACCTGCCCCCCCCCCACCCCACCATACTAAACTCAGTGAACATTGCAGATTTATTTGTTGATGCTCATGGAGCATGTTAGCACAAAAGGGGGATTGTTCACGCATTGAAGTGCTACCCAAACAATTCCTTTTTCCACACGATGTCTGCATTAGGCTTCTGTGCGGATAACAACGGATTAAAATCCTGGCGCAACACACCTGGGTCCTCTACCCTGGGTATCTCACACAGCTGAAGTCAGGATGTTGGCCAGCTACGCTGTCATCGAGCCCTGTGGGTCGTCTTCTAAACTCATGGGCAGAAGGCAGGTCCTTCCTGCTGCAGAAGCAAGGTCCCCATTCTCTTGCTGGCGGTTGTCCAGGAATCAGTCTCAGCAACCGGAGAGCTCTTAGGTCCTTTCCCCCATTCTTAGAGCTAGCAGCGGAGAGTATTCTTCAAATACCCATTCTGGAAGAGCCCAGGCCCTTTTAAGGGTTCCCCTGGCTAGGTAACGCCATCTTAAATAATTTTCCTTTTAATTAACACAAAATCAACTGACAATTGGGCTCATCACAGGAACTATATCTTATCATAGTCACAGATTCTGCTGAAACTCAAGGGACGGGGTGACCTGCGTACACAGGGTGGGGGGTGTGGGGGGTGGCGGGGATGTAGGAATCTCCAGGGCTATATTAGTTACCTCTGGCTGCTGAAACAAATTACCACAAACTGGCTTAAAACAACATATGTTTCTCATCTTTCTGGTCTGGGAGGTCACAAGCCTGAAATGGGTCAGCAGGGCTGCAGGCCATCTGGAGGCTCTGGGAGAACGGCCGTCTCCCTGCTTTTTCTAGCTTTTGGAGTCAGCCTGCATCCCTTGACTAACTGCCCCTTCCTCCATCTGCAGAGCCAGCAGGTACCATCTTCCAGCTCTGCATCCATCATCACATCTCCTTTTCTGACCCTGCTGCTTCTGTCTTAAGTAACACTGGACCTCCCTGGGGAATCCAAGCTCATCTTCTCATCTCAAGATTATTAATTTAATTGCATCCCTAAAGTCCCTTTTGCCATTTAAGGTAGCATATTCACAGGCATCAGAGATTAGACTAACTATGGGAGTTGTTATTCTACTTACCATAAAGATCATCCTCCAGTCTTGCCTACCACAATGCTTTAGGGGTTGTTTTGTTTTTATTTAGATATAATTAATATAAACATTTTCTTTTCTGAATTTGCGTTAGAGATCTGTGTGTGATATCAGTTTGTAAGACTTCTATTTGTAACCTTTCTTAGTATAGTTTGTGTGAAAAATATACATGTATATATTGCATGGATTATTTCCATTTTTAAAAAATTTTTGGCCACACTGCAAAGCATGTGGGATCTTAGTTCCCCAATCAGGGATCAAACCTGCGCCCCTGCGTTGGAAGTGTGGAGTCTTAACCACTGGACCAGCAGGGAAGTCCCACATGGGTTACTTCGTATCACTTATCTAAAGCCTGCTTTTCACTGAGTGTCTTTCCTTTCTCTCTGATTTTTAAGATTTTTTTTTTTTTTTTTTTTGCTCAGTGAAACCCTGTCATCTCTCAATATTGTATATTTGACAAAAGCCGTCTTGCCACTGACATTCTCCATTTCCTCAACACACAGAAAGATATCTTCTCTCCAGATCCGGGAGAAATGTGCTTCTCTGTTCTCATCCTGTGTGTATATTTTTACTATTTCTCAGTTGCAGTTTGGACCATTTGGAATTTTTTCAGAGTATAAAAGTGAAATATGATGCTGAAAAATCTCAATAACATTTCTTACTCTGGGACTCCTTTCAACAGTGTGGTTTTGTTTCACATTTTTATTTTCTGTATTCTAACAGTGAGAGGCACTTACTCAAAGCATAGTCATTCCCATGGTCATTTCCCGAAGCACAAGTACTGAGTGATACCACTGAGTGATTTTCAGCTCACAATATATTTTCTAACTTTTTTTTTTCAGTTAGGTAAATCCACCACCGTTACTTTTAAGCACTTCCCAGCATCATTGTCTTCATTAACATTGTCTGTGCGTTCCCGCCCCTTTTTCTCCCACATGGTTTTCACGACCAGTTCACCGGATTCTCCCAAATGTTTCATTAAATTATTATAATGCAGAAAGCAGAGTCACCTTTCTTATCGTTACGCTTTCTCAGCAACTGGAGAGATTAGCTTTCTATTTCTTCCTGTGTTGCCGTTCTACTGACGTTTCACAGTTTTCCCTGAGCAGAATTCTTCTGTGGTAGATTAAATTTGTTCTCAAGCGTTTGAAGGTTTTCTATCATTATTACAACAAACTTAACATGAATGTCAAGCAATCATAATAGTAATAAAAATAATTGTTCAGTTCACTTATATCTATACCTCAGATTAATTTCTGTGTGTTTGTCCAGTAGAGTAAATCTTCCATATTCATGATGGAACCATCATGGAATCAATAAATTGCAAGAGACCCTGAACGGCCATGATATGTAATAATGTATCATTTTACTGGGGTTCAAAGTTGAGTCCCTCCCACTGCAAGGCTGCTGTGTAGAGAAACTCATTCTGCTAAGGGGAGCAGCCAGCCACCCAGCATTAGAGCAATGCTGGGTATTATACATCTTTCACTCTCCCCCTTTCCCTTGTTGAGTCACTGTGAATATTTTCGCATTAAAAGCTCCGAAAAATCTCAACAAATAAATTTGCTTCATTTTGTTTAATCCAATGTTTCTCAAACTTATCTGAGAACAAACATTTTTCTCATAGTGTACAGTGTACCATGAAACACCAGTTTGGGAAACAGTGGTTTAATACTTGGAAAATGACTATGGTTTTAAAAAAATCATTTAAAAGATAATTATCCCCATTAAACTTCACTTTTACAGAAGACATAGGCAAGGATGTTTCTGAGTTGGGATTTTCCCAAAGGTCTGGAGGCTTATCTTGCACAAGAATACATTCAAAGCACCAGCAAACGTGATTTTTCTCCTTTCTTCACTTCCCATTTCTGCGTCACTTGTTTTCCTTGCTGCATAACTAGTTCACCAGTCTTACACTCTGCAGTTTGTTTTATTTTGCTTTATTTATTCATTACACAAACACATCTGTATGCTTACTGTATACTGCTCTAAGTGCTTTGCTAATAACCATCCATGGAACCTAAAACAACCTCGTGAAATAGGTCCCGTTCCAATTATTCCTCGTTTACAACTCAGAAAGCTATAGTTTCAAATGGTGACAAGCCTTCTTGCCTAGATCCTATCTTTTAAGGAAACTGTCACAAATATTTGCTTTCAGTCATGTTATTGGTTCTACTATAAACATAAACATACTATGTAAAGGAAGAAAACCTTTTTTGTTTTTAATATGCCTTTGCTGCTGCTGCTGCTAAGTCACTTCAGTCGTGTCCAACTCTGTGCAACCCCGTAGACGGCAGCCCACCAGGCTCCCCTGCCCCTGGGATTCTCCAGGCAAGAACACTGGAGTGTTGCCATTTCCTTCTCCAATGCATGAAAGTGGAAAGTGAAAGTGAAGTCGCTCAGTCATGTCTGACTCTTAGCGACCCCATGGACTGCAGCCTACCAGGCTCCTCCGTCCATGGGATTTTCCAGGCAAGAGTACTGGAGTGGGGTGCCATTGCCTTCTCCAATATGTCTTTAGTCAACATGAAATATTGAAAGACACTGATCACCTTTCTTAGCTTCCATTGAGACAATTATGTTTTCTACCCTTTTTCAACGTTAATAAGGTATTCTGCTCCTTTGCTTTACTTGTTTATACTGGGCCACTTGTTTCCACACGTTGTGTTTCATGCACTAAGGTAAAGATTTAATTTCTAAGTTCATAAGTGAATTGAATGAAAATTCCCTTCTTTGGGGAGGGAAGGTGATGCAAATTGTATTTTCCTCAGCCAACTTAGTGTGTAAACACCAGTGCAGTGGGGACTCTGCTGCTCTGCACTGGACACTGCAGAACGCAGAAGGTTCCAGGCGAGCATAATATGAGAAAGGGCAGTGAAAAGGGAAGGAGGCCATCTAGGGCCACATAGGAAAAGAGTCATGTCCGATACATGCAATGGAGTATTAGCCATGAAAAGGAATGGATTTGAGGCAGTTGAAGCAAGGTGGGTGAACCTAGAGCCTGTCATACAGAGCGAAGTAAGTCAGAAAGAGAAAAACAAAATACGGTATATTGATGCGTATGCTTGGAATCTAGAGAACTGATGACCTATTTACAGAGAAGAAACGGGGATGCAGACACAGAGGACGGACTTGTGGACACAGGGGCTAAGGGGTGGGCGGGACTAGTTGAGAAAGCGTCATTGACATTCATGCCGTCATGTGTAAAACTGATGACGAGCAGGAAGCTGCTGCATAACACAGAGAGCCCAGCCTGGCCCAGCGTGATGACCGCCAAGGGTGAAGTGAGGGCGGGAGACCTCAAAGGGCGGGAGTATGTGTATAATTAGGACTGATTCGCACTGTTGTACGGCAGAGCCCAACACACGAATTGCCTTACCGGCAATTATCCTCCAATTGGAAAAAAGGCTCATGCTAGAAAAGATGGTGATTTTGAGAACTTTGTAAATCTATCCAACTTGATACCTGTTTTCTACTATTCCATTTCAGTTTCCCCTACAGATCTAAGAAATTACTGAAACAGAAGAAGCCTCAGATCAACTGAGTGGACAGACAGGGCTGGCAATAGCTCTGTCTTTATTTATTTTTTAGTTAGCCCTTAGAAGGGCAGAACATACATTTATCTTACCAGTGGCTATCTGCCCACTGTGTAATCAAGTGCCCAGCAGACAGTGGTTGTTCTTAGTCACTCAGTCGTGTCCAACTCTTTTCAACCCCATGAACTGTAGCCCACCAGGCTCCTCTGTCCATGGGATTCTCCAGGCAAGAATACTGGAGTGGGTTGCCATTCCCTTCTCCAGGGGTTCTTCCCCACCAAGGGACCAAACCCGGCTCTCCTGCATTGCAGGCGGACTCTTTACCAGCTGAGCCCCCAGGGAAGCAGCCCACAGCGAGTGCCCAATAACTAATAACTAGAAGAAGAGATGAGGCGGCTCTTTGACCAAACCAACCAGCCAAACTTTTCTTTTAAATTCAGGGCAGCTGGAGACTTGCTCCATGGGTCAACAAGAAAAGAAGTGTTGCAAAGTCTGGACCCTCTTCTGAAGTCTGTCTGGGGTGGGAGAGAGCAGGAAGCTTGGAGCGATGCAAAGGGGACAACAGAGCCTCTGGGCCTGGACAAAGAGCAAGAGCCGCAAGGCTTTCCTGGCAACTGTCAGGCCCCGAGAGACAGGTCTGTCTCTACAACCCCAGGTTCACCGCACCTGGAAAGGAGAGTCAGCCCTTTGCATCCCAGAGGCTCTCGAAGCTCGTGAGGTCAGGACTGAGGGACAGTTAGGCGACCAGAAAAGTTCCCACCGCCTACAATTATCCCTGACAAGCTCTGATCCTGTCTAGTCACCTGGTACCTAGTGACCAAAATACCTTCAGACCCAGGGAAACAGATGCTGTATATCGACTGAATAGATACAGCCCATCAAGGGAGCAAGCTGGTCTCACCACTTCTCTCTTTTGTCCCGTCTTCATTCCGGTCTTTATTGCCTCCCCTGGTTTGTCCCCCACCCCCCACTCTCCTTTCTCTATTCCGAGCTCTTACTCCTTTCCCATTAGGGTCTAATGCCCTTAAGCTTCCCTTCCTCTGCCTCGGATTGCAGACCACGCCTTTGCCCCTGCCCCAGGCTCTCCCTGGTCCTCTTGCCCTCTCATCTCCCCGCCTGAGCGTCTGCCCCCCGGAACCCTTCGTCCCCTTCATCGCATCACTAGGAGCCGCGGGTGTGGATTCCGCGATGCCTCCTTCCCTGCTCTGTCGCCTCGGTGGGGTCCATCGCCAGCTCTCCTGTTGCTCAGAGATGTGGAGGCTGTTGCTAAGAGACCGTGAAACGTCAGTACCTGGCCCTCGAGGAAAAAAAAAAAAAAAAAGGAGCGAAAAAGGGAGCAGGGAGGGAAGAGAGAGAGGGAGGCGGGAGGGAAGGACCTGGCGGCAGCCACCAGCCCCAGCTGCCTCGGCTCCGCCGAGTTTCGGTGAGAAGCACCCGAATTCCGTGAACTTTCTTCAAGCCGCCCGCCTCTCTCGGTTGCCCTTTGAGTAAAGAAAGAGGAGCAGCAGGGGTACCCCAGCGCTGGAAACCCCGGAGGATGCCGCCCCAGGATCCTGGAGCCAGCGAGGAGGAGACGCCGGGGGAGGGGAGCAGCCCAGGAGGCAGTCTATCCTACTGAAGCCGCGCGCGGGGAGGCCAGGATGAGGCAGGGGCGCCCGGGTCTGCCGCAGGCGGATGGCTGTGTCCTCGGACCCGAGTAAGTGGGCTCCCGCGGGGTGTGGGGTGCAGGGGAGCTGGGGCTCCGAAAGAAGCGGTCTGGTTACGGGGAGCGGGGTGATCTCCCATTGGGTGGGATGGAGGCTGCAAGCGTGAGACGAGAGCAGCGCCGGGCGGAGGCTGAGGGGAGGGCACGTGAGGACGGCGGGCGGGCAGGACGGGCCCGGGCCAGGGGCCGGGGGCCGGGAGCCGGGGCAGGGCTGCCGGGCGTGTCCGCGCTCGGCCTCCCGCCTGCCCGGTGCGGGTGTGGGCGCCCGCTGGGGGCCGAGGGCGGAGCGGGGAGTCCGTGGGAAAGGGAGCTGGGTTAGGGGTGCACCGGGGTGCAAGATAGTGGCGGCTCTGCAGGAGCGCGTGCAGGAGGAGGAAACTGAGGAGGTGCGAGCGCGGCCACGGCGAAACATGCGGCAGGCCCAGGAGAAGAACGCTCGTGTGCGTGTGCGTGTGTGAGTGTGTGTGTGAGTGTGACTGTGTCTGTGTGAGCGTGTGTCTGTGTAGGAGTGTGTCTGTGTGTGTGTGAGTGTGACTGTGTGTCTGTGTGAGCGTGTGTCTGTGTATGTGACTGTGTGTCTGTGTGTCTGTGTATGAGTGTGTCTGTGTGTCAGTGTATGTGTGTGTGACTGTGTGTGTCAGTGTGTGTGTGTCTGTGTGTGTCTATGTTTCTGTGTGTGCCTGTGTGTCTGTGTTTGTGTGTGTGTCTGTGTCTGTGTGTGTCTGCGTGTGTCTGTGTGTATCTGCGTGTGTGTGTGTGTGTGTGAGAGAGAGATGTGAGTGCTGAGTGTGGAAAGGGGGTGCAAACAGCCCGAGTGTGTGCATTTTTCTTAGAGAGTTGTTCAAAGGTGGGACATTTGCTGCTGATGGGGGCGGGGCCGGGAGACGCAGCAAACGCGAGGCGCGCAGCCCAGGGCCCTGGGCGGGGAGGGGGCCGCGGGAGAGCCGCAGGCCCGGTGGGAAGGCAGCGGGCGACCCCGGTGTGACGATGGGGCGAGATGCCCACCGCGCAGAGGCGGGACGCGGAGAACAAGGAGACGGGGTGGGAGGCAGCGGGAAGCCGGGACAGAGGACGGAGAACCGCGGGGGGGGCGGGGGGGCACGGCCGGCCCCCTGAGTGCTTTCCTTGTTGGCAGAGGGGCGTCTGTCCCCGCCCGCTGAACGCTGAGCCCGCCGGACCGTCCGGGACCGTCGCCTGAGCCCCCCTAGTCCTCCGCCTCCGGACGCGGGGCTCCTCCCGCCACAGCAGCCCACAGCCCGGCTCGCCGGGGTCCTCCCCTCTCCAGGGTCCTCGGGAGACACTGAGCCCGCGGACTGAGGCGGCGGAGGCCCCTGGAGACCCCCTTCGCCCCGGGATCCCTCCCCAAGACGGTCACCCCTCGACCCTCCCAGACTCGAGCCCCCTGGGCCCCTGGGAGAAACGGCCTCTGAGACCCCGAGGGCAGGAGACACAGCAGCAGCCCTGGCCGCGTCGTCGGCCCAGACGTGGGACTGGGCTTCGGCGTCCCGGGACCTGTCAGGCCCCTTGGGAGGCACCCCTGTTGTCCCCCACGCCCCTCCCAGCTCTCAGACACGGTCCACGGCGGGGGGCACCCAACAGTCATGGGCAAGAAGGACCCCAAAGGCCGCCAGGGGCCCTTCCCCGACGCGCGGGCAGCTGGTCCCTCCACATCCCTGTGTCCTCCCTTTCTCGAGCTCTGATCATCTGTTTCAACGCTGGGGGACCTCCGCTGGGTGGCGAGCCCCCCTAGTCTCCAAAGGGGACCTCCAGTGGCGCTCACCCAGGGAGCCCTCCGGTGCCCAGAGGCCCCTGGGAGAGGCTTAAGCCATGACCCCCAGTGCCCCCGAGCCCCACTTCCCAGGGCTCAGGCGCCCGAGGGAGCAGCTGCCCTTCTGAGCGGCTGACTCTTGATTCCACCGCCAGAGCCCCAGTCCCGATGGGCTCCGATCAGCACCACTGCTGCCCACAGCCGAAGATGGGCGATGCCTCGGCCCACCGGCCCTGGCCTAGGCCCCCGCGGCCCGCCCTGCTGCTGGTGCCCCTCCTTGTGGCGGCCGGGGTGATGCCCTCGGACGGCGGCGCCAGCTGCCCGGTGCTCTGCACGTGCCATAACCAGGCGGTGGACTGCAGCGGCCAGCGGCTCTTCTCCGTGCCCCCGGAGCTGCCCGTGGACATGCGCAACCTCAGCCTGGCGCACAACCGCATCGCCGCCGTGCCGCCCGGCTACCTGACGTGCTACCCGGAGCTCCGCGTGCTCAGCCTACGCAACAACTCCCTGGTGGAGCTGCCCGCGGGCCTCTTCCTCCACGCCAAGCGCCTGGCACACCTGGACCTGAGCTACAACAACCTCAGCCACGTGCCCGCCGGCATGTTCCAGGCCGCGCATGGCCTCCTGCGCATCGACCTCAGCCACAACCCGGGGCTGCGCCGGGTGCACCCGCGCGCCTTCCAGGGCCTGGCGCAGCTGCGGGACCTCGACCTCAGCTTCGGGGGCCTGGCCTTCCTCAGCCTCGAGGCCCTCGAAGGCCTGCCCGGGCTGGTGACCCTGCAGATCGGCGGCAACCCCTGGGTGTGCGGCTGCACCATGGAGCCCCTGCTCAAGTGGCTGCGGAACCGCATCCAGCGTTGCACCGCAGGTAAGGCAGCGGTGGCGGGGGGGGGCAGTGGGGGGGGGCGGTGGGGGGGTGCGGTGCAGGGGCGGGGAGCTGCCCACGGAGAGCAAAGGCTCCGCGGGAGAGGGAGGGGCTGGAGACCCCGCCTAGGGAGGATCAGGACCTGGGCTGGCCTCCTCCGCACTGTCGAGGATGCCCAAGTCTCTGCTGTGCGTGCCGATGCCGGGGACCCTGCTTAATAAAACAGACCTCGCCCTCACCCACCCCCGTGGTACTGATAACCTATGGCGACAGACAGACAGACAGACAGAAAGTCAGAGCAGCTCATTAGTAACTGACAGTGTTGATGGAGCATCCACCATGATCCCCACAGTGGGAGGGTGTTACCTCCTGGGACCCCACTCTTGTTAGCCCCATTTTACAGGTGAAGAAACTGAGATTTAGAACAATGAAAAGACTTGGCCAGAGACACTTTTGTGAAAAGTGGCAGAGCCGTGGAGAAAACCCAGGTTTATGTGATTGGGAAGCTCTGTGCTACTCTACCAGACTGCTCTTTAAGTATGCCGGCTACGAGAAGAAACAGAAGTGGCTCACCCTATTTATTTTAGTACTTACTATCCGCCAGGCCCTATTCTAAGTAGATTATGTTTTAACTCATCCCCTGGTGGCTCAGACGGTAAAGAATCCGCCTGCAGTGCTGGAGACTCAAGTTCGATCCCTGGGTCAGGAAGAGCCCCTGGAGAAGGGAATAGTTACCCACACTCCCGTATTCTGGCCTGGAGAATCCTATAGACAGAGGGAGCCTGGTGGGCTACTATCCATGGGGCTGCAAAGAGTCAGACACGACTGAGCAACTAACACCTCATACCCAGCTCATCACATCCTCACAAGAACCCTGATGAGACACACACAAAGGAACCAAGGCTCAGAGAGGGTCGGAAACTTGCCCAAGGTCCCACAGCTGTTAAGGGTGGAGTCAGGATTCAAACCCTGGCCGTCTGGCCGTCTATCCTGATGAGGCAGGTTCTAGGCTAACAGGAAGGGTCGGGGCTTGAGTTCCCGGCGGCCGAAGGGCCTCTGCGAATTCTGCGAGGTCTGGGCTTGGAGTGGAGGGCTCAGGTCTGAGAAGAGACCCTGTTCCGCGGCAGTTTCCGAGCCAGCCTCTATGGGGAGTGGACCGGGGCCTGCAGGAGCCTGAACCACACCGGTCGGCTGGTGGAGCCCTGATACCACCCTATCCCTGTCACTAGCAGAATGGCAGCCCCAGCTCGGGGTTGGTGGGGCGCCCCTAGGGGCTCTCCCAGAAACTGGGCGCGGAGCGTGTTCAGAAAGAGCGAGGCTGAATGAGGTGGGGGCGGGGAGGAGGACCGGGTGGGGAGCCCAGGATCGAACTAGTTTGGGTGGCGGGAGGGCTGTGGTCCGGGTTCTCGTGCTCCCGCGGAGCTTCGGGAGGAAGTCCTCTGGGACCAGCTGGGGGCCGGGGCGGGGTGATGGTGGGGGGAGGCGGCCGGCGCCGGCCTGGAGCCGCCCCCTCCTAACCCAGCCTCTGCAGGCTGCGCCTCCTTCCTCTCTCGCACGCGCTCTAAGGACAGAAAGGTCCTGCTGGGTTCCTCCTCACGGAGGGGCTCCCTGTTTCCTGGGGGCCCCGAGGTCTCCGCTGCCTTTCGGGGAAGCGCAGGGCCCCAGCGAGGGGCAGAGGGGTCGGGAAGCCTCGTGTCTGTACAAACGGGGAACCGCGCTCCAGGGAGGCCACGTGGCTGGCCACAGGCCGCAGCCAGAAACGCCCCCTCCGTGTTCAGCGGAACACGCTTTTCCGGTATCTCTAGGATAATCTCTTGGGGGCAAAGAACTTGCTCGTGTAGGGAGGACGAGGTGGTCCTCTTCACTTGGTGTTTTTCTGCTTCCTCCTCCCCTCTTCTTGATGGGATTCCTATTACTGTCCCTCCATTTTGGACAAATCCCCACACACTGGGCTGTAGGACCCCCTTGGGATATAAATCAGGTTCAAGGCTGGTCCCTGAATTAACCAGAGGGCTTTGTCAGCCCGCAGGCTCCTGTGCTGCCCTCTTGAGGGCTCTGCCAATCGCCCTCAGGGTTCCCACACCCCCCAGCCTCACGATGGACCGCCACCACCCCACTCATGCCTGCAGGAGACTTTGGGGTTCAGCATCTTCCGGTTCCAAGACAATGATGTCTTGATGGTCAACCCCAGGCACCGTCTTGTCCTCCGCGGGGTCTGGGCTACTGTGCACACAGCCTACAGGGGCGCCTGAGCCCTGGGGCTGGGGGGAGGTTCATCTTCTTCTGAACCTGACTTTCCCTTTCTAAGAATCCACTTCTCAGAATCACGTTCATCCGCTTCTCAAGGGAGCCGATTTCAGTCCAGCATTTTATTCTTTTCCTTCAACAACTGCAGAATGAATTCACAGCATTTATGTACCGAATAGCTTTAAAAGCTCCTTCGCATTGACTCTCTTAGACATTAAGCTTCAGTGATCCACTTCTTACATATCACCCCTCTTCATAAGAGCCAGAAAGGCAAAAAGACTTGCCCAGGTGAGCGTTCGATTGGTATCTATCCCCTGAGCAAGGAATACCTGGCTTCAAGGCAAAACTGCTACCCACCTGCCACTCTCCCTTCCGAGGCAGAGTAATGTGGAACCACTCACAGCCACGTGCAAATGTGTGATGGATGTTGTTGCTCAGTCACTAAGTCGTGTCTGACTCTTTTACGACCCCAGGGACTATAGCCTTCCAGGCTCCTCTGTCCATGGGATTCCCCAGGCAAGAAGACTGGAGTGGGTTGCCATTTCCTTCTCCAGGGGATCTTCCTGACCCAGGGATGGAACCATCAAGGAAGCCCAAGGAGAGAGAAAGAGGGGATTTGAATCCAGGCTGGTAATTTCATACTCAACCCTACACTCTTGTGTATCTGGAAGAGTCACATGGGGTCATAAAAAGACACCCGGCTGTGGACTGCACAGTCATTCATTCTCAGATTCAATGAACAAAGGTTGTTTGCGCATTCACTTGGACAGGCCCCTGCTCTAATGCTAAGGGTACTACAGGGACTAGTCCTTACATTCAAAGGGAGCAAACGTAACAAACTGGGCGATGGTGATCAGTTCAGTTCAGTTCAGTCACTCAGTCATGTCCGACTCTTTGTGACCCCATGAATCACAGCACGCCAGGCCTCCCTGTCCATCACCATCTCCCGGAGTTCACTCAGACTCACATCTATCGAGGCAGTGATGCCATCCAGCCGTCTCATCCTCGGTCGTCCCCTTCTCCTCCTGCCCCCAATCCCTCCCAGCATCAGAGTCTTTTCCAATGAGTCAACTCTTTGCATGAGGTGGCCAAAGTACTGGAGTTTCAGCTTTAGCATCATTCCTTCCAAAAGAAATCCCAGGGCTGATCTCCTTCAGAATGGACTGGTTGGATCTCCTTGCAGTCCAAGGGACTCTCAAGAGTCTTCTCCAACACCACAGGTCAAAAGCGTCAATTCTTTGGCGCTCAGCTTTCTTCACGGTCCAACTCTCACACCCATACATGACTACTGGAAAAACCATAGCCTTGACTAGACGGACCTTAGTCGGCAAAGTAATGTCTCTGCTTTTGAATATGCTATCTAGGTTGGTCATAACTTTTCTTCCAAGGAGTAAGCCTCTTTTAATTTCATGGCTGCAGTCACCATCTGCAGTGATTTTGGAGCCCAAAAAAATAAAGTCTGACACCATTTCCACTGTTTCCCCATCTATTTCCCATGAAGTGATGGGACCGGATGCCATGATCTTCGTTTTTTGAATGTTGAGCTTTAAGCCAACTTTTTCACTCTCTTCTTTCACTTTCATCAAGAGGCTTTTTAGTTCCTCTTCACTTTCTGCCATAAGGGTGGTGTCATCTGCATATCTGAGGTTATTGATATTTCTCCTGGCAATCTTGATTCCAGCTTGTGCTTCTTCCAGCCCAGTGTTTCTCATTATATACTCTGCATATAAGTTAATTAAGCAGGGTGACAATATACAGCCTTGACGCACTCCTTTTCCTATTTTGAACCAGTCTGTTGTTCCATGTCCAGTTCTAACTGTTGCTTCCTGACCCACATACAGGCTTCGTACATTGGAAAAAATAAAAATAATAAGCAGAGCAGCTAAGATAGAGGATGCTCAGAGGAAGGTGAAGCGGGGTTGCTACTTTATATAGAATCATCAAGGAAGCCCTCACAGATAAGCTGATATTTGAGCAAAGTCCCAGAGGAAGTGAGGGACAGAGCTATGCAGAGATCGGGGCAGGAAGAACCCCCTCCCGAGGGGACGAGGGGACGAATGCAAAGCCTCCTCATGCTGAAAGGGGACCAGCTCGGGTGAAGGCAGAAGTGAGCTTGGATGGAGCAGAGCAAACCAGGAGGAGAGGAGAAGGGACGGGGCAGGTCCTTGTGGGAAGAAGAAGCCGGGGAGGGTTTCAAGCAGACAGTGACCTGGCAGGCTTCACTCGTGTTTTTCTTTCCTTTATATTGACGTATACTTGATGTACAATATTGCGCATGTTAGGAGACCCGGGTTCCATCCCTGGGCTGGGAAGATCCCCCTGGAGAAGGGAACGGTTTCTCCACGCCTGTTTTCTTGCCTGGGTGAAAATCTCATGAGCAGAGAAACCTGGTGGGCTACAGTCCATGGGGTTGCAAAGAGTCGGACACGACTGAGCGACTGACACTTTCTCAAGCTAACTACCCCTCCCCACCCCGTGCACCCCCAGGGCCACCATCAATTCATTCTCTAAGTCTGTGAGTCTGTTTCTGTTTTGTAAGTTCATTTGTGAGTTGTTTTTTCATTTTTAAGGTTCTGCGATGTCATATAATATTTCTCTTTCTCTGTTTAACTTAAGACTTCCCTCGGGTTGACAGTCTCTAGGTAGGGCTTCACGTTTAAAAGGACCATCTCAGCGTGGAGATGGTTGAAGGGCGGAAGCCTGGAGACCAGTTGGGAGGTTATTGTGAGAGGCGGATAATGTTGAAATCCCCGCAAAGCCTCAGATCTGCCTCTAGCAGGGACTACTGGACTCGAGGCAAATTACTAACGTCTCCAAGCAGTCATCGCCACCTCTATAGAGATATTCAGTAGGTCCAAAAACCCTTGCCCTGAGGGTTATTGAGGGCGCTAAAGAAGGCCAGTGAAACTGGAGGCAGCAGAAGTAACTCAGTAAAATCCCAGCTCCGCCTGGACAGGGTTGGGGGCTCTCCCCTCCCGCCCTCCCTTCCAGGGCCTCAACCCCCGCCCCGCCCCTGTCTCTGTGCTGCAGACTCTCAGCTGGCTGAGTGCCGAGGGCCCCCGGAAGTCGAGGGCGCCCCCCTCTTCTCGCTCACGGAGGAGAGCTTCAAGGCCTGCCACCTGACCCTGACCCTGGACGATTACCTCTTCATCGCCTTTGTGGGTTTCGTGGTCTCCATCGCATCCGTGGCCACCAACTTCCTCCTGGGCATCACTGCCAACTGCTGCCACCGCTGGAGCAAGGCCAGCGAAGAGGAGGAGATCTGATGCGGATGCCCGGCGCCCCTCCACGCCGCCCCCCGCCACGGCTGGCTGGCCGCCGGACACCTTCCCCAGCCACCCGCTGCGGCTCCTGGTCACCTCCGTCGCGGCTCAGGCAGGGTCACGAAGCCATCTTTGCGTGAACGTCTCGGGGGAGCCAGGCGCTGCGCTAGGAACAGGAGCTGCCAGCTGGATCGGACCTCCACCCTGGCCCCCGAGGCCCTGACCTCCAACAGAGGAGCGAGAAGCCGGAACTTCCCTTCAAGGCGTTTCGGCAGCACATCGAGTGATGGAGGCCCGGAGGACGGGTCGTCTACTGTCGAGAAAATCCGAGGGCATTACGAGAATGGAGGCAATATGTGAAGTGCCTCATCAGAAGGAACACCTGCTTTGTCCGTAGACAGAGGAGGGCAGACACCGGCCGACAATACGTGTGGCGTGTGGACAGTGACAGCGATCAGACAGAGCGGGAGCAGGACAGGACCAGAACTTACCCCCGACGCTCTTGGCCACCAGGTGAGACCCCCCTCCCGCTGACCGCCCTTGCCCCATCCTACACGGCCAGCTGTCACCTGTGCCCAGCTGTCACCTGCAGATGAGCAGGTCCAGGCAGTGACCCCCTGCAGCCCCCCTCCCCACCCCCACCTGCTGCCTGGCACTGGAGCGTGGGGTTCTGAAGGGGAGGCAGGAATCCTGGCGCCCTAGGACTCTTCACCTGTGACTCTCCCTGTGCCCACACCGAGGGGTCCCTCCAGGACAGTGCACCCTGCGGTGCAGCCCTGCAGCGTGACCCCAGGGCCTGATGGAGACGGCCGCCACAGTCGTGACCGCAGGAGGGTTCGATCCTCCTTCGAAGCCACTGGCCCATTTCAGCAAGAGGATGAGAGAGCTGCTCACTGCCCAGCACCTGCCGGAGTCAGGCACAGTGAAGGGCTCTCTCCAGAGACAATTCCCATTCACGCACACAACAGTCTGCTGAGGTAAGCATCATCGTGCCCATTGTACAGATGAAGAAACCAAGGTTCAGACAGGTTAACTCATATGCTACTTAATAAGCAAAATAAAACCCCAATAAAACTCCATCACAATGTCCTCTAACCTTCTCTAAGTTCAAATTCCGATTGGATGAAGCTCCCAGAAAGGACCCAGCACTCTCCTGGGGCATTTGTAAGTCTGTTAACTCATTGATTACAATTCTCCCAGCAACACTGCCTAGTGAGTGTTATTATTCCCATTTTACAGAAGATTCAATTGGAGCGGGTTGAGTCGCTTACCCCAGGTTACTCTAGAAGGAAGGGGCTAGGCAGCTCCACTCAGGGCGCCCTGTCTAACCGGTCAGTCAAAAATCAAGAGATCACGTGCAAAGCACAGTTAGCAACTCATCTTCCTCGTCGTCTGTCTCTTCGTGGTCGGTCTCATCGTCGTGATCATGAGCTTTCCCATATTTGTTCAGCGCAGGACAGTTTGTGAAGGGCTTTGGTATCATTCTCCTTGACTTTTCACGACCCTGGGTGGGAGGCAAACCACACACATCCTTGCACCTATTTTATAGATGAAAAAATACACTCCAGAGCAGGTACGACTTGTCTGCGTGGCAGGGTGGCAACTCAACTCCATCTCGGTCCGCTTTCCAGGGCTTTCCTGGATGCTTGAGGAAGAAAGGGCCTGAGGCGGCTCGGCACTGCCAGCCGTCAAGGTCCCTGGTCGATGGGCTAAATAAAGGGCAGTGACATCCTGCCGGTTAGAGGTACTCGCATCAGGTCAAATCATAGAAGACACCTGACTTGCAAAGTGTCAACAACACGTCAGAGCTGGCGGCCGTGGTGGCGGTCGTGCAAGAGACAAGACCTCTGGGAAACGGGAGAGAAAGCTGTGTTCCCCCATCCTGCCTGCGCCTTACTGTCTGTGTTGCAAGAGATACAGAGGCAACAGGAAGCAGTCCCCTCTGCAGGATAGGGGTCCCCTCTAGGACCCAGTCCCATAAGCTGGCAAGATGGGCAGAGACGAGATTAAATCGGGGACTTTCTACCGTGCCCTCGGCTCCAGTAAACTCGCCTCACCCATCCTCCTGGCAGGGTGCAAATGGAGGAGAATGAGCTCGTCAACCAAGAGTGCCCGACACTTCGCTGGAACTGGGGTGCCTGATCCTTGTCTCTTCTGTGTCTCACGTACGACATCTAGGCCAGAGCTCTGCTCCTTGACTATGGGAGCAAGACCGCCCCCACCCTCTTCCACTGTGTCCAGGGGCCGGCAGACCAAGGTCGCTCTCTGCGAGTCCAGCCAACAACAAAAAGAGTATTTGGGAAAGAACTGTTAGAAGTAACAGTCCTACCACAGTTAAACCTCCCACAGAGGGGCACCATATACATCTATCAAAATGTCTTAGAGACTCTGGTTTGCTGAAATATAGTTAACATATTTTAAGACAGGATTTTTTTTTTTTTTTTTTTTTTGCCTAGGACTAGACCAAACAAGCCAACCCTTGAGATCAAATGTTCTCTCTAATAATACTCTTTAGTCCCCATTGACGGCAAACCTTTCTGAATAGGATACAGGCTTTTAAAGAATAGATGCTTCTCCAGCTACTAAAAGGTCCCCAGTTAATAAATCGCAATGTAAAATGCAGTTAACTTCCCTATGGCCGTGGAATTCCCTGCTTCTCCCTTGCCCCTCACCACCATCGTCTTGAACAGGCTCTCAAAGCCAGCCTCTAGAGGAAGCTTCTGGAAATTATCTAGCTGCCCTGGTTGGCATCGTTCCCACAGCCCTGCTGCCCAAGGACCCACGATGTGGCTCCCCCAAGGCCTCACTCGGTTTTGTCCAGGCTGGTTAACGTGTGAGCCTTGGGGTATCTCTGAGTCCGTGTGTCTGTGCGTGGGGTTCTGTGGTTGCTGGTGTCTCCTGATATGGCTCCCGTCTCTCTGGAGCCTGAGTTCAGTTCTCTGACTGGTCTACTCAGCAGCCTGTTTACTGTACAGCTTACTACATACAGTAAGATGGAATCCCTTCAGACTAGGGGTAGGAATAGCCGCTCAGAAAACACAGGAGAGATGAGCATGTAACTGAGGCAGCCTACTGACATCCTGCCTGCCTCCCTACCCCTCAGAGAGCTGTCCTTATCACAGAAGATAAGGACATGCCGAGCCTGAGGATAGCAAAGCTTAGCTACCCAACAGGGCTACGACGGTCAAGGTCCGGGCCAAGAAAATTGTTCTTTAGAAAAGACACCACTTCTGTGCACACCCAATGAAAAACCCTCATCTGTATCTCCATCCCCACAGGGATTCCCAGGAAACCCTTGTCGATGAAGGTCCCCTAGGCTGCTAGGGGCTTCCCAGGGGCTCAGTGGTAAAGAATCCGCCTGCCAATGCAGGAGACACAGGTTTGATCCCTGCGTGGGGAAGATCCCCTGGAGATTGAAATGGCAACCCACTCCAGTCTCCTTGCCTGAGAAATCCCATAGACAGAGGAGTCTGGTGAGCTGCAGCCCAGGGGGTCGCACACAACTGAGTGACTGAGCACAGCGCACGTTGCTATAGTTTACCGGCTCCTTTTGAGCAACTTGGTGTATGGAATGTGAACAGACCAAGACAGCTGCCTCTCCGTCGGGGAGACCTAGGGCCCTGTTTTCCCTAGAGATGTCTTTGCTTGTATCACTCTGACATCGGTTCCAGCTCTGAAAGGGTACCAGGAGACATGCTTGTCCATTCCTCCAAAGAACATCTTCCTGGAGAAGCTCATCTGCTCTCCCCAGCTCCAGAAGGAGGCAGCAGGGGAGGGGAAGAGGCAGGCTGCAAGGTCCCTTGCCGAGCACCCGCGAGTTTGCCGCAGCACACCGGCTGGAGAGTTCTGGACCCAGGGAGCTCTCTCGACAGCAGAAGGCTATGGTCTGGGGGCGGGAGGGTTAGGGCGGGGCGGGCAGTGGGACGATGCCAACCTTTGTATGGAGATGATTTTATAACCATGCACTTTTGTAACTGGGAAGAATTTTTCATACACATACATTAATAATAAAGAGTGTATAGTTTAACAAATTTTCTAAAGAGTCGTGGAGAGGAGGAAGGGGGAGGGAGGCAGGCAGGGAAAGAGGGAGAGAAAAAGGAGAAGGAATCAAGCGAATGTGCCAAAATATACACACCAAGGGTCCATGGGGAGGGAGTGGATGGAATAATTAGGAGAGGTGCCAGCCACGGAGGTTCCGTGTGGGAGTAGATGGAACCTCACAGAAGCATATTTCTCCCAGGCAGAGAAGCATACACTTGCGTCTGTATGCCCACACCCACTGCGTGTAGGCATATTTTGGTGCCTGGAATTATACAAAGAGGAGAGCATATGTCTTATATGTGTTGGTGTTTGCAGCTTGGGTCATCTGCAAAGCATGCCAAGGCAAGTGGGTGCGCCTGTCTAGTTAGCATCACTAAGGAGGGTGTGCTTGGGAGATGGTCCATGCCAGCCACGTGGACATGATGACGCCAGCTCAGATGCACGAGTAAACCAGGCATCTACACGCACAGCATAGCGGGTGGATGAGGCCCTCACTGGTGCAGCCTCAATCCCTGTTCTCATAGGTTAATGTATTTTCTTTTTTAAGGAAGGGGTTGGGGACTGCCTTGGTGGCTCAGATGGTAAAGAATCTGCCTGCAACGCAGGAGACCTGGGTTTGATCCCTGGGTCAGGAAGATCTCCTGGAGAAGGGAATGGCAACCCACTCCAGTATTCTTGCCTGGAGAATCCCATGAACAGAGGAGCCCTATGGGCTATAGTCCATGGGGTCGCAGAGTCAGACATGACTGAGCGACTAACACTTCCACTTGGTCTAATGGTTAAGAATCTGCCTTGTAATGCAGGAGACACAGGTTCAATCCCTGGTCCAGGAACTAAGATCCCAGATGCCTCAGGGCCACTAAACTCACATGCCACAACAAAGACCCAGCACAGCCAAAATAAATCATTAAAAATTTAAAAAGCAGAGATTTTTAAACCTACTGCATCTTGCAAGTATTGCCTACACATCATTAGGAATGAGGTGGTTGGACAGTGTACCTTGGGAACAGAGACAGGAAAAGAAGGAGCAAAATCGACTTCTATAGGTACGAAGGCAGCCGTGGCTATCCCGGTGCTCTAGGGAGGAAGTGGCTCTAAGCCAGAAGTGGTTCTTTCCACCAATGCACGTCCTAATCTCCCTCTGGTCCTCCCACCCCAGTTGCCCCAGAGTACAAACATTCCACGCGCAGCATGAAGCCACTGAAGGGAAGGCACTGACTCAGCACTCAGATGGAAAGAACAGACGCGGCCCCAACCAGTGTTTCCAGGAGTCTCCTCGAGAAGGGCAGTGTGTTTCTCTTAAAGTAAGGACTGAAGGACTTCCCTGGCAGTTCCGTGGTTAAGACTCTGCGCTTCCAACGCGGGCAGTGCAGGTTCGATCCCTGACTGGGGAGCTAAGATATCACAAGCCGTGTGGCATGGCCAAAAAAAAGGACTTAAAAGACACTGTATTGAACAAGTGCAAGATCAAGACTCAGGGCCGTGAAATGAGCTGATATCTCAGAAGGCGAGGCCTTGTCTGTCTCACTCAGTGCTCTCTATCCCTAGCGCCTTGCAATTTAGAATGACGGTAGTGATGAAACATTTATTGAGTTTGGTATACGGCCAGATCCTATGCTGAGCACAACACTTGCATTAATGGGCTTAATTCTCACCACAACCCGAGACAGGTCTTCATTATACCCATTTCCTGATGAGGAAACTGAGGCCCAGACAGATTACACAGCGAGTAAGTAGCAGTTCCCGGTTTAGTTTAGACCCTCAATAATGTTCATATCTGGGCACTCCCTGACTTCAGGGGACAAGAACAATACACGGCATTGAGAAAATCCACTCTCACTCAGAAGTCAGCTTTTAGTTACAAAGACCCTCTGTAAATAGTCGGTGCAAAAAACAATTGGAAGGCGGTGAAACCAATGCGAATCCTGTATGTTTCATTCTGCACAAGTTAGATTACTTCATTGGTCAAGGCAGGCTCATTGTGATCACAGGTGATCCCAAAACCTTGGTATGTGTTTCCTGGGCTCTCTCACATCGTAAAGGCTTATATCCTGCTCACGTCACACACCAACTCGTGTCAAAGGCTCTGCTCCACGTGGTTGTTCAAGGACCTTGAGGCCAAAGAGCCCTCCACTGACTTCTCTGCAGTGTGGAGGCCTCAAGGGTTGTGGGGGCAAAACTGTAGGCACCGTCGGTAAGTTCACGTCCTGTTTGCCGGCGGGCAGAACGCAGTGCCTTGGCTCCGTTTAACTTCGAGGGACTACTATTCACTGCGTAAATAGTCATAAAGCCAAAGAAGCAGTTTGGTAAACAGCACCAGTCTCTAACACCACCTGCCCCACCGATCAGCAAATACCAGCTTCAGTCTTCCCTTCACACTTACCTGTCCAGCCCAAAGCTCAAGATGGCCAGTGGCGTGTGAGTTCCCTGCTGGCCCAGTGGTTAGGATTCCAGGCTTCCACTGCCTTGGCCCAGGTTTAATCCCCGGCTGGGGCCGGGGACTGAGATGCCGCAAACTCCGGGGCACAGCCAAAAAAAGAGGGAAAAAAAATACGCTCGTGATGCAGTATGCTCTGAGCGGGCTCCTTGTGGTCCAGTGATGTACGAGCTAAAAAGGAAACTCGGCACCCTCTACTCACCACACACGCCCAGTACACAGTCGTGGCCCAGGAACAGAGCGACAGCAAACAAATCCCTTGCTTGGAAAGAAGTTCCCTCAGTCGTGTCTGACGTTTTCCTACGCCATGAACTGTAGCCTGTCCGTGGGATTCTCCAGGCAAGGACGCTGGAGTGGACGGACATTCTCATTCTCTATTTCGGGGACCTTCCCGACCCAGGAAACGAACCCGGGTCTCCTGCGCTGCAGGTGGATGCTTTACCATCCGAGCCACCAGGGAAGCCTTTGACAAGAAAGGGTGAAAATTCAAACACACAGCAGTCGTGGCCCACAGCAGGTCTGGACTCCCAAGGGGAGAGCGTTACGAGGGCCTCAGGTCACGCTCCTTCATGCAACCTTGATTCTACTTTCTGGTTGGAACTCCTCTCTGGGTTGCCCTCTGCAGCCTCTGACCCTTCCCTCTTGGACGGGCTCCCTTTTCCATTATCCATCCTGGCCGTGCCTAAAGTGGATTTTGGGGAGCCTGCACGCTTTAGGGGTTGCCATCTTCTGCTTCCTGCTGGTGCAAGGATGCTGGCCTGAAACTTGCTTTAGGTCTCAATATTCAACAGCTTTTTAAATCCAGGTTCACGGTTTCTTAGTAATTCACCTTCCTGAAAAAGCTGACAGACTTTTGTTCTATATGCTTCTGAAAAGAGCAGGATCCTACAGTCCCAGCCATTCAATCCTAAAGGAGATCAGTCCTGGGTGTTCACTGGAAGGACTGATGCTGAAGCTGAAACTCCAGTACTTTGGCCACCTGATGCTAAGAGCTGACTCATTGGAAAAGGCCCTGATGCTGGGAAAGATCGAAGGCAGGAGGAGAAGGGGATGACAGAGGATGAGATGGCTGGATGGCATCACCGACTCGATGGACGTGGGTTTGGGTAAACTCCGGGAGTTGGTGATGGACAGGAAGGGCTGGCGTGTTGCAGTTCATGGGGTCGCAAAGAGTCGGACACAACTGAGCGACTGAACTGAACTGAACTGAACAGTCCTTCCCCGCGACACACACACGGAGCCCCTGCCATGTACTCTGCCTGCCTTTGGTCCGTGGAAATCTGTAGCCAAAGAATAGGTTTAATCAGCAAAGTGAGAAAAACGCAGAGACAAAGGGACACTGTCAAGGAGGCCAAATAAAAACCGCACAGTCGTTAAGCATAGTCAAGGCCTGCTAGCTCTTTCTCAAGGGCTATATACAACACTCTGAGCCGTGTCCTACGAACTGCCTCATAGATACGGAAACTCCCACCAGGTGGAGAAGCGAACTGCAAGATGACCAGGCTGTAGGCTTGACGTGAGCTGCCACAGTTCCAAGAACTGGCCTCAAGAAATGGAAACAAACTGACCTTGGAACTGAAGCTTAACGACCCCTAAAGGAATCCATGGCAGGAACTAACGCAGTACTGTAAAGCAGAGATCCTCCAACTAAAACTAAATAAAAGTTTTTAAAATAACCAGGATGACGCTGGTCAGACCGCCAATGACCAGTTTCAAGATGACCCTCAGAGCTGACTGTGCTGTTTCGGCATGCGGCCCCTCCCTCAGCCTACAGAAGCTCCTGCCCCTCATTGTCAGTGGGGGCGATCGGCCTTTGGAGGGGAGTCCACCCTTCCCCGCAGTTTGCTGGCATCCAAAATAGAGCGAACTTTCCTTCCCACCAACCTGGCCTCTTTATCAGCTCTTGAGCAGCTGGACCCCACTTTCGATTACACTTCCACAAAGCTTCCTGTTTCAGCACACACACAAAGTTCTTTCCTCAGAAGCGTTTTTAAGCCTAGCCTATTTCTTGCTTTCTTTTCCCAGGTGTCTCCTCTCTTAACGGCAACCTTGCAATTATCTGAAACAAGAGATGAGAAGTCACATTCGTTCTCTGTATTTGTTTCCACTTGGCTAAGTTATCTTCACCGAAAACTTTTAAAGGCCCTTTCTGGTTTTATCTCTTATGATGTAGATCCAGAAACAGTCGAATGTTTTAATGCTCCAATTATTTTGATTTCTTCTCTGTTCCTTTTCATTGCTGCTTTCAAACTGCTCTGAAATTAATCAAATCATTAGAAAAACGGATTAGGATCAATAGGGGCTGAGATGGAAAGTGTGTGAAGCAGTTGAACAGTAATGCAACACGAGCTTTGTGAAGGAAATGAACCTCCTCGTGGAAAACGATCACTGTGATGAAAGGCAAAGACACGGGACACAGAGCCCCAAGCTACAGAGTTAGTGCGCGGCATTCAGGTTTCAGAATGATCTCCACTGGAAACCACCGCCGCAGGGACCGGCTCGCCAGTAGAAGGATGAGAGAGATTGATGAGAAAGAGTCACTGCTCATGGATGGTGATTAAGAAGCTATCTGGGAGCAAATGGGAATTTGCTGTATGACTCAGGGAACTCAAATCCGGCTCAGGAACAGCCTAGTGGGGTGGGAGGGGGGACATGGGTCAGCGTGTGGCTGATTCATGCTGATGCTTGGTAGAAAACAACACAGCATTGCAAAGCAATTATCCTTCTGTTAAAAAATAAACAATATTAAAAAAAGAAAAAGGAGACTATCTGAGGAGAAAATATTGGCTGTATTGTGTCACGGGTCATTCCCTCAACCCACTCACCTTGGAGGGCAGAGATGATAGAGAAAGACACCCTTGTGAGAGGCTTATGAGACGAGAATATTATTGTGTTCCCCCCAGCTTCACACATGGCTCATGGAACGATTTGGAAGAACATCACCAGGAGCTCTAGAAAATCTAAGGTAGCTGATTTTTTTTGTATAAAATGGAAGATTCTTCTTCTGTAGCTGAGCCGGGATTCAAAAGAGATTCCTATCCCTGTAATGAAAGGCCAAAGCTATGGGAACTTTCCTGCCAGTTAGTCCCGGCGGTTAGGAGCCCACGCTTCTACAGCAGGGGCCGCGGGTCCGACCTCTGGTCAGGAAGCTGAGACACCACCTGCCATGCTGCGCAGTCAAACAGAACAAGCCAAAGCTATGGAGACGGCTCATATAAGAAGTTAGAGTCCCTATGAAGGAGCAGCTTCTGCCTTCACTCATGCAAAATGCCACATATCAGGCACGTGTCAAGGGCTGGGTACGTGACGGTGAGAAGGTAAAGTCGCTGCCCCAGTCGCTTGCTTTCTCTGTAGGAGGGGGACTTGGTGGGGACGGGAGATGGAGGTTAGACCAAACCACAAGCAGTAAATAGTTCCAGACGGTGAGGAGTGCTGCACAGGACACCCAGCCCGAAGAGGGCCAGAGGGGCAGGCTGAAGAGGGACTCCCAGATCCAGTGGGTCTACACGAAGGGCAAGGGCCATGGGAGGCCACTGCAGGGTTCTGAGCAAAGGAATGGCATAGCTGGACGACATTTCTCAAGGCCAGGTCAAACGCTGCATGGAAAGTGTTCCAAAGGTGGGGAAGCGTGCACGCTGGGAACTCAGAGAGGGGGCTTCTGTGTAGTTCAGACGGAAGGTGTTTGAAAGAGGCACCAGAGTTGATGGTGAGTACGGAGACAAATTGAGGCTGTGGTCTGGAGGCACGGTCAGAGGGACCTGCTGCTGCGTTAGATGTAACGAAAGAGAACCAGAGAGGAAGGGGGGATGACCCTTTGCCTTTGCAGCCATAACCGTATTGCATGCCTGCTGTCACTCCACTCGTGTCCGACTCTTTGAACCCTATGGGCCATAGCCTGCAGGCGCCTCTGTCCACGGGATTCTCTGGGCAAGGATACTGGAGTGGGTTGACATGCCCTCCTCCAGCGGATCTTTCCCACCCAGGGATCGAAGCCGCATCTCTTGCGTAAATCTTCTGTATCAGCAGCGGGTTCTTTACCACTAGTGCCACCTGGGAGGCCCTGTAGCAAGGCTTAGCCAGACCCAAGGAGCAGAAAGGCTGCCTTCATTCTGTGAGAGAAGAAAAGAGTCCCAGCAGACAGCTAACCGTTCATACGTTAGAAGAGAGAAAGGAAGCAAATATGCAAACAGATTCACAATGTCAGGAAATGGCTCACATCTGAAAACCAAGAGACAAGGGCAGAAAAATATGAACGCACATTACACACCTACAGTTTCAAATACCCCGTATCGCCCTGAGCATCCCAGTGGGCCCTAAACAGAGCCTTGGAGCTTCAGGCGCCAAAGCCCAGATAATCAGCCGCACCTTCAGGGGACAGATAGACTTTCATCCACAGCGACATGCTGGAGGCCGAGCGTCGACCCAGGATGGTTCCCTGGAAGGAGAGCCAGAGACGCCCCCTGCTGCAGACAAAGCGCCAAATTCAGGAAACGACTTACGCGGGAGAGGAGCCCAAATGCGTCGGAAATGGGAATGCTGCACGGGACCACGTGATTTTTAATGGGAATGCTGCATGGGACCACGTGATTTTTAATGGGAATGCTGCACGGGACCACGTGATTTTTAATGGGAATGCTGCACGGGACCACGTGATTTTTAATGGGAACGAACAGCTTGTACTCATGTTAGCCAAGGAGTGAAAGACGATGATGACGAAGCTGGGCCTCTCAGGGTGATGCGCCTCCGCGGACGTTCCTAACCACTGCCGACTCGGTACGTTTACGCTGTACCACACGCCACACCAACCGCTTTACCCGCCTGTGTCATCGCTATCTCACGGAGACGGAGCCACTCTTGAGAAACGCAGAGCGTGATGAGCACAGACTCGGGAGCCTGGAATCAAATCCCAGCGCCGTCCCTTACCAGCCGGGTGAACTTGGGCAAGTGACATCCTCTCCTCGTGTCTGAAGTTCCCTGTTGATCTGAAAGACAATGGGAGCCACTCCAATAGGGTCCCTGAGAGGGTGAGAGGTCGGATATGTGCAGTGCTTAGCACAGGGCCTGCACAGAGTGATACTCAATCAGTGACGACGCCTGTGAACTACGTTATGGTTCCTGATCAGTCACTAAGTCGTGTCCGACTCTTTGCGACCCCATGGACCGCAGCACGCCGGGCTCCTCTGTCCTTCACTATCTCCTGGAGTTGGCTCAGATTCACGTCCACTGGGTTGGTGATGCCATCCCACCATCTCATCCTCTGCTACCCACTTCTCCTTTTGCCTTCAACCTTTCCCAGCATCAGGGTCTTCTCCAGTGAGTCAGCTCTTCACATCCGGTGGCCAAAATGTTGCAGCTTCAGCCACAGTCCTTCCAGTGAACAATCAGGGTTGACTTCCTTTAGGATGGACCAGTTTGATATTCTTGCAGTCCATGAAAGGGCTGAACTATTAGCTTGCCACTCACAGGGAAAGAACTGGACACTGAGAGATGTGTAAGTCACTTATCTAACATCACACAGAAGAAACGGGACAAAGCCAGGGTTTTAATCCGCATCTGGCCTCCAGACTCAGTGCGCTTAACCACTGTCCTATACCAGACAATTCACGCTGGCCAGCTGTGACAGCTTGTCTCCAAACAGGAGACCCAGTGAACCACACCTTGGAGCGGTCCACCCCCACAGGGAGTCTGTGCCTGTCCTGTGACATCATTTAGCCGGAGGAAGGTAGCAGAAGTGATGCCAGTTCCAGACCCTTAAGAGGGTCTGGCAGCTTCTGCCTTCACGCTCCTGGGAGCCCTGAGCTCCCGTGAACTGTCTGATCCACAACAAGACAACTGTCCAGTGAAGCCATGTTGGGGACAAGGCGCTGACCCATTAGACTGAGTCAGCTCTAATGCTTTGTAGCCACTCTCAGCAAACTAGAACTTAACCCTGAAATGCCTCAAGGTTAAGAAATCAAAACCTAAGGACCGTCAATCACAACCAACTAGGTTTTCTCAAATATGGCAACTGCTTAAGCTTTAACCAACCAAATAATTTCCCTGCTTTCTTTCCACATCCTCTCTACAGAAGTCTTGGCTGTAGTTTCAGTGGGTGGAGTACCCCTAACCACTTCTGGTTAGGAAGTATGGCACTGCCCGATTCGAATGGATTTTTTGCTCAAATACACTCAGAAGTTTTAATATGCCTCAGTTTATCTTTTAACACAAGTAACTTTTTAAGCCTCTATGTTTGGGACTATTTGTTATACAATAAAGGGCTTCCTCAAAGGCTCAGCGGTAAAGAATCTGCCTGTGATGCAGAAAACGTAGGAGACGCGGGTTCAGTCCCTGGGTCAGGAAGATCCCCCAGAGGAGTTAATGGCAACCCACTCTAGCATTCTCGCCTGAAAAGTCCCATGGACAGAGGCACTTGGAAAGCTCAGTCCAAAGAGTCACAAAGAGTTGGGTACAGCTGAGAGAGTGAGCCAGTGAGTCACACAGTAATGTAGACCTGAAACACCAGTCCAGGAGGAAAAGCCTTACTGGGGAAAAACATGTCAGCAAAACAATGCTGAGACCCAGAGTGACCACCACATCCGGAAGCAAGATACGGAAAGGGTAAGGGCCCACGGCGCAGGATCTAAGCAAGCAAAGCTCAAGCCCGGCCACCGCCACGACTAACTAACTACACAAGTTACTCAATAGTGCCCGGACCCATTCCCTCCTCTGTATAATACGTATATCTCACAGTGTGGTAGTAGCGACTCGATATAAGCCCTATTAATGACGCTAGAATAGTGTCTGACATAGTTAAGAAAAAGCCACCAAAAATTAGCAACTGCTATTTTTATTATTTAAAAAAAAGAGCATAATTATTCTAGATGCCAGTAAATTGACCAATGCGAGGCACAGATGGATCCCTCAGTTCTCGTCTCTAACTTTCCCAAGAATAGCACCACTTTGTATCATTGTGCTTTGGAAAATGCCAGTGCACAATATTTTAAGAGTTTGACAAGGACAACAAAAATAAATAAACAAGAGAAGCTTACGACCCATCTCAGTGGCCTCGAAGAGTGTTGACATCCAAGCTATTACTGCAAATAAGATTGTTAGAGAAACTTACAATGGCAACATGTTTGGGTTTTTTTTTTCCAGCTGAAAAGTAATTTACAATTCGGACACGAGGTGGTATGTGACTGCTTCCACGCAAAGAAGTTTAAAACCTATCCCCCTTCATCAGAGCAGAATAATACTTAGCTTTCAGAAAAAACACAGCAAGCAGAGGAACCACAGAGGCAGAGTAGGGTGCATTGCACAATCACCATTTGATGAGCAAGAAAAGGGAGCTGCTGAGTCCTTCTCAGAAATACAGGCAGCGTCTCCCTCTGCATAGCCCGGGAGTTCACCTCGGTGCTCTGTGAGGACCCAGATGGGTGGGGTTGGGGGCGGGGATGTCCTCGAGGGAAGGGATGTGTGTATACCTAAAGCCAATTCACTTCATTGTACAGCAGAAACTAACATGACCCTGTAAAGCAATTATACTCAATAAAAATACAATTTTTTAAATTAAAAATCCAATTACTGAGTCTAGCATCTCTGAAAACACGTAAAGGAAAAAAAAAAAAAAAAAGAAAGAAAAGTGATTTGATGAGTCGCTTAGTCATGTCCGACTCTCTCTGACCTCGTGGACTGTAGTTCCCTGGGCTCCTCTGTGGACCTGAATTCTCCAGGCAAGAATACTGGAGTGGGTGGCCTTGCCCGCCTCCAGGGGATCTTCCCGACCCACGGATCAAACCCACTCACTGGCAGGCAAGTTTTTTACCACTAGCACCACCTGGGAAGCCTAAAAGCAAATGTTAAATCAATGGAAAAGCCTGTAAAGTGAGAATGAGACATTCCAAAAGACATCAGACTTCAGGGGACAAGAGCCACTTGGAACACTCAGAAGACATCCGTCTGGACAGAAGAGGACCCACTAAGTCCTCACCTTGAGATCTTGAATATTGGAAAGGGACAAAAAGAAATAAGCCAGAATTGTTATTTATCTTTCAACAAAAGTAATTTAATACCAGCACAGACTTGAGGACTATCACCAGACCTTTGGCAAGCTGGAGCGGGTCACTGATGCTTGAACCTGTTCGACATCCTACATCGCTTCATCAGAGATGTTTCTGTTGTTTACACTAAGTCATGTGCGACTCCTTTTCGACCCCACAGACCGGAGCCCGCCAGGCTCCTGTGTCCGTGGGATTCTCCAGACAGGAACACTGGAGTGGGTTGCCATTTCCTGCTTTGGCAGGCAGATTCTTTACCACTGAGCCACCAGGGAAACCCTCAGAGACGTTTACCTTGCTTTGGTACAGACCCTCTCCCTCCATCATTTTTGATACGTGGATTTCTGGATCACACGAACCTTTTCTCATGACTAGAGTCTTGAGATTCTGCAGCCCAGAGTTGGTAAAACCAAGCATATAGCCCATTCTCTAAATCCCTCCTTAAGAAACATATTGATTTCTGTCTGAAAGTGCTACAGGTTCCTCAAGAAGCCTGGTAATTATAGCAGGCAGCTGTGGTGAAGTGGAAGAAACCCCGGGGCTGTAATTCAAGAGTCTTATTCACTCAACAAACACTTGCTGAGGCCCCGGGGTAAGCAAGGCCGCGTTAGGTACAAGATAGAATATACAAGTGGTGCTCAAGCGTATCCAGCTCTTTGCACCCCCACAGACTGTAGCCCACTAAGCTCCTGGACATGGAATTTTCCAGGCGAGAATATTGGAGTTGGTTGCCATTTCCTACTCCTGGAGATCTTCTTGACTCAGGGATCGAACCCTTGTCTCTTGCACCTCCTGCACTGATAGGCAGACTCTTTACCACTAGTGCCAACTGGGAAGCCCCCACAAAAAGAAGGACTGAAGACCGAAGGCACCAGGAGCTCAGCTTTCAATGTCACCACCACGCCTAGCACAGGACTGGCGTCTAACAGCTCTCCAACAGATGTGTGTTGAACCACATTAATCTTGCCACTAATCAATTTCCCTCTTCAGGCTTCAGATACCACCTCTCTTTATTTTTTTTTTTTCAGTGACTTAGAGCCACACTTCTCAAACTTTAATGGGCAAACCCATTCCCCGGGGACCTTGCTAAGGCTCAGACTCTATCAGCAGGCATGGCAGAACCTAGGAGCTGCCTTTCTAGCAAGCCTCCTACACCCTTGGTCCACGGACCACACTTCGAGTAGCAAGGAGTGAGATGATCTCTCGGGGAGAGATTCTGGCTACCACTCTACCCTTTTGAAGTGTGGAAAACAGTAGAGACTCTAAGTGTGGAAGGAAGTGGAAGAGGAGCAAAGTGAGCTGGGCGTGGTGCTGGGCTGGATCCAGGTTCGTGGAAGCTTCTCCCCGAAGCCGGCAGGAAAGGCCCACTCTTTTGTTGCAGTGCACAAACAAAGCTTTCAGGGTCTGTAAAAAGCATCAGGAATCATCTTGCTGGCTCGGAAGGCTCTATCTCTTAATGATTCTTCCTGTTTTTCTCAGCCTGATCCAAGAGAATAAGAAAACAGCCCCAGTGAAGGTCAGCAGAGGTCAGGGAGGTCCCTGGAGAGGCTGCTTTCAGCCCACACGTGGGGAGAGAAGGCAGCTGGAGGCCCTACCTCAGCCCTGCCGGTTTCTAGCCTGACTCCTTGCTAACCCAGCCCCATGCCAGAGTGTCAGGAGGACAGGGGACTCGGGATGGGGAGCCCTGCTCCAAGTCAGCGCCGCTCAAAGCCACACTCATTACAACTGCTGGGTATGCCAGTGGGCCAGACGCCCCAGAGGACACAGCATCAAGAGAGTCAGGGCCTGCTAGGAGCGCGTGTCTGTAAGGGCAGGAAGGTATCCGCAGAAGACAGACTGCAACGCAGAATGTCACCAAGGACACGCCAAAGAGACCCACAGGTGGTACAGAGATTTAAAGAGCTGCGACCCCAATTGCAAATATGCAGCCTCCTTTTCTCAAAAAAAAAGAGAGAGAGAGAGAATCCCAGCATTTTGGCCCATGCACAAACATTTCCGGAATGATCACTTACATCTGGACTCAGCACAGTGTTTGATAACATCTGTCAGGCCCTGTCACAACATTCAATTTTAAACACCAAGGTCCCATTCTGCTCCGTGTTACGTGGCAGCCTGGATGGGAGGAGAGTCTGGGGGAGAATTTGCATTTCACTTGAAATTTAAAGAAATGTGAGAGGTGTTGCCTTAAAGGCATCAAGGGAAATATCATGAAGGGGGCATCTGAAACTTGAAGGTGGGTATGGGAATCCTCAAGACAGAAATGAGAATATTCCAAATCAGGGGAAAATAGGAGAGAGGGTACAAAGGGGGATTTTAACGCACGTTCAGGGTGGAATCCAGCGTGACTAGAGCTCATGGGAAAACTGGCTGGTCAAGAGAGGCTGAAAGCCAAAGGAGGGTTCTCATCACTAAGGCCTAAGTCTCTCTTTCCCCTCATAGAGTCTGATAGAAGCCCACGTACACACACAGTTACCCGGCCAACTTTTAGGACTCTGCCTGTAAAACATGATACTACATGCATACGTGCAATGGAATATTACTTAGCCATAGAAACGAACACACGAGTCATTTCTAATGAGGTGGGTGGTCCTAGAGCCTGTCGGGCAGAGTGGGGTCAGCCAAAAAGAGGAAAACAAATATTGCGCATTAACGCATATATGTGGGACCCAGAAAGGTGGTTCGGAAGACCCTGTTTGCAGGGCAAGCAACGGGGACGCAGAGGGAACAGACGTGCGGGTGCTGTGAGGGAAGGAGAAGGTGGGATGAATCGCAAGAGCAGCGTGGAAACATGCACGCCGCCATGTGTAAAACACAGCCTGTGGGATTTGCTGTGAGACACAGGGAGCTCAAACCCTTGCTCCCTGACAACCTAGAGGGCTGGGATGGGCTGGGAGGGGGGAGGGAGGTTCAGGAGGGAGGGGACGTGTGTATACCTACGGCCCATTCATGCTGACGAATGCTTCTGCCATAGCAGAAGCCAGTCTGATACTGTAAAGCAATTATCCTCCCGTTAAAAAGAAACTTCTGAAAAATGGCACCACAGTGATCCCCAGCAATTCATTGGTCCAACCATTTTTAACTGAACCCTTAACATATGTGGAGCCGCCATAGCTCAGTTGGTAAAGAATCTGCCTGCAATGCAGGAGACCCCAGTTCGATTCCTGGGTCAGCGAGATCCCCTAGAGAAGGGATAGGCTACCCACTCCAGTATTCTGGCCTGGAGAATCCCGTGAACTGTATAGCCCACGGGGTCACAAACAGTCAGACAGTACTGAGCGACTTTCAGTTTCACTTAATATATGTGAAGCACCTTCCCAGGGACTAGAAATGCCACAGAGGGATAAACCAGACACATCCCGGAGAGCTGGGCAGACGACAGGTAGCACGCAGTGGGAGGAGGAACACGGGACTGAAATCAGAGTCATCTCGGCCGCAGACCCTAGCTGTGCGTTAAGCATGAACCATTTCCCATCTCTGGGCCTTGGCGTCCACCTCCCTGCTGGGGGAGATTGTACTTATCGCCCAGGATTGTTGTGGAAACGAACCTTCGGGAAGGAACGCCCCGTTGCGTTGGCACGCTGCAGGCATTCATTACCGGTTTGTTCTGTCTTGGGTCCCGCAGAGAGGCGCTGATTTCCAGGGCCTCACTCCGCCCCGGCAGTTCGGAGACTCTGCGGCTCCTGTCACTGTGCCCAGCCCCAGGGCCCTGGCATGTCCCAGCGAGGGGGACTCTTCCCCAGCCCTGGGCAAGTTCTCCGCTCCCCCACCCCACCCCCCCACCCCCGCCGCCCACCCCGAGGGTGGCCTGAGACGAGGCCGGTGGTTCAGGCAGCCTTTAATCAGGATGCCTCCGCAGCCGCTCCAGGCGCCGGCAGGCCGCCCAGCTGCCCCGTGGGCATCCTCGCTGCTCCACCGACCCGTTGCCATGGCAGTAACCCCCAGAGACAGCCAGGACTGGCCAGAGCTGAAGAAGAAGGTTCTGTTCCTCTGATTCAATCTGCCTCGATTTCAGTTGATGTCAGGGTCCCAGAGTGAGAAATCACAGCAGAATTTAAATTGATTGAACACTCCTTTTCAACCCTGAACCATCTATTAAGCGCTTTCTACCCCTGATCTCATTCCATACTCACGATGACACTGTGAAGTGGGGATTCCCAGCCCCACTTAGCAAAACCGCAACCTGGGGTTCAGAGAGGTGAACACCGATGTCACACAGGTGGTCAGTGAAGCCAGGACACAGCTGTGCCCCCCTGCACCCCCAGCCCAGGGTTGCATGATTCCAGAGCCTCTCCGAGCTTCCCCAGAGCCAGGGCCATCGTCCCCCTGGCCTGAACGTTCCTGCAGCTCAAGGAGGCAGCTGCAGAGAACAGAGCCCCCGGGTCCTTCTGGGACCCCAAGGAGTTCTCAGACACAAAGTCAGATGACTCTGACCACACACTACTCAGGCAGCTGCCCGAAAACATGTTCGGGGATTTCCTAATGCAAGCCCAATTTCAAACAGCCTACTTTTCAAAAAAAAAAATTGAAAATTCCAGCATTCTGGCCTCCACACCAACACGTCTCCGGAATGGTCTCTTACATCTGGACTCAGCACAGTATTGGATAATATCTGTCAGACCCTGTCACAACATTCGATTCTAAATGCCAAGGTTCAGCCCTGCTCAGTGTCGTGGGCAGCCCGGATCGGAGGGGAGTCTGGGGAAGAGTGGATACATGCATGTGTCCGGCTGAGTCCCTTTGCTGCCCCCCTTAAACTCAGCATTATCCATCAGCTGCGCGTGCTGTGCTTGGTAAGTCAGTTCAGTCGTGTCCAACTCTTTGTGACCCTACGGACTGTAGCCCGCCAGGCTCCCCTGCCCACGGGATTCTCCAGACAAGAATTCTGGAGTGGGTTGCCATGCCCTCCTCCAGGGGATCTTCGCAACCCAGAGATGGAACCTGCATCTCTTAAGTCTCCTGCATTGGCAGGTGGGTTCTTTCCCACTAGCGCCACCTGGGAAGCCCATCAATCAGCTAGCCTCCAATACAAAATAAAAAAAGGAAAAAATAAAAAATAATTAAAAAGAACAACAAAAAAAAACACACCAAGGTCCTTATATTCAGGCACAAGGGGAACACCTATCACTTTCTGGTTTCAGCTGCCGGGCTCTGCCCCACTGGAGGCGCACATCTGGTGTACCTGGGGATTCAGGCTTCTCCCTAAGCTCAGATGCTGGAAAACTCACTGAAAGAACAGGGTGGCTCTCCCTCCCTGCCACCTGCCCTCTCCCGCATGCCTGCTGACCTACTAGTCCCAACACTGGGAACCCATGACGTGGGGAAGTCCAGCCAGTCTCGGTGGCCCTGGACATCTGGATCCTCTACCCCCAGGCCATGGCTGAGAAGGGAGCCAGCCAGGCAAGGGGGCTGGGATAGCGGCTGGAGGGACTTCTGCCAAGCGGTCGACCTCCTGAACAAACACTTGTCCCGCTCTCTAGGGGTCAGCGGGGCTGTGTTTATGTATGCCTAGACCAGTCTGTTAATTAACTAACTCCCCGGGTGGTCTCTGGCCCCTAAAGCCTTCACCCCTTGGGGCTTGGGTTTCCTTATCTATAAAATCTCAGAATTAGATGAGTTGATTTTTTTTTTTGCTTTTAATTATTATTGGAGCAGAGTTGCTTTACACTGTTGCATTAGTCTCTGCTGAACAGCAAAGTGAAGGTATACATATCTCCCCACTCTCTTGGATTTCCTTCCCATTTAGGGCAACACGGAACACCGAGTAGGGTTCTCGGTGCTGCACAAAAGGTTCTCACTAGTGGCCTGTTCTATACAAGCATCGGTGGTGTATGTGTGTAGATCCCAGCCTCCCAATTCACCTCACTGCCCGCTTTCCTCCTCGGTGTCCACACGCTCGCTCTCTGCCTGTGTCTCCTTTTCTGCTTTGTAAATGGATGAGTTGATTTCCAAGGCTGCTTCTTGCTCTGGCGCTTTCTGATGCCAGGATCTACCTTGAAAGAGCAGGAGAGACAATGCTGGCTCCACTCCACGGACCTGGGCAATGCCTTCCACCCCCCGCCTCTGAGCCTGGGGTTCCTCAAGCTGACATGAACTCTCCCTCATGGCCTGCGTGCATTCCAGCAAATTCCAGAGCCGACACCTGCTCACCACCACCTCCACCAACCACCACCTCCACCAATCAGGCCTCCCTGATCTGCTGCAATAACCTCTGAGCAGAGGGGTCCAGCCACAGCGGGCGCCTCCTCCACCAGCCCGTTCTCCCCCAGGCCTCCAGGGCAATGTCACTACGGAACTCCCTGGTGCTCCAGGGCTTAGGACCCCACACTCTCAGAGCTGAGGGCCTGGGTTCAATCCCTGCTTGGAGAACTAAGACTCCACAGGCTGCACGGTGCAGCAAGAAAAAAAGAGAGAGAGAGGGTGATGTTTCTTTTCAAAACACAAACCCTCTGCTATTAGCATCCCGCTGATAAGCCTCCCCACTGCTCTTAGGATAAAGAAGAAAACCCCGGCCAACCCTTCAGCATCCTGTCACTCAACCTCCCCTTCTCCCCCCCAGGCACCAGCCACCTGGCCTCCTTTCTGTTCCCTAATGGACAAAGCTCCCTAACCCCGGAGGCTTTGTTCCCGCCAGGCCTTTGTCTAGAATCTGATCTGTGCCCGCTCTAACTCACCCCATCCTTCAATGAGTACATTCCTCCTCTCCCTTTAGGTCTCACCTCCACGCAGCCCCACTCAGGAGTCCACCCAGGAATGTGCCAGGCTCACTCAGAGGGCCTGCTCAGACTCCCCCACGAGACCACACCCCTCCCTGCACAGCATTCAATGATGAGACTATCTGTCTTCTCCCCACCTGCCCTGCAGTCTCCCTCGATAAGGATTCTCACTGGGGCAGACAGAGCTGGGAGTTCTACCCTTAGGCAGCCCCTGGGGTGGGAGGCAGAGGGGTGCCATCCCTTCCAGCAATCCCTGGCAGAGACCAGGCTCAGTCAGCTCTGATCTAAATCTCTGGGGATCCCAGAGAGACATCCTCCTGACTGCTGGAAAACTCTCCCCAAGGCCAGCTCGCGACCTCAAGTCTGCTGTGGGCTAGGCTCAGAGTTCATGCCAGCAGAGGGTGCAAAGGCGTTCCCACCAGAGACCTCCACTGCTGGCGGCCTTCCCAGCGGTGGGCCTGTTCTGAGCAGCAGCCAGCATCTGGGAGGGAGCCGGAGCTGGTGTTATAAAGGCAAGATGACCGGTGGATTCCTGGCTCTCTGGAAATGTCTTCAGTCCCTTCCCCGCTCCCCACCTCCTTCTACCAACTGACTCACATGGATCATTCAAATATGAGTGATCCTCCTCCTCCTCCAGGAAGCCTTCCTCGGTTGAACTAATGACCTCATGTCTGTACCTGTGTTCCCCCCACCCCAGCCCCAGCATCCCTCTGGCATGGTACTCAGAATACTACACAGAAAGTAAGTGTCTCCCCACCTGGCTGAAGGCTGCCTGAAAGAAGTGACATCACCAGACCCAGTGCCCAGAACCCAGCGACTTCTTAGAAAAACGGTCATTGTATCAATGAGGAAAATGCATCTCTGAGAGGAAGAGTGACGTGCCCCCAAGGCCACATGACATGTCACTCACCAGCAGAGCCAAGCATCCAACCCAGGTCTCTAACCACAAGCTGTCACCCTCTTTCCCCACTGCCTCCCTGTCTTCCTGCGAATGGCCAGTGTTCATGACTCTGGGGACCGAGGACACGCCAAAGACTCGGGAGGAGAGCATCCTGAAGGCAGGATCCCTGGGGTGTCCCCAGGGGAGACAGTCTCCACTCAGGACTGAAGTTCGTGGAGAATCCAGCCTCAGATCCAGCAAAGCCATGGGCACGTGGCAGCAAACCATCCCTCCTCTGCAAGCAGAAAAGCCGTCCTCCAGGACAGTCTGGGGTCCTCCCTCCAGCCCCTGTCCTGGAGCAGATGCTTTCTAAGAACCAGCCAGGATTTACCAAGCCTGCTGTCTCACTCCATCAGGCACCGCCAGACCTTAAGCTTCCTGAGGGTGGGGACACCTATGCTACCTTTGGATCGTAGAATACATTATCTGCAAGGGCCTCTCAGATTCACCTGGCTGCATCTATTTACATATACATCTGAGAAGTGGGGTCCAAAGGGGTAAAGCCACACTCCCCGGTCACTGGGCGAAGGCCTGACAAAGCTGGGGTCTGAGCCGTCCCCCAACCGTGTCCCACACGGATCCCCACTGCACAGGACTCCAGTTCCACAAGCAGCATCCTTGAATCTCCTCCAGGCCTGAGAGCAGAGCTGGTCCCTGTGAAGTGTGAAAATGAAGTGAAAGTCGCTCACTTGTGTCTGACTCTTTGCGACCCCACGAACTTCAGCCTGCCAGGCTCCTCTGTCCATGGAATTCTCCAGGCAAGATTCCTTGAGTGGGTAACCTCTCCCTTCTTCAGGGGGTCTTCCCGACCCAGGAATCGAACTGGGGTCTCCTGCGTTGCAGGCAGATGCTTTACCAGCTGGGCCGCAGAGTTTGTTCATTGACGGACGGGGCCCGCCAAGACTCACACCGCAAATCCGATCACGTCACTTTCCCTGCTTAAAAGGCTTTGGTGGTTTCCTGCTACCCTGCGGACACGTCCCTCCTTCTTGCTGTGGCCGCCCTCGAAGCCCCAGGCCCCTGCTTTCTCTCCTGCCGCAGACCACGGTTGGCAGAGCGCCCGTCCGTCCTGGCTGAGCCCTCCTCAGCGGCCCTCACAAGCTCAGGGCGGCTCCCGCCTCCTTGCCAACCAACCCCTGCGGGTCCTTCAGCCCCTTCCGGTCTTCCTCCCCCCCAAAGCCTTCCCTCGGGCTCTCACAACCCCAGCCCACCCCCAGGCCCCCTGAACTCCATTGTGATCAGAACTCTACTGTGATCACTACCCATGCTCACCATCTCAACACTCCATCCGACCCCTGGGCGCCCTGAACTCCCTTATGATCGCTACACGTGCTCATCATCTCAACGCTCCATCCGACCTCCAGGCGCGCCGGGACCATATCTGTGTCCATCCTCCCCGTATTTCTGTCTCCACAGGCAGGCTTTGTCCTCAGCACTCAGGAGGCTGCCCTGAATATCGGTGCTTTGACTGGCAGGTGGGGACCCCCTCCCCTCCGCCCAGCCGTTTCCCTGGCTAGTGGTCGCTGACCGCAGGGCTGCGGCAGCTGAGGTCGAGGCACTAGGGAGGGGTGGGGGGCGGGAAGGGCTCCCAGGGAAAGTGCTCAGAGTCTCACCCGGGGTGGTGGGGGCACCCCAGGGGAGCACCCCTCCGGGAGCGCTGCTGTTCCCGCATCCGCCCGCTACCGGCCAGGATGCGTGGGGAAGGGGAAGTGCTCCTCTCCCTCTGACCCCCGGGGGCTGCTTCCTGAGCTTCCTTCAGGCTCGGGGAGCGACGGGCAGACGCGGGCAGTGGGGCTGCCACACGCTGCCGCCCCCAGACACACATCCTGCCGCTCCCGGCAGGATGTTATTGCAGAGTCCTGCGCCGTGATTGCCAGGAGATGGGCTTTCCTGAGCTCGTTAAGGGACCGCGCTCCTTTCTCGGGGCCAGCCCCCCTTTTCCTGTGCCCCCCCCCCGCGGAAGCAGAGAGGGAAAGGGGCCCTGGGGCAGCTCCCTGTGGACTGAGGCTGAAGACCACGATCCCTGAGGGCAGCGGGCCCCATCCCAGCGGCTCTGGGCACCAGGCAGTGCTTGGCACCGACCACCACTGTCTCGTTCAACCCTCAAAATAATCCCGGAAGACAGATGTCACCACTACCCTCGGTTTTACAGTCGGTGACCTGGGGCTCCTGAGAGGTTAACTGACGCGCTCCAGGGCACACGGCAAGAAGGAGATAGGCCAGGGATCCAGGGCTGCCTGACTCCGGCTCCCAGCCTCCCACACCACCCCCTTCGCTGCCATCCAGCCCACAACTGGGTTTTCAGCCCGTGTGAGTGAGGAGTGGCAGGGAGCGGAAGGCAGAGGCCTCCCCAGGACCAGCATTTCCCTCGAGAGAGTCCAGGGGTCCCAGCATCTCCCCTCATCTCTGAGAAAGAACTAGAGCTCACTTGGAGGTAACAAGACAGCTCCCATCTTGTTAGCCAGATTCAAGCCCCTCACCACCGAGGACGAGGTAGAAGAGGGTGAAGGCAGTCAGAAACTCAGCGGTGACAGTGGTCTCTCCTGGGTGACACTTTCTGGAAAGAGCAGCAACGTGGCAGCCGGGACAGACTGTGGCTTGGTCTGTGTCCTGCTGATTCTGCTACGAACTGAGTGATCCCAGGGTCCTGCACCTTCCGGGGCCTTCTTTTCCTGACCTGGGGAGTAGGATAACTCTCCCCACTGGCACCCACTCCAGTATTCCCGCCTGGAAAATCCCATGGACTTAGGAGCCTGCTGGGCCACAGTCCATGGGGTCGTAAACAGTTGGACAGGACTGAGGGGCTGAACGACAACAGTCCCCCACCACCCAGGGTGTCATAAAAATACAGGGATTCCATGGGCATAGAAGTACCTTGTAAACTGAAGCACAGAGCTCTGTTTCTGTTAAGTGGGTGTTCTTTCCTTCTTTCTGTCTCTGTAAGAACCCAGAGTAACAACTCTGGGGCCTGAAACTGGGTTCAAACCTCAGTCCTGCTGGTTTTGAGTTTTATGACCAGAGATGAGTGTTGTAAGGACTCTACGCCTCTGTCCCCAGCACACACACCCCCCCCCCGCACCCCCCCAACCTATTTTTTGATGTGGACCATTTTTAAAGTCTTTATTGAGTTTGTTACAACACTGCTTTGGGTTTTCAGCCACGGGCGTGTAGGATCTTAGCGCCCTCACCGGGGACCAAACCCACACCCCCTTCGTTGGAAGGCGACGTCTTAACCATTGGACCACAGGGAAGTCCTGAAGCCACTATTTCTAGGCAGAAAAAGAAGAGAGAGAGAACAGTAATACCTGCCTCGTAGATTTGTAGGGAAGATGCGACACGCGGACGTCCGAACACTGAGCACAGTGCCTGAGCTCGAGCTCCCGCTGAGCGGCAGCTGCTGCTTTATGGAGAATGATGATGATTATTTCTGCTCTTGCTTCTCTTATTCTGCTGAAGTCGCAGTCTAGCAACACAGTGCCCGGAGGAAAGGAGGTGGCCGGGTCCCCCGGTCAACAGCAAGGAGACCTGCTGAGTCCCCACCGCCAGCCACACAGAGCCACAGAAGATGAAGGGACAGAACCAGACGGACACAGACGGACAGAGGGAGAGCGAGAGGAGCACAGCAGATCCGCGTGGAATGGAGACGCGACGGGAAGAGCAAGCTGGCCCGCATGGCCCTCCTGCTCTGAGTCTATGGGATGCTAGTCTGAAGGCAGTGGCACCATCCAGGGTGTTGTGCTGCACTGGGTCATTGGGAGATGCTGGGAGGTAGGGACTGCCACGATTCCCAGTTTGCACAGCTGGAAGTTGACTTTGAGAGGTTCAGTGACTTGTCCAAGGTCACATAGCGAATGGCATGATTCAAACCCCCAAATGACTGCCAAGCCCACTTGCTCTAACTCCCAGAGGGGAGTCTAGGAGCCACCGTTCAGCAGCTGAGCGACGTTCTTCCTATATCTTGTCCACATTGGTTTCTCCCAAACCAGCACGACCGTAAGATTCACCTGACATGCTGTGCTTTTCCACACAGACCCCTGAGACCTGTGAGTCTAGATCCCAAGGAAGTTTCCTGGATATCTGTTCTAAAAAAAAAAAAAAAAAAAAGTCATTCCCTGGCAGTCTAGTGGTTAGAACTCCACACTTCAACTAACGAGGGTCCAGGTTCAATCCCTGGTCAGGGAACTAAGATCCTGCAAGTGGTGAAGTAGAGCCCCCCTCAAAAAAATATATTTTTAAGTAAAAATAGATAAACTTTAAAAGTCAATGCCATGGTATAAAAATTGGTAAGGGGATTGTTTGAAAGAAAAACAAATTCACATGATTCTTATAACGAGGTACGTTTGGAGGTCAGAGGACAAGGGCTGTCTACCCACGAGAATCCCTTGGAGAACTTTTGAAAACGATCTCGATGTCAAGCCCGATTCTAGACGACTGACTCTCAGTCTTGAGGGGGGCCAGGCATCACAATATTTGTAAGTTCCCAGGCGATTCTAAGGGGCAGCCAGAGTGGGGAACCCTAACTCTGGGCCAGTGCCATCCCAAAGAACTTTCTGGAATGTTGGCAGTGTCTTGTCTCTGCATTGTCCAATCTAATAGGGCTTCACCATGTGTGACCGTTAGGAACTTGAAATATGCCTGGTGTGGCTAAAGAGCCAAAATATTAATTCTATTTCATTGTCAATGATGTCCATTTACATTTGAGTCGCCGCGTGCAGATAGTGGCTGCCTGGCTGGGTGTACGGCTGTAGACCTCGGCGGGCCCACTGACCTCTGGGTGACAAGGAAAGACTGTAGAATGGAAATAAGAAGGGTCCTCTCCACTTCCGGAAAGGAGGCAGGGGTCCTCCCCGAGACATCGCTTGGGAAGTCAAAATGCTTCTCATGGGGTCCAAGACAGTCCTAGGGGTCTGTCCCGCCGGGTAACTTTCCCACCTCAGCCCCTGGCTTGGCTCCCCTGCAGGAGGAAAAGAGCCACCTCCAGGCTTCTAAGGAGAGCCCTTGAAGTTGCAGGAAGAGCCAGGGGCTGGGCCGAGGAGGTCAGCTTCTATTTTAAAGAACCTTTTCCTCTCTGGAATTGGCTTCATCCTCCAACGGCGAGGATGGGGCAAAGGCTACGACTGACATTGTGTTGCTGAACGTGAAACGGCTTCTGAGGTCACCTGGCAGCTGGTGGGCACGTCCTGACAGCCGGCTCTTAATCACACTCCCCCCAGCCCCTGGGGGTGGAAGGAGGGGGCGGGTGGGGGGACGTCCAGCTGTCCGCGATCACCAGGTGACCTTCCAGCCCCCTGCCTCCACACCCGCTTCCCCGCGCCCTGCGCTCGTGGATGTGTGCAAGCTCAGTGGACACCCAGACGGGCAGGCAACGTGAACCCCCAGGCGACAACACAGGAAGCTCGGCGGGGCTTCTTTCTTGCCCGTGATGAGCTCACTCCTGGATGACGAGCTGTGATTTCCAAATGTTTTCGTACAGTCGCCAGACCTATCGGTTGTCTCTCCCCTGGGAGCAGTCAGCGGGTCTTGCCAGGGGTCAGCTTACTCCGGCTCCATCAGGAGGATGGGACCTCCAGACCTCAGTCTGGGGTCGAGGAGGTTAGATGTGGGACAGTGGAGGAAGAAGCTGGGTCTGGGCAGTTCACCTGTATTTTTTTTTTAAGAGCTGTGTCATCTTATTTGGTTAGTTATTAGTAAGCCAGCATAAAAATGGTGAGAAGATGCAGAATCTACATTAAAGTCTGGACTGCTTTTTTCCTTATTATTATTTTTTAATTGGTGTATAATTGCTCCACAAGGCAGTTCACCTTTAAAATGGGGACGTTAATATCCACTTCCTGAAATGATTAGAAAAACAAAGCCAGGAGATGATTTGTAATTAAAAGTGACCAGCAGAGAGCAGGTACCCAAGTATCTTTAGTGGGAGCTTCCCTAACCCCTAGGCTGCCCAGGTGGCTCAGCGATAAAGAACCCACCTGCCAATGCAGGAGATGCGGGTTCGATCCCTGGTCCCAGAAGATTCCCTGGAGAAGAAAATGGCAACCTACTCCAGCATTCTTGCCTGGAAAATGCCATGTACAGAGGAGCCTGGCAGGCTACAGTCCATGGGGTCCTAAAAACAAAAATCCCTAAGCCTTATTCCTTAGGATTTCTTTTACTTTTTCTTTTTTTTTTGGGGGGGGGGGGGGGCATGCCACAAGGCTTCCAGGATCTTAGTTCCCTGACGAGGGATTGAACCTGGGCCCTGGCCATTAAAGCCCTGAGTCCTAACCACTGGACCACCAGGGAACTCCCAGGATTTCTTTATCTTCACCCTACCCTTTCCCGTTAGAGAAGGAGACCCCGGGTTCAATTCCTGGACTGGAATGATCCAGTGGAGAAGGGATAGGCTACCCACTCCAGTATTCTTGGGCTTCCCTTGTGGCTCAGCTAGCAAAGAACCCACCTGCGTGCGGGAGACCTGGGTTCGACCCCTGGGTCGGGAAGATCCCCTGGAGAAGGGAAAAGCTACCCACTCCAGTATTCTGGCCTGGAGAACTCCAGGGACTGTGTAATCTGTGGGGTTGCAAAGAGTCAGACATGACTGAGCGACTTTCACTACCCTTTCCCTAAATTTCCTCTTAATAATTGCAGTGCCCTAGGCTGTGACTTCTAAACCCTGCAGATTTTTTATCCTAAGAAAATTCCCCGAATACCCTGACAAGGCCCAAGTCCCAGTGGGCCACACATGGTAGGGTTCCCCACCAGGACTCAGCCAGCCCTCCCAGCACTAGCTCCTCTTCAGATCTTCAGCTCAGCGTAATGAGCACTTGCTGTGTCCCCCAGGATGGTGGCTGAACATCTGTGCACAGACCAGGGTGCGACGCCAGCCCCCAAATTAGCAAGACACACATCTCCAAGGCTCCTCCAAGCCGTGTCCTGACCAGTAGTTCTTATGAGCTTCAGGACAACCCTCTGGAAAAAAAAAATGAAAACTGTTATTATAATCCCTGTTTTCCAGATGAGGAAACTGAGGTGCAGAGAGTTGAAATGTCTTAATCAAGTTCCCAGATGGTAGCTGCAGAGCCAACCCTCAAACTCAAATTGGTTTTTACTTCAAATGATATTTTGCATGCCAAGCACTAACAACAAGAACTGAAATAATGATTGGTATTGCGTGTTCAGTCAAGTCTGACTCTTTGGGCCCCATGGACTGCAGCCCACCAGACTCCTCTGTCTATGAAATTTTCCAGGCAAGAATACCATAGGGGCTTGCCATTTCCTACTCCAGGGGATCTTCTCCACCCAGAGGTCGAACCCGTGTCTCTTGAGCCTTCTGCATTGCAGGCGAGATCTTTACCACTGAGCCACGTGGGAAGCCCATTGCTTAGTATTACTGTTATCTGAAGGCCATGCCTTTCCAGCACCAGGGAAAGAGCTGGGTTTTAAAAACAAACAGGCTGTGATTAAGCACCGATTGGGGTGTCCAGAGAAACCAGATATTAACATGCACTTGCAAGTCAAGAAATTCTACTTGAGTTTGAAGACCTTGGTAAGGATGCGGGCTGTGGAAGCTTCGTAAAGAAGGCCGGACTTGAGTTGAGCAGGAAGAAAGGGTTGGTCTTGTATGGGGAGAGGGGAGAATCAGGGCTTTCTAGGAGGGGAGCTCCATCTGCACAAAGGCTCCAGAATGTGCACACGTTTTGTCAGTGGGAAGCTCATCTCAGGGGCCAGGCCCTGGAGATGCAGAAATCAGTAAGATAAGATGGCGGCCCTGAAGGCAGATGCAGGAGCCGGGCCAGCACTTGCTCTGCGGGCCTGGGCGGGGAAATCGAGGAAATCAGACAGCTCTCGCATAGTCAGATGGGGAAGGAGCCTTGAATGGTTCAGTTCGGTTCAGTTCAGTTCAGAAGCAGCGCAAAGGCTAACAGAATTCTGCCAAGAGAGCACACTGGCCATAGCAGACACTCTCTTCCAAGAACACAGGAGAAGACTACACGTGGACGTCACCAGATGGCCAGGACTAAAACCAGACTGATTATATTCTTTGCAGCCAAAGATGGAGACGCTCTATACAGTCAGCAAGAACAAGACTGGGAGCTGACTGTGGCTCAGATCATGAGCTCCTTACTGCCAATTTCAGACGTGAATGGTGGCCCGGGAATTTTGTGTTGACCCCGTGGATAGCAGGGTGAGAGGTGTCCCCCCAGTCTCTGAGCTGCACTCAGGCCCTTTCCACTTTCTCCCCAGGCCTCAGGGCTCCTGGAAGCCACAGACAAAGACAATAAATCGTCCCTCCAACAGCCTCCCCTACCCCCCTTTCTCCTTCCCCTTTGTCTGGAGGGGACACCTCCCACCCCCAGGAGCCCCCTCCCCTGACCTTCCCCCACCAAACCCCTTCGTTGCCATGGACACCAAAGCAGCCAGAGGTCCCTCCCGCAAAAGCTCGGTTTGTGCCACCATTTGGGAAGGAGGAGATGGTGTGAAAGTGAGAAAAGAGCTTGCAAACGCCTTCCTGTCTGCAGCCAGGCCGGCACTCCAGTTTGGGAGGAAGCAGGAACTTTCTGATTTCAGCTTCAAAGGCGCTGTGCTGGGTTAAGTCCAGCCCCGTCAGGCAGCTCGAAAGGAACACCCGCAGATGCGCACACATACCACAGGCACGCATATACACACGCGGTACATATGCTCACACATGCCCGCACACAATACACACACACTCACACTACATGCACTCATATACACACGCGGTACATATGCTCACATACACATGCACACACACAATACACACACACTCACACTACATGCACTCATATACACACGCGGTACATATGCTCACACATGCCCGCACACAATACACACACACTCACACTACATGCACTCATATACACACGCGGTACATATGCTCACACATGCCCGCACACAATACACACACACACACTACATGCACTCATATACACACGCGGTACATACGCTCACATACACATGCACACACACTACATGCACGCATGTACACACACAGTACACACATACACACAATGCATATACTCACACACAATACACACTACATGCACTCATATACACACGCAGTACATATACTCACACACATGCTACATACACTCATATACACACGCAGTACACATATACACACAATGCATATACTCACACACAGTACATACACACACACTACATGCACTCATATACATACACAGTACATATGCTCACATACACACGTAGTACATATGCTCACACACACACGCACAATACTTATACCTACGCACACAGACACTCAGTACACATACACACACTACATACACTCATATACACACACAGTACACACGCACACACACACACTGCATATACACACAATGCATATACTCGCACACAATGCATACACTCACATACACACAATACTTATACTAACACACACATACAGCAATACATGTGCTCACATACACATAACATGTTAACACCTATACAAATTCTGAACTACTCACACACACATGCTCATGAGCCCACCTTCCCAAGGCAGGTGGGCTGAGTCCACTAAGAAAATAAGCCTCCGGGAGGATGATCCTGCCCTTAGAACAACAGTCCATTCCCAGCAGGAAAAACCCTCTGGCGACCCCCAGAGCTGCCAGGCCCCCAGGAGGCCCCAGGCCCCAGTGCCTCATCCCTCGAGCGCCCGGCCCAAGGACTCAGGTTGGAAAGCTGCTTCTGAGCCTTTCTGAAGGCCTGATGATAGCAGAGCTCCGGACGCTGCAGGTTGGGAGACTGGCACTACTGTGGGCTTTCCCACGGGGCCCCAAAGAAGCCATCGATTCTGCTCCCAAGGACGAAGGACAGTGGCAAGAGATAAATGAGGGCAGAGGACAAACACGCCGCTCCCCACTTTGCTCAGCCCCCACCTTAGAGTCACACCCTGGGAGCGTGCTCAGCCTGGAGAGGAGTCCTCGAGAATGGAAGAATGGAGAATGGGAGCCGCAGCCCCGCCTTCTGGGACGGATCACAACAGCCCGAAGGGTTCTCATGGGCCCTTCCAAGGCAGTCCACAATTTGGTAGGCAGTTTGGTCGTTTCAGATTAACTTTTGGTAAATGAGGTAATCTAGCGGTCAGCTCCCACTCAGCACAGTGGGAACTCTGCTTGGAAGTCCAAATATTTCTGAGCACAAGTGGGTTGTTGATGGATAAATGCCCAAACCTCTTCCCCAGTGGCTCAGTGGTAAAGAATTCATCTGCAATGCAGGTTCGATTCAGGAGACACAGATTCGATCCCTGGGTCGGGAAGATCCCCTGGAGAAGGGAACAGCAGCCCACTCCAGTATTCTCGCCTGGAGAATCCCATGGAAGGAGGAGCCTGGTGGGCTACAGTCCCTGGGGTCACAAAGAGCCGGACGTGACTCAGCATGAGCATCAGAGTCTCTCTGAGTTCACTCCTCACCTCTAGCTTATATTGGTTTGCCACCCTCCAGAAGGGAAAAAAACAGGGAGCCCCCTTTTCCTCTGCCTAGGTACACAGAATGGCAGGCAAATCGGGTCCTCCCTCCGTCTAAATTATCTGTCCAACACGCGGAGGGTAACTTTGGCATCATGGGTCCTAGAAGAGGGTTCCAAAGCTTCCGCGTTCCTAACCTGACTCTCTGGTTCACTCTGTTGTTCTGGAAGGGTTAACTCTACACTTTATCCGAAAAATGGGCGTAATAATGCAGCACCCTCCCCCAAGACAGTGGCAACAATGACTAGAGAACAGACGGTAAAATGCCCGGCTCAAGAGGCTTCAGCACACGTCACTTCTTTCCTGTGTGCTGGATACACATGAGAAGTAGTGACTGATCTCTCTCGCCGTCTTTCTTAACCTCCAGGAGGTGATAGATCACATGTTTTAGTTGCTAAGTCGCATCCGACTCTGCGACCCCATGGAATGTAGCCCGCCAGGCTCCTCTGTCCATGAGATTCTCCAGGCAAGTTCATTGGAGTGTGTTGCCATTTCCTCCTCCAGGGGATCTCCTTGACCCAGGGATCGACCCCCCATCTCCTGCATTGGCAGATAGGTTCTTCGCCACTGAGCCGCCACAGAAGCCGATAGACCTTAAGGCACATTAATGCCTTATTCTAAGCCAGATCCTCTTTACTCGTGAAGCTTGGTTGTGAACGAATCCATTTTCAATGCCTAATGTGTGATCTCTGCCTCAAGACCCCAGCAAAGGTGTAAACAGAGGGAAAAAAATTTCATCATCACTTAGGTAAAAATAATGTACTGAACAATTTGACTTCCATGTACCAAGCCTTGCAGAAGACAAGAGCGTCAGTAGAACAGTGTCTGCCAACCAGCTGCAGTGAATTGTGGTCGAGCCCTGGACTCTAGCTGCCCAGGCTGAAATCCCAGCTACGTCTTACTGGCTCTCATCTCATGCTTGGCAGGTGATTTCCTCCTTCTGAGCCCAGCTTTCTCATCTGGAGAATGGGGCTGATCACAATAGCACCTGTGTCTCCCAGGAGTCCACGTGGTAAAGCCCATGAAACGCTCTGGCTCAGGAAATGTCTTGCTTAGGAAGTGATCAGTTACCTTCAGCTGCTGAGGCTTACTGGGCTTCCTAGGGGGCTCAGTGGCAAAGAATCTGCCTGCCAATGCAGGAGACGTGGGGTTGATCCCTGGGTTGGGAAGATCTCCTGGAGGAGGAAAGAGCACCCCACTCCAGTATTCTTGCCTGGGAAACCCCATGGACGGAGGAGCCCGGTGGGCTACAGTCCACGGGGTCACAAAGAATCAGACCTGGCAACTAAACAGCAGCAGCAGAGGCTATTGCTATTTATTATTATTACTACTATCTATCTGTACAATTCTGAAATAATTAAATCACAAATAGCACAGAAGATGGGTGAGGGGAGGTAGAAAGAGTCCAGCCAACCCTGGGAATTCCCTTCCCCTGGGATTTCCCTTCCCTCTGGAGTCTTTGTTATATAAAGCCACATGGAGAGATGGGACCCATGGATGCCTTTTAACTCAATGACTTCAAGAGGTACTCAAGGTCACAAACAAAAGAGCACCAAGGAGCCCCTTAAGGCTAACAGTTTCACTGGGGTCCACCCACTCAGCTCAGTTCCCTGGCAGCCAATTCCTTTTTCTGGAAAGTTCTTTTTTTTTAATCCCCTTGCTTCTCCCGGTGCCTTCCCCTCCGCCCCACCACCTTCCTCCTCCTGGGGAAGCAGGAGTTCCTGAGGGCCACAGAGAAGGTCAGAGGTCTCCACCGGCCTGGCCAGGTGCCACGGGGCCGTTTCCTGCCAGGAGACTTCTGTGAGCGGCTGTCCACCCCAGGGAAACCCAAATAAAGTCACCTCCCCACCCGAGAGCATTTTGCCCTTTAAGGGAAGGCTGTGTTTGGAGCCCAGAACATATTTACAGCTTTCTGAAGATCTCATCCAACCTTTTACGGATACAGTAAGCATCAAAGAGGCCCACCCAGGCCCATCTGCTACTGCTTTCAAGGGCAGACCTGGCCTGGATCCTGAATAATTACCAAGTCACTCAACGCTGCCTCTGATAATCCCTCTGTCTCCTTTCTTCCCTCTTTTCAGATCCTGATCCCTCTCCCGCCCCCTCCCCCGGAGTTTTCTCTTGCGTGGCCAAGCAGCCTTATGATTTAATCCCATCTGTCTTTTCAAAGATAAGACTGAGGGTAATTATTCAGAATAAGCATCTAATTTGTATACACATATGTAAACATATACATATAGCTGAATCACTTTGCTATAGACCTGAAACTAACACATTATAAACCAACTGTAGTTCAAGAAACGTTTTCTTAAGTGACCATCTGCTGCTGCTGCTGCTCCTGCTCAGTTGCTTCAATCGTGTCCAACTCTTCGCGACCTCATGGGTGGTAGCCCGCCAGGCTCCTCTGTCCATGGGGACTCTCCAGGCAAGAAGACTGGAGTGGGTTGCCATGCCCTCCTCCAGGGGACCCTCCCAACCCAGGGATGGACCCCACAGCTCTTATGCCTCCTGCATTGGCTGGCAAAATGACCATGTAATGTGGCTTAATAAATTTCCACTCCAGGAAAGGAAACTTGAAGAGAACTACCGTGCCTTTGTGTGCCCAGAATTTTGTTTTATCCTCACAACGGTTGTGAGTAGGTACAATAGCCATCCTGACTGGGGCTCAGGAGCCATCTGTAACTTGCCGGAGGCCCTGCTGGTAAGGACAGAGCTCGTACTGTAAGTCCCGGCTCTGTGAGTCGTCACCACGGCACAGTGGACTGAAAAGCACAGGGTTCCTGGCATTACTGAGAGACTGATAGAATCCACAGGGAGAGGCCAGCGTTTGAGGAAGCTATCACACTCTGTAACTGCTCTCAAAACTTCCTCCTCCTGGGACCAGATCCACGCCTGCCCAGGATCAAGGTGGCAGGCAGGGTGCCCTCACTCTAGGATACCCTTGATGACAAGTTAGCCACATTTCAGCTTCCCTGTCCAGAAGGGCCGACGCACCTGAATTCCTAGAGATTGGGAAAAGTCGAGAGATTTGGAGATACTGGTAAATATCTGCCCTTCCTTTAGATAAACAGGTGGCCAGAGATGGTTGTAAACATATGCAGAGCAAGATAAAGACACACATGCACACAGACAGAGCTTCACATCGCAAGTTTTCACGTCAGTTAAAAACAATCCAGCCAGACCCGAGAGAGGGCCCGGTGAGACCAGCTTGGATCTCACGGTTAGGCAAACCCGGCTCTGAATCCTGCGTGGCCATATCCTGACCTCGAGGTTATATGACCTCGAGGAGATTGCCTGACACTTCTGCACTTCAGCTATGTCTTCTGCAAAATGGAGAAGATAAGTATCTGTCTCTATGGAGTTATTAAAAGGATCTGGGGTTGTTGATGGAAATTCCAACATTGCGTGGAGGTTGGTAAAGGGTCAATGAACAGTATTATTCTACATAGTGTTATTTGAAACAGTAATGGTGTGAAGAATCTCTCCAAGACATCCAGCTGTAGAGATCCCCAGGCTGAATGCAGGCCAAGACACAGTCCCCTCCTTCCATCCTTATCTCTCAAAGCAGAGATATGGAGATTCCAAAGTCCCAGGCAGTTCTAAATACAACACCGAGTGTTTTCACCAGCCTAAACAGCGGCTGTCCGGCCTTTCAGGGATAGCCCTCTGCCTCAAAGCCTTTCATGGACCACCCACACTTACGGGAGAAGGTTCAGACTCCCAGCGTGACTCACAGAGCTCTCCACTGCCCCTGCGACCTCACCTCCAGCCCCCTCTCCCACTCACATACCTCCAACCGGACCGTCAGCCCACCATTCCCCAAACACAGTACCCCAGGGCTCTTATCATGCTGCTCACTGAAGCTTCTCCCCTGTCCTCCTCCTGAAGAGCCCCTTCTCATCATGAGACGCCCAGCCAGAATCCATCAAGCAGAATTTTTTTGTTTAACTTTTATTGGAGTGTAGTTAAGTGAATCAGTTATACATGTACATATACCCACTTTCTGTTAGACCTTTCCCTTACAGGTCATTACAGAGGACTGAGTAGGGTTCCCTGCGCAGCACGGCAGGCTCTTCTTCGTTATCTGCTTATATATGAAAATGAATGAAGTCACTCAGTCTTGTCCGACTCTTTGCGACCCCGTGGACTATAGCCTACCAGGCTTGTCTGTCCATTTTCCAGGCAATAGTACTGGAGTGGATTGCCATTTGCTTCTCCAGGGGATCTTCCCAACCCAGGGCTTGAACCCAGGTCTCCCACATTGTAGACAGACGCTTCACCGTCTGAGCCACTGCTTAGCCGTGTTTTATATGTAGTCCTGTGCATCAGTCAGTTCCAACCTCTCAGTTGATTCCTCCCCTCCCCTGTCCCCCTTGGTAGCCATAAATTTGCTTTCTACACCTGTGACTTTACTTCTGTTTTGCAAATAGGTTAATTTGCACCATTTTTTAGATTTCATATGGAAGCCATATCACATATCACATATTTGCCTTTCTCTATCCGACTCGCTTCCCTCAGTGTGACGATCTCTAGGTTCATCTGTCACTGCAAATTATTTTGTGAATGTATGGCTGGGTAATATTCCATTGTATACATGCTCCCCAGCGTTAATTGCGGCACTAGTTACAATAGCCAGAACGTATTTCCACTGACAGAAATATGGATAAAGGAGGTAAGATACTTGCATACATCAGGCAGAACTAACCACCACCTCCTAAAAGGAGAGAAAGAGAAGCGAGGGAGGGTTGGAGGAAGCTAGGCTCGCTGAGTGCTGACCGTGTTCCAGGCATCAGCTGCTGTACCTACTTTCACTGCTCACTCCTTCAGGTCACCATAGGAGCTAAGTCCTATTATCCCCACTTTGCAGGTGAGAACACTAGTTCTTATAGTCCCAGGTTTGAAAGACCCCAGGGTCCTTTTCCTTGACTCCCTGCAGCCCAACACAGGAAAGCGTGGTCTGCCTCTGACACTGGACTGCAGTTCCTCTAAATAATCTGTGTCTTATTCATGTCTGAGACCTGCCAGTCCCCTCAGCTCAGGCTTAAGCCCCAGTTTCTGGCACCTAGTAAGCCCTCAGTAAACGCTTCTCATAGAAACCCTTCTCAGCAAGCACAGGGAGCTGCGGGTTATCTTTCTGTTTATTACAGACACTTGAGAGGCAAGACTCTGGGTCACTAACGAACGGTATTTCCACATAGAAAATCCCAGCTCTTTCTATGGATGCGTGTCTGCCAGCAGAAGGGGTTGACCTTGGCAACCAGGGTCTAGAAAAAAGTGACTTCCCACTTCTCCATTAATCACATTCGTTTTAATGGAAATTCCAGATTTTTAGCGCCAAACATCTGGCAATGCTGTTATCTCCGAGCTTGCGATCACACTCTGGGCCACTGGACCAGGAAGGACAATGGCCTGTCACCACCATACACCAAGGGGGCAGCTTTCCCAAATCCCAGCAGAGAGGTCAAAGAAACCTACAGCCTGGGAGGCAACCTGTACCACATCCACGCGCTCACCATTTTTTGGAACAAACTCCCCATGTTTGGGGATCTTCCCGCCATCTGAGTACCATCTACTGAGTTAGAAGCTGGAACCCACTTTCCCTGAGTTCCTTTGCAGCCCTCCAGGAGCCACCCAGAGTCTGTTTTCTACCTGAGGAGGAGGAGCAGCAGAAAACCACCAAGGTCTCAGAGTCAGCGGTAGTCTAGACCCCAGCAGAGCTTCATGGTAGAAGCAGTGAGGTTCCTACCAGAATCAGATAATTCGAACATGGTTCCTTCCCAAAGCAGAATTCCCAGAGATTCTATGAAATGCCTCATGTTTTTTACTTTTTTTTTTAATTGGAGTATAATTGCTTTACAATGTTGTATTAGTTTCTGCTGTGCAATGAAGTGAGTCAGCTATATTTATACGTACATCTCCTCCCTCTTGGACCTCCCTCCCTTCCCCCTTTCCCATCCCATCTCTCTGAAAAGTGAAAATGAAAGTTGCTCAGTCGTATTCAACTCTTTGTGACCCCATAGACTATAGTCCATGAAATTCTCCAGGCCAGAATCATGGACTATAGTCCATGGAATTCTCCAGGCCAGAATACTGGAGTGAGTAGCCTTTCCCTTCTCCAGGGGATCTTCCCAACCCAGGGATCAAACCCAGGTCTCCCTCCTTGCAGGCGGATTCTTTATCAGCTGAGCCACAAGGGAAGCCCAAGAATATTGGAGTGGGTAGCCTATCCCTTCTCCAGCGAATCTTCCTGACCCAGGAATCGAACCAGGGTCTCCTGCATTGCAGGCGGATTCCTTACCAACAGCTATCAGGGAAGCCCCCACCCCTCTCGGTCATCGCAGAGCACCGAGTGAGCTCGCCGTGTGGCGCAGCAGCTTCCCAGCAGTTACCTGCTGCAGGCGATCCTCAAGTCGTCCCACCCCCGCCTTCCCGCTCTGGGTCACATGTCTTTTTCTACAACTGCGTCTCTATTCCTGCCCTGGAGATGGATCCGTCTGTACCGTTTTTCTAGATTCCGTATATACACATTAATACTTGATACTTGTTTTTCTTTCTGACTTACTCCACTCTGTATGACTGCGTAAATAGGTGGGGAACACTCTGCGTTCCGCACCTAAGATGCTGAAGGATGCAAACCTCACACCCACCCACTGTGCAGAACAGAACCTGCTCAGACGGAACATCGACTGAGGCCATCACCCCCACGGGGCACAGGCTTGAAACACGCAAAATAAACACGTGTTGGACCAAAACATAGAGAAGCCGTGTTTCCAGTCTGCCTCTGTCTCTCCGATCCAACACCAGAGAAGGAAAAGGACGGGTCCCACCCCGCGCATTAAACAAGATTCTCCAGCGCAGTGGGCTGTGCTTGTGACTCAGAGGCTGGCTCTGGATATCCCCGTTCTGACAGAATTTCCAGAAATGGTTGGAACAATGGCAGCATCACTAGAAAGAAGTCTGTCACCTCCCACGGAAGTGACTTTGAGGGACAACGCGTTTCTGAATTTGCAATTTTGAAGCGTTTGCTCCAGCTCTCACCTCCATCATGGGGTGTGGCAGAAAGCGCAGAGAATCAGAATCGAGTTTCTTTCCAATTCGGCCACAAACCACCTCTGTGTTTCTTCGCCTTCCCTGGGCCTCAGTTCCCCTGTCTGTGAATCTGGACGGTTGCTCTTTGCTCCCCATTGTCCCTTTCGGGACACTGATTCTGCAAAATGCCGATTCTTTTCGTGCAAAACTTATTGAACCAAGGTAACAGAGCACGGCTGTCCAGCATGGGCAGGTAGCACACGTCCTGCCAAGGGCACCCATCTGAGGGCGAGTGAGACCCAGCCCCACTCCCCAAGCTGCGTGTTCCAGAGCGAGGCTGCTTTCTCCAGAAAAGGGACATTTTCCCCTGATTTGCACATCCTATGGGCCCCACTTCTGGTTATTTCAGACTTCCTAGATGGTGCTGGTGGTCCAGAATCCTTCTGCCAAGACCCAAGAGACGGGGTTAGATCTTCGGGTTGGGAAGATCTCCCTGGAGTAGGAAGTGGCAACCCGCTCCAGCATCCTTGCCTGGAAAATTCCATGGACAGAGGAGCCTGGCGGGCTACCCTCCACGGGGCCGCAAAGAGTCAGACACGACTGAGCGGCTGAGCATGAACGTGGGGTTATTTCACCTCCGTGCCCTGCTCGCTGGGGCCATCATGCCCTCCTCTTAGTCACCACCCTGCCTCGCTGCAGACTTAGCTCCTGGTTGCAGCCCCATGCATGGCCCTCCCGCACAATAATCCCAAGAGCGTCCGCATCCACACACGTAACCCATCCAGCAGCATAGCCTCTCTGTTCTTTGATGTCCAGCAGCACAACAGTCTTTTTCTCCCCTCTCCTCAGCCACCCACTCAGCAGTCACATCGCAGACCATTCCCAGAAGTCTCTCTTCGAAATCCTGCTCTCTGACTCCCCTTCCCATCCTCCCAACGCGCTTGCTGCCATAAACCACCTCCACTTCCACATCCCTGGCTTCTGATCCTGACCACTAGCCCGCTCATCCAACCACAAGGTCACCAGCCTGCAACTACCTCCAGTCTTTGCTTCCTTCCTTACGTAAATTATCACCGCAGTCCTTCTCTGTAACGACGCTTCTGCAGACAGCCCCGACACCCTGGCATGCCTCTCGCCTGTCACAGTCACCTTGCAAAATTTCAGCACTTACCGGGCACCTTCTCGGCACCCAACAGCCGCAGCAGCTAAAGGCTGCCGGCGAAAAATCACGAACCTGCAAAGTGACTTCACTTTAAATTCACCAACACAGATCGCAAAGCAGAGAATCGGCGCCTTAGGCTCCCCTAGGAAACTTGCTTTCTCCTTGTCCACGGTAGTAGTTCAGGCCTTCAAAGCTTGATATGCACCCTTTGCTCAGCTGACGCCGTCATCTTATAATTCACGTCGAAACTTAGTGTCACCAAGGAGTCCAAACCGGAGTTCTCTGACACCCTAGAGGGGTGGGGTGGGGAGGGAGGGTCGAGAGGGAGATGGGAACACATCATTCCTATGGCTGACTCATGTTGATGTCTGGCAGAAACCAATACAATACTGTAAAACAATTATCCTTCAATTAAAAATAGATAAATTTAAAGAAAAAGAAACGAAGGGTCAGAAAACCAGGACACCCTCATCTTCGCTAAAGCCTAGCAACCTGCTGGCTCCGAATCTCCTCCCCTCCTCCTTCCTTCCCAATGTGCTGAGCCCCATTCTCTCTTATCAGGCTGGTCCCTCTCGACGTGTTCCAGCTCTAATCCTCTCTCAACCTCTCGAAGACTCTTCTCCTCCAACCATCCCCTCTCTTTGGAAGCATCGTTCATTCAGTCTTAGGTTTGCTCAGGTTTGCTCAGACCACTTCTAACACAAAAACAAGCTCTTGAATCGCTGATTGTTGGAAGGCGTGCTCTCCATCCATCATCCTTCTCTAGTGATTGCGCATTTCTTTGCTCACTTTCCCAACACAGCTTTTGAAAAGAGTTGCTTCTGTGGGCATTCTCTCACGCCCTGCCTCCCATCTGCCCTTCAACTCTCTGTCTTCTCCCCAACACAATCCACTCTGACTGGTCCGGGTCACCAAACCCAGGGGACGATCCCCAGCTCTCTTCCCTGATCTCTCAGGAGCCTGCTTTGCGGTGTTTTATCTGAGCGTGGCAACGATGGAAGGCGAGCGGGGTCACTCTAGTCGCGCAGGCGGGCTTCTCGTCGTGATGGCCTCTCTAGTTTGGGATTACGGACACTAGGGCACTGGGGCTTCAGTAGTTTCAGCACCTGGGCTCAGGAGTCGCAGTTCTCAGGCCCTCGAGCTCAGGCTCAGTAGCTGTGGCACGTGGGTTTAGTCGCTCCAAGGCATGTGGAGTCTTCCCGGACTAGGGATTGAACCTGTATCTCCTGCATTGGCAGGAAAATCCTTCACCACTGACATCTTCACTTGCATATCTTATTGACATCTCAGGCATGAAATGGGGCTTCCCTGGTGGCTCAGAGGATAAAGCGTCTGCCTGCAATGCGGGAGACCGGGGTTCGATCCCTGAGTCGGGAAGATCCCCTGGAGAAGGAAATGGCAACCTACTCCAATACTCTTGCCTAGAAAATCCCATGGATGGAGGAGCCTGGTGGGCTACAGTCCATGGGGTCGCACAGAGTCGGACACAACTGAGCGACTTCACTTTCACTTCCAGGCATGAAATAGTGAAAACAGAACTCTCTCCCTCCCTGTCTCTCTCTGTCCCTCCCTCCATCCCTTCACCCCACCTGCTTCTCCATCAAGCCTTCAGAAGTCTTACTCTACCTCCAAACCTTGCCTCGCTTCTCATTCGCTACGGACGCCACAATCAGCAACCCGCCGTCTGCTCCCATCTCGGCCTCTGGAGTCGCCTGGTAGCTGGTCTTTCTTTTTCTCCTGCTTCCCTCCAATTTATTCTCAACAAACCAGCATGAGTGAGTGAAGCGAGAGTTGCTCAGTTGTGTCCGACTCTCTGCCACCCCATGGACTATACCGTCCGTGGAATTCTGCAGGCCAGACTACTGGAGTGGGTAGCCTTTCCCTTCTCCAGGGGATCTTCCCAACCCAGGGATCGAACCAGGGTCTCCTGCATTGCAGGCGGATTCTTTACCAGCTGAGCTATGAAGGAAGCTATGAGGGAAGCAGCCTGAGGGATGATTCCAAATGCAAATTGGATCATATCAGTTTTTTGGTGTCTTCTCATTGCATTTGGAATAGTCACACTCCTGCTGTGGCCTTCTAGGTCCTGCATGAACCTGGGCCCTGTTTGTCTCTCCGGCTTTCTCTCATGCCGCACTCTCTCTGGCTTCCTGCTCGCCAGCCTTCCAGATGCCCTGACAGTGGCTCTGAGCCCACCGAGATCTCTCCTGCTCTGAGGTCTCTGCGTTTGCTCTTCCCCTGCGCCCGGACCTCTCAGCCAGCCCTGGGCACAGTCAGCGCATTTTCAGATGTCAGTTACCAAGTGAAAGGTCATCTTCCAATAAGACCTTCCCTGACCACCTTGTCTGAAACTGTCTTCAACATTATTACGATTTTCTAGCTGAAATGTTACTTGCTTCACAGCATTTTCTGTGATCTGCCGTTCACGTGCTTGTTTATGTAACTGTTGATCATCGACCTACCCCCACCGAAAGGATAACTTCCATCCAAAAGGACTGTGTCTACTTCGTCCTGCCCTACAATCCCAGTGCCTAGCAAAGTGATCGGTGTACTGTAAATGTTTAATAAGTATTTGTTGCGTGAATGAATGAGTGAGTGAATCTTCACGGTTTGTCTTCAGCCTAATCTTTCTCCCTTTATCTCATACTCCTTGCATTCATCCTCTACATGCAAGTCTTATGGGGAAGGGGCTTCCCTGGTGGCTCAGACAGTAAAGCATCTGCCTGCAGTGCAGGAGACCTGGGTTCAGTCCCCGGGTTGGGAAGACCCCCTGGAGAAGGAAATGGCAACCCACTCCAGTATCCTTGCCTGGAAGATTCCATGGACGGAGGAACCTGGTGGGCTACAGTCCCTGGGGTCGAAAAAAGTTGGACACGACTGAGCAGCTTCACATGCAAGTTGCCAGACCTGTGTCTGAAACTTCTCAACCCTTCCCCTTCTCCTGCCTTTGCTCACACTGTTCCCTCCATCTGGATACCTTCCTGCCACCCCCAGTTCACATTCAAGTTGTCAGAATCCTAGCCACCCTTCAAGGTCCACTTTCAACTCTGATGCCTGAGATTCCACAATTAGCAATTCTTAGAATCCTAGTGGGTGAGTTCTTAGACATAGTGGTTCAAAATTGCATTTGCTGGGCTTCCCTGGTGGCTTAGCGGTGAGGAATTCCCCTGCCAATGCAGGAGGTATGAATTTGATCCCTTGATGGGGAAGATCCCACACACCAGCAGGCAACTGAGCCCTTGAACCACAACTACGGAGCCTGTGCTCTCGAGCCCGGGAACGGCAGTTGAGCCCACCGGCCTCAGCTACTGAAGCCCCCAGGCCCTAGAGTCTGTGCTCCGCAACCAGAGAAGCTGCCACAGTCAGAAGCCGCGCACCACATCTAGAGGGCAGCCCCCGCTCACAACCGCTAGAGACAAGCCCTTGCAGCAACAGAGACCCAGCACAGCCAAAAGGAAACAAACAAATAAGCAGGCAAGTTTGCATTTGCTTCTCCAGCTCTGCAGGGCCCTGCACTGAGGGGGAGCCTGGGGTCCAGGCCCATAATCAAGACAAAACGTCAGCCCTGCCTGGGAATTGGATGGCTTCCCTGATGTTACAGGTGTGGAAATCGATGTTCAGGCAGGTGGGGTGGCTTTCCAGGGGACACACTTCATTGGAGGCGGTGCTGAGAACTCTGGTCTCTGGACCACCAGTGTGGAATTATACCAGACCACTTCACCTACTCCCAGACAGAGAAACGGAGGCTCACACAGACTTGAAAGACTCTTGAGACTGTGAATTTTAAACTTAAAAAATTTATATGCAGTATTATTATTTTAAACCTTTCTCTTCCAATGAACCTCTGACCAGATTTTCCATGTAAACTTCTGTCGAAAGCTTCTACTTTTATTTTGGTGTTTCCCCCAACCAAGATAAAAATATTTTAAAAACAAGATGAAGGATTACCATCAGCCACAGTCCCGGGCTTCCCAGGCGGCGCTAGTGGTATAGAACCCCCCTGCCAACGCAGGCGACATAAGAGATGAGGGTTCGATCCCTGGGTCGGGAAGATCCCCTGGAGAAGGAAATGGCAACCCACTCCAGTGTTCTGGCCTGGAGGCTCCCATGGACGGACGAGCCTGGCAGAGGAGTCCATGAGGTCGCGAAAGCGCCAACCATGACTGAAGCGGCCTAGTGCGCGCACAGTCCTGGAGCTGAACTCCAACTTCCTCTTTATGCTCTCTTTGAAAAGGAAAGATCTTCCAGGCTCTCTGTAGTGGAAAGTTCATCAAGTTGCTTTTCTTTGTAATAAAAGAAGTAAACAGGGAGAATGTTGCTGCTGATGCTGCTAAGTCGATCAGTCGCGTCCGACTCTGTGCGACCCCATAGACGGCAGCCCACCAGGCTCCACTGTCCCTGGGATTCTCCAGGAAAGAACAGTGGAGTGGGTTTCCATTTCCTTCTCCAATGCATGAAAATGAAGAGTGAAAGCGAAGTCGCTCAGTCGTGGCCGGCTCTTAGCGACCCCATGGACTGTAGCCTACCAGGCTCCCCCATCCATGGGATTTTCCAGGGGAGAGTACTGGAGTGGGTGCCATTGCCTTCTCTGCAGGGAGGATGGGAGAAAATTAAAACCTATTTGCCACACAATGAACCCGTGCCTCTAAAATTCATATGTTAGAATCTAATCCCCATGATGATGGTGTTTGGAGGTGGGGCCTTTGAAGTGATTAGTGCCTGAGGATGGAGCCCTCAACAGTAGGATTCAGTTCGGCTCAGTCACTCAGTCGTGTTCGACTCTTTGCGACCCCACGGACTGCAGCACACCAGGTCTCCCTGTCCATCACCAGCTCCCGGAGTTTACCCAAACTAATTTCCATTGAGTCGGTGATGCCATCAAACCATCTCACCCTCTGTCGTCCCCTTCTCCTCCCACCTTCAATCTTTCCCAGCATCAGGATCTTTCTTTTCCAATGAGTCAGTTCTTCGCATCAGGTGGCCAAAGGACTGGAGTTTCAGCTTCGGCATCAGTCCTTCCAATGAACACCCAGGACTGATCTCCTTTAGGATGGACTGGTTGGATCTCCTTGCAGTCCGAGGGGTTCTCAGGAGTCTTCTCCAACATCATAGTTCAAAAGCATCAATTCTTCAGTGCTCAGCTTTCTTTATAGTCCAACTCTCACATCCATACACGACTACTGGAAAAACCATAGCTTTGACTAGACAGATCCTTGTTGGTGAAGTAATGTCTCTCTACGTTTGAATATGCTATCTTGGTTGGTCATAACTTTTCTTCCAAGGAGTAAGCGTCTTTTAATCTCATGGCTGCAATCACCATCTGCAGTGATTTTGGAGCCCAAAAAAATAAAGCCTGACACTGTTTCCCCATCTATTTGCCATGAAGTGATGGAACCGGATGCCATGATCTTAGTTTTCTGAATGTTGAGCTTTAAGCCAACTTTTTCTCCTCTTTCACTTTCATCAAGAGACTCTAGTTCTTCTTCACTTTATGGCATAAGTGTGATATCATCTGCATATCTGAGGTTATTGATATTTCTCCCAGCAATCTTGATTCCAGCTTGTGCTTCTTCCAGCCCAGAATTTCTCATGATGTACTTACTCTGCATGTAAGTTAAATAAGCAGGGTGACAATATACAGCCTTGACAGACTCCTTTCCCTATTTGGAACCAGTCTGTTGTTCTTTGTTCTAGCTGTTCCTTCTTGACCTGCATACAGACTTCTCAGGGGGCAAGTCAGGTGGTCTGGTATTCCCAACTGTTTAAAAAAATTTTACAGTTTATTGTGATCCACACAGCCAAAGACTTTGGCATAGTCAATAAAGCAGAAGTAGATGTTTTTCTGGAACTCTCTCACTTTTTTGATGATCCAACGGATGTTGGCAATTTGATCTCTGGTTCCTCTGCCTTTTCTAAATCCAGCCTGAACATCTGGAAGTTCACAGTTCATGTACTGTTGAACCCTGGCTTGGATTCAACTAAATCTATTCATGGGATTTGTTCCCTTATAAAAGAGACCACAAAGAACTCACTTGACCTTCCACCATAGGAGGTAACAGAGAGAAGACAGCTGTTAGTGAGGAAGTGGGTCCTCACCAGACCCTGAGTCTTCCAGGGCCGTGATTTTGGACTTCCCAACCTCCAGAACTGTGAGAAATCAATGTTTGTTGTTTATAAGCCACCCAGATTATTATATTTTTGTTACGCTAGCCCTAACTCTGGGAGTTGGTGATGGACAGGGAGGCCTGGCGTGCTGCAATTCATGGGGTCGCAAAGAGTCAGACATGACTGACCAACTGAACTGAACTGAATGGACTAAAACACTATTGATTACCTCTTACACGCCAGAGACTGTGCAAAGCTCTTGCAAACATTTCTTAATGGGACCTTTAAAGAAGTCCCATGGGGTAATTGCTTTATTATCCCATTTTACAGATGGGAAAACAGTCCATTGGTAAGTATTGCATCCCAGATCTTTGCTCCTCTGAGTGTATCCCTTGGACTAACAGCAGGCACCATTGCCAGAGGTCTTTTAGAAACAAGAGTCTCAAGTCACACCCTAGACCTGCTGAATCAGAGCCTGTATTTTAACAACATACCCCAGTGATCCTTCCGCACACTACATCTTAAGAAACACTGGTCTTGATGACAGAAACAAGAGAAAAATTGGGATCCAGGCGAGACCTACCTGTGCTCCAAACAGCGTGGACAACTGGTGCCCATGTTTTAAGCAGGACAACTGGTGCCTCCTCGCCGCACGGAAGCCTGCGGCTCACTGTCCGCCTCGGCTGGACTGAGCTGGGGGGAAGGGAGCTGCAGTTTGGGCTTGCTAATGCAGAAAAAAGAAAAAAAAAAAAAACAAGAATGGATGGCAGAGACACAAGCACCGTGGGTTTGAAGAAAGCAGATTAAGTCCTCAGCGGCACAGTCGGACATGCTGACTCAACATTCGAGCGCCTGTCTGCTTTGACACTCGTCTGTTGGTGGGTCCTTAGGTTGCTTCCATATCTTGGCTATTGGAGATAATGCTGCGATCAGCACTCAGGTGCAGGTATCTTTTTGAACTAACGTTTTGGGGTTTTTTTCGAATCTATACCCAGGAGTGGAATTGCTGGGTCACGGGGTAGTTCTGCTTTTAATTTGTTGAGAAAACTCCATACTGGTTTCCACAGTCGCGGTACCAATTTACATTCCCACCAAATACTGTATGAAAGTGAAAGGCGCTTAGTCGTGTCCGAGTCTTTGTGCCCCCGTGGACTATAGAGTCCACAGGATTCTCTAGGCCAGAAGACTGGAGTGGGCAGCCTTTTCCTCCTCTGGGGAATCTCCCCAACCCAGAGATCAGACCCAAGTCTCCCACACTGCAGGCAGACTCTTTACCAGCTGAGCCAGCAGGGAAGCCCGCACTGTATGAGGTTCCCTTTTCTCAGCACCCTCACTAGCACCGGCCATCTGTGCTCTTTCTGATGATGGCCGTTCTGACAGGTGTGAGGAGATATCTCATCGTGGCTTTGATCTTGATTTCCCTGATGATTAATGAAACTGTGCATCTTCTCATGTGCCCGTAGGCCACCTGAATTTCCTCTTTGGAGAAATATCTATTGAGTTCTTCTGCCCATTTTTAAATAATGTTGTCTTTTTTTTTTTTTTTGATGTTGAGTTGTATGAGCTGTTTACAAATGTTGGATATTAACTCCTTATCGGTCACGTCATTCGCAAGCATCTCTCATTCAGTAGATTGTCTTTTCGTTTAGTCAGTGGTTTCCTTTGTTGTGAAAAAGCTTTTAAGTTTAATTAGGTTCCATTTGTTTGTTTTTACTTTTGTTTCCTCTGCTTTAGGAGCCAGGTCCAAAAAAGTATTCCTCTGGTTTATGTCAAAGAGCGTCCTGCCTATGTTTTCCTCGGGAAGTTTTGCAGTATTTGGTCTTACATTCAGATCTTTAATCCATTCTGAGTTTATTTTTATATAAGGTGTTAGACAATATTCCAATTTCATTTTTTACATGTAGCTGTTGGTTTTCCCAGCACGACTTATCAAAAGAACTGTCTTTTCTCCGTTGTGTATTCTTGGCTCCTTTGTCATAGATGAATTGACCGTAAGTGTGGGGGTTCATTTCTGGGTGTTCTACCCTGTTTCATCAATCTACACATCTGTTTTTGTGCCAATACCACACTCCTTTGATTATTGTGTCTCTGCGATATAGCCTGAAGTCTGGGAGCAAGATTCCTCCGGCTATGTTCTTTCGCAAGATTGTTTTGGCTATTTGGGATCTTTTGTGTTTCCATATAAACTTTTAAGTTATTTGTTCTAGTTCAGTGGAAAATGCCACTGGTAATTTGATAGGGATTGCACTGAGTCTGTAGGTTGCCTTGGGCAGTGTGCTCATTTTAACAATATGAACTTTTCCAGTCCAAGAACCCGGCGCATCCTTCCACCTGTTTGCGTCATTTTCAGCTCCTTTCATCAGAGTCTTACGGTTTTCAGAGTACAGGTCTTCTTCCTCCTTCTGAAGGTTCATTCTTTTTGAGTACTTTTAAGTACTGTATTCTTTTTGATGTCATAATAAACAGGATTGCTTCCTTCGTTTCTCTTTCTGATAGTTCATTGTTAGTGTATAGAAATACAACAGATTTCTGTATATTAAGTTTATATCCTGCAGCTTTACTGAATTCCTTGATGAACACTAGCAGCTTTTTGATGCATCTTCAGGATTTTCTATGTAGGGCATCTTCAGACAGTGGCATGTGTACCTCCTCCTTTCCAATTTGCATCCCTTTTATTTCTTTGTCTTCTCTGATTGCTGTAGCTAGGGCTTCCAAAACTACATTGAATAAAAGTAGTCAGAGTGGGCATCTTTGTCTTGTTCCCTATCTTAAAGGCAATTCCTTCAGCTTGCCACCATTGAGAATGATGTTAGTAGTGGGGTTTTCATATATGCCCTTTATTATGTTGAGATATATTTCCTCTAAGCCCATTTTCTGGAAAGTTTTTTTTATCATAAATAGATGTTTAATTTTATCAAAAGTTTGTCCTGCATCTATTGAGATGATCATATGATTTTTATTTGTCAATGTGTTAATGATGCATCGCATTGATTGATTTGTGGAGAATGAAAAATATTTGCATCCCTGGGATAAATCCTACTTGGTTATAGTGTATAATTGTGTGTGTGTGTGTGTGTGTGCACGCGCGCACGCAGGATCCTTTTAATATATTGTCGGATTCAGTTTGCTAATATGCTGTTGAGGATTTTTGCATCCATGTTCCTCCATGATATTGGCTTATAACTTTCTTTTTGCATGCTATCTTTGTCTGGTTTGGGTATCAGAGTGATGCTGGCCTCATAGAATGAATTCAGAAGTACTCCTCCTCTGCAACTTTTTGGAATAGTTTGAGAAGGATAGGGGTTAATACTTCTCTAAATGTTGGGTGGCCATCCTTTGTCTGAAGGCAAGGGTTGCCTCCACGCTCTTCAGTCCTGGCACCTTGGGAAGACAACCCCCAAACCCTGGGTCACTGCGGTCCCTGCTGCCAAAGTCGTTTCTCTGCCAAAGAGAACAGACCCAACCCATCAACAGTGAAGCCTGGGTCTCTCTGTTGTCATCAGAGGCCATTTCATCCACATCATACAGGAAGACCTCTTGAATTTATGGACATATTCCAAACACAGAAAAAGATTGCCAAATCATCTTGGATGCCCTTAAACCTGGCCCAGATTTTCTCAGGGTCTGGAAGAGAAGTTTTCCCTGATGAGTCTTTTTATAAAGGGGGAAGTCCAAGATTTCTTTTTTCTATTCAGTTGGTACAGCCCCCCACCATCAGGAGAGTGGATGTGCTCACACGGATTCCCAGCAACTGTTTGACTCAGTGCCGGCTTCAGCTGGCTCACCGATAACTTCCCCCGGAAGCCAAGCAGGCTTCCACAGCCTCACCGGCCAAGGCTACTCAAAGGCATGACTTCCACACAAACACTGACATGGGTCCCTGCAAAGCTCTAATCTCAGCAGCTCTGCTGACAAGGTTGTCAGAAGCGGCCCCCAGGACCTGGCCCACACAGCCCTGTACTCCGGCTCTGTGGTCCCTAAGCAGCAGCTTGAAGAGGACCCAGTTGGTTTAACGGAGTTGCTAGTTAGTGATCTCTGTGCTCATCAGTCCCTGGGCATCTCCTCTGGCACCGGCCTTTGCTTCATCTTTCTGGGCTCTTTAAAAGCAGTGCATTTGCTTTAAACAAACAAACAAAAAAAAATCTGTTTTCCTCAGTTTCATCCTGCACTTTCTTTATCCAGCTGTTTAACCATTTAAGCAAACACCCTCTGAGCACTCGCCACGTTGCAAGTCCTGGGAACACAAAGATGTGTAAACACAACCCCTGTGTTGGGGGAGGTGTCCTCTGAGCAGAGGAGACAGGTAAGTACCCAGAGCTGTCACAGTACAGCCAGAGCAGGGCCCTCCGAGAAGCAGGGCTCCAGTGCTCAACAGGCATCCCACGGGGGAGCAGGGGGCTGGCTGAGTAAGGCGGCTCAAGCAGATTTGGGGGAGCCGCTTCTGATTATCCTCTGTCCATGAAGGAAGCAGCCTCAAGGAGGCAAGAGACACGCCACGTAGCTAAATAAGAAAGTAGAGAGCAACACGGGGTAAGATGCCCGTTGGACACAAATATGCCTTTGGCTGATGTCCCCGGGTTTCCAGCTGAATAAGAAAGTGAGTCCTGGATGAGCTTGGAGGTGGGATGGAAGGGCCGACATGGAGACCTGCCGGCGCTGGAGGGGGACTTGCTGTTTGAGCCCGAGAACAGCCCTCTCTGTGGTCACTCCGAGGTGCGCGCCAGAGGATGGGCATTTGCCCACACAGCACCCTGTGCCTCCCTTGCAATGACACTCACCACGCTTTCTTGCTCACTGCTAAGCTCCAAAAGAGCTGGGATCACTCGTATGCTTTTTATTGCTCTAGCCTTATCTTCCAGCATGTGCCTGCTATATGGAAATAAAAATAGATTTGTTTTAAAAAGCACATGGAACAAAGCACCAGCCCTGTACTCCCCAACACTGTCAGGGTCCTCGAACATAAAGCCTGAGAAACCACCACAGCCAAGAGGAGCTTCAAGAGACACGAAGACAGAACGCAGCGAAGCATAGCGCTGCTGACAGCAACCAGGACATGGAGGACCTGGGTGCCCGCCAGCAGACGCATGGAGAAGGAATTGCGGCGGATCAGCACAAAGGAGTATTACTCGGCCATGAAAAAGGGGATGGAACTGAGTCCGTCCGAGTGAGGTGAATGAACCTAGAGTCTGTCATACAGAGTGAAGTAAGTCAGGAAGAGAAGAGCCCGTATCATAGATTAATGCACACGTGCGCAATCTAGAAAAATAATGCTGATGAGCCTACTTGGAAGAGAGGCACAGACATGGAGTGGACAGGTGGGTACAGCGGGGGAAGGAGGAGGTGGGATAAACCGAGGGCAGCGCTGATACACACGCCACCGTGTGCAGAGCAGAGCTGGTGGAGGGCTGCAGAGCAGAGCTGGTGGGGGGCTGCAGAGCAGAGCTGGTGGGGGGCTGCAGAGCAGAGCTGGTGGGGGGCTGCAGAGCAGAGCTGGTGGGGGGCTGCAGAGCAGAGCTGGTGGGGGGCTGCAGAGCAGAGCTGGTGGGGGGCTGCAGAGCAGAGCTGGTGGGGGGCTGCCGCGCTGCACAGGGGCTCAGCTCGAGGCTCTGTGACCACCCAGAGGGGTGCGGCGGGGGTGGGAGGGGGTCCACGAGGGAGGGGACATGTTACTCATGCAGCTGATACGCCTTGTCACACAGCAAAAGCCAACACCACATTGCAAAGCAATTATCCTCCAAACTAAAAATTTGTAAAACGCAATGAGGTATCCTGGATGGTATCGATGACAGTAGGTAAAAGGTAAGGAAGCCTGAATAAGGTGTGGACCTAATTAATTATTATTGTGCTAATATCGGCTCATGAATTGTGACCAGTGTGTTGCGTTAATACAAGCTGTCAATAATACAGGAAACGGGATCTGGAATATATGGGAACTGTCTGTACTAGCTGAGCAACTTTTCTGTAAATCTAAAACTCTTCTAAAATAAAAAGTTAACAAAAATATGGATAATGATCCTCAAGTACCTTTGTGCCCCAGCCTGCCCAGTAGCCCTTCTCCGTTGTTCTGACTCTCTCCACTTGCTGTCACCGTCCCCAAAAAAGACCTCTCTTTGCTAAGCCTGGAGCCATGGAACGTGCTCTTTGCCTGGAAGTGAGAAGCCTGGGTTCCTTTGCCATCATCCCACCGCATGACTTTGTGTAAACACTTTGCCTTCCATGGGCCTTAGTTTACCCATCTATTCAATGGGTGGGTAAGACTAGAAAGGCCTTTCAAGTTTCTCCATGATGACAAGGATGGCGTCTCGTTCACCTCAGTATCCCCAGCTTCTAAGACAGCCCCAGGCACATGGCAGACACTGAATAAAAGTTTGCTGAATAAATAACTCAGTAAACACTGCTTGAAATTCTACTAATGCAAACTTCTAAAGTCAGCCCAACATCTCCAATCTGTTTCCTTTTGGACTTAACTTTAAACTCCCTTTGTGTCTTTCTACAATTGCTAATTGTCACTTTATAAACATGTGAGCAGCAACTTGAAAGAGGTCAGGACCCGCAGGCTTTGAACTCCCTGGAGCTCAGACACAGCGGTCCCAGCTGAGATGGTGGGGACTTTGCTTCCAAACTGTGTCGCACCGCACCACCCAGCTTCTAGGGCTGGCCTTTCCAGGGGATCCAGCAACCCCTTCTCAGCCTCTTTCTCCGACAAGCCCAGAGTTGGAGGGCTCAGCACTCCCAGCCCCTGTGTAGGAGAGCCCGGCAGACCTCTCAGAAGAAGGCAGCTCAGGCCCAGGGAGGGGAGAAGCGAGCAGTCACCAAAAGCAGAGAAATCTCTGACTCTGCAAAGTGGTCTAGAGACCTGGGTCTTAGTCCCAGGGCCCAGTCTGCTCCTCAGACACACGCAGAGATCTGGGCAAGTTTTTCTCTCTCTCTGGCTCCCCTGCCAGAGCTGGGCTGGGGGTGGGCGCTAACCAGGCTGAGAGCCCTTTCTGGTTGCTGATGGCATGGGCTGCACTCTCTCCTCCCTCTCTTATCTCTGAGTTTTCCTCTGCATAGAGAATGCTCCCTGCTCACCACCCAGCCTCTGCCCTTCAGAGAGCAGCCTCCTGGCAGGAACTCTGTCTCCAGTCCGTCACTCACTGTCCCCGCCAGCCCCGCAGAACACTTTGCACACTCCCCCCCTCAGAACTCCGCTCTAACTGCTCATCTAACGGTCTGTCTGCACCGCCAGGAGCCCCCAAGGGCCTGTTCTCCATCTGACCCCGGGCCCAGCCCGCTGCCTGGGGCATCAGCAATAAATAAGGGCTCAAGGGGTGAGCAGATGCGTGAGCGAATGGGCAAAGAAACGTTTGAACACACAAAACCGCCTTATCACTCCGGAGTTCATCTCACGCCTCCCGCGAGGGGGTGAGGCTGTGACAGCATCTGCAAGACAATAAGCAAACAAGGCCAGCGCCCTGCGGGCTCCCCTGCGGGTCTCAGGAGAGGGTGGATGGGGCGCAGACCCCTGCTCCAGCCCCCGGCCCCGGCTCTGCTCCCGGCTGCCCCTCCATCTGTCCCTGCTCTCCCCCCCCCACCCCCGCCCCTGCGCACTCTCTCTCTGTCTCTCTCTCTCTCTCTGTCTCTCTGTATCTCTCTGTCTGTCTCTCTGTCTCTCTCCCTCTCCCTCTGTCTCTGCGTCGCTCCCTGTCTCTCCCTCTCTCTCTCCCCCATCTCTGTCTCTCTATCTCTCTCTCCCCCTCTCCCTCTCTCGCCCTCTCTCCCGGTCTCTGTCCCTCTCTGTCTCCCTCTGTCTCTCCCTCTCTCTGTCTCTCTCCCTGACTTTCCCTGTCTCTCTCTCCCCCTACCGTCTCTCTATCCCTCTGTCTCTCCCTCTCTCTGTCTCTCTCCCTGACTTTCCCTCTCTCTCTCCCTCTCTCTGTCTCTCCCTGTCTCTCTGTCTCTCTCTCCCCCCTCTCTGTCTCTGTCTCTCTCTGTGTGTCTCTCTGTCTCTGTCTCTGTCTCCCTCTCTCTCTGTCTCTCCCTCTCTCTTTCTCTCTCCCCCGTCTCTGTCTCTCTCTGTCTCTCCCTTTCTCTCTGCCTCTCTATCTCTCTGTGTCTCTATGTGTGTGTCTCTCTCCCCCCTCCCTCTCTCTCTGTCTCTCCCTCTCTCTCTGTCTCTCTCCCCCCCGTCTCTCTCTCCCCCCTCCCAGTCTCTGTCTCTCTGTCTCTCTATCTCTCTCTGTCTCTCTCTGTCTCTCCCTCTCTCTGTCTCTCCCTCTCTCTCTGTCTCTCCCCGTCTCTCTCTCCCCCCTCCCAGTCTCTGTCTCTCTGTCTCTGTCTCCCTCTCTCTCTGTCTCTCACGCATTTGCCCCCATTCCCCCCCCCCAGCCCCAGCCCCCTTCATCGAGGGCTCCCCAGGACTCTCAGGTGCCTTAGGATGGGATCTCACTTCCACCCCAGCCCCTGGCCCTGATTCATTTGACTTTGGGCGTCTTCACCCTGTCGTCAGCAAAGGGAGGTGGCGAGGAGGCTGGCAGAGGGCTGCAGGGCCCCAGGAGAGAATGGGGGAAGCGCTCCTCTCGGGCTGCTGGGGTGAGTGCTTCGGGGTCATCGCTGACAGTATTAGCACCAGGGGTCTTTGTGCAAGATGGTGACCCCCTCTGGATGAAATATGTCCCCCGGGGATCATTTCTGCTCTTTCCTCCCAAATCAGTGGCCGCCCAGAGCCCGCTCCCCCGGCTCTCTAGCTTCACGCCCTCTAGTATGGCAGAGTCTGTCCGGGTGGACAATTCCCCAACTTCCTGACCACCCTCAGAAACCGTCTGAGGGGCTTTTTGTCACCGTGACCACCTGGGATGACTCCAGGAGCTTCTGACTCCGTCGGCCTGGAGTGACCCTCTGGAATGGTTATTTACGGAACTGGGTAGGTTGACTCTGCGTGGAGGCCAGGCCTTTGAACTTCTGGTCCAGACTGAACGAGCGCTCCCGTGACTAGGGATGCGTGAGTGAGTCAGTAGCGACGGTGAAGGAACGCAGGGACAGACGAATGCATGGCCTGCAGTCCACCCTGCGGGAAGGAGGGTTGGCATGCCCCCCAGGCCTGTGCTCTGGACTCCAGTACGTGTGCCCACCTGCTCCACGCTTCCCAGGCCTGGAAGCTCAGCTGCTCCCGCCTCTCTGTTTTCTTGGTCTTCCCTGACCTCACCCCGTGACCCCAGTTTCCCATTCGACCCCTTTCTGCCCCCTTTCCTCCCACGGCTCCCCTCAGCCTACTCAGCCCCCCTCCCAACCTAACATTTGCCTCCTGGGGGTCCTTTCCTCATTCCGAGGCACCCATGTGAGAAAAAGCTTCAGACACAGTAGTTACACATACACACACACACACACACACACGGAAAGATTTATTTTTCATGAGCCGCAGTGACTAACAGGGTCAAAAAATAGCACAGACATTCCAAAGAAGGGGCGAGAAGAGCAGCGGCTGCCTCCTCCACCGTCTGTCCAAGACCACCGATGGGGCCTCAGAGGAGCCCCCTCCCCCCTTCTGGAAGCTTCCTCCAGCCTTGCCTGGATGCTCTGGGGACAGCCCTAGGCTGAGAACGTGAGTCTGTGAAGACCTTGGCTTGAGATGGAAGGAGTGAGCTGAGAGAAGCCCCTTCCGTCCATCCGGCACTCTGCCTCTGGAGCTGGCTCCATCCCAGCCAAGGTCAGCACGTCCACTGACATCAAGCTGGCTTCTTCCTGCCCCCGCGGCTCCTGTCTTGTCCTTTACGTTCCGTGTCCTCCAAGAACAAAAGCCGGAATGCACAGGCCGCGCCCTGGGTGCACAAAGCCCCCACCAGCATCTCCATCCTCCAACGGTGCAGCGGTCATGTCTGCCCCAGTGCCCATCCCCAGCCCCCCAGCCCAGCAGGAGTAGCCACAGGGCTCCCATCCTGATGGGAAGGTCAGGAAAACCCACCCAGTGCTTTTAACCCCAGGCACCGCCCCTCACCCCCACCAGGAAGAGGGCCACTGACCCTGAAAAAACAAAGGGTGATGAAGAAAATGCTTATAAATTCAAAACAAGGTTGGCAGGCGTGGGAAAGGAGTCAAGGGAACCTCTGAAGCTCTCTCCCATCTCCCTCTTGGAACCAGGGACTGCGGCAGAGGGACCCAGGGTCTAGGACTTCTTTGAGCGTTGCACGCTAGCTGCCTTGAGAAGGGATTCCCTACAGGGAGCCTGGGTGCACACTCACACTTCTCTCTTATTAATGTGCGGACCAGCCGTCAGAGCCCCCCAAACCAGTGGGGGTGGACTCATTCTAAACTGCCTCCTATGTCCCTTCTTCCCTCAAGGATATTGTGTGAAGAGCAGAGATGCGCAGAGCAGGGGCTGTTCATCCAAGGGACAAGGGCCCCAGGCGCCCAGCCCATCCTTGTCGACACACATGCACACACAAAAAGCAGGTGTCCCCCCATCAAAGGGACCCTTGGCACCCGCTCAGGCCAGCACCCAAGAAGAATGTCCTGAGGATGTCGGATGGGATGCAGAGACAGGCAGAGGTCGGCCGCTCGCAGGTCTGGAGGAGGTTGGAGAGATGAGGATTTGGGGAGGGGGCCCGAGCAGCCCTTAGACCAAATGCAGATGCCCCCTCTTTCTCCTTTTCCCTTCCCAAGTCCCCGCTCATATCATGAAACCAAGGAGCTTGCTGCTGCACCAACCCCACTGCCTTCCGGTCCCTGCGGAAAAGAGAGGATGAAGGAAAGGGGCTAAGGACGCTTGTGGAAAGCGTGTCTAGCTGGTGGGCTGCAAGAAGGGACGCCCCCTTCACGCATCGCTAGACCTCCAGGGCCTGAAACACTGCGAACTGATCCAAGTTGGAGTGAAGCTCTGGAGCTCACAGCTGCAGAGCCAGGAGCTGCAGCTTTGCTGACACCCAGCCCTTCTCAGCCAGGTCCATTCCCTCCCGAGGCCTCAGCGACAAAGAGCTTGAACCGGGTAGTGTCTGCGAACTTCACACGCCTTAACCCTTAGGGGCCTTTCAGAACAAGGAGGTAAAAAGGGAGAGAGACTGAGGGAGAAGGAGGATGAGCCATGGGGGAGGTTGTGGGAGCCAAGAGGTGAGGATTCAGAGGAGAAACTGCACTCGGTGGGGGTGGGGAGGAGAACAGAGGAGGAAAATCGGGTGGAAACTAAAAGGAAATGGCGAGGGGAGCTGGAGATCCAGGAGAAGGGCTGGGGGGAAGTGAACTTTGATGGAGCCTGGACGCACATCATTTTAGTTTCAGGGGGCGGGGAGGAGGGGGAAGCGAACTTTGATGGAACTTGGAAGCAGATCAGTTCAGTTCCTCCGTTTTATCCCCACAGAGAGACACTGAGGCTGGGAGCATTTCAGAGACGGGCAAGGTCGGTCTCACGGAGATCGGAGATCGGGGCTGGGGGCTTCCCTCTCTTACCCTCCAGAACCACAGACCTCTGAAGAAGCACTTCCCAGGGGGAAAGGAGGACAAGACTGACGTGGGGAGCAGGGAGAGGGGTCAAGTGCACCAGAGAAGGGGGGCCCCGCCCCCTCACCAGCTCCCCGCTCTTCAGAGAGCAAAGGGCCCCGGGCGGGGGGGGGGGACCCGGCCCTAGTCCACCACGAGCGTCTCCTGGCTGTAGGGGATGGACTTCTCCGGCATCGGCTCCCCGCCCTTCCCCGCGCCGCCGGGCCCGGGGCCCTGGCTCTGTCCCGACGACGCCGAGGAGGAGGAGCTGGCCGACTTGTCCCCGGCGCCGCCGCCCCGGCCGCCGCCGCTGCTGCCGCCTGCGCGCCAGGCGCCGCCGCAGCCCCGGCGGCCCCAGCAGAGCACCGAGGCGCAGGCCTGGCGGAAGCGGGGGTCGAAGAAGGCGTAGAGGAAGGGGTTGAGGCAGCTGTTGACGTAGCTGATGCAGGTGCAGTAGGGGAAGACGTTCATGAGGAAGAGGTCGAAGGCGCAGGGCCAGCGCAGCAGGCTGCCCAGCACGTAGAGGGTCTTGACCAGGTGGTAGGGCAGCCAGCAGAGCGCGAAGGTCAGCACCAGCACGGCGATGATGGCCAGCAGCCGCCGGCGCTTGCGCAGGCCCCGCGCGCGCTCCTTGCCGAAGTGGCCGGCCACCGTGCGGCCGATGCAGAAGTAGCAGGTCAGCATGACGGCGAAGGGCCCCGCGAAGCCCAGCACGGTGGACGAGACGCCCAGGCCCACATCCCAGGCCCACTCGGCGTCGGGGCTGGCCACCAGCGAGTAGTCCATGTAGCACTGCGCCTTGGTGCCGTTCTCCCCCGGCAGCGCGGCGCCGGTGGTGCGGAAGACCAGCACGGGCAGGGCGAGCAGGCCGGCCAGCGCCCACAGCCCGGCCGTGGCCACGGCGCCGCCGACCCGCGGCCGCAGCCGGGCGTTGGCCACCGGCCTCACGATGGCCAGGTAGCGGTCCAGGCTGAGGCCGGTGAGGCAGAAGACGCTGGCGTACATGTTGACGAAGATGAGATAGCTGCTGAGCTTGCAGGCGAAGGCCCCAAAGGGCCAGTCGTAGTCCCGATAGGTGTAGGTGGCCCAGAGCGGCAGGGTCACCACGAAGGTGAGGTCGGCCACCGCCAGGCTGGCGATGAAGACGTCGGCTGCCCGCCGCCGGTCCCGGCTGCTGCGGAAGATGGTCCAGAGCACCAGCCCGTTGCCCGCAGTCCCCAGGACGAAGACCACCATGTAGATGGCGGGGATGAGGGCGCCGGAGGACTGCCAATCCACGTACTCACACTCAGACTGGTTGTCCGCCCCATAGTAGCCGTCATACTCCCCACCTTCTTCCATGCTGGGGCACGCAGAGGTCAGCTGGGGGTCCCCCCCGGGGTACCGGGCTCAGCCAAGCACCCTGAGCTCTGGCTGGCAGCCTCGGGGAGGTGAGCAGGCAGGGCCAGAGGTGTCCAGCGCCTCTTGCAGCGGCGGCAGCAGCTCCCAGGACCCGGGAGGAGGAGGCCTGGCTCCTGCAGGCGTCCCTCCAGCGGCCCCAGCCTCTTCTCAGACACTTCCTCGCGCCCTCCTGAGCCTCTGTCTCCTCCTTGGCTGTTCCTCCCTCCTCCCACCTCCAGACCAGCCCCTCACTTGTGAGTCTTAGGATCCTGAAGTTACAGCCCACTTTTTTTTTCCCTTTTCTTGTCACTGGGCAAGTGGACCAAATTGACCCCTGCCGTGCTGGGCAGGATGTTATCTGTGGTTTGCAGCCTGCTCTGCGCCTGACCCAGCCTCTGTCTCTCTCTCTCACTCTCTCTCTGGATTCCTCCGGGTGTTTGCAGAACCTCTCATCAGGCCTCTGCTCCCAACCCCCCCTCCCTCGTTCTCACCCACTCCCAGCCCCTCTAAATGGGGCAAATTATGCAGGTTGAAAGCCAGCCTGAGCTGGAGCTGGGAGGGTAGGGGCCAGGAGGGTGTGAGATTTCGCAGGATGGTCTGAGCATCTGGCAAGCCCACCTGGCAAGCCAGTCTAGCCCCTCAGGTCCATCTTCCCCCCCCTCCCCTCCTGCCTCCCAGCCCCCACCCAGACCAGACTTCCCCCTACCCTCCTCTTTAACACTTCAGCCTTGAGCCTCTCCAGGAGGGTCTTTGTGCTCCACAGACCCAGTGACCGAGATGTCTATAGGACCCATCCACCAGCTGTTAGGCGACTGCAGTTTTCAGAGAGCCCAGGAAGTGTCAGAGGATGCGGGCGCAGGGTCACAGCAGAAAGAAGCCCTATGCTGAAGGATGTCTAATCCAGCCATCAGGTCTATGGAGAAACTGAGGCTGAACAAGGTAAAGGTCTTGCCCAAGGACACAGGATGAATTTTCTCTTGGTTTTGTCCCTTTGCGTTTCCTCTGCTCCTAGCATGAAGCAGTGCCTGGCATGTAGTAGGTGGTCACTAATGGTGGTTGAGTGAATGAGTAAGCGGATGGATGAATTAGGATGTGAAGGAAAAGGGGAGGCCATATATGGAAGAGTGGCTCTGTGAATTACTGTGCAGTGAGTTTTCCCTGCTCTGCATGGACCAGGAAGTTTCTATAAGACCTTGTGGGGATCAGGAAGTTAAAACTGAAGGAGGAGATGGAAAAAGAGGCAGTCGATGCCGTGGGCAGCATCCCATAGAAACTGACCTTGCCCTGTCCGTTTGCCTCTCTGGGACCTCTGGGCAGGAAGGAGGGAGCGATGCACAAGATAGGGCTGAAAACTGCCATCTATGTTGGGCAAGAGTGAGAGGGAGCAAAATCAGGAGAAGAGTCTCGGCCACATTCCAAGCACAAGGCTTACAAAATTAGAATCTGTCATCTCAAGCAAGAGTTGGTCCAAAAATCTTCTCTAGAGGTCTTCAACCAGCGACCCCCAAACTCAAATACTCACAAGGGCCAGGCTAAAAATGTGTGTGGGGAAAACAATCAGTTTGAGACAATAGGGAGAGGTAGAGACTGTGGAAACTGGAGCAAGCACACTCCATCACACAAGTGGACTTATTTACAGAAAAGAAACAGACTCACAGACTTAGAGAAGGAGCCCAAGGTTTCCAGGGGGAAAGAGTAGGGGTGAGAAATAGTTAGGGAGCTGGAGACTGACATGCACATGCTGCTCTATCTTAGCTGGATAACCAGGGACTTCCCAGAGGTTAAGAATCCACCTTCCGAAGCAGGAGACAGGTTCAATCCCTGGCCAGGTAGCTGAGATCCCACAGGCCACAGGGCACTTAAGCCCATGTCCTAGAACCACTGAACCGCGCGCTCTGGAGCCTGCGAGCCACGGCTAGAAAGAAATCGAGTGTGGCAACTGAGAGGCAGCCAAATAAATTAATAATTATTCTTTAAACTGGATAACCGGCAAAGACCTGCCGTAGAGCCCAGGGAACTCTGCTCAACGTTACGTGGCAGTCTGGGTAGGAGAGGAGTCTGGGGGAGACCGGATACATGTATGTGGGTGACTGAGTCAGTTGGCTGTGCGCCTGAAACTGTCACAGCATCGTTAATCGGCTATACCCCAAGGCCAAATAAAATGTGTCAATAAAACAAGAAAAGTGAGACAATGAAAAACGAAAATCCACTCCACCACTCCATCAAAAGGCCTCTCGAACGCCCAGTGTCTGGTTACCACCCAGAAATGGGGAACCTAGCTTGACGTCTGTATTTTTCAACCAAACTCCAGGTTCTAAATGTAATGGGAAATTCTCACGTTTGTAAATTTGGGGGACTCCACTTATAAAAATGATTCGGCAGGATAACTCAAACACGTTCCCAGGCCCCGACAAGGTGCCCTTCGAGTGGGAACTTACCCAGAATAGGAGGAAGCAGAAAAACAGGAAGGACAGGCCAGGAAGAAGAAACGTAAAATGCAAAGACAGGGAAATGAGAACAGGCACGGCCAGAGCCTCAGGGTGCCGTGGGACAGGCGGGAAGGGGGAGATAAGCAATGCCCCGGGGATCTTGGACGGCCTTTCCCTAAAGGCAACATGCCAAGGAGAGCGTGTTGGTCTCTCTCATGAAGACAGCACATTGAGCACTTACTTACAGGCATTCCTTGAAGCATTTCCTATTTTATGTCTTCCTTATCTCTTTTAATTGGCAGAACCCCTCTTGAAAGTAGATGCCTTTATTCGTCTCAGTTTACAGATAAGGACACTGAGGTACAGGGATGTGATGTGATTTGGCCAAGGTCAAGTCAGATTTTGAACCAAGTCCATGAACTAAACCACTAGGTTCCCAGGGGAAAAACTCCAACCCTATTTTTTGTTTGTTTGTTTTTTAGTCAAATACTTTCTGGCCACGCCCGGCAGCGTGCAGGACGTTAGTTCCCCAATTAGGGATCGAACGCATGTACCCCGCACTGGGAGCGCAGAGAGAGACCACTGGCCCAGCAGGGAGGTCCCTCCACCTCCTCATATTGAGGCAGCTGTCCTCTGCTGAGCATCATAAAAAGATAGGATGGTACTAGGGTATCCAAGATTTACTTTAAAACAACCTCTCTTTGGTGAAATTAAAAATAGATTGACAAATAGCTTTGAGATCCTCCCAGCTCTTGATTGAGCTAGGCATGAGCCCCTGCCTGGCAGCAGACGGTGCATGCAAAAACCACTCTGCCACCTGCCTTCCCCACAGAGGATCCCCCTTGTCAGACGCCAGGTGGGAAGTTAGCGAGACCAGCCCCTGGAAGGGTTGCCATCTGCAGCGTGGAGGTCCGGGCATCCCAGAGGATCCATCTGGGGCTTCCTCGATCTCACAAGACACAGAGTAGGAATCGCCTGGCGTCTGCTTGTCTAACGAAGACGGTACGGGAGGACTTCCCTGGTGGCCCAGGGGTTAAGACCCTGAGCTGCCAACGCAGAGGGTAGGGGTTTGATCCCCAGTCAGGGAACTAGATCCCACATGCTGTGTGGCTCAGCCAAAAGATTAAAAAAGAAAAGGACAGGCACCCCTCATTTCACTGCGATATTTAAATAATCGGCAAGGTCTTAGCCTACAGCACAGTGAACTCTGGTCAGTGTTATGGGGCAGCCTGGACGGGAGGGGAGTCTGGGAGAGAGGGGATACATGTATATGTGTGGCTGAGTTCCTTTGCTGCCTACCAACCAGGAAAAAAAGATAACAAAAAGATAATGGAGAGTACAAAATAAACTTACAGGGACTGAATGAGCAAAAAATAAGAAGAAGAAAGCCATTTAAAAGAAGAAGAATGTACAGGCAGCATAACGGCTGTCATTATAACCTGACAGCAAGCTTGGGTGGAAATGGTTAGCTTTCAGCCACGTCATTGGAAAGGACCCTGATGCTGGGAAAGACTGAAGGCAGGAGGAGAAGGGGACGACAGAGGCTGAGATGGCTGTACGGCATCACTGACTCGATGGACATGACTTTGAGTAAACTCCGGGAGTTGGTGATGGACAGGGAGGCCTGGCGTGCTGCAGTCCCTGGGGCCACAAAGAGAGGGACACGACTGAGCGATTGAACAAGACATCATCAATGATGACCTTGACCTGTCAAAAAGGACCTAAGGGCTCTATAGGGACCAGTTCAGGTCAGGTCACAAGAGATGGCCCTGTTATGAATAAAAATGGACCTTCCAGGATAAAGGCCAAAATCAAGACTCCCAGTGAATCCAGAGCTTCTCTGTTTCTCTCAGAAAGATGTGCTCTTTGCAGTTAGGAGCACAGAAGGAGGGGAGCGACTGAGTCAGAGTGTCCCAAATCAGCCAGCTGCTCTTGGCTGCTCCCACTTGAATCCCGAGGCAGACAGGAGCTTGAGACCCTGAGGGAGAGGATACTCATCCATCTCTTTAATCCTCTGGCTTCCAGGCTCTCTGACTCAGAGAAACAGTTAATCTCACCAGAGAAACCAGACTCACTGAAATGGGAGGCACTAGGGAGCTAGGCCTGGGACGGGGCTATTGACTGGGGCCAGAGGGGATGGAATGCTGATAAGATCTGGCCCCCGTTCCCCACCCCCACCCCGGCCAAGAACCAGCTGGAACCAGATGGTCTGAGCGCCCCCAAAATGGCCTGCACGGAGCAGCCAGCCCGACTCCTCTCCCAGGCTGACACCCAAGGCGCCTGGTCACCCAGGGTAGAGGATGAATGTTGGGTCAACGGGACCAGGCGCAGGAGGCTGACCTTACGCGCCCCGAGGGCTCAGAAATCAGCCCTCTCCGGAACGAACTTATGGTTGCCACAGGGAAAGGGATAGTCAGGGAGTGTGGGATAACAGGTATACCCTACTGTGTTTAAGATGGATAGTCAACCAGATCTGCCGCACGTCACAGGGAACTCTGCTCCATGTTATGTGGCAGCCTGGATGGGAGGAGGGTTTGGGGGAGAGTGGATATGTGTATATGCATGGACGAGCCCCTTCCCCATCCCCCTGAAACTGTCATAACAGAGTTAATCAGTTATGCCCTAACACAAAATTAAAGGGTTCTTTTTTAATATAATAAAAAGTGTTTTTTATTTTTTAAAAAAAGGAAGAAAAAGAAGTCAGCCCTCCCCAGGCAGAGGGTACCTGGGCAGAACCTGCTTTTCGTTTCTGTCCCCTTCAGCTTGGCACTGGTGTGTCTGCTGAGTTAGAGCTGAGGGAACATGTGCTCAGGGAAAGATCGGGCCGTCACCTCAGGGCGGCTCTGCTGAACTAACAAGGGGACCTTTTTGCTGAGTCGACCAGAAGCGTCCACCCTGAGCCATCTGGCAGTCCAGCAGCAAGGCTGGAGCCTTGGCCCGTGTTCCCCTGGACTGGCCGGCCCTAGAGAGGCCGGGCGGGTTTCCCGGGGGCCTTCTCCCTCTCCTGGGTGATTTCTTCGGAGTATTGTGATGAGCCTGGCAGGCCGGCGCCCCGGACCTGCTGCCGGTTCCTTTGAGGAGCGCCCAGACCGCTGGGGGTGGGGAGTTTCTGAGTCAGGGAGTCCACTGCCCTCACCCACCCCACCCTCAGGGTTGTGGTCCCAGGCCCAGAAAGCAGAGACTGGCTCGGCCCAGGCTGTGTGCTGCTGTGTGTGGCCATGTATGGCTGTGTGTGGCTGTGTGTGGCCGTGTGTGGTTGTGTATGGCCATGTGTGGCTGTGTGTGGCTGTGTATGGCTGTGTGTGGTTGTATGTGGCCGTGTTTGGTTTTGTGTGGCCGTGTGTGGCTGTGTGTGGTTATGTGTGGCCATGTGTGGTTGTGTGTGACTGTGTGTGGCCGTGTGTGTCCGTATGTGGCTGTGTGTGGTTGTGTGTGGCTGTGTGTGTCCGTGTGTGTCCATGTGTGATTGTGCGTGGCCATGTGTGTTTGTCTATGGCTATGTGTGGTTGTGTGTGGCTGTGTGTGGCTGCATATGATTGTGTGTGGCCGTGTGTGGCTGTGTGTGATTGTGTGTGGCCGTGTGTGGCTGTGTGTGATTGTGTGGCCGTGTGTGGCTGTGTGTGATTGTGTGTGGCCGTGTGTGGCTGTGTGTGATTGTGTGTGGCCATGTGTGGCTGTGTGTGATTGTGTGTGGCCGTGTGTGGCTGTGTGTGATTGTGTGTGGCCGTGTGTGGCTGTGTGTGATTGTGTGTGGCCGTGTGTGGCTGTGTGTGATTGTGTGTGGCCGTGTGTGGCTGTGTGTGATTGTGTGTGGCCGTGTGTGGCTGTGTGTGATTGTGTGTGGCCGTGTGTGGCTGTGTGTGATTGTGTGTGGCCGTGTGTGGCTGTGTGTGATTGTGTGTGGCCGTGTGTGGCTGTGTGTGATTGTGTGTGGCCATGTGTGGCCATGTGTGGTTGTGTGTGGCCGTGTGTGGCGGTGTGTGTCTGTGTGTGATTGTGTGTGGCCGTGTGTGGCTGTGTGTGATTGTGTGTGGCCGTGTGTGGCTGTGTGTGATTGTGTGTGGCCGTGTGTGGCGGTGTGTGTCTGTGTGTGATTGTGTGTGGCCGTGTGTGGCTGTGTGTGGCTGTGTGTGATTGTGTGTGGCCGTGTGTGGCTGTGTGTGATTGTGTGTGGCCGTGTGTGGCGGTGTGTGTCTGTGTGTGATTGTGTGTGGCCGTGTGTGGCGGTGTGTGTCTGTGTGTGATTGTGTGTGGCCATATGTGGCCGTGTGTGGCCGTGTGTGGCTGTGTTTGGCCGTGTGTGGTTGTGTTTGGTTGTGTGTGTCCATGTGTGGTTGTGTGTGGCCGTGTGTGGCCATGCACGCTCGCCAGCAAGCACGCTCACGCAGGGCAGCTATGAGCAGACAGGAGCTGGGTGTGCCCAGGGTACGCATGTGTGTTGGGCTGAGGGCTCTGTGAGGATAGGAAGGGGTGCCTCTCTCTGAGAGCCGGGACAAGGGCATAGCAGAGCCTCGCCCAGCCCAGCCCCAGGCAAGGACCTCAGGGTGGACACCTGCCTGCCTCCCTGCCCTGCGGGCTCTCACTCCTCCCCACCGCCCGCAGCAGCCCCCTGGTGCCACAGCTCTGCTTTGCACTCCAGCGTCGGGACCCACCCAGGGCTGTGGGGCCCTTTGCCCCCTTCCCTCGGGCAACAGCTGCTCCCCTCGCAGCTGGATGCAGCCTCTGAGCAGGGGCGGGCGGGGGGGGAGTGGGGTGCCCATCTTGGCTTATCTGACCACAGCAAACGGCCAGCTGCCTCTGGTCAGTGAGGCAGACCCCCATCTTCAGGGGCCCTACCTCCCCAGCCATTTGGTGCTCTTTCAAAGCCCCAAGCCGGATCACGGGACTCTTGGATGTCCTGGGATCTCGGGATAGCAAATGCGGGAAAACCCACTGGCCTGGGGGCCGACAAACATGAGCTCCTTCATATTCCAAGATGACCAATATCATCTTGATCACGGATTCATTCATTTAATAAGCAGATACTTCTTGAGCAGCGCTATAGTGTGAACAATTCAGACCGTATCCCCGATCCCCTGAACATTCCTTCTAGAGGCAGGAAACAGGCAAAATAAATGAGCCGTCAGTAAATGCAGCGAACTCAGAAACTTACGGACGATGACAGAGGAGACACAGGGAAAGGGGCCGGTTTTTCACAAGGCAGACCACTGAAGCTTGGGTCGCCAACGTTCTAGCCAAAACCTGAATGACTGGCTTGCTGTGTGACCCTAGACAAGGCTCCCCCTCTCTGAGCCTCAGTTTCCCTGTCGGTCCATGAGGATGCTGAACCAGCAGGAACTAGCTTTCTGCGACTCTAGGGATTGTGGCAGTGGCTCCCAGAGGTGATTGGAGAAGTGGATTTCCTGTTAAAAAAAAATAATAATAAGTTAAAAGAAGGAAGAAAACTGACTCTCTGGGTGGAGAAGCCAGTGAAGGGCAGTGCCGTCTTCCCCGTCATGGAACCAAACCCCATCCAACGGGCTGCTTGTTAGACTGTGAGTAAGAGGGGTCTGAAAGCCTCTCCTTGTCTGCACACCTGCCTCTCTCGCCTCTTTACCCGTCACTACCTCCTTTCCCCCATTACTAAGCACAGCACCCTGCACTTGTTCAGTCGCTAAGTCATGTATGACTCTTTGTGACCCCATGGACTACAGCACTCCAGGCTTCCCTGTCCGTCACTGTCTCCCTGAGTTTGCTCAAATTCATGTCCATTGAGCAGGTGATGCCATCCAACCATCTCAGCCTCTGTCTCCCCCTCTCCTCCTGCCCTCAATCTTTCCCTAATTTCCTGAAAAGACGTGGCCTCAGGGTCTTTTCCAGTGAGTCAGCCCTTCGCATCAGGTGGCCACAGTATTGGAAGTTCAGCTTCAGCCTCAGTCCTTCCAGTGAATATTCTGGACTGATTTCCTTTAGGACGGACTGGTTCTTGCAGTCCACCCTAGACTTAATGGATCACTAATAAATATGCATTACTACGAACAAAGCTAGTGGAGGTGATGGAATTCCAGTTGAGCTGTTTCAAATCCTGAAAGATGATGCTGTGAAAGTGCTGCACTCCATAGGCCAGCAAATTTGGAAACCAGCAGTGCCCACAGGACTGGAAAAGGTCAGTTTTCATTCCAATCCCAAAGAAAGGCAATGACAAAGAATGCTCAAACTACCACACAATTGCACTCAACTCACACGCTAGTAAAGTAATGCTCAAAATTCTCCAAGCCAGGCTTCAGCAGTATGTGAACCGTGAACTTCCAGATGTTCAAGCTGGTTTTAGAAAAGGCAGAGGAACCAGAGATCAAATTTCCAACATCCGCTGGATCATGGAAAAGGCAAGAGAGTTCCAGAAAAACATCTATTTCTGCTTTATTGACTATGCCAAAGCCTTTGACTGTGTGGATCACAAGAAACTGTGGAAAATTCTGAAAGAGATGGGAATACCAGACCACCTGACCTGCCTCTTGAGAAACCTATATGCAGGTCAGGAAGCAACAGTTAGAACTGGACATGGAACAACAGACTGGTTCCAAATAGGAAAAGGAGTACATTAAGGCTGTATATTGTCACCCTGCTTATTTAACTTCTATGCAGAGTACATCATGAGAAACGCTGGACTGGAAGAAACACAAGCTGGAATCAAGATTGCCAGGAGAAATATCAATAACCTCAGATATGCAGATGACACCACCCTTAGGGCAGAAAGTGAAGAGGAACTAAAAGCCTCCTGATGAAAGTGAAAGAGGAGAGTGAAAAAGTTGGCTTAAAGCTCAACATTCAGAAACGAAGATCATGGCATCTGGTCCCATCACTTCATGGGAAATAGAGGGGGAAACAGTGGAAACAGTGTCAGACTTTATTTTTGGGGCCTCCAAAATCACTGCAGATGGTGACTGCAGCCATGAAATTAAAAGACGCTTATCATTGGAAGAAAAGTTATGACCAACCTAGATAGCATATTGAAAAGCAGAGACGTTACTTTGCCAACAAAGATCCGTCTAGTCAAGGCTATGGTTTTTCCTGTGGTCATGTATGGATGTCAGACCTGGACTGTGAAGAAAGCTGAGCGCTGAAGAATTGATGCCTTTGAACTGTGGTGTTGGAGAAGACTCTTGAGAGTCCCTTGGACTGCAAGGAGATCCAACCAGTCCATTCTGAAGGAGATCAGCTCTGGGATTTCTTTGGAAGAAATGATGCTAAAGCTGACGCTCCAGTACTTTGGCCACCTCACGCGAACAGTTGACTCATTGGAAAAGACTCTGATGCTGGGAGGGATTGGGGTCAGGAGGAGAAGGGGACGACAGAGGATGAGATGGCTGGATGGCATCACCGACACAATGGACGTGAGTCTGAGTGAACTCTGGGAGTTGGTGATGGACAGGGAGGCCTGGCGTGCTGCGATTCATGGGGTCACAAAGAGTCGGACCTGGCTGAGCAACTGAAATGAACTGAACTGAGTAAATATGCAGGGATGATTGGGCTGCAGCCGGAAGGAGCACCATCTATACCTTCAGAGGCACTCAGGGCTTTCCTTAAGACCACCTGGATGGAGGGTGAGTTTCCCATGACTTCGAAGAGAAAAGACTCCTAAAGGCCATTGATTCCCAAGCTGAGGTCAGGGGCCCTATGAGGCCAGTAATGGGGAGAGGAAGTCTCCGGGCCCAGCATCAGCGTTTCATAAAACCCTGTGCCCCACCGCCCCTTGAAGGAGGTCACCCTCTCTGCCTGCTGGGCTTGGATCTCACACCTCGACATGCTGGCTCTGGTGACTCCATGCCGCTCAGGATGCCCTGGTGAACAAAAGCTGGGAAGACGCATCCATCATTATTTAACAAATGGAGTGGGCTGGATAAACAGGCTCCTCCAAAGTGATAACTCGTTCCTGAGGGGAGACGAGGAAAATGGGCAGAATGGCCTTTGCTGGTGAGGAGCTTGCAGCCGCTAATCTGTTGTGCACACTTGACTTTGCCCAGGAGGAAAGTGAGGAGGCCGGAGGAGGGAAAGGGAACACCTCCAGGCGTCCCCACGGGACACCCCCCATCCCTTGCGCCCCTCGGCCTCCCCCTCCCATCCCTGTCGGTCTTCCTCGGAGCAGACACCCCTCTGTGAGGCTGGGAGGGGAAAGGGACTCCAGCAGGAGACAGCAAGACAGGAAACAGCAAAGCCGGGAAAGAAGGCAGGAAGGGGCGGCCGGGCCGGACTCCACTCACGCCTGCGCCGTCAGCCTGCAGGAGAGCCGCCCGGTGTGGCCACAGATATTCACAGTGACTCTAAACCAGCAGAGGTGCTGGGCCGGCGCTGACGATGGGAGGATGTGTGGCCCGGCCGTCCAGGGGAGAGACCAGCGCAGAGATGGGAGCCTCGCGCCCCCAACGAGGAAGTCAAGGCTTCCCCCACCCGGGCCACAGCCCGAGCCAGCCCTGCCCGTCCAGGCTGCCTGCAGTCCGTCCCCCCGCCCCAGGCAGAGTCTCAGAACTGCTGAGAGAGCCGTCAGCCTGCCACCCTGCCTCAGTCCCCCGGTCTAAGCCGAGGGTCCACATCCTCCGTCTGTTACACAGAAGCCACACGCTCCTCACGTGAGGGAGAGCAATCCTCCTCACATTGTACTTTATACCCGCAGCTCAACCTCATTCGCCCTGGCCACGTTGAAAGCGACTGCTGTGAGTAGGTAATGTGCAGAAACTTTCTCCACGGCACCCCAGTCCGAGGGCCGTCATTCAGCAGCTTCTTGAATACCTCTGCTGACCAGACACTCACTGCTGCCCTGGAAGGCCATTCCAGTCCCATCTGGAGCACCCCTGCTCCATCCACAGGGTTCCTTCAACAGAGCAGAGTGGTTCAGAGCCCAGAGCTGCCGCTCACTCGTCGTGTCGCATTGCCACTGGGTGAGCCGCCCAATCATCTCAAGCCTCAGTTTTCCCGTCTGTACAATGGGAGTTGTTGTAGCACCTACCTTACAGGGTTGGTATGAGGCTCAGCAACAGAGTAGCGATCAGGTACTTGGAGACGATGCCAGGGAGGCGGAGAGCCGTGGGCAGAAGTACAGAGATAGGAAAGGAAGGGCAGCAAATGTCCTGGGCTAAAGACAGATAAGGCTGGGAAAGCCAGCCACCATGTGCTGCCATCACGGAGACAGCGAGGAGTCCCCTGGCAGCCCAGTGGATAGGACACTCAGTGCACTCACTGCCCGGGGCCTGGGTTTAGTCCCTGCTCAGGGAACTAAGATCCCAAAAGTCAAGGCGCATGGCCAAATAAAGTAAAATAAGAAAGAGACGCTGAAGAGCTGGACCTGCCGTGTCCGGTGCGATACCCACTCGCCGTAGTCACGGTCAAGCACTCGAAGGGTGGCCAGGGTGAGTGGGGGTAAGTTGCAGGATAAAATACAATGCGAGAGGGACTTCCCTGTGGTCCAGAGGCTAAGGCTCTGCCCATCCACTGCAGGGCACACGGGTTCAGTCCCCAGCCAGGGAACAAAGGTCCCAAACGCCAAGTAGTGCTGCCGATGAATAAATAAAATGCAATGCAAGATATCACACTAGTAAGCTTTCGTATTGATTGCACATCAACTGATGTCTCGGACACACTGAGGCAAATAAAGTACGCGTTAAAATGCATTTCACTTGTTTCTTCACTTTTTTAGTGTGACTGCTGGGAAAAGGAAAACTACACGTGTGGTTCCTATTCTATTCCTGGGGGGAGAGCGCTGAGCTAAAAGGATCAGATCCAAGCTTCAGAATGTTTGCTCTGGAAACTTTCCGGGCGGTCCAGTGGTTAAGTCTTCACCCCAGTGCAGGGGTCCTGGGTTCAATCCCTGCTCGGGGAACTAAGATCCCATAAGCCACACAGCACAGCCAAAAATAATAACAAATGAATAAAAATACATAATTTTTAAAAGATGAAGGCATCTTTGAGGGGTGTCGGAATAGAGATGCTTGTTAGGAAACAGAGGCAGTTGTCTGAACCCAGGCTTGGCCTACAGAGAGGACTCAGGGATTTTTTGGCCACAGGTGAATTTGAGAGGGAAGTGACTTCTCTTCTCCTTAAGCTCCACATAAATACAACCACTAGTAGTAAGTAAAATTTATCACACCAAAGCTATTAGGTAAAGTTTGTCAGGCACTGTAAACACGTGTGTAAATGCTCTTCCCCATGTAATTTCACAAAATTTTAAAAAATTCATTAAAAAAGAATGTGTGCTGAAGAGTTGATGCTTTTGAACTGTGGTGCTGGAAAAGACTCTTGAGAATCCCTTGGACAGCAGGAAGATCAAACCAGTCAATCCAAAAGGAAATCAACCCTGAATATTCATTGCCAGGACTGATGCTGAAGCTGAAACTCCAATACTTTGGCCACTTGATGCAAAGAGCTGACTCTTGGGAGACCCTGATGCTGGGAAAGATTGAAGGCAGGAGAAGGGGACGACAGAGGGTGAGATGGTTGGACGGCATCACTGACTCAATGGACATGAGTTTGAGTAAGCTCTGGGAGTTGGTGATGGACAGGGAGGCCTGGCGTGCTGCAGGCCAGGGGGTGGCAAAGAGCCAGACACGACTGGGCGACTGAACTGAACTGAACTGATAGAGTCTGTGAAGCTCTGCTTTTTGGAACAATCTATAAAGTCATATTGTTTTCCCTTGTTCTTTTTTAATGACACTTTCTTAGTTTCTCGAGCCAGGAGAGGTAGCTGATCTGCCTGCCCACGGCTTCGGGAGCCGCCAGTGGGATAGTCAGCTGCTGGGTGTGAGCACAGACGGGTCCTGGATGACTTTCCCATCAGCTCCAGGGGCACCACGGGTATCCAAGGGCTGCGATCTTTGCCAGGAAGGCACGAGGCGGGTGCTCGATCTTTGCCAGGAAGGCACGAGGCGGGTGCTCCAGCGCCTCCCACCTTTGTGACGGCTGGGGCCCAGGGGAGGGTGGGAGATGGAAGTGAGCACCGGAGACCATGCAGAGCCGCACAGAAGTGCAGAGCAACCTCCTGGGGAATTGACTGCTTGGGCCTGGCGGGCAGCGGCAATGCCCCGACGGTTGTGCCATGCTGCCCTCTAGTGGACACGAGCTGGAGCTCAGTCTCCTCCTCTCAGCCCCACTGCCTTCTGGCCCTGCTGCTCCGCAAAGACTCCACCAGCTGAACCCCTAAGAGGGCTCAGGCAAGGCAGACCTGTCCTTCCTCTAGGTTCCCAAGGCATCTTGGAATTGCCAACGCCAGAATCTTCCAGCTCTGGGGCTGTACTAAGAATCCTTAGCAAAGAGGTGCGTGCAGGCTCAGTGGCTAAGTCCTGTCGGACTCTTTGCAACCCCACCGACTGTAGCCCATCAGGCTCCTCTGTCCACGGGATTCTCCAGGCAAGAACACTGGAGTGGCTTGCCAATTCCTCCTCCAGGGGGATCTTTCTGACCCAGGGATCGAACGCATGCCTCCTTTGTCTCCTGCATTGGCAGGCGGGTCCTTTACCCCTGTGCCACCTGGAAAGCCCAGCAAAGAGAACTCACAGTCAAACCAGCTGATGATTCTGGGGATGACCATGTCTTAGAGCTCAGCTCAGGCCTCCAGTCTCCTGGAGAGTCAAGTGCTAGGCCCCGACACGCAGCTCAGAGTTTTGAGCTATGCATTCTCTCCTGAAATGTGGTTATATTGCACTGCAATTATCCAATATCATTTTCTGACCCTCATATAGGAAAGGAAATGTTCTTATCATTTTCTCTCTGGAAGATGCCTGCATAAAACCCAGACACATTGAATCATCCTCGGTATTTTTCATGACTCTTCAACAAGCATGTCTTTCTCTAAAGATACACATGAAAAGGAAAAGCATAACTCTGTCTCGTTAAAGAAAATTATGGACTAGAAAGAGACTAAGGAATCTTAGTTTAAATAAACTGACACTTGAAAGGTTGAAGGGTTGTCCTGAGGCGAGTCTCATGGCTGGGCACCTAGCACCACCTTGTGGCTGCTCACAGAACAGCAAGCCCAGCCTCCACTCTGCCTACATGACCCATCATCCACCCTTTAGGGGAACATAACTGAGAACTGATCAGGATCTTTGATTTTCATCAAATTTGTACTGAAACCTCTCCTATCACACCCACTAATTTGTAGCATGAAAAAACAGGCAGAAACACAATCGATTGCCCAAACAAGAAGTGTGAATCTAGAAACATTCTTTACCCATAACCCCTCTAGCTTACCTGGTAAAGAATCTGCCTGCAATGCAGGAGACCCCAGTTCGATTTCTGGGTTGGGAGGATCCTCTGGAGAAGGGATAGGCTACCCACTCCAGCATTCTTGGGCTTCCCTTGTGGCTCAGCTGGTAAAGAATCCGCCTGAAATGCAGGAGACCCCGGTTTGATCCCTGGGTTGGGGAGATCCCCTGGAAAAGGGAAAGGTTACCCACTCCAGTATTCTGGCCTGGAGAATTCCATGGACTGTATAGTCCGTGGGTTCACAAAGAGTCGGACACAACTGAGTGACTTTCACTTCACTTTTCATAACCTCTCTTAGCTATTCGAGTCTTAGCCACATAGAGATTTAATTAATGACATCTCAACAGGTATGCATGCCTTTTCTCTTTTCCTCTTTCTCTCTCTAGAAATACCTTTCGCTGTTTCTCAGGCCCCAGCCACTCAGATAAGAAGTGATCTCCAGCACAGACAGGTATGGGACAAAGTTACTTGGTGGCTGAGCCAGGCTGCAGTGCTGGGCTCTCGTGACTCACTCGGCAAAGGCTTCCTGGGTTTCTCCTCCGTGGGAGATGCTACGCTAAGTTCACTTGTAAGTCAGAACACTGTCGAGGCCTCTACCTTCAGGAGACTGGGAGCCTGGGGACGCATAGTCTTTGGAAGCGGGAGTCTGGTGTCTCCCTTTTCCTGGCAAAGCTATAAAGCTATCCCTCTGCATTTCACCCAAAGCTCTGTCCCTAGGATTTGATATGGCATCAATGCACAGAGAGGCCGAGCTTTCAGAAAAGACAGAAAGAAAGAAATGAAGGAAGGAAAATGGAGGGATGAAAAGAGAGAAAGAGAGAAAGGAAGGAAGGAAGAAAAAAGACCAAGAGCCTTGCGGGGGAGACAGACTGCTACTAACCAATGATATAAAAAAGCAAACCTCCAAATGTGGAAGCCAATCTGGCTATTATTTCCATAGCCAGAGTTTTAGATCCTGACTCCTAGAGGCTTTAAGTACTGAAAAGATTATGACCTCCTCCACAATCATTTTTTAAAGATTTTTTGACATGGACCATTTTTAAAATTTTTATTGAATTTGTTACTTGGGCTTCCCAGCTGTCACAATGGTAAAGAATCCACCTGCTAATGCAGGAGACGCAAGAGATGTGGGTTCAATCCTTGGGTCAGGAATGTGCCCTGGAGTAGGAAATGGCAACCCAGTCCAGTACTCTTGCCTGCAACATTCCATGGAGGAGCCTGGTGGGCTACAGTCCGTGGGGCTGCAAAGAGTCGGACATGACTGAAGTGACTTAGCACCCAAGCAACAGCTCTTAAATGTGGCCTGGACCTACTGACTTTCTTCTATAGTCCGTGGGGCTGCAAAGAGTCGGACATGACTGAAGTGACTTAGCACCCAAACAACAGCTCTTAAACATGGCCTGGACCTGCTGCCTTGCTTTTCTAGTCCTGGGGCTGCAAAGAGTTGGACGTGGCTGAGCACGCACACAGTATTGCTTCTGTCGTATGTTTGGTTTTATGGCCGAGAGGCGTGTGAGATCTTAGCTCCTCAACCAGGGACCGAACCCGCACCCCTTGCACTGGAAGATGAAGTCCTCGCCACTGGAGCACCAGGGACATCCCCATAAACAGCACAGAATAAAAGCAAACAGAAACGAAAGATAAGTGCAGGGGAATTCCCTGGTGGTCCAGGGGCTGAGTCCGGGCTTTCACTGCTGAGGGTACACGTTTAGCCTCTGGTTGAGGAACTAAGATCCTGCAAGTCTGTAGCACAGTCAAAACAGAGCAAACAAACAGAAGCCAGATAAGGATAGTGAGATTTCAGAAAGGCTTGTCTCTCCCATGATGACGTCTCTGAAATCACCATCTTTCGAAAAATCAGGAGTGACCGTGTTTCACTAACACCCGAAATACAAAATCGATACTCAGTCTGCCTCTTGGGGAATCCAGGACCGGAGATATATACATATATATATATATATATATACATATATATATATATATATAACAGGAATTAAGAAAGGCTTCCCTGAGCAAAGAGTAATGTTTCTGGGAGCGTCAAGGTGAGAAGGCAGATAGGAGAGAAGGCTGGCCGGCACGGGGCAGAGCACGTGCAAAGGTCCTGTGGCAGCCTGGAGCTTCAGCGCGCTGAAGCCAGAAGTCAGCAGGTGAGACTGGAACAGAAGACACTGGGGTGCTTGTCCCACGAGGCGGCCGGGAGCCAGGCCACACGCGGTTTTGTGGGCCACCTGGAGGCGTTTCATCTTTGTCCTCCAAGCCGTGGAAAGCTGTCAAAGGGCTGAAGTTAGCAGGGCGCATGACAAGATCCAGCGGGTGTTACAGAAAAGCGGCTTGGGTTGTATGCGGGAAATGGATACGAAGGAGTTCAATTAAGAGAAGCCTGTCCCCAGAGAAGATGAGAGGAGCCTTGATTAAGGGGGTCCAAGTGGAGAGAGAGAAGCGAGTAGATTGCGGAGATATTTGGGGTCAGAAGCAGGTCTAAGGACAAGGGAGCTGTCAGGGCGCCTCTCAGGTTTCTCGCTTGCTGGAACTAAATGAATAGGAGGGTCATTCGCGGAGATGGGGTGTGGCTGGAAGTGGCAAGAGAACCCCGGGGTCTCTTTTCTCCGTCTTCCTCCAGTGATTGCGTCGAGGCCCCGTATGCATCACTTCAGACCCCCTCGGGCTCCTCTCCCTTCGGCTGCTGCTCTGCGAGGGCTCTGAAGGGGCTGCAGGCACCGCCGGCTAGACGGACGGACGGACGGACTGACCGCCGGCGCAGACCACGCCTCTCCCCGCCCTCGCTGCGGCCGCCCGTGGATATGGCTGCTGCCTGGCGTCCTCGAATTCAGAGCCAAAAAACAAAAGGGTGAGCACCCCTGGGGACCGACTGTTGACCGCTGGGAGACGGAAGCCCGTGGAAAAATTCTTCTGGCATTCTCTCCCAAAGGGCTGGTCCGCGCAGGAAGTTTATATAACTCAGAGTAGTCTTCCTACAAGTGGGCTGATTCATACTATGCATCGTCTTCTCAACAGTCCCTTCTTCCTGCCTCACGGTTCTTATCACTTACTTCTACCCCTTATTAGAATGCACTAGAATAAGTGATACTTCTTACTTCTGTCTTATTACGTGTTTCTATCTTCTATCTGGGATTTTATTCCCTAATAAAATAAGAGCGCAGAATTCGCCTGCCTCAGATCTTTCTCCTAAGGGACCCCGCTCGAGGCGGTAATATAACCCCACAAATTGTAACTGGGGACACGGCTGCAAGGCAAAAGGTGCAGCGCCCAGCCTCCACCACAGTCCACTGCCTAGCTGCGGCCTCTGACGGGCCCGCAGGACAGTAGACGTGATGTGCTTTTTCTGGGTCACATCTTTCTTTCTTTCTTTTTTATTTTTATTGGAGTATAGTTGCTTTACAAAGTAGTTTTATTTTCTGTGGTACAGGAAAGTCAGTGAGCCGGTCGTAAGCACATATCCCCGGTTCTTGGCTGCCCTCCCTTTTAGGGCCCCGCATAGCGCTGAGTAGGGGGGCGGGGCGTGCTATAGGGCAGGCTCTCATCAGTCATCTGTTTTATTTATAGTAGTATACATGTGGACTTCCCTGGTGCTCAGAGGGTAAAGACTCTGCTTGCAATGCGGGAGACCCAGGTTCAATCCCTGGGTCGGGAGGATCCCCTGGAGAAGGAAACGGCAACCCGTGCCAGTATTCTTGCCTGGAGAATCCCCAGGACAGAGGAGCCTGGTGGGCTACAGTCCATAGGGTCACAAAGACATGACTGAAGTGACTTAGCAAGCAAACAATCTCTCTTAAACGTGGGCTGGACCTACTGACTTGCTTCTAAAAAACGGAGGATAGTAAAAGTGATGGGTTGTCATCGCCAAGATTAGATTACAAAGACTGGCTTCCACCTTGGCTGTCCTTTCCGCAAGTCACTTGCTCTGAGGGATGCCCGCCATGGTGCAAGCTGCCCTATAGATAGACGCACGTGGCAAGGGCCCAAGGAGACCTCTGACCAACAGTCGATGGGAGCCTGCCACCCTCCGTCCAGCATCCTGAGAAAAAACGGCTCCTGCCAATAACCACATGGAGGAGACTGAAAGCAGCCTCTACGGTCTTGCTGGCGCTTTCGGGTGATGACTCAGCTCCGGGCACGGTCTTCACGGCAGCTTTGTGAGACTCCTACCAGGACACACCTAGCTGTGCAAGAGGCAGGCTCCTGACCCAGAGAAACGGATAATAAAAGCTTGCTTTCTAAGCTGCTGAGTTTGAGGTTCCTTTGCTTCTCAGCAACTGAAAATTAAGGCAGAGTCCAGGCCAGGGTCTTGAGGACCCCTCTCTTTCAGTGGCTGGCAGAGAGGAGCGAACCTGCAGAGGAGGGAAAGGAGGTCCAGTCACCGCATCCAGGAGCAGAGGACAGTTCAAGGAGGAGGGAGCAGTAGTGACGGTGAGATGCTGCCGACAGCTGAAGTAAGCTGAGAGAAAAGTGCTTGAAGGACATCGAGACGTGGAAATCACTGCCGACCTTAGAAATAAGCTCTTCTTTCAGGACGAATGGGCGTGGAAAACCTGTTTGAGGTCACTGAGGAGAAAGTTGGAAAGGTCCAGGACTTTTACTAGAACGCTGGCAGCGAAAGCAAAGAGAAACAGAGCAGCAATTGGAGCTGGATAGAATTTTTTTTTTCTTTAGTGGCAAAAACTTGAGTTTAAAAGCCAGTGGGGCCTTCCCAGATTACAGGATGAGGGGTTCCGCCTGCTCCCCCAGGAAACAAGCTTATCCAATGACAGTTACTAAACTCAGCCACTTCAAGTCACTGGGAGTTGTCCTATGGGAGGACAGCAAATGAAGAAACAGTTATTCAAGAACTAAACCTCATGGAGAACAGGAAGCATCTGTGAAACTTGAACTATAACACACTCCCTCTCTCCACGTCTCAACAAAACAACGGCAGCTCCAATCTGAACAGCTGTGCTTAAAAAATCAGCCTTCCTACCCTCTAAGTTCCCAGTCAAGGGGCAAACTGTTTCACTGTGAAAGGCAAACCACTGCCCTTTCTCATTTCCCCAAACTCCAGGTTGCAGAAGCTAAACTCCTGGCCTATGCGATCATGCTAAATCACTGCAGTCGTGTCCAACTCTGCAACCCCATGGACTGTAGCCCACCAGGCTCCTCTGTCCATGGGATTCTCCAGGCAAGAATCTGGAGTGGGGTGCCAGTTCCTTCTCCAGGAGATGCATGACCCAGGGATGACCCAGGCATTTCCTGTGACTCCTGCATTTCAGGCAGATTCTTTCCCACTGAGCCACTCTTGGCAAAGGCAACCAAAATATCAGGGTGCACTTACCCCTACCAAGTCTTCATCATGATCAGAGAGAGGCTCCACGCCAGGCACTGCCAGCCAAGAAGATGGGGACCCTGACTGCCTTCACCCACGTTCATGTCAAGAGAGGCAAGCTGAGCACCTCCCTGGTGGTGGAGTGGATAAGAATCCGCCTGCCAGTGCAGGGGACGTAGGTTTAATCTTTGGTCCGGGAACATTCCGTGTTCCACGGAGACCCTAAGCCTGTGCACCATAGCTACCGAGCCTGCGCACTAGAGTCCCCCAGCCACATCCGCGGAGCCCATGCACCGAAATGCCGGAACCCCGGGGGCCTAGATCCCCTGCTCTGCAACAAGAAAGGCCGCCACAGTGGGAAGCCTGTGCCCTGGAGCTGGAGAGTGGTCCCCGCTCCCCACAACTGCAGAAGAAGCGGCAGCAGCGTCAAAGACCCAGCACAGCCGAAAAATTACATGAGGAGAGAAAGGCGAGCTGAGAAGACACAAGACCACCCTCTTCGCTCAGCACCCTGCTCAAAAGTCAGGAGTGTCCGCTGCAAGAGTGGACCACAGTCCCCGCCCCCAGCTCTGGAGAAAGGCTTCCAAGATTTCACCCCAGAGGCGAGGCAGTAAGAAATGGAGAGCTCCACAAAGACAGACAGCACTGACATGTATTTCAGTGGATAGAATACAGCCTCCACAAATAAACCCTCACATTTACAGTCAATTGATTTCTGGCAAGCATGCCAGGACAATTCAATGGAGAAAGAAAAGTCTTTTCGACAAATAGTGCTAGAGAATGGTGCAAGGGAATGATGTTGAAGCCTCATCTTACACCGTGTGGAAAAATCGACTCACATCGGTGTGTGCGTGCATGCAGGCTCAGTGCTTCGGTCGTGTCCAGCTCTTTGCGACCCCAGGGACTGTAGCCCACCAGGCTCCCCCGTCCCCAGGATTCTCCAGGCAAGAACACTGGAATGGATTTCCTCCTCCAGGGGATCTTCCCAACCCAGGGATCAAACTCCCACCTCCTGCATCTGCTACATTGGCACGAGGAGTCTTTACCACTCAGCCACCTGGAAAGCCAACTCACAGTGGGCCAATATCTAAATCTAAGAGCTAAATAACTTGTTTAGAAAACATAGGAGTAAATCTCATGACCTTGGATTAGGCAACAGCTTCTTAATATGACACCAAAGTGCAAACTGCAACATCAGCAAAGCCCAAAAATGGATAAATTGGGCTTCATGCAAAATTAAAAGCTTCCTTGCATGTTTTTATCCATGCCAAAGGAAAAAAAAAAAAAAAACACCATCAAGAAAGTGAAAAGACAGCCCCTAGAACAGGATAAAATGTTTACAGTCATATTTCTGATCAGGGGCTTGTATCTAGAGTATAATAACTATTACAACTCAGTAATGGAAAAACAAATGACCCAATTAAAAACTGGCAAAAGATCTTCACAGGCATTTTTCCAAAGAAGATATAGAAATGGCCAATACGCACGGGAAAAGATAATCAACCTCATTATCCATCAAGAAAATGCAAAGCAAAACCACAATGAGATACCATTTCACACTCACAAGGAGGGCTGTAATCAAAAAGGGAGATGATAACAAGTGTTGGCAAGGATGTGGAGAAATTGAAAACCTCATGCGCTGCTGGTGGGAATGTAAAATAATGCAGCCACTTTGGGAAGCTGTCTGGCAGTCCCTCACAATGTTAACCATAGAGTTACCATGTGCATGCATGCTAGGTCGCTTCAGTTGTGTCTGACTTTGCGACTCTGTGGACTGTGGCCCACCAGACTCCTCTGGGATTCTCCAGGCAAGAATACCAGAGTGGGTTACCATTCCCTTCTCCAGGGGATCTTCCCAACCCAGGGATCGAACCTGCATCTCCTGCATTGCAGGTGGGTTCCTTACGGCTGAGTGACTGGAGAAGGCCAAGAGTTACCATACGACCCAGCAGTCCCACTCCTCAGCATGGACCCAGCAGAAATGAAACTCCATTTCCACACAAAAACACGGACACAAGTGCTCATACAGGCATTATTCATAATGACTAAAACGTGGCAGCAGCTCACATACCCATCAAGTGAAATGTGGTATAGCCATACAGTGGAATATTATTTGGCAATTTTTTCATAGTAAAGTATTAACACAGGGCTTCCCTGGTAGCTCAACTGGTAGAGAATCTGCCTGCAGTGCAGGAGACCCCAGTTTGATTCCTGGGTCAGGAAGATCCTTGGAGAAGCGATAGGCTACCCACTCCAGTATTCTTGGGCTTCCCTTGTGGCTCAGATGGTAAAGAATCCATCTGCAATGCAGGAGACCTGCGTTCGATCCCTGGGTTGGGAAGACCCTAGAGGAGGGCATGGCAACCCACTCCAGTATTCTTGCCTGGAGAATCTTCATGGACAGAGGAGCCTGACAGGCTACAGGCCATGCACTTGGCAAAAAGTCAAGACTCGACTGAGCAACCAAGCACAATACATGGGACATGCTGACTGTTGAGAGCATTAAGAATGAAATCTTCTTTTTATTACTTGAAAGAAGTCAGTAACAAAGAATCACAAGGTGTATGAGTCCATTTACTTAAAATGTCCAGAACAGGCAAATCTACAGAAACAAAGTATATTAGTGGTTGCCTAGGGCTATGGGCAGGAGAGGTAAGATGGGGAAAAATTGCTAATGGGTATGAGAGCTTTTCAGGGTGATGAAATGTTCTAAAACTGGTTGCAGTCTTACTTTTCTGGATTTCGTGAGTTTGTAGTATCTGCCATCTTTTTAAATTTCGTAATCTGTTGTGATTTGTTCTCATTCTAAATAGTCTCTTCTGCAACATAAATTTCATCTGCAAAATCAGAAAAAATAAAAAGTAAAGTAAAACTGATCACTATCTTGTATAACAGTAAGTAATATACTGCTGTAGGTTGATCATACTTCAAAGCAATCAATGAGCCAAATAAACAAACAAAAGAACTCATAGAAAAAGAGATCAGACTTGCATTTTTTTTCTACTTCTTTAATGTTGTACCAATACCTATATAAGATGGTGAATATTCACTAAGCTTTTATGCCATATCTGCTGTGCTTAGTCCATCAAGAAGAAGGCTGCTCTCGTCTGTCATGAGCCGTCAGGAGGTCAAGAGCTTTGAGAAGATGGCCACTCTCATCTGCCCGGTGAGCCTTCGGGCAGTCGGAGGTTCAAGAAGATGGCCGCTCTCATCTGTCGTGAGCCATCGGGAAGTCAGAGCTTTGAAAAGATGGGCGTTCTCGTCTGTCATGAGCCGTTGGGAAGTCAGAGCTTTGAGAAGATGGCTGCTCTCATCTGTCGAGAGCCGTCGGGCGGTCAGAGGTTCAAGAAGAAGGCCGCGCTCGTCTGTCGTGAGCCGTCAGGAGGTCAAGAGCTTTGAGAAGGTGGCCGCTCTCGTCTGTCGTGAGCTGTCGGGAGTTCAGAGGTTCAAGAAGATGGCCGCTCTCGTCTGTCGTGAGCCGTCAGGAGGTCAAGAGCTTTGAGAAGGTGGCTGCTCTCGTCCGTCGTGAGCCGTTGGGCGGTCAGAGTTTCAAGAAGAAGGCCGCTCTCGTCTGTCGTGAGCCGTCAGGAGGTCAAGAGCTTTGAGAAGGTGGCTGCTCTCGTCTGTCGTGAGCTGTCAGGAGGTCAAGAGCTTTGAGAAGGTGGCTGCTCTCGTCTGTCGTGAGCTGTCGGGCGGTCAGAGCTTTGAGAAGGTGGCCGCTCTCGTCTGTCGTGAGCTGTCGGGAGTTCAGAGGTTCAAGAGGATGGCCGCTCTCGTCTGTCGTGAGCCGTCAGGAGGTCAAGAGCTTTGAGAAGGTGGCCGCTCTCGTCCGTCGTGACCCGTTGGGCGGTCAGAGTTTCAAGAAGAAGGCCGCTCTCGTCTGTCATGAGCTGTCGGGAGTTCAGAGGTTCAAGAAGATGGCCGCTCTCGTCTGTCGTGAGCTGTCAGGAGGCCAAGAGCTTTGAGAAGGTGGCTGCTCTCGTCTGTCGTGAGCCGTCGGGCGGTCAGAGCTTTGAGAAGGTGGCCGCTCTCATCTGTCGTGAGCTGTCGGGAGTTCAGAGGTTCAAGAGGATGGCCGCTCTCGTCTGCAGGTGAACGGGAAGACAGAGGCCTGAGGAGAACAGTGCGGGTCAGAAGCACCGTCGTGGACCTGACACAAGGGCTGCTGGGAAGGCTGACTCCCCTCCCCTGTGGCTCGTGGCGGTCCTCACACAATTCAAGGGCTTCCCGAGCACAGGAGCTTCTTAGGGGCGGAGGGAAGTGGTGATTCAGCCAAGGAGCAATGGACAAGCTTACTCAGACCTGGCTCGCCGCGAGTGGGCAGGTGCCCAACGGGAGGGGGAGTTCAGAGTGGAAAGCAGAGGCGGGACACCCTGATGGTCCATCCCCCAGGACGCTGCACTTCTTAGGGGAGAGCAGGTACATGTACGTAGGTGTGGCTGAACCCCTTCACTGGGCTCCTGAAACCAGCACAACATTGTTAATCGGCTACACCCCAGTACAAAATAAACAGTTCAAAAATGAAAGACTCTGCACTTCCAGGGCAAGGGGTGAGGGTTCGATCCCTGACCAGGAAACTAAGCTCCCACATGCCGGGTGCTGAAGCCAAAAAGTAAATTAATGAAGCATTTTTTAAAAAGGAGAGGAAGAGGAGAGGAAAGTGCTAGCCACCTGGAATGTGCTGGACCAGTGGGCACCCACACACAGGACAGCATCCGGGCCAGCTGCCCTGAAGGTAGCTCCATGCTTGGCCAGCGGCTTCACTGCCCTGTCTTGAAATTCTTAATAACTTTTGAACACGGGGCTCCACATCTTCATTTTGCAATCAGTTCCGTTCAGTCACTCAGTCATTTGCAACTCCCATGGACTGCAGCACGTCAGGCCTCCCTGTCCATCACCAACTCCCAGAGTCCACCCAAACTCATGTCCATCAAGTAGGTGATGCCATCCAACCATCTCATCCTGTTTACCCCTTCTCCCCCCACCTTCAATCTTGCCCAGCATCAGGGTCTTTTCTGATGAATCAGTTCTTCACATCAGGTGGCCAAAGTATTGGAGTTTCAGCTTCAGCATCAGTCCTTCCAGTGAATATTCAGAACTGATTTCTTTTAGGATGGACTGGTTGGATCTCCATGCAGTCCAAGGGACTCTCAAGAGTCTTCTCCAACACCACAGTTCAAAGGCATCAATTCTTCGGAGCTCAGCTTTCTTCATAGTCCAACTCTCACATCCAGACATGACTACTGGAAAAACCATAGCCTTGACTAGACAGACCTTTGTTGGCAAAGTAATGTCGCTGCTTTTTAATATGCTGTCTAGGTTGGTCATTTTGCAATGGGCCCCCAAATTATCCTACCCCCTAAAGAAAACTCACCCATCCAGATCTGGGCCCAGAACAGCTTCCCTGGCCTAAAAAATGACTTCTGTATAGCTAGAGGGAAAGATTATAAAGCTTAGACTTAGGTTAACTCAAGAAAGAATTCTCCGATCAGACCACCTATCTCCCTACTATCTATGCATCTCCTTATCTCCCTAGCCTACCTACCCTTATTTCACACAAAATTTCAGGGAGGACCTGGGCTAATGTTGCTGTTCAGAAACATCTACTGCTGGCTTTCTGGGAGGGGAGAATTGTGCCCTCCCACCCCACTGACATCTGGCTGGGTCACAGGGTTTGCTTTGGTCAAGGAAATGTGTCACTTCTAGGCAGAAACTGTTAGACCCAGAATGTGGTTTACCATGCATTACTTTTCTTCTATTATAAGAGTAGTAATGTCCGTAACATAGGGCTGCCCCATCAGCTGATTTGGGAGCGAAGACCCATAAGGTAATGCTACAGCGGGCTTCCCAGGTGGCATTAGCGGTAAAGAACCTGCCTGACAATGCAGGAGACGAGGCGTGAGTTCTGTCCCTGTGTCAGGGAGATCCCCTGGAGCAGGGCACAGCAACCCACTCCAGTATTCTTGCCTGGAGAATCCCATGGACAGAGGAGCCTGCTGGGCTACAGTCCATTGCATCACACAAAGTTAGACACAACTGAAGCAACTTAACACACAATGTTATAGCGGGCTTCCCAGGCGGCATTAGCGGTAAAGAACCTACCTGACAATGGGTCCGATCCCTGGTTCGGGACGATCCCCTGGAGGAGGGAATGGCAACCCTCTCCAGTATTCTTGCCTGGAGAATCCCATGAACAGAAGAGTCTGCCGGCTGCAGTCTGTGAGGTTGCAAAGAATCCGACACGACAGTGCGCGTGTGTGCACACACACACACAATGCTATGGTGACTGAAACTGTGAAATTACCGAGAGATGAATCTCTGTTGCTCGAAGCCACTGGAATTCTAAGCGTATTTGTTACTGTAACATAATCAATTTACCCAGACTAACACAGAACAGCCTATTTTCCAGGACCACATCAACTTAAAATCAGCAAATCTTGAGATCCTAGATAGCTTTTCTCTGACCTCTAGAACCTGACCAAACACATATGTATTTGCTGAATTCACAGTTGGAGAATCCTGTTTCCTCAGCATAATACCCAGACTCCTCTGTCTGGGTTCAGAACCCTCCACGATCAGTCTACACAGCGTCATCTCCCACTACCCCCAGAACAGCTAAACTTGCTCACTCATCTCCACATGCTTTTCATTCTTGTGTGCCTTCATTCTTTGACCCAATACACAGCGGTCCCCACTCCTTCCTGGGGATTGTGCAAGTGCAGAAATGTTCATCAGTCCTGGTCTCCCCGTCCTGGAGATTCTCAGAGTCCCAGACTTCGGTCACACCACTTCTCTCTGCTCAGAGCATCATTTCCACCCCCTACTGCTGATTTCAGTGACTAACCATCCTTCCAGACACAACTCAGACCCTACTTCCTTCTGCTAACCTGCCCCTTAACCCACCTGCTCCAGAGCACCCTGCCCCTCCTCTCAATTCCTGCACCAGTCACGTTCTCACAAATAACTTGGCAGTTAGCTATATCCTGCCTGGTGGTCTGTCTCTGCTGTGTTTTGCAGAGCTAGCTAAGTCTCATTATTAAAAGATTTGTGTATTTTGTCTTGTCCTTAAATAGGCACACAGAAACATCACATTGCTTGCTAAAGACTCATTGTCAAGACTTAGTTATCTTACATGACCTAAGTTCAACCAACTTTTGACCTAGAAACATGGCAGTCTCCTGTGGTTCGACCTGATCTAGTCTGAAACATGATCCGTTGGCTCTGGAGGGCTGGCTCTGGAGCAGAGCATACACGACCTGTCCACACCAGGGTGCCACTCACTGCCTCTTCTGCTCTGGTCTGAAACCTGCAAGTCCCAGCTTGCCGTGACATCCATCTGCCTCAGAGGGTGTCAGTGGGTGTTAGGGGAGAGCACACTACTGGAACATCAGCTTCTTTCAAGCTCCTGACCAAGCCCTGCCGTCTTATCTTGCGCTAGGAATATTTCCCAAGTTGCAGCAGAAAGAAAGGGAAAACCGAAAAGGAGGGCAGATCAGGTTTTGCTGACCATCTGCAGCGTGCAGGCGTTGTGTGGATGCATGCACACTTACTCCTCCAGGACCACCTTTAAAAGTGAGTGTCCCGGGATTTCCAGAAAAGAAAACAGGCTCAGAGACAGAAAGAGCCAAGTTCACGGTCACTCAGCAGCGAGCACTAGTGTGCCCTTGTCCGTGACGCCCATGCAGCCCGTCTAATGGGTGTTCTCCGAGATGGTTGCCACCATCTCGCCTACCCCTTAGTGCTGCCTTGCTTGGGTGCGGTCTCCATCTCGCTGGCGCAGAGCCAGGCCCCCCCACAAGACTTTGAGCCTCGCCTCTGGCATCAGGGCAGGGCAGGCAGAGAAGTGCTTCCATGGGGCACCCCGGTCATCCTGCGCAGCCTGGCGGACTTGGCACAACTGAGCCGGAAACGTGATGCTCCCGCGGGGCCGCTGAATAATCAGAAGCAGTGTGGCCTGAGCGTTAACCACTCTCATTTTAAAGATGATTATTCACACTTATTTCAGCTAATTAAGCCTTGAGAGCCAGCCAGCTCAGCTTCCAACTCAGAGAGGGAGTGCAGGAGCTTGTCTCCAGCTCTTCTCTTGGGGGGTAGGGGGTGGGGGTGGAGATGGAGGGTTGGGGGGGTTGGGAAGCAGCCATAGCTGGTGGTTTGTAAGGATCAGGGGTGCGGGGGACTAGACAAGGGCACCCAGCCTCCCCCCAGCACCTCCCATCAGGGAGAAACAGGAGGTCTAGTCCCTCCCATGGAAGATGGACCTTTGTCCTCTCTGGGGAGCGGACAGCCTGCCCCTGTGGGTCCAGCAAGGAAGAGTCGGTGGCTTGAAACTTGGGGTGAAAGCCAGGAGCAGTGAGTCGCAGCCTCAGCAACCAGGCTCAGCAGCCGTGAGAATCGGCAGCATCTCCTTTCTCTCGGCGGCAAGCTGTCTGAAACTCAGCTTCAGCGCATCAGTTAGGAGGCACTGCAGCCTAGTTGCTGGGCCCACATGGCACAGTACCCATGTGCCCACACGGGTAATAAGAGCTGGTTTCATTTTAATTAACTAAAATCCAATTAGGGACTTCTCTGGTGGGCCAGTGGGTAAGAGTCCTTGCTTCCACCGCACCAGGTGTGGGTTCCATCCCTGGTTGGGGAACTAAGATCCCAAAAGCCTAAAAAAAAAAAATATTAGATTCAAATTTCAGTTTCTCCGTCACACTAGCTACATGTCAGCGTTCTGGAGGACTGCTGTAGTGAACAGGGCAGCTCTGAGACATCTCCATCCTCACAGAATCTTCTACAGGACAGCTCTGCCCTCTGATGAAAGGTATGAGCACCCACGTTTGACTCTTGAATGCAAGCTGTGGCACCACCCCTTAGTGATAATCTTTCTCGCCTACAAAATAGGGGATCATAGCGCCCAGCTCATAGAGTTCTTGTGAAGACTAAATGAGAAATAGATGGAATACACTTAGAAGAATGCCAGATAATGGTGAGCATTTAAATGTTAGCTTTTATTATGTCTGTGGGGGCGTATATTCCCACTGACGTGAGTCTTTAATTTTACAAAGCGATTTCACAATCGCTCCCTCATTTGCGTCTCACAACGGCTCTGTGAGGCAGGCACGGGGCATGAAGAGCCAGCTGAGCCGTTTTACAGACAGGCACACCGAGACCCAGAGGTTACCCAACCTTTCAAATGGCTGGCAGAACTGGGACCTGCGCCGGGTTGATAACTCAGCTGCTAACATCTGTGATTCTTTCCTGCCTGATGGCCTGAAACAGCCTGAAATGTCAGATTTCAGCCTCAGCCTAATCCCGTGAAACAGGAACATTCCTGCCACTTTAAGAGTGAGGCTGTAAGAGGGAAGCCATCCTAACGCTCACTGGCAGGCACACAGCACTGACTCTGGGGCAGGCACCGTCATAAATGCGAATCTCATCTCCACAACAACCCCGTGCAGGTAGGGACACTGAGGAGTAACAAGGCAGGTGAAGCTCAGAGAGGGTAAGTAACTTTCACAAAGTCACACAGCCAGGAGTCAGGCCGTGGAAGCGGAAGCAGCCTGTCCGCGGCCTGGTTAGAGATCTCAGGCTTTGCTCACCCGCCCCCAGTACAGGTGGGGGACAAAGCCCCCGTCCCCGGGGCCTCTGTCTTTCTCTGTCCCCCGCGTCCAAGGAGAGTGCAGGCGGCTCTCCCGGCCTCGAGGGGCAGGGCAATGACTCGGAGCCCCGGTGCTCTCCGTCCGTTCACCGTGCCCCCAGGTCTACCGACTGCGCGGCTTGAACTACGCGGATGTATTTTCTCAGCCTGGGAGCCTCAAAATCCAAGATCGAGCTGTCCACGGGGTCAGCGCCTCCTCAGCGCTGGGAGAGAAGGGCTTACTTCAGGCAGGCCTCTCTCCTCGGCTCACAGACGCCAATCTGTGTCTTCACAGGGCCTTCCCTCTGCAGGTTTCAAAATCCTCATTTCCTCTTCTCATGAGGACGCCAGACATATTGGGTTAGTGTCCACTCTACTGGGCTTCCCAGGGGGCGCTCGTGGTAAAGAACTCTGCCCGCCAAGGCAGGAGACATAGGAGAAAAGGTTTGATCCCTGGGTTGGGAAGATCCCCTGGAGGAGGGCCTGGCAACCCACTCCAGTATCCTTGCCCAGAGAATCCCATGGACAGAGGAGCCTGGCGGGCTGCAGTCCATGGGGTCACCCAGACTCAGACACGACTAAAGTGACTCAGCATTCTTGCACACACGTCCACCCGACCTCATTTTCACTTTAATGACCCCCTTAAAGACCCCGATCTCAAAACACCATCACATTCTGAGGCCCAGGGGTTAGGACTCTAACACAGGAATTTAGGAGCGAGAGAACCCAGTTCCACCAGAACTTGCGCGTCTCTGTGCTCGCTGCGTGACCTGGAGGAGCCTAGGGGAGCAGGGCTGCAGGGAGCAGGTGAACAAGGGGCGGGGCCCAGAAGGAAAGCGAACATTCTTAGAACCAAGGGACAGCTCCAGTCACAGCTCACCAAGGATGAGGGGATGGGACCCACGGGGAGGAGACGGTAATTGCTGCCCACCTTCTCTGTGCCAGGCCCTTTAACGCGTCATCTCAGCCCCCCGAGCGAGCCTGCAGGGTGGGGTTTTTTGGGTGGTTTTGTTTTGGCCGCGCTAGGCCTTAGCTATACCATGCAGGATCTTTTTTTTTTTTTTCCAGTTGCAGCATGTAAGATCTAGTTCTCTGACCAGGGATCGAACCCAGATCCCCTGCGTTGGGGACGCAGAGTCTTAGCCATCGGACCACCAGGGAAGTCTAGGCAAGTGAGTGTTGTTATCCCAACAACATCATTTTATAGATGAAGAAAACAATACTCACGGTGACTAGGAAGAAAAAAAAAAATGTGAGTGAGAAAGCCATGGAGTTAAGAATCATGGGTCCTAACTTGTCAGTAAAACAGCCAAATCCTTTGTTCTGTTTGTTTGGTTATTTCGCTCCTTCCCACCGCAGACGCTGCGAGGATGTCTCCCCTTCCACCAAGGATCCATTCCACTGGATCTTAGTTCACTCCTGCTGCTCCTTCAACTACACGCTCGTGTTTCCTCTTTGGAGGAGCCTCCCCTAAATCCCAAAGTTCTTTGGTTATTTGTTCTCAGGCACCATGACCCTCCTACCCTTAGACCTTATTCTGGGAAGTCGAGTCGCCCTGTTTCCACTACACAGTCAGCTCCTCGAGGTCAAGGACCGTGTCTGTTTATAAATATCTGCGTGTGTATTCCCAGCGTGAGCACACGTATTTATAACACACACATATATAACATGTAGCAGATACTCGTCGATACCTGTTCAGGGACTTCCCTGGCGAGTCAGTGCCTAAGATGCCGTGTTCCCAACACAGGTCACGGAACTAGACCCACATGGCACAGCTAAGACTTGGTGCAGCTGAATAAATAAATAAGCCATTGAAATGAATGAGTATTACATCCTCTCCACAGCCTTAATTAACACCATCGCCCCTCTGAGATCCAAGCTTCCTTTCTCCAGTTAGTCCCTATGACAGTTAATTTTTATCTCAGCGCAACTTACAATGAGCTATGCTAGTTATCTTTGTCCCTCTTTCTAGATCATGTCTCTTTGAAGATAAAACCCAGGTCATATTCCTTTTTTTATGCCAGGAGCCCAGCCCATAAGCTGCTGCAGAGTAGGCAACCCATTGTGAATGGAGAGGAAGTTAGGAGAGTGAAAATGCATTCTGGTGGAGAGATATCCCCCATCACTAGTGTTCAGAGAGCCATGTATGTATTTTAGAGAACCAGTATATCAATCAAGACTCTTAAATCACTGAAAAATTCATTCAGCCTTCAGGTACGGTTTGATCCAGGAGCTCACACACAATAGCATCAGGATGTGGCCTCTGTCCTTCTCTCAACACTACATTTTGCTGGGTTAGCCTTGGGGAGAGTTTCTCCCTATACTTAAAAGCTTCCAGAAGTTCCAGGCTCATATTCTCCCAGCCATGAGCCCAGTGAAAAGAGAGATTCTATTGCCCCACAATTCAAACAAAAGTTCAGAAACCAAATCCCATCTGACCAATCGGGTCACCCCTGAACCAAGCACAATGGTCCAAAAGAAGTAATGCTGGAATCAGTCAGGTTCAGGTCACTTGCCCAGCTCTGGAGCTGGAGCCAGCTCTGCTGAGCCTGTGGGTTTAGAGCGGCTCGGTAACCAGGAGACAGGGCAAAAAAGACCCACTATGTTCATTCTGACTAATGTTTACAACTCAGCTCTATGCACACCAATTGTTTTCACTCTTCCCTTGGGGGAGTCACAGCTCCTGACCCTCCTATGAGGCTGTGAGCTGTGTGGCTGCAGATGGTGGTACTTCCCCTTCTCCTTGCCTCTGAGATGTAACTTCAGTGAAGCACCTCCCAGCTTCGTACCATCCTGCTCTCCTTACACCAGCCCAGAAACCGGTGGACTGCAAGCCAGAGGCCCTCAGCTGTGGAGCCCCGAGGTGGACAGTCTCCCACCCCTCCCCATGCAGCTCTTCGCACAGGGGAGAACTCACCCCCAGGAGAGGCGCTTAGCCTTGATGCTGGCTTCCTGTTGCTGCCCTTTCCACCAAGACGTCACTGCCTTTGGCTCCCTTCCAGATATTTCTGTTTTTCTAGCTCCTACTAAGGAGGCAGCAGAATCATAAGAGAGTTTCTCCAATAATCCCCAGTAATTTCAGGCTTTAACTCCCTGTTGGTTAGAGACACCCTTGCAAAATCCAGAGAGTGATTTTTTAAAATTTTGTTGAGATCACTGCACAGATGGATGGATGGACGGATGTGTGGAAATATGGATGGAACGCAGGCTGGATGACTCAGTTCTAGGTGCCTTCAGGACACTCTATCTCCACGTCTTTTCCTACTTACCACCTTAGGCTCCAGATTCCTGTAAGACTAAGCACCCTTATCTTTGTCCTGCGATCGGTTCACATTCCTCCCTTGTAACAATGACTGATATTTACCATGGCTAATTATTACCAGGCACTGAGTTAGGTGCTCTCAGAATCTTTATCCATCTCCAGGGGCTGATTGGGGAGCTGTTACTGTCTCTGCTTTTGTCTTAAATTTATGGTTTTAAGGAAACCAAGATTTAGCAGTAACTTGTCCAAGACACAAAGCCAGGACTCCACACACATGACTTTAACTAAGTTGTACGGCCTTGTGTGTGAGGAAATCTCAGCTCCATCCACACCATTGTTTTCATTCTTCCTTTAACACGGCGTATCTTACTCACGGGGCCTTGCCTGGAGTAGTATTTTCCCTCCCCCCCGCCCCAGGCACACTGATAGCAGAAAATACATTTGTCGGGGCCATGCCAGGCTACGTTGCTTACCAAATGAGTCCAGCCTCAGTGGTTCATCACAACAAAATGTATTTATTAGAGGTGGCTTCCAGCAGAGGGAAAAAGAGATGGAAGGGGAACACGGGAACTTAACTGCCTCAGTCTGGAAGGAATACGTGTCCTTTCTGCTTACATTTCATTGGCCCAGACCAATTAGCGTGTGGACATTTGATAAACATATTCTATCTCTGCCCCGAAGAACCACACAGCTCCTGCCAAGCGGCGAGAAAAAAAAGCCAAGACAACCAGCTCAGCCCACCAGTGCAGATGGAGTGAGGGCATGAGGACCAAGATTCGAGAAGGAGGTTGGGAAGTAGGCAGCGGTGGGTCCGAGTTAAGGCTTGACCAAGTACAGCAAGCCCCAAACTCCAGTGTTTGGGCGGGGCCCCATTGCTATTGTCTTCAATATTGCTCTGAAATGAGTGAGCCAATGCTGAACTTCTTGGCTAAGACTCGGAACTCTTGTTATCTAGATTTGGGGCTGCTAATTACAGGATTTGACCTGAATTAAGGGAACAATGTAATAAGGATAACAATTCCTGACTTCTCAGACTTTAGCGATTACAAAGCGTTCTCACAGCCATAATCTCATCTGACCCTCGCAATAACCCTATGACGTAGGTGTGTTATCTCCATTGTAGGGTAAGGAAATTTGTAGGGAGATGATGTCATGGACCAAAATCACACAAAACCTGAGCGTGCGAGGGTAGTTCTCAGGGCCAGTTTCCTGAACCCGTGCTCAGGGGAGCTTCTACAGCTCAACCGCCTCCCAGGCAAACTTCTATGGAAACTGACAATGTGAAAATGAACATCAGCAGGGTTTGGTTTCAGGAGCCTGGTGGCTCTTGAATTTGAGAAGGAAGAGTTTCGGCGTGCAAGAGTTGAAGGCAGACAGCCTGCGTTTGAATCCTGCCGCCTGCGGTCTGAAGGAGGGTTGGCGAGTCCACCCATCCAGGCTCACTTCCCTCATTTGGAAAACAATGATGAAACTGTGCCTAACCTATAAGGCCATGGTGAGGACTTAAGGACATAACAAACAGAAAATGCTTCGTACAATGTCCGTCTAGTCAAGGCTATGGTTTTCCCAGTGGTCATGTATGGATGTGAGTTGGACTATAAAGAAAGCTGAGCACCGAAGAACTGATGCTTTTGAACTGTGGTGTTGGAGAAGACTCTTGAGGGTCCCTTGGACTGCAAGGAGACCCAACCAGTCCATCCTAATGGAGATCAGTCCTGAATATTCATTGGAAGGACTGATGCTGAAGCTGAAGCTCCAATACTTTGGCCACCTGACGCGAAGAACTGCCTCATGGGAAAAGACCCTGATGCTGCGGAAGACTGAAGGTGGGAGGAGAAGGGGATGACAGAGCATGAGATGGTTGGATGGCATCACTGACAGGATGGACATGAGTTGGAGCAAGCTCTGGGAGTTGGTGACGGGCAGGGAAGCCTGGCGTGCTGCAGTCCATGAGGTCGCAAACAGTTGGACACGACTGAGCGACTGAGCTGAACTGAGTACAATGCCTGGCTCAATGTGCAGCTGCTGCCGCTGCTGCTAAGTCTCTTCAGTCGTGTCCGACTCTGTGTGACCCATAGACGGCAGCCCACCAGGCTCCCCTGTCCCTGGGACTCTCCAGGCAAGGGCACTGGAGCGGGTTGCCATTTCCTTCTCCAACGCAGGAAAGTGAAAAGTGAAAGGGAAGTCGCTCAGTCGTGCAGCCCACCAAGCTCCTGCATCCATGGGGTTTTCCAGGCAAGAGTACTGAAGTGGGGTGCCATTGCTCAATGTGAGAGCCTAATAAATATTGGGTGCTACTGCTGAGATCCTTCTTGGAGACAAAATGAGGGCCCTAAGCCCCTTCCTTGCTCCCCAGGGCATGATGGTGCCTACCAGGCTACATTCCTGGCTTCAATCACAGAAAAATCTGAGCCCTAAGCAGCTGTCTGCAAAAAAACGAATGTTCTTTCCTTTTCTGTTGTTGTTGTTTTTGTTTACACCACTTTATTGAGGTACACTTGGCACATAAAATGCTGTACGTATTTAGTTTTTACAGCTTGCTGAGTTTGGAGGTAAGTGTATACCCATGATCTAAGGGACTAGATCTGATAGACAGATTGCCTGATGAACTACACACGGAGGTTCGTGACATTGTACAGGAGACAGAGATCAAGACCATCCCCGTGGAAAAAAAATGCAAAAAAGCAAAATGGCTGTCTGCGGAGGCCTTACAAATAGCTGTGAAAAGAGGAGAAGAGAAAAGCAAAGGAGAAAAGGAAAGATATAAGCATCTGAATGCAGAGTGCCAAAGAATAGAAAGGAGAGATAAGAAAGCCTTCCTCAGCGATCAATGCAAAGGAATAGAGGAAAACAACAGAATGGGAAAGACTAGAGATCTCTTCAAGAAAATTAGAGATACCCAGGGAACATTTCATGCAAAGATGGGCTCGAGAAAGGACAGACATGGTATGGACCTAACAGAAGCAGAAGATATTAAGAAGAGGTGGCAAGAATACACAGAAGAACTATACAAAAAAGATCTTCACGACCAAGATAATCATGATGGTGTGATCACTCACTGCCGGGGGCCAGCGTGAGGAACTCCGCCCATGGCAAAGGTCATGAGGAAGGAGGCTTGGCATACGCAAAGGCGTGATCAAGCCTCAGGAAACCCCCTGTTCCCGAGCATCTAACCCCAAAACCAGAGTCTGTTTTATGCTCTCACCTACACCTCTGACTTTACGGGGGGCTCTCCCCCATAACCGTTTCTCTCGGAGAAGGAGTAAACGTGCAGCTCCAAGGCAATAAAAATTCCTGGGCGTGACAAGAGTGTTTCAGCTTAGGGACTCCTCTGAAGGTTATCTAGCCCGCCTGTATAGGTTCGTCTGGCCACATGTGATTGTTTACAGCCTCCAAATCTGAGAGGCATGAGATGTTTTAGACTTACTAAAGGCAAATTCTTTTGGGGAGTTAGAAATTATTAGTATAATGGGTTGGTTAGGAATTATATTGGTGAAGGGTTTTTCATTTGTTGTGTCAATAATTGCTGCTAATTCCCTGCTCTGGGTGGGACAACTCACCTGGAGCCAGACATCCTGGAATGTGAAGTCAAGTGGGCCTTAGGAAGCATCACTACGAACAAAGCTAGTGGAGGTGATGGAATTCCAGTGGAGCTATTTCAAATCCTGAAAGATGATGCTGTGAAAAGTGCTGCCCTCAATATGCTAGCAAATTTGGAAAACTCAGCAGTGGCCACAGGACTGGAAAAAGTCCGTTTTCATTCCAATCCCAAAGAAAGGTAATGCCAAAGAATGCTCAAACTACTGCACAATTGCACTCATCTCACATGCTAGTAAAGTAATGCTCAAAATTCTCCAAGCCAGGCTTCAGCAATACGTGAACCATGAACTTCCTGATGTTCTAGCTGGTTTTCGAAAAGGCAGAGGAACCAGAGATCAAATTGCCAACATCCACTGGATCATGGAAAAAGCAAGAAAGTTCCAGTAAAACATCTATTTCTGCTTGATTGACTATGCCAAAGCCTTTGACTGTGTGGATCACAGTAAACTGTGGAAAATTCTGAAAGAGATGGGAATACCAGATCACCTGACCTGCCTCTTGAGAAATGTGTATGCAGGTCAGGAAGCAACATGGAACAACAGACTGGTTCCAAATAGGAAAAGGAGTATGTCAAGGCTGTATATTGTCACTCTGATTATTTAACTTATATGCAGAGTACATCATGAGAAACACTGGGCTGGAAGAAGCACAAGCTGGATCAAGATTGCCAGGAGAAATATCAGTAACCCCAGATATGCAGATGACACTACCTTTATGGCAGAAAGTAAAGAGGAGCTAAAAAGCCTCAGGATGAAAGTGAAAGAGGAGAGTGAAGAAGTTGGCTTAAAGCTCAACATTCAGAAAACTAACATCATGGCATCCGGTCCCATCACTTCATGGGAAATAGATGGGGAAACAGTGGAAACAGTGTCAGACTTTATTTTGGGGGCTCCAAAATCACTGCAGATGGTGATTGCAGCCATGAGATTATAAGACGCCTACTCCTTGAAAGGAAAGTTATGACCAACCTAAACAGCATATTCAAAAGCAGAGACATTACTTTGCCGACTAAGGTCCGTCTAGTCAAGGCTATGGTTTTTCCTGTGGTCATGTATGGATGTGAGAGTTGGGCTCTGAAGAAGGCTGAGGGCCGAAGAATGGATGCTTTTGAACTGTGGTGTTGGAGAAGACTCTTGAGAGTTCCTTGGACTGCAAGGAGATCCAACCAGTCCATTCTGAAGGAGGTCAGTCCTGGGTGTTCATTGGAAGGACTGATGCTGTAGCTGAAACTCCAGTACTTTGGCCACCTCATGTGAAGAGTTGACTCATTGGAAAAGACCCTGATGCTGGGAGGGATTGGGGGCAGGAGGAGAAGGGAACGACAGAGGATGAGATGGCTGGATGGCATCACCAACTCGATGGTCAGGAGTTTGGATAAACTCCAGAAGTTGGTGATGGACAGGGAGGCCTGGTGTGCTGCAATTCATGGGGTCGCAAAGATTTGGACACGACTGAGTGACTGAACTGAACTGAACTGAACTGAACTGTGTGCCCATGAGACCATCACCATCACCTATACTGTGCCATCAGCATATCCATCCATTGCCTCCAAAGGTTTGCTCCTGCCCTCACCATTGTGTGTGTGATAAGAACACTTGATGACAGATCTACCCTCCTAGCAAGCTTTTAAGTCCACGACACAGAATTATTAACTGTAGACACACCGCCATCCAGTAGTCATTACTAATCTTGTATAGCCTGAACTCTGTACCTCTTGATTAACATCTGCTCGTTTCCCCACCAGCTCCGTCAACCACCAGTCCACTCTCTGCTGCTCTGAGTCGACTATTTTAGATTATTTATGTAAGTGATGTCATGTAGTATGTTTCTCCTGTGACTGGCTTATTTCACTGAGCATAAATGTCTATGTTGTTGCCAGTGGCAAGAGTTCCTTCTTTTTCACAGCTGAATAATATTCCATTGGTGAAGGATGGGGAAGTCTGGCATCTGCAGTCCCATGGGGTCGCCAACTGTCACACGTGGCTGAGAGGCTGAACAATAGCAAATGAGTGTTTCACGTCTTGGCTATTGTGAACAAGGCTGCAGTGAACAGGGGGTGCAGTCATCTCTTCTACACCCTGATTTCAGTTCCTTTGTCTGTATACCCACAAGTGGGACTGCTGAAAAATCGAGTAGCTCTATTTTTAATTTTTGGAGGAAACTCCATACTCTTCTCTTTGTCTCAGGATCAGCACTGGCCATAGCTGCCAATCCCTGGGTCTTCATCTCAGTTTTGCTGCCACTCAGACATACCCGGAGTAAAAGGCAAGTTTGGCCTTGGAGTATAAAATGAAGCAGCACAAAGGCTAACCCAACAACACAAGAGAAGGCTCTACACATGGACACCACCAGATGGTCAACACCGAAATCAGATTGATTACATTCTTTGCAGCCAAAGATGGAGAAGCTCTATACAGTCAACAAAAACAAGACTGGGAGCTGACTGTGGCTCAGATCATGAACTCCTTATTGCCAAAATCAGACTTAAATTGAAGAAAGTAAGGAAAACCACTAGACCACTCAGGTATGACCTCAATCAAACCCCTTACGACTATAAGGAAGTGGAAGTGAGAACTAGATTCATAGTTTCAAGGGATTAGATCTGATAGACAGAGTGTCTGAAGAATTATGGACAGAGGTTCATGACATCATACAGGAGGCAGTGACCAAAAGCATCCCCAGGAAAAAGAAATGCAAGAAGACAAAGTGGTTGTCTGAGGAAGCCTCACAAATAGCTGAGAAAGGAAGAGAAGCAAAAAGGAAAGACATCCCAACTGAATGCAGAGTTCCAGAGAACAGCAAGGAGAGATAAGAAGGCCTTCATAAGTGAACAAGGCAAAGAAATAAAGGAAAACAATAGAATGGGAAAGACTAGAGATCTCTTCAAGAAAATCAGAAATACCAAGGGAACATTTCATGCAAAGATGGGCTCAATAAAGGACAGAAACAGCAAGGAACTAACAGAAGCAGAAGAGATTAAGAAGTGGTGACAGGAATACATGGACGGACTAGACAAAAAGGTCTTAATGACCCAGATATTCACGATGGTGTGCTCACTCACCTAGAGCCAGACATCCTGGAGTATGAAGTCAAGTGGGCCTTAGGAAGCATCACTATGAACAAAGCAACTGGAGGTGATGGAATTCTAGGTGAGCTATTTCAGATCCTAAAAGACGATGCTGTTAAGGTGTTGCAGTCAATATGCCAGCAAATTTGGAAAACTCAGCAGTGGCCACAGGACTGGAAAAGTCGATTTTCATTCCAATCCCCAGGAAAGGCAGAGAATGTTCAAACAGTTGTGCTGATTTCGTTCACATGTTAGCAAGATAAGCTGAAAATCCTCAAGCTAGACTTCAGCAGTAGGTGAACTGTGAATTTGTAGTGTATAAGCTGGATTTTAAAAAGGCAGAGGAACCAGAGCCAACATCTGTTGGATCATCGAAAAAGCAAGGGAATTTCAGAAAAAAAAAAAATCTACTTCTGCCTCATTGACTACGCTAAAGTCTTTATCTGTGTGGACCACAACAAACTGTGCGGAAAATTCTTAAAGAGATGGGAATACCAGCCACCTTAGCTGTCTCCTAAGAAACCTGTATGCAGGACAAGAAGCAAACGTTAGAACTGGATATGGGACAATAGACCAGTTCAAAAGTGGGAAAGGAGTACATCAAGGCTGTATATTGTCACCCTGCTTATTTAACTTCTATGCAGAGTACATCATGCGAAATGCTGGGCTGGATGAATCACAAGATGGAATCAAGATTGCTGGGATAAATATCAACAACCTCAGATATGCAGATGATACACTGTAATGGCAGAAAGTGAAGAGGAACTAAAGCGCCTCTTCATGAGGGTGATGGAAGAGAGTGAAAAGATTGGCTTAAAACTCAACATTCAGGACTTCCAAGGGGCCCCAGGAGTTAAGATTCTGCCTAGTAATGCAGGGGACACTGGTTTGATCCCTGGTTGGGGACCTAAGATCCCACATGCCTTGGAGCAACGAGAGCCCATACATCTCAATGAAAGATTTCACGTAATGCAGTGAAGATACCAAGCGCCACAACTAAGACTTGACAGAGACGAATAAATACACACTTCTGTTTTTTAAACTCAACACTCAAAAGACTAAGATTATGGCATCCAGTCCCATCGCTTATGGCAAGGAAATGGGGGAAATGTGGAGACAGTGACAGATTTAACCTGGGGGGCTCCAAAATCACCGTGGACAGTGCCTGCAGCCATGAAAGCAAAAGGCGCTGGCTCCTTGGAAGGAAAGCTATGACCAACTTAGACAGAGTATTAAGATTTGCCGACAAAGATCCATAGAGTCAGAGTTATGGTTTTTTTCCAGTGGTCATGTATGGATGTGAGAGTTGGACCATAAAGAAAGCTGAGTGCTGAAGAATTGATGCTTTTGAACTGTGGTGTTGGAGAAGACTCTTGAGAGTCCCTTGGACTTCAAGGAGATCCAACCAGTCAATCCTAAAGGAGGTCAATCCTGAGTATTCATTGAAAGGACTGATGCTGAAGGTGAAATTCCAATACTTTGGCCACCTGATGCAAAGAGCCGACTCATTGGAAAAGACCCTGATGCTCGGAAAGATTGAAGGCAGGAGAAGAAGGAGGTGACAGAGGATGAGATGGTTGAATGGAGTCACGGATTCAATGGATAAGAGTTTGAGTAAACTCTGGGAGATAGTGAAGGACGGGGAATCCTGGCATGCTGCCGTTCATGGAGTCACAAAGGTGCACACAACTTCGCGAGTGAACAGCAGCAAACATAGGGGCCATTTCATGCCATGCCAGTGTTAATCTCAAAGCATTCCTTTCAGGACAGTGGTTCTCGAAAAGATAACGGGGACCGCAGGAGAGAGGAAAGCATATCTAACTTTCGGAGGCTTTTGAGGATTGAAAGAGTCCCACAAAGACTTCCCTGGTGGCCCAGTGCTTAGGACTCTGCGCTCTCAATCCAGGGGCCTGTGTCAGATCCTTGGTCAAGGAAGGAGATCCTGCATGCTGCAGCTGAGAGCTGGCACAATCAAATGAATAGAGCAGGTTTTTTAATTCTCTTTAAAAAAAAAAAGGAGAGTCCTACAGGTGCTTCTGACATGCACCTCCCCTCTATACCATATGAGACCCACTGATTTAAGCAAAGCTCAAGAAAAGAGAAATGAGAAGCAGGACGATCTCATCTGTTTTCACCAGCACCAGGAACGGATATTGTTTCCAAGAGGTATCAGCTCTGCCCCAGCAATGAAGCAATGTTTGGTTTCTGACGCAATTCTCCAGCCTGCAGACACAGGAGTGGGGAAGTTATGAAACGGCCTTTCCTAAAGACTCTTCCAAATCAGCCGAGATAAGGGCTCATATAGAGAATATGTAGAGCACATACCCAGTACCAAAAAGACGGATTGGAAAAGGGTCCGAAGAGACATTGCTCCAAAGAAAATATACCAAAGGTCAATATGCAAATGGAAGGCGACCATCATCATTACCCGTCAAGGAAATGCAAAGCCAAACTACAGACATACACCACTTCACACCCATGAGGACAGTTGGAATCAAAAAAAGTGTTGGTGAGGAGGCGGAGAAATCAGAACCTTCCTGCACGGCTGGTGGGGATGTAAAATGGTACAACTGCTTGGAAAACAGCCTGGCACTCCCCCTAAAGGTTAAACATCGAGTTACCGTGTAACCAGGCATTCCACTCCTGGGTATGTACCCAACAGAAATGAAAATATACGTCCACACAGAAATAAGTGCACAAATGAAACGGAAACTCAGCTTGAGTCTTGAACACACAGTCTTTTAACTGAGGTCACACACACACCTGGTCTCAGGACTCAGTGGAGCTCAGGTTCTTGATGTCTCATCGCAGAAAGGATTCAGTGGGAAACAAACTGAAGGTAAGAAGTGGATTTATTTAAAGAAAAACACACTCCACAAAGCCTGGATCTCAGAAGCTGAGAGAGGCGCCCGGGGATGAGGCTGTCAGCTTTATAGGACTGGGTAATTTCATAGACTAATGAGTGGGAGGAGTATTCCAGCTATTTGGGGGAAAGGGTAGGGATTTCCAGGAACTGGGCTACCGCGCACTTTTTGGCCTTTACTGTCAGACTGGCAGCTGACATGGTAGCCGTGGGTGTGTCATTTCGCTTGCTGCTGTGTCACAGTGAGCGCATACTGAGGCGCGAGGTCTCGGGGCACTCAGTTCGTCCACCGTCGTGGCCCTGTTTGGTTCTAATCAGTTCGTGTTGTGGCCTCAGGCTCTGTCACCCTGTCAGAGGTTGTGCCCTGGCCCCTTTCCCTCCTGTTTCACAAATATGTATAAAACCACCGTTCAGAACCACCGAAGAGTGAAAACAACCCAAGCTTATCAAAGAGAATGGAGTCTAGTCCTACAAGGAATATTACTCAGCAATAAAAAAGGAGAGGCACCTGCCGCAACCTGGATAAAACTTGAAAACATGCAAGGTAAAAGAAGCAGACACAAAAGAACACGTATGATTCCATTTATATGAAATGCCTACAAGAGACATGGCAATAGAGGCAGAAAGGAGACCCATGGTTGCCTGGGGCTCGGGGGGTCAGGGGAGGGCAGACAGTTGTGCCCAAGGGGTGCAATGTGTCTTTATGAGGTTACACAAATGTTCTAACCTGATGGAGTGTGCGTCACTCTGTGAACATCCTAAATGCCGTTGAATTGTACGCTTTAAGTGGGTGATTTGTATATGTAAATTGTATCTCAGTAAAGCTGTTAGAAATAATAATATCAGTCAGACTTCCTGGTACACCTGCTTGAAGCAAGCACAACTTCTAAGCACCTGCGTTCAGTCTAGGTCATGAAAAAAAAAAAAAATCAGGGCCTTCTGGAAGGCAGGACAGTTGTATTGCAGTGCAACCTTCTAGACCCGGAGGGCTCCTCAGTGGCTGCAGCCCGGCAGGGCCTGGCTGCCTGGGGCTGGAGGACGCACTGCAGTGGGCTGCCCACCACACCGCAAAGACAGCAACCCGGCTCTACTGACCTTGGACATGGCTGTGAGCCTGGGCGGGTCAGGAAGCCCTGCAAGGTCACGCGTGGGCTCCAGACCTGCGGGCACCTGCTCTGACGACGGAATTACAGAGTGAAAGGGGCGTGGGCACCCGCAACGGTCAGATCTGACTTGGCACCACACCGCTTCCCTTTACTAGTTCCGCGACCTTAGGGCTTTTCTTCGTCTGAAAAAATTCAATAATGATTCCTATCATATACCCTCCGCTCCTCCCCACTCCATTTCCTTTTGTTTGGCTGGGTTGGCATTTATGGAAGGCTTACTCTGCACCAAGCCGATGCTGTCCATGCACTGTTCTCTCGTTTAGTCTTCCCTGCAGTCCTGGACAAAACCAGGGCTATTTATTACTATGCCCTTTTTACAAAATTGGGGACTGGAGGCTCAGCGAGGTCAGACAGCTTCTCGGTTGTCACACAGCCAATAGGAGGGAGAGCCATTGTGCCACCTCTGCCTGTCTCTTTAAGTGCCAGCCTATGTTCCTTCCCACAACAAGGATGACATTCACAGTGTAGGTAATGAGCGTGACCCAGAGCTGCACTCTCAGAAAAGAGCTCCAAGAGCCGGGATACCGAAGTCCCGTTCCTGGAGCAGGGTCTCCACCCAGTGGCCACTAAGAGGACCCCTGGAGGTGGTGGAGTGGGGATGATGGCGCTCAAGAGACTCCCTGGAGACGGAAATCGGAACCCACTCCAATATCCTTGCCTGGAGAATCCCATGGACAGAGGAGCCTGGCGGGCTACCATCCATGGAGTCAAAGAGTCAAACACGACTGAGCGATGAACACTCTCCTCTCTTGAGCATTCTGCCTGGAGCTGTGTTCTGTGCTCTCTGTACACCTCAGAGATGGTCTGTACTCCCCCATATTCCACACATACCCCTCTTCAGGAGTTTCTGATAGGGAGGAATCACATCCTTCCTAGGAGAAGCCTTTGGCTTCTGGGGTGGGGAAAGCAGAGGATGAGTGGACAACTGGCCTAAAACCAGTAAGACTAGGTCTGAAGAGTGGGCCACAAGATGAGACCACAGCAGGGCTCTGAAGCAGCTGGCAGGCTCCGGAAAGCAGATTTTCTTGCCATTTCCCACCCAGGGAGAAGGCTAAACTCCACCTTCCCAAATCCAGCCACTTCTCACCTCGTATTCCAGTTATTATCAGGGTAACCAACAACTCCCAAACCTGGCAACTTAAGTTAATTATGCATTCCATGAGTCAGGGATCTGGGAAACAGGTCAGTCAGGGCGGTGACTTGTCTTTGTTCCATGACGACCAGGAGCTCAACGGGGCAGAAAAGGCAGAGGATGACGGACACCTGGGGGCTGCAACCCTCAGGGACCCGCTGACCCACCTGTTGGACGCCGGGCTGCACAGACTCCGAGCCAGACAGAGCACCCACGTGGTCTCCCCTGCGGCTTGCTTCCTCACCACACGGAGGGCTCGGATGGTGAGACTTCTTCCCTGGGGAGCCAGCACGCCAACCAGCAGCGTTCCAGCAAATCGGGCAGAAGCTGCCTCGTCTCTTATGCCTCACCTAGGAAATCCAGCGTTGCTCTCCACACTCTTTGGTCAAATCGGTCACAAGTCACCCAGATTCAAGGGCAGGGACACGTTGTCAGGAGAAATGCCAAGGAATTTGGGGGCCAAGTTCAGGGGCATATAAGGAAGAGACTGAGGAGGGTTTGCCCTGCTTCCTGCAGAATCCAGTGGGAGAATCTCTCAGATGTAATAACAAGTGTCAAAAGAAGCCAGAGGTGAAAGTGTACGTCCCCTATGATTCCCTTTATGTGATGTGTGTGCATGCTCAGGGGTCAGTCGTGGCTGACTCTTTGGGACTCCGTGTCTACTAGGCTCCTCTGCCCAGGGAATTCTCAGGCAAGAACGCTGGAGTGGGTCGTCATGCCCTTTTCCAGGGGATCTCCCTGACCCAGAGTTCAAACCTGCATCTCCTGCATTGGCAGGCGAATTTTTTACCACTGAGCCACCCAGAAAGCCCACTGATGGGCCTTCAAGGAGGAAACTAATCTACAGTCAGAATAGTGGTGACCTGCGGGTGGGCTGCAAAGGCTACCAGGGAGGGTGTCTTCTGGGCTCTGTAGGTTCTGTATCTTGATCTGAGTGGTGATTACACAAACTTATTCGTACTCATTCATCAAGACTCTGTGCTTAAAATTCATTAATCGAACACACTAGGTCAACAAACTTTTTTTTTTTCCTTTAATCACCCAGTGGAAGTATTCACCTCACCCTCCATCCCTGGCCAGCCAGCTTCCGGTGCCTCCCCAGTCCTGGGTGGGCGGTGGCGTAGAAAGGCCCTCAGTAGAGGCGGGTACCTGCTCCACGCCCTCAACCGGCCCTTCTGCCCTCATTTCCTTGTCTTTCAGGAATCCGAAAGCTAGTGGCGGAAGGGAAGGGCGGGCCCTCTTGTTAAGGAGGAGGAAGCGGGAAACGGTGGTGGAGGGATCTGAACGTGGGACCTCACACCTCCTGGGGGGGCCCACCCCTAGGATGGCCTACGCCCTCCAGGCAGAGATCCGCCCAGCTCCCCGTGGTTGGAGAGCAGGCCTGAGCGCTCATTGTCCACCGGGCTCTGCTTGGAGAGGTCCTCGTCCAACCCTGCCCTTCCAGATGGGACTTCCTGGACAGCAGGAAGGTTTCCTACAAGACAGGCATTTGGGGCTCCCGCAGCGGGCGGGGCGGGGCTCCCGCACGCCCAGGACCGGGGTGGGGTGGGGGGCTGGCCCCTCCTTGGGGCGGGGCCCCGATGACCAGTCCTGTGGGGGAGCGGTAGGCCTGTGAGATCGCACCCCGCCCAGAATTTCCAGGGCGCTGGGAACAGGAACAGATGAGCTACTTTCACTTTGCAGTTTAAGACCAGGTGCAGGCACCGCCGTCCTGTAAGGCAGAGCTTAACGCTGACAGCCAAGGCCTCTGCTGACACAGGTCTGTCCACGCCCACCCCCAGCGGTCCTCCGTGCTCCACAGGCAGCTCCTGTTCCCACGGCCTGAACCGTGCCCTCCGCCCCGAAGTCACAGGTAGAAACACCGGGGACTGAGACCGCGTTTGCAGACACCATCCTTAGAGATGGTGTCTGTGAAAACGAGGGCGTGTGGGCGGGGCCCCAAGCCGATACATTAGTGTCTTAACCTCCCTGGTGGTCCCCTGGCTAAGACTCCGCGCTCCCCACACAGGAGGCCCAGCATCAGCCCCCGGTCAGGGAACTAGATCCCGAACGCCTCAAGCCTTGGTGCCGCCAAATAAATAAATACATCTTTATAAGAAGAAGAAGATTTTAGGGCAGAGACACATGCAGAAGGGAGATCACGTGGAAGACACGGGCCGGTGGCCATCTAAGAGCCGTGGGCGGAGGCCTGCTGCTCAAGCTGCCTGGCACGGTGCTTTGCTATAGCGGCCAGGGCAGACTAGGCTCCCTTCGTCAGCGCCACACGCTTTCACCCTGGCTTTGCTCAGGCTGACCACCCCCGATCCACCCGCCTGGGGTGCTGTTCCTTCGCTCTTCCTGCCCCCCACCTGCCCCTGACAAGCTCCACCTTGCGCGCTTTGCTGAGTGGTCGACATTTCCCTTCAAGCTCCCCCAGGTCTGCACAGCACTCTGCCCTGCCTTGCGCTGTACCTAGTCGCCACTACAGTCTCTGTGACACCAGATTTCGGTGTATCTCCCATAGCCATCTCTCTTGACTCTGAGAGGCGGGCTATTCCTGACTCATGTCCACATCCCCAGCATGAGTAACAGATGGCCGGATAAACATCTGTCGGACTGCACTGCGTGGAGATGTCTGTGGAGTGCCTCAGCATAGCCCTGGCTGGGTCCCGGGCCCTTGGAGCTCATGACTTCCCATCCTGTGCCTCTGTCCTGCCCCCTGCACACACACTCACGGAAGACTTTAAAGTCAGAGGGATTACAGCGCCTGAGGGGCTTGCCGGGAGACACTAGTGGTAAAGAAGCCAACTGGCAGTGCAGGAGATGTAAAAGACATGGGTTCGACCCCTGGGTCGGGAAGATTCCCTGGAGGACGGCATGACAACCCACTCCAGTATCCTTGCCTGGAGAAAACTGTGGACAGAGGAGCCTGGCAGGCGACAGCCCCTGGGGTCGCATAGAGTCAGACACAGCTGGAGTGGTTAGCATGCACGCACGATCACGCAGGGTGCATATTCTAAACCAAGAGCCCCTGGGAGGGCAGTGCTTGACTCAAAGATACGGGTTGCTAATGATGACGATCCTGGCTGCCAGCGGCTGGAAACCAGCAGACTTGGGGGCGGAGGCTGCTTTCTCATCTTCCTAGAACCCCAGAGCTCGAGTCAATGACTCTTCCCCTGCTGGGTGCAATCATTCCCAAACTGGCTGTGAACCCAAGGAAGCGTGTGTGTCTGTGTGTCTGGAGAGAGACAAGAAGGGGTGGCTATGTGTGTATCTTGAAGTTATGAAGACCCCAGACTCACCCGCGTGGCGAAGCAAGGCTAAAAGCTTCTGGAACCCCAGAGAGAGCACAGCATTTGAAGTTCGGGCACCCCCGGGGTCTGAAGTCTCGCTCCTGCCCTGCCAGGAGATGAAAGGAGCCGACCCTTGGCTGAGAGCGCCCCTATCTTCCCCTTCTCCTGACCTCTCTTGCCCTGGTGCCGAGCCCGGAGCACAGAAGGCAACCTGTTCGGAGCCAGGCCGGCAGGGGTTAACAGGAGAAAGGCAGGTTGCTTCTCGAAAACAAAGGGCCCGGTCAATAGACGGGCTGCAGCAGCCATTCATCAGTGAGGGCAAAGTCTTCGCAGGGAGCTGCCAGCCGGCTTCTCTGAAACCTCTGAGGCTCCCAAGGCCCCTGTAGTGCGCCTGGGCTGGGGTCGATACCTGCTCGGAACACAGGGCTCCTCCTCTCTCTCCACCCCCTCCACCCCTTGGGGACAGACGCCAATCGCACGCTGGAAGAGCTGGATCTCCCGGGCATCCACCAGCTCCTTCTTAAGCTAGGGTCCTTGTTAGGAACTCAGCCATCTGTGAACTTGGAGTGAGGGGAAAAAATGTTCACTAAGCATTTAGTAATGCCAACCGAAGCGCAGCGTTTCTTTCTACAGTGAACACAGACATCAAACCACATAGAAGCAGGAGGACCCAGGGCTCTCTAGGACATAGCAATTATCAAAAGACTGAAAACCAGATTTGTGCCACGGTAACATACGTGTTTATTTGTTAATGCGGTAAACGAGATCTGGAGATGGGTCCAGGAACTACCGCAGTTTTGAGGTTGTGTATGAACAGTGGTTTGACGATTCTGCCACGACTGTAATGAGGCATGAAGACCCTTCACACCAGAGAAGTCTTCCCCGGTGGCTCAGACAGTAAAGAATCCGCCTGCAACGCAGGAGACCTGGGTGCAGTCCCTGGGTCGGGAAGATCCCCTGGAGGAGGGCATGGCAACCCACTCCAGTCTTCTTGCCTGGAGAATTCCATGGACAGGGGAGCCTGGCAGGCTACAGTCCCTGGGGTCACAGAGTCGGACACTGTTGAGCGACTCACTTTCACTTTCACACTGTAGAAATCTGATAAACACTGCCTCAGCAAGATGACCGGGTGAATACAGAGTGATAACTCGTATGCATAGCAGGCACCTTCTTGTTTTTAATTTTCATTATTTATTTTTGACTGTGCTGGGTAGCATGTTTCTTTGATATGATATCATAGGCATGGTGCTTTACTTCTTTTTTCTTTTTTAATGTTTATTTATTCGGCTGCACCAGGCCTTGGGTGCAGCATGCAGGGGCTCTAGTTCTCTGACCAGGGATCGAACTCAGGCCCCCCGTGTTGGGAGCTCATTGGACCACCAGGGAAATCCCCTGGCACCCTCTACCTCCTAAAAACCTGTAACTGCTGTCTAATCAGGAGAAAAACATCACACCAACTCAAGTTTAAAGGACATTCTGCAAGCACTCCTCAAAACTGCCAGGTCATCCAAAGTCAGGCAACTCTCAGAACCGTCACCGCCAAACAAAGCCTCAAGAAACAGGACAACAGAACGCAATGTGGGCTCCTGAGTCCTTGGAGCAGACAAGGAGTCTCAGCCAAAGACTAAGATTCATTTGCTGTAATCCAAGTACCACACTAATACCCGATATTAACACTAAGGAAAACTGGGTGGGGTTGAGAGGAACTCTGTGCTCCTTGCGCAGTTTTAATCTGCTCTGAAATAAAAACGGGTCTTTTTAAAAAATGGTATAGCTGGGTGGTAAAGGGACCGGCACTTTCTTCTTAATTGTATTGATACTTCTCTTGTATTTTCTAAGTGGTCTACCATAAATCTGTTTTGCTTTTCTCATCAGAAAAATCAAAAAACTTAAGTCTTTAAAAAAAAAAAAAAGGAAATTAATGAATGGGTGTTTGGCCCTTTGGAGACAGAGTGCCATAAAAAGGAAAGCAAAATTAGAGTCAGTCTTTGGGCAGCGATTAAAACCCATTTAATCATTTTGCACGCGGGAGGCTGTAGCCGCGAGGACCCGGCCCTCTCCCCTTTCCCGTATGCAACAGGCCCCCTCTGGCAGGGGAGGGGCGGGGAGGCAGGGCAGCTGCTCAGGGGCCAAAGGCTTGTCACAGATGACCCCACACGTCTGGCTCAAGGAGGCCCCAGAGGCAAACCAGCCCTTGGGAAAAACCCTGTCCCCCACCAGCTTCCAGGCCCGGGGCCAGCCTGCTCCAGGCATCTGAATCAAGATGGACCCAAAAGAGCGCCTCTGTTCCCCTTGCCTAAATAAGCAAAAGGAAGAAGACAAAAGCAGCCAGGACCACGTTCTCTGTCTCAGGTACATTCATTTGCCACCATTTAGACCTCGAACAGCTCTGTAGAGCAGATCCTCTATTTTACAAAGCTGAGGCTTGGAGTTACCTTAAATACATTTAATTTGAAAGTGAAAGTGAAGTCACTCTTTGTGACCCCATGGACTGTAGCCCACCAGGCTCCTCCATCCATGGAATTTTCCAGGCAAGAATACTGCAGTGGGTTGCCATTTCCTTCTCCAGGGGATCTTCCTGACCCAGGGATCGAACCCGGGTCTCCTGCATTGCAGGCAGACGCTTTACCGTCTGAGCTACAAATAGTAAAACTGAGGCTCAGGAAGGGTCCCTGAGGGTCAAAAGAAGATAAAGTCTGACCTGCTTCACTCCAGTGGGACTGCCCATCTCTAAGCACCTCAGGGATGGGCTGTGTCCACGGCAGATGGCTGGACCACTTTTGGGGGTGGTGGGCAGGATGCAGGTGGAAGGACAGCAGGCATCACTAGTGGATAGACGTCCCACAACACCCACCACCACCACCCAAGTACCAAGGGCACCACGGGCAGCCGTCAACTTGTTCTCAGACTCAGCCCAACACAAATCCCAACCTCGGGCTGCAGGGAACGTAGGACAGTCCCCTACGCACCACAGTTCCCCAAGGCTTCCTCCTCCACCCTCTAGGATCCAGTTCACACGTGGCCCAGGGTCTCAGTGAGGGCCACGGAAGCAAGGAATCGGGGGAGAGAGCACTGAGACATTTCTAATCATAACGAGACTGGGACCCGATTCTCTGGGCGTTATCAACAAAAATCCCAGGACGGGACAGCTCCACTTTCGAACGTGTAGGAAAGGGTTTGATTCCTTTAGAAACACATTAACTTGTTGCTTTTAAAGGGGAGCCTTCTGGATCTTCCCTGGCGGTCGGGTGGCTAAGACTCAGCGCTCCCAGCACAGGGGCCCTGGGTCTGATCCCTGGTAGAGGAACCAGAGCTTGCCTGCCCCAAGTAAAAGGCCTCGCACGCTCCAAGGAAGATCTAAGATCCCATGTGCCCGGTGGTGGTGGTGGTGGTGGTGGTTTAGTCGCTCAGTCGTGTCCCACTCTTCCAACATGATGGACTGTAGCCCGCCAGGCTCCTCCGTCCATGGATTCTCCAGGCAAGAGTACTGGAGTGGGGTGCCATTTTCTTCTCCAGGGGACCTTTCCGACTCAGGGATCGAATGGGCGTCTCATGGCTCCTGTAGGCAGGTTCTTTACCGACTGAGCTACAAGGGAAACCCAGCATGCCCAGAGCAGCCAGATAGAGAAATACTACTATTTTAAGATGTCAGAGGACTAGCGATTAAAAAAAAAAAAGTGATGCCCTCAAAGTCTGTATCTTTATTCTAATGACTCTTCTAAAGCTCACTCAACTCTTCAGAAATTGCCTTCAGGGTCATCTTTAACCAAAATTGATCAGCCTGCATGACTGCCCAGGTAATTCCCCAATCCGGGCATCCAAGTGACTCTGTTTCCAAAACTCAAAGCCAGGTTCCACAGACCTGCCCCTCCGAGGCCCCTCCCAGGAACCCCTGCACGGCTGCGCGGTAGCAAGTTTTCTGACTGTCCTCAGACACCTGCCGTTCCGCTCAGAACTTGGGTACGCTGCTCTCCAGAACCGGTGGTCCTCGGACGGAGGGAGGCTGGGCCACCAGGGCCCCCAGCCCTGGCTCCGCCTTCTCTGGAAGCAGGGCCGCGCGCCCGGGACCACCAGCTCCATGCTCCCCACTAATGAGTCTTAAGTGTTTGCCTTGGGCTCCTGCCAGTTCTATTCCAGCGAGGAGGAGGGATGAGCGGTGGGAGACAGAGCTCCTGCTAACCCTGCTCCGCTGGCTCCCAAGAGGGCTGGCACGGGCCGCGCGGCACAGACGCACCCCGGGCGCGGCCAGGCACCCACGGGAGGGCCCGTCTCTCCCCTCCGCTTCAGGGGGCTTCCCCAAACGCAGATTCCCGGGCACACCTACTAGGCCGCAACCCTGGGATGCGCATGTTTAGTAAGCACGCTAGGAGGCTAAGGGTCAGGGCTCTAGGACACCAGGGATGGGAATTCCGGGCTGGTTTGTGCGTTTCTCTAGAATCCAAGTGTTGGTCAGACTCTCGAGTTACATTAAGACCCCCCACACTCCCTAAAAATAAAAACCAAAAGGCTAAGAAGCTCCGGTGGATGGGAGGATTTCTAAGTTCAGCTTTAGCTACAGTTCAAGTGATTCTGTTTGGCCTCTGTCTTCCCTGGTGGCTCAGCTGGTAAAGAATCTGCCTGCAATGCAGGAGACCTGGGTTCAATCCCTGGGTCGGGAAGACCCCTGGAGGAGGGCATGGCAGCCCACTCCAGTATTCTTGCCTGGAGAATCCCGGGGAGAGAGGAGCCTGGTGGGCTACGGTCTGTGGGGCCACAAAGAGCCAGACACGACTGAGTGACTTCACTTGCACTTTCGAGGTGAGTCCACACAAGTCTCTCCTTTCCCCAAAGCTCCGGGAGAGACGACCCCAGGCCTGCAACAGGCTGGCACCTCTCAGATGAGAGAAGGCAGAGAAACAGGCTGAGGGACAGCTGGTTGCTGATGGTCAGAGGTTAAAGTGGGAAAGACCAGGGCAGGGGGACATTCTCGAATATATGAGTTCAAAGGACCCTTCGGGATCACAGGAGCCAACAACCTACTCCCGTGAGAATGATGAATTTTTACCAATATCTGGTTCACTCTCTCTCTCCCTACAAACATCTAACTACATTTCCCGGTCTCCCTCGCAGTTAGCAGGGGGCATAACTTGAATTTTGGCCAGTGGACCACAGGTCTCCCAAAGTATCAACCCTTGTCTCCACTGGATGCTACAGAGCCTCTGGGGCTCCTGACCATGGCTGAGCCACAACAGGGAAGGGGCCTGGGTTCCGCGTGACTGTGAGGTTCACAGCGCTCCTCCAGGGGGTCTTCTCGACCCAGGGATCGAACCCAGGCCTCCTGCGTTGCAGGCGGATTCTTTACCATCTGAGCCTCCAGGGAAGACGGAGGCCAAACAGAATCACTTGAACTACAGCTGAACTTGGAAATCATCCCATCCACCAGAGCTTCTTAAGCCTTTTGGTTTTTTTAATTTTTAGGGAGCGTGGGGGCTATTAATGTAATTTGACAGTTAACCCATCCCAGATGGGACTATGATCGGAAAAGAAACCTTTGTATGTTAAGCTATGTAGATTTGGGGGTTGTCCGAATTGGGAATCAGCCCAAGGAGTGCTGGGGAAGACAGGCTGGGCGTCAGCACAGGCTCCAGGCTGGGCCGGGGCGAGAGTGGCACCTCCCAGGTTCAGCCTCCGACGGGGGACACGCCACAACCACACACCACAACCGGGGCAGCACCAATTCCCAAAAAATTTTATTGTTTCAAGTGGCAAAACGTTATCGGTTTCTGTGGGGGCCCTGGCAGGGCGGAGGGAGATGTGGGGTGGGGCTGGGCTCTGCCCGTTACAAAAATCAAACACTTTTATAAAAAAGGCTATAAACTGGTATCAAAAGAAAACCCAAGGGGGGCTGCAGGATGAAGCAGAGAGGGACGCGGGGAGACAGCGAGGGACCAACACCGTGGAAGACCGGCGGGGAGGGGCTGTGCAGGGGAGCTGGGACGCTGATACAAAGTGCATGTCAGGGCCTCCCCCAACGCCCCCAGAGGCGGACGGGCAGGGGCTGTGGCCTGGGAAGGCTCAGCTGTCTCCCCACTGGGGACCCCACAGGGACGGGCACTGCCTGAGACTGCCAGATGGGAAGGACCTGCAACAGAGGGAAGAGAAGCAGTCGGATGGGGACAGGGAGGCAGAAGGGGCGTTTCAACTCCCTGCCCAGGCGCTCCTCTGCGAGGCCCAGCGTGAGGAAGGTCTTGCTGGGGACCTCCAGCCTAGTGAGTGCTCCCCAGGGGTGCCAGACCAGAGGGGCAGGCGGACCACACTCAGGCCACCATCCTTGAGCCTCAGGAGGAAGGCGGGGTGGACGCCCCCAAGCCGAGAGACCCAGGACTCTGGAGCTTGGCCTTAGCCATCTGCTTCCAGCCTCGGAGTGTTAGTGGCTCAGTTGTATCCGACTCTTTGCAACCCTATGGACTGCAACCTGCCAGGCTCCTCTGTCCATGGAGTTCTCCAGGCAAGAATACTGGAGTGGGTAACCATTTCCTTCTCCAGGGGGGTCTTCCCAACCCAGGAATGGAACCCAAGTCTCCCAATTGCAGGCAACTCTTTACCAGCTGAGCCACCAGGGAAGCCCAAGAATACTGCAGTGGGTAGCCTATCTCTCCTCCAGCCTTGCAGAGGAGGGCCATAAAAGCAGGTCTGGGGCCTCCGGAGGCCTCGGGGCAGGGCCCCCAGCAGCCCTGAACCAGCCCCCAGTCCCAGAGAGGCCAAGCCCAGCTCCTGCCCGCACCTCAACGACTTCTTAGACCTTCTTCTTCTTCAACTTCAGGGCTTGCAGCCAGTTGGGCGATGATCCTTCGGACCTAGAAGGCAGGGGGCAGAAGTCAGACCAGCACCCTGGCACCAAGCGAAGAGTGCCGACCTGTGGCACGACAACCCCCCCAAGCCTCTGTCTCCCTGTAAAGCAGGGTTTTCCTCTTAAGATCGAGACGGGTAGTTCCCGGCACGCAGATCACCTACCCTGAGGACTTGTCTGGCTTGGGTGGGAGCGCGTGGGGCTTGCCCAGCCCGGGGCCCTTGCAGGACTTGGAGCGCTGCATCGGCTCCTTCTGGCCCGCCTTGCCCTCTGAGGGCTCCCCCTCGTCAGCCGAGCGGTTCCGCGAGCGCAGCTTGGCCTGAGAGGAAGCCGGGAGCGGATGGACGTCAGCGGGGCCGGCGACGGCAGGGAGGGCCAGGCCTTTTCCCCAGAGCGCAGGGTCCCCGGCCCAGACCCCAACGCCCTCCACAGCCCTCTTACCCTGGGGAGGGGAAGTCGCTTAGCGATGACCTCCCCCGAGGGCGGGCTGTGCCTGGCACCCCGCAGGCCCTCGGGGAGACACTGCTGACCTGAATCCAGCCCAAGCGGCCTAGACGGAGCCAGCGGGGACGCCCCCGGGGTCTGCACGCCCTGCGCCCTCTGCCTGCAACATCTCCCCACCACACACACTACGGTCACCGGAGGTCTCCCCGAGTCCCGCACCCCGCTTCCCACCTCCCTCTGAGCAGCCTGCCCCAGCCCCGCACCCCCAGGACGCCTAAACCTCCACCCCGCTGCACCGCGGTCGCCCTGCCAGCCCGTGGGGTTCTGGGACCCAGACCCTTCGTGTTCTTCTCTCCATCCCGCCTCGCGCCCACCACGGGCACAGCAGGCGCAGAGAACGGACAGGGTTTCGGAGCTTAGACGAACAGACAGACAAACAGAGGGCAGGCTGGACACCAGAGGGCGGCACAGCCAGAGGGTACCTTCAGGGCCGATGGGCTCAGGCCAGGAAACAGGCTGACTTTCAGGCCCTTGGTCACCCGTGTCCTGCGGTTCTGAGGCTCCTCGACCACCTCCTCGTCCGAGGACGGCGCCTGCGAAGCCCGTGGCTCTGCAAGGACCCAGGCAGGGTCTCAGTACGGGGCGGCGACCCCAGACCCCCCGCCCACGGGACAGCGACATGAAGGTCGTCAGGACAGCCTGGCGCTACCTGTGGAGTCTTGGAACAGCCTTGCGTCCGACGCTGCAGCCTCCGACAGGCCCAGCGTGCCCCCGGGCCGGATGGCCGGGGCACGGTGCCCACGCTTACGCCCCAGGTTGGCACGGCTCCGGTACATGGCGCTGTCGAGGATCTCGGTGTCCTGCAGGGGTTGGGGGTACACACCACTGCCATCACCTTCGCGCAGCCGCCCTGTCCCAGCTTCCCACCCCCCAGGCTGAGACCACCCCACCAAGAGGGAGGTCCCGAGGTGAGACCCGAGCTGCAGCACCTATACACCCCTTCCACCTGCATCCTGACAACAGCCCACCCACTGACCTCGATGAAGGAGAAATCCTGGCTGGGGGTACTGGCCGGCAGGCCCTGGGGGGTCTGCTCGCCCTGCCTGGCCCCTGCGGCATCCTGGGTGCTGTCGACCGCGTCTGTCCAGCTGGCCTCCCCATCCGGCTGCAGCCTCCAGGAAGGCAGGGGGTCCCGGCCGGGCTCCCGGGGCTCCACTCGGTCCGCACCTGCCGCGGCCCCTTCCTCCTCCGACAGGGTCCTGCGCCCCGGGGATGCCAACTCCTGCAGGGCCAGGGCCTCGGGGCTGTGGGCAGCCAGCCTCTCCCCCGGCTGGCCTTGGGAGCCCCTGGGTGGGGAGCGGGCCACGTAATCACCAGGGCTGCGGGGACAGAGCAGAGGCCGAGGTCATGCGAGGCTGCGGGCTCGCCCAAAGCCCCCTGTGCAGAGAGCCTTTCTCAGCCTGTTTCCCTGCAGGCCATCCATGCCTCCCTCCGGACTGTACTCAGGGAGCGAGCTGGGCCAGCCCGGCGTGTTCAAACGCCAGGCTCCCCGCTTCCTGAGATGATGGGGGAGTCCCTTCACCCCCAAGGGGTCTGCTAACTACAGGGTCACCGGGGGCACAGAGTGAGGCTCTGAACACCTCGCACAGAGCCGCGCACAGGAGACCCCAAGAGCCTTAGAGTCTTCTAAGTAGAGTCTCTGCAAGCGTGGATTGAGACTGAACACCTCGTACAGAGCCGCGCGGGGGGGCATGCCCACCAAAGGGATCCTACCGCTGCCAACGCTGTGGACGCTGGCCCTCCCGGGCTGCGGACCGCCTGCCGAGCCCCACCCCCGCCCTCCAGCTCACCGTCCCTGCACGCCTCTACACACACGGCCCTCGCGGACCGCCGCGTACCCGATGGCGCTTGACAAGCTGCTTCTGCCCGGCAGGTGCCCCCGCGCCCTCAGTCAGCCTGGATCCCCCCTGGGGAGCCCCCGGGCCCGCCCCTCGCCCAGCACACCCTGGGCACGAGCTGCCAGCCCCGCCTCAAGTCCAGGTGCTCTGTCCCCACGGCCCGTCGGCCAGCAACTCGAGGACGCAGCCGCCTGCATCCCCGCGTGGCCCAGGGCCTGGGACAGAGCTGAGGTCTGCCTGGGGGCAGGGACGCCACCTTTGGGCCCAAGCTGCGTCTCCTGCCCGCTGCGCCCTCAAGACACGACCCGTACCATCTGGCATGCACAGCGCGCTCTGCGGCTCACGCTCTGCACCCGGGAGCCTGTGTGTGGCCCAGCTGCCTGCTTGCCCCCAAGACAGACACACATGCACACACTCACGGCCCGTCTCCTGTGGGGAAGTGGGCACGGATCACCGGTCACTCCTTCCACACACCGACACAAGCGCCACAGAGCCACACCCAACACAGAGACACGCACACACACTGTACACACACATGCACAGCACCGCAGAGCCACACCCGAGACACACACACAGACACACACTGTACACACACACACGCACCGCAGAGCCACACCCGAGACACACACACGTACAGGACCACAGAGCCACACCCGAGACACACATACACTGTACACACACACCGCAGAGCCACACCCGAGACACACACACACAGACACACACACACACGCACCGCAGAGCCACACCCGAGACACACACACACACACACAGGACACACACACGCACCGCAGAGCCACACCCAACAGAGACACGCACACACTGTACACACACATGCACAGCACCGCAGAGCCACACCCGAGACACACACACACTGTACACACACACACGCACCGCAGAGCCACACCCGACACACACACACACACACACACAGGACACACACACACGCACCGCAGAGCCACACCCGAGACACACACACACACACAGGACACACACACACACACGCACCGCAGAGCCACACCCGAGACACACACACACAGGACACACACACACACGCACCGCAGAGCCACACCCGAGACACACACACACACACAGGACACACACACACACGCACCGCAGAGCCACACCCGAGACACACACACACACACACACAGGACACACACACACACACGCACCGCAGAGCCACACCCGAGACACACACACACACACACAGGACACACACACACGCACCGCAGAGCCACACCCGAGACACACACACACACACACAGGACACACACACACACGCACCGCAGAGCCACACCCAACAGAGACACGCACACACTGTACACACACATGCACAGCACCGCAGAGCCACACCCAACACACACACACACACACACACGCACCGCAGAGCCACACCCGAGACACACACACACACTGTACACACACATGCACAGCACCGCAGAGCCACACCCGAGACACACACACGTACAGGACCACAGAGCCACACCCGAGACACACACACTGTACACACACATGCACAGCACCGCAGAGCCACACCCGAGACACACACACACACACACGCACCGCAGAGCCACACCCGAGACACACACACACAGACACACACACACGCACCGCAGAGCCACACCCGAGTCACACACACACACTGTATACACACACGCGCACAGCACCAGAGTCACACGTGAGACACACACAGGCACACCGTACACACACACACACCGCAGAGCCACACCCAAGACACACACACTGTACACACACATGCACAGCACCGCAGAGCCACACCCGAGACACACACACACACACACACACACAGGACACACACACACGCACCGCAGAGCCACACCCAACAGAGACACGCACACACTGTACACACACATGCACAGCACCGCAGAGCCACACCCGAGACACACACACACACACACACACAGGACACACACATGCACAGCACCGCAGAGCCACACCCGAGACACACACACACAGGACACACACACACGCACCGCAGAGCCACACCCAACAGAGACACGCACACACTGTACACACACATGCACAGCACCGCAGAGCCACACCCGAGACACACACACACACACACAGGACACACACATGCACAGCACCGCAGAGCCACACCCAAGACACACACACACACACACACAGGACACACACATGCACAGCACCGCAGAGCCACACCCAAGACACACACACACACGCACCGCAGAGCCACACCCAACAGAGACACGCACACACTGTACACACATGCACAGCACCGCAGAGCCACACCCAAGACACACACGTACAGGACCACAGAGCCACACCCGAGACACACACACACTGTACACACACATGCACAGCACCGCAGAGCCACACCCGAGACACACACACACACACACACGCACCGCAGAGCCACACCCGAGACACACACACTGTATACACACACGCGCACAGCACCAGAGTCACACGTGAGACACACACAGGCACACCGTACACACACACACACACCGCAGAGCCACACCCAAGACACACACACACTGTACACACACATGCACAGCACCGCAGAGCCACACCCGAGACACACACACACACAGGACACACACACACAGCACCGCAGAGCCACACCCGAGACACACACACACACACTGTATACACACACGCGCACAGCACCAGAGTCACACGTGAGACACACACAGACACACTGTACACACACACAAGTGCTGCAGAGCCACACCTGAGACACACACACACAGACACACAAACACACGCCCCATGCACACAGGCATGGGAAAGGCAGGCAGTGCCTGGAAGCGAGGCCATGAGCCCCAGACCCTGGGCTGGAGGGGAGAGCGTGAAGCAGGGGAGTCAGCGCCAGGCCGGAAGTGGGGAGAGCAGGGGAGCGCCTGTCAGTCTGTCCTTCCCAAGGCTGCTGACAAACAGAATCAGGAGTGCCCTGGAGGGAGGGAGGGGCAGCCTCGCTGGGCAGCAGAGCCCACCAGCCTCTCCGGAGTGAGGCAGAGGGGAAGCGGGGGGCAGAGGGGACGCCTGGGGCAGGCCGGAGCCAAGGGGCTGCAGACCCGCAGATGGGTGGGCGGAGACATCCACACCAGGGGAGACCCGGAACACCCGCAGCCCCATGGGCCTTGGGCGAGGCCCTGCGGAGGGGTCGGGGGGAGCACGCATCCCACCCACTGTCTGCACCAGGTGCCCAGCCTAAGGGCCCATCTCAACTGACACCAGCTCTGCCCCTTGCCCGTCAGGACTCTGAGGATCCCGAGGGCCAGGACTTGATCCAACCCCACCCCCAGGACCATTCCAGGGACAAACACGGGGGTCCACGTGTAACAGACTCGTTTCCTCGTGCTCAAGGCTCCAAGACCCAAAACAAGAGCCATCGGGACGGAAGGTGGAACAATGTCTATACACAAGCAGCAGCTGACCTTGACTCCAGAGAGACAGGAAGAAAATGCCAGCCACGTGCAGGGGCCCGGAGAACACCAAGGGGCAGCGGTCACAAACCGTGGGCCCTTGAGAAAATCGCGCTGCCACTCTAGGGCTGATTCCCCCGCTCACAGAAAGAGGGGGCCAGCCCTCAGAAGCCAAGGGTCCTCTCCCAGCCCACGAAGACCCCCCCCTCAGATGGCTGGGAGGATGCTGTATCCCTGGGGCTGGGGGCTGGGGCAGGAGAGGGGGCGTGCAGCAGCTCTCGGGGGGCCCAGGAGCGCCTCTCCCCCCAGGACAAGGAGCCCGAGACACGGGAGGGACATGCCAAGCGCCCATGCCACTCTCATCCCAACTGTTCAGACAGCAGTCCAGCCGATGGCCACCAGCCGGGGGGCCTCCGTCCCACGCAGGACGATGGCCAGAAACGTCCCCCAGGGCCCCACATCCGTCCACGTCTGTTAAGCGGGCGTGAACTCTGGCGGTGAGCACCTGGCTGGGGCTGACCACGCATCCACAGCTCTGACACTCCCCACACACGGACCCCCAGCCCAACAGCCTCCAGCAGCGTCGGGAGTTGATGACGCCCACTCGTCAGAGGTGGGAAGCCGGAGCAGAGATGGGCCCTGCTCAGGCTCACGGAGGCGGTGGCAGAACCCGGCCCCAAACCTGGCAGACGGGCCCAAAGCTAGGGGCTCTGAGCTGTCCTCAAGGACTTCTCGTTACCAGGAGAACCTGCAAAGCTTCCTCCAGAGAGCAACTTTCCAGAGGGTAGAATTTCCCCTGGTCAGAAGCTCAGAACACCAGCCCAGTGGATGTTAATCAAATAAGCTCGAGAAACATCACATTGGAGAAAGGTAACCAGGTTTCCATTACTGATGTACTTTCGGTGCCAAGAGCCCTACTTCCTAAGTCTCCCTACGTCCACTGAGCACACAGTGTTAGCCAAATGTACAATACGACCCGAAAAAGCCGGGCGTTTTGAAGGTGTGACGGAGGCTGGAGCTCAGACAGCTGAGCTTCTCTGCCAGAACCCTGCCCCTTCCCCAGCCCAGTCCCCCAGCCAGCCTCTCTCTCCATCCTTAACAACGGGGGAGACTCTCCCCCGTCCCCCCCACCCGCCTTCAGAAACACGTGGAGGGCGGTGGGTCCCACTGCGTGCAAGTCCAAAAGCCTTGAAGGCATTTAAGGCCCACAAGTCGGAAAGTGGCATTTCTGACTCGGTGACCTTAAGTGGGTCATACCACTCGACCTGGAAATTGGAGGTGATAAAAAAAAAACCCTTTTCTGCTTCACAGGGCAGGTGTGAAGATCACGGAGGGGAGGTGTTGGGGATGGCGGAGTTCTGAGCATCCTGGGAAGAAGACTCAAGGGCAACTTCGGGTGGTGGCCTATGCTCTCCCCACACCCGGAAAGTCACAGCTCAGAGAGATCCTGTCACTCATGCCCTTCCCTGCAGGCTTCGCCCCAGCCAGTGCCCCCCCAGCTCCATGCAGCAGCAGAGCCCAAAATGCCCCCCAGGGCCTCGCCCTGGCCCCAGGCTCTGCCCACCTCCCCTTCCCCTCCCCCGCCCCATCCTCAACCCCCAATGCCTCTGACACCCCAGTCCCCTCTAGAGCCTTCCTGGTGCCTCCGGCCCCTCAGCTACCAGCACCCCCAACTCCACTGCAAACACAGCTTCCACCCAGCACCCCCTCCTGTCTCCCCTTCACAACAGGTGAGAAGCACTCCCCTCCACCCAGGTCTGGCAAAGTTCAGACCTGCGACTCAAGTCAAGAGAATTAAACCCGATCTCAACAGACGGAAGTGATGGCAAAATAAACATGATGCCTTTTAAGCACCCTTAAGTGGGGTGAGACATCGCCCCAGTTGGTTTTAGAACAGAATTTCAGAGTCAGACTACGGTTGACTCATAAAACTGTCTTTTTTGGACGGGGGGGAGTTCTTTTTCAGCCACCCTGGGTGTGGAGGCCAAAAGGTCACCAGGCCAGATACCAGGTCCCAATGTTCTTCGGGTTCCCTTTTGAACCAGGGTTTAATTCTCAGCTGGTGTGGCTGTTTTTTATTTATTTATTGGCTGCGCTGCACGGTCCGTGTGCAGAATCTCAGTCCCCCGACTGACCAGGGACTGAACTCCGGCCCACAAGCAGTCAAAGCGCAGAGTCCTAAGCACAGGACCCCCAGGGAAGCCTTGCCCTTGGGGACCTTAAGACAGGGCAGGAAAAAAAAAAGAAAAAAAAAAGACAGGGCAGGCACGAAGCATGTAGGTCCTCCCCACTGGCAGAGATGAGCGCTACTGCCCGCTCCACGCTGGACCTGCCCAGGCGAGGATCACGCCAGGCCTCGACCCCCCAGGCCAGGAGCATCCGGGGCCCGCCAGAAACCATCCCGAACAGGACGCTTCCTCCAGCACCCAAACAATCATGCTGCAAAAATCACACCTCAACCACCACAGTCATCGCTTCAAAAACCACACTCACCTGTGTGTGTGTCTGTGCTCGATTTAAGAAATAAATGAATGGAAGAAAAATTCACACTCCGAACCGTCCCAGTTCTCCGAATACTAGACGTTTTGGGGGAAGAGCAGCTTCCACCCCAGGTAGAAAGGAGGCCGTTTCCAGGGGGCTGTCACGCCCTCCCACCTGGGGTTCCCTTACCTGGGTCCGAAGGCCGGGGACTCCTGAAGCCCGTATCCGTCCTCCTCCGGGCAGATGACCACGGGTGGCAGGAATGGGTCTCCGTCCTCGGCGTCTGGCCGGCTCATCTCACCGACCTGAAGCTCTCTGGCCTCTGAGGGGCCTCCGGCCTCCAGGCCGGAGGCTGAGAGGTCATCATTCCCCACACTTGGTTCCGGGGACTGGCTGAGGTCCCCCAAGCCACATTCCGGGGCTTCAGCCGGGAGCTCCACATTCCGGAGCTCCGAGTCCTGGGCCCAGTCCACCTGGTCCAGCCCGCGTCCCCGTGGCCCCTGAGAACTCTCCGAGTCTAGCTCACAGGGCACCTCCAGATGCCTCAGGCCCAGACTGTTACCCCAGTCCACCCCGCCCGGCCTGAGCTCTCGGTCTCTCTGCTCGGGAGTCCAGTCTGCCTGACCCACTCCACGCTCCCTCGATTTAAGGAACTCTCCCGCCTCCGTGCCCGACCAGTCAGTCTGCCCCACGCCACCCTCTCTAGCCTGGCTGGGGCCTCCGTCCTCCGAAGTCCAGTCCTGGTCCCCCACTCCGAGCCCCCCGGGGGCCTCCGCCCCTCCGCTCTGCGCACAGCGGACTAGCCCTGCGTCCGTCACGCCCACGTGCTCTGCCCAGCCCGTCTGTCCCACGCCATCCTCCCTGACTTCGCCAGAGCCGCCGGCACGCACACAGCTGGACACCTCCAGGTTCCGGAGGCCCAGCTGGTCAGTCCAGTCCACGGCCCCCTCGGGGGGCAGGAAGGGGCCGCCTCCCAGCTGGCCGCAAGGGCTCAGGCCAGCCCCGCCCGCCCTGTCGTCGCCGATTATCCCAAACTGGGGGCTCCGCTCCGCAGCCTCCCCGCAGAAGCTACCGCCCCAGCCCCGCCGCCCTGGGCCGAAGGCCGCCTCTGGCTGGGCGCCCACGCCGAGGCCGAAGTCTCCAGCCCAGCCCCGCTCCGCCCCCTCCCTGTCAGCTTCCCCCGGGCTCCGGGTGCCCCCAGCCTGCAGGCCCCCAACCTCCCGGGAAGTAGCGCCGCCTTGCCAGCCGCCTGGGTCCCTCTGCCCCGGAGCCCCGTCCTGCGGCTGGGGGCCGCTGGTGGGGAACACGCCCCCCGCCTCAGCGGTCTCGGGCCAGCCTGCGTCCCTGCCAGCCGCCCCGGGGCTCACTCGGCCCGGGGCCTTCTTCTCAAACTCCGTGTCCTGCCGCTGGGCCTCCTCGAGGCTGAACCCGGCACTCAGGGCTCTGGCTCCAAAGTCCCGGGGAAGGCCGCCGCTGTAGTCCGGCACCCAGGCGCTCCTGCCAAAATCGCTCCTCCCAAACCCCGGGCCCTGCTGCCCTGAGTCCTGGCTACCGCCGTACCTGCCGAGCAGGTCCTTCTGCCCTGATTCCGGACCCTGCCTCTCTTCCTCCCGGCTCGTGTAGGCGCCCAGGGCATCTCTCTTCCCAAAATCCCAGTCCTGAAGGCTTGCATCCCGACCGCTGTAGGTCCCTAGAGAATCCCTCTTCCCGAACTCCTGGTCCTGGAGCTCCGCGTCCCGACCGCTGTAGGTCCCTAGAGAATCCCTCTTCCCGAACTCCTGGTCCTGGAGCTCCGCGTCCCGGCTGGAGTAGGTGCCCCGGGAATCCCTCTTCCCGAACTCCTGGTCCTGGAGCTCCGCGTCCCGGCTGGAGTAGGTGCCCCGGGAATCCCTCTTCCCGAACTCCCAATGCTGAAGTTCCACCTCGTGGCTTTGCGGAGCGCTAGGCTTCCCGATCACCCGGTCCTGGGCGCCGAGGACCGCGGGAGCCCCGGCTCCACCCGCATCTTGGCCGCCGACCTCACCCTCCTCGCGGTCGAGGGCACACCTGCCGGGCCATTCCCCAGGGCCCCCGTCCCCGACTCCGTGGCCACACTCGCCAGCCCAGTCCCTCTCTCCGAGGCCTGGGTCCCCTCGAGGGCTTGCAACTCCCAGGCCGTAGTCCCGAGAAGCGTCCTGGGACCAGGTGGAAGGCCGGAGACCGCCGGGATGTGGGCCTCCTGCAATCCCAAATTCACTCCGCAGGTCCTTCTGGGCCCAGCCGAGGAGTCCCTGGGAATGAGAGAGAAAGAGAGACACAGAGAAACGGGGCTTGCAATTACTCAGGGTGGCGATCGGTCCAGAGTGAGAGTCAGCGCTGCCTAGTGCCCAACTCTGGCTTCGGAGCGCCTGGATTTGGATGCCGGCTGTGTAACCTTGGGCAGATCACTTAAGCACTCTGGGTCCCCGGGGTCCCCATCCTTCAGTGAGGTCAGTTCCTACGGCACGGGGTAGGACGAGAGGGTTAAATGGAATCACTGAAGCCGAGGGCTCAGCAGAGGTCCTGGCACCCCGTGGGGCTTCCGAGGCAGATCCCGCGGTCCTGTTTACCGCCCTTGGGCAACACCTGGCGAAACGCCAGGAGCAGGGCTGCCTGGCAGAGGGGTCTTCCCGGGGCTGTGGGGGCGGGCATGGCCTCAGTGAGGACCGTTCAAGACCCTGCGCCCCTCCACAGCCACCCCTTTCCAAGGCAAACTCCCCAAGGCACTCTTCACCCTTCCAGCCCGCGTGAACCCCCAGCCCCGACCTCCCCAAAGGAAGCTCCCTCCTGCCAGCAGCCGCCCTGCGAAGCCCTCTGGGTCCTCACCGCCCGCCCCAAAGGGACGGCCTCCTCCGGTTCAGGGAGAAGACCCAGCCAGGGCTCCGGGCTCCCCACCCCGTCCGGAACTCCCTGACTCACTCCTGCGGCCGGGGGAGCCGTGGGCTCGGGGCTGCGGAGCCGGCCGGCCTCGTCCCGCAGCGCGGCGTTGGCCAGCAGCCTCTCCAGGACCGACACGCTGGGCTCCCGGTCCCCGGGCCCGGCCATGGTCCCGGCCTCCGGTCCCCGCCCGCCCCGAGGCCCACTGGGCGCGGCGAGTGCTGGGACGGGGCGGGCCGCTCCCCTCGCCCGCCCGGACCTGTCCAACGGCCCTGGCCCCGCTCCCTGCAGAGCAGCTGCAGCTCTCAGCGCCCCGCCCGGGGGCCAGTTGAGTCACCGCATCCCGGGCGGACAGACACACCTACCGCGGACGGACACACCTACCGCGGGAGCCCAGAGGCCTTAACTCCTTCCTGCTCGTTCCCCAGGCCCCGCCCAGAGGCCCCGGCTCCTCCCTCCCCCCAGCCCCGCCCCTGCCAGCCGCGGGCTGGGCGTGAAAAGTTCGTTTCAAACACCACCTGGACCCCATCCCTGAAACCGCTGGGCAGCCCGGTAGTTTTAGAAAGGGCACTGGCCCTGGAATCGGTGCTCTGGCCCTAGCCCAGCTGCCAGCTTACTGGGTAACCTTTGCACAAGGCTCTGCCTCCTCTGGGCCTCTAAGAAAGCAAGTCTGAACTTCACAGTAAGAACATTCCAAGATGCAACACTCCCAAGCACTCGCGATGGGCGCTAGTCTGAGTACTTCACAAGCACTGCAGCCATCACCCTGCGAGGTAGAGCCCAGCACCATTCTCCCCATTTTACAGACGCAGAAACTGAGGTGCGGGCAGGAAAGTCATGTGTTCAAGCTCACACGTGGGCCAGGAACAGGGCCAAGACAGCAACTCGGCAGTCTGGGTCCAGGACCCACGTCTATCTGACTCTGCTGGCGCCCTTCATGAAACCACCCATCCTCACAGACTGAACGCTCAGGGGTGCCAAGCCCTGCACCCAGTGTTTTCCACGTCTGTCTTGCCCACAACACAAGCCTAAGTGTCCTCGGTCGCTCAGTCGTGTCCGACTCTTTGCGGCCACACGGACTGCAGCCTGCCAGGCTCCTCCATCCGTGGAATTTTCCAGGCAAGAGTACTGGAGTCAGTTGCTATGCCCTCCTCCAGGGGATCTTCCCATCGCAGGGACTGAACCTGTGTCTCCTACACTGGCACGCAGATTTTTAACCAGCAGTGCCACCCGGGAAGCCCCCAAGTCTATGAGGCAAACGTCATCATTGTGAAAGGGCTCTGAAGCTTGGAGGTCGGCGTATGTGCCCGAGACCACTCGGCTGACGGAAGCTGGGGTCAGATGCGGACTCAGACTAGACTCTAAGCAGCAGTCCATACCCTCTGCTCTGCCAGCTGAGCCGACGGTACGGACCTCCAGGGCAGGGGCAAAGGTGCCTGCTCACGGCTGGATCCCAAACTCTCGACACAGGGCATCCGTGTTGAAACAACGAGGCCCCCCGAAGCCCCTGACTTCCATTCTGAACCCTGCCCAGGGACCCCCTTACCTCAGAGCAGGCGCTGGGGGTCGGGGCGCCCTTCAGCTCAGACGGGGCACCCCGCCGTGCAGTGGGCGGGGGCGAGGCCAGCAGGTCATCCAGCCACTGGGAGCCGCTCTCGGGCCCTGTGGGCTCGGGGGATGCCCGGCGGGGGTCTTGAACCGCTGTCCTGGGTCGGGTGGTCTCGGCCAGGGCCAGGGCCAGGGGGTCCTCCTCGACAGACAGCGCCTGCCCGGGCTTGGGGGCGTCGACGAACAGGACGCAGGGCTGGTCCGGGGGCACTGGCTGCTCTTGCCCCAGGACAGGCTCCAGGACGCGCAGGGCGGCCTCCTGGGCGGGTGGAGGGGGCTCCCGTTCCCCGTGTATCTCTACCTGCAGCAAGGCTGGTCCAGGTGGGTCCCCTGCTGTTGGTGAGGACTCCAGAGAATGGTCCTCCCCACCGCCCACTGGGCTCTGGGAGGAGCCCGGGTCCTCCCCCGGCCCCCGGGAAGCAGATCTTCCTGGTCCCTCTGCAGCCAGCGGGGACCCCGGCCCTGGCTGGGACACGCCTTCCTCCCGGGTGGACGCAGGCCAGTCCCTGGCCTCCTCGCGGATGGACGCGGCCCCGCCTCCAGCCTCCTCCTGGGTGGACACGGCCCCATCTCTGGCCTCCACAGCCTCCGCGGCCCCACCTCCGGCCTCCTCGCAGGTGGACACAGCCCAGTCTCCAGGGTCCTCGCGGGTGAACGCGGCCCCTCCTCCGGCCTCCTCCCGGGTGGACGCGGCCCCGCCTCCAGGCTCCTCCTGGGTGGACGTGGCCCCATCTCTGGCCTCTGCGGCCCCTCCTCCGGCCTCCTCCCGGGTGGACGCAGCCCAGTTTTCAGCCTCCTCACAGGCAGACACGGCCCCGTCTCCAGCCTCCGCGGCCTCTGCAGCCTCCGCAGCCTCGGTGATGGGGGAGGGCGGTGGGGAGTCCAGCCGCCACACCCCGAGGCCTGCAGGCCGTGTGGGGAAGGTCCATTCAAAGGAGTGAGACAAGCTCCAGCTGGACTCTGTCCCACTCCCCAAGGGGTGGTCCAGGGCGGACGGGCCCCCCTGGGCCTGGGGCAGGGTGACCAGCGAGCCCCCCAGCTGCTCCCGGCCTGGGCCGGGAGGCCGCAGCACACCTTCAGAAAACCGCCGCTGGGCCAGGCCGCCAGCAGGGCGGTCCTCACTCCCTGGGGCCGCGCCATCCCCAGATGCAAACGTCCGAGGCAGGTCCGGCAGTTCACCTGCTTCCGTCAGGGGCTGGGGTGCTGTGGCTGGGGACCGCTCGGGGCTGGAGTGCCCCGTGAGCTCCCGCACCATGGGGCTGCCGGGTCTGGGGGCCTCCGGGGCGGCCACGGCTGGGACCCCTGGGCTCGCAGGCAGGTGGTGGGAGCCTTCCTTGGGGAGGCCCGCAGCTGGGGAGCCCAGAGTCTCAGGGGGCAGGGAGGGAGGCCCAGGAGCAGCAGGGCTCTGGGCCTCTGGACGGTGGGGGTGAGGGGGAGAGCCCCCCTCGAGGGAGTCAAGGTGAGGAGACTTGGGGCCCGAGCCCAAGGCTTCAGTGGGGAGACCCAGGCCGGGGGTGCCTCCATTCTCCAAGGTGAGGCCTGGACCAGGGGGCACCCAGGGCTTGAGAACCTGCAAGAGAAAGTCAGGAGCCGTCACTGCTCCGCAAGCTCAGGGAGGCCCCTGCCCACCCCTGAGAGACCCCAGGTCAGCGCTAGCTGCCTGACACTCTCACTCCATGGGGGAAACCGGGGCGCAGGGACAGCCCCAGGACAACCAATAGAAGCTCCAGAATGACCTCAGGCGTCCGAGACTGCCAGGGCCCCCAGACCCTCCCGTGTGGCCCTCCCCCCACAAAATGCACAGCGCTCCATTCCCAGGGGATCACTCAGACCACGCCCACCCGCATCCCCCAAGCCCAAAGCTCATGTGAGTTCCTAAGGGTCCAAGGTTCATGGGTCAGGAACACTAGCTTTGTGCGCTTCCCTGGTGGTCCAGGGGCTAAGATTCCACACTCCCAATGAGGGGGGTCCCGGGTTCAATCCCTGGCCAGGGAACTATATCCCAAGTGTGGAAACTAAAAGTCTGCATGTCATCACTGTAGATCGCGCGAGCTAGAGTGAAGATCAAAGATCCCGTGGGACCCAGTGCCGCTGAGTATGTAAACAAATAAAATATGTGTTTTTACAACTGGCTTTGTAAAGGAAAGGCAAAAGGAAGCTAGAGAGTTTGGCTGGCTGGGTGCGTGGCCTCAGGGTGGGACTCCACCAGGCCCAGGGCAGCTTCAGACCAGCTCCTGGGAGCAGCTCGCACCCTTGCTCTGAGCATCCACGTTCCCGGGATTCAGGCCAGAAGCCCCAGGGACCGTGAAAGCGCTGGGAGACACCAGCACCTCCCCTGTCGGCGGGATGCCTTCCCACGCGGGGTCTCTCCGAGCCCCAGCGTCCCCACCTGCAACCCAGAGCCAGGGCAACAATGTCCACCTCGTGGTCAGGAGAGGATTCAGCAAGATCTGCGCACCCGGCCGCTGTGAACAGCACCGGGGAAGAACGGACACCCTGGGGCCCCGGGACCCCCAGCATTTGACCCCCCTTCACCCCTGCAGGCCGCGACCTGAGTCTCGTTCTATCTGACCTCTGCTCTCCCCAGAGGTCAGGCCCTCCACCTTCTCCCATGGAGGGCTGTCTGCCCACCACCACCTGACCCCTGGGCCTGGGCAGGGGGGCATCCTGTTTCCGCGTCAAGGCCACCCTCCGATCCTTCCAGCCCGCGCAGACGAGTCCCAGGTTAACTTAGAGCCTGTGCCCTTAAACCACGCCCCCCAGGAACCCTCCTCCAAGAGCCCAGGACAGACCCCTCCGCCCTCAGAGCAGAGCTCCTGGACCACAGCCGCCCTCCCAAGCGCTGCCCCTGGTAAAGAGCTCACAGCGGTTCCTGAAGCCCCACAACTGACCCATCCAGCATCCTGGCTCCGCTCCCTGACCTCCTCTCCCCGACTTCCCCAGAGCCCACCTCTCTGAGGGTCCACCCTAGACCTCGTCCTCAGCCAGAGCCCCTCCGGAGCGTCAGGTCTAGGGGACCTGCTGGCCTGTGTCCACCCCCGTCCATCCAGCACCCTCTCTCCCTCCCCTCCGCCCGTCTCCTCCCTTCTCCCCGTCCCACTCCCCTCTCTCCTCCACATTGTGTGAACTCCCTGTATTCCCCTCCCCAACTCCAGTTTAACCTAATGCAATACAGCTCTGCCCCAGCTCCAGACTGCACCAGAGCAGCTGGAGATAGCCGCCGCTGGGATGGTGGGTTCCCTGCAGCCGCAGCCGCAGCCGCCCCGGGCTCAGCCAGAACGCCCAGCAATCTCACGACATCCCCCTTCCATGCACCCCCACCTCCCAGCGACGCTTTCCCATCCAGTCTGTCCTCAAACCTCTGCACCTCTGCCCAGGCTTTCCGGGCTGAGGGCCTTGCTCTCCCTCCCCGAGGACTCAGAGACCCCCACCTGGGCGCCCCACTCCTGAGCCGTCCCTGCTCAGAGCTCAGGCCAAGCCCTCCTCTCTGTGTCCAGCATCACAGATTTTTTTCCTTCTCTACTGGACCGTTTCCATCAGCACACAAACTGCCCTCATTTCTTCTGGCTTAAAAAAAACACACACATGCTGCTGTCCAGCCCTCCCATCTCTCCAGCTACACCCCTTTCCTTAAACCTGGCCTCTGCATTCAGCACCTCTAACCTCAGCGCCTTGGGCCCGGCCTCCGCTGAGCCCCCTCCAAATGCGCTCCCTTCTTCACTTCCACCACCCTGCCGCTCCAGCCAAGTTCAGCCACGACCCCCCATGCAACCCCCCATTCTCAGGGCGCCCCTTCCTTGCCCCGCAGGCACCACCTGATCGCTGACCGCCCGCCCTAGTCCCTCCTCCAGCCCGGGCAGCTCCTGTGCTCCACGCCAGCAGGGTTCCCTCCTAACCTCTGCTCCTTCCTGCATCTCCTGGGCTCCTCTGCCAGGCCTCGTCTCCCTCCCACGCCTCACCCATGCCCTCGGGGACCCCAGCCGACTCCAGGGCCATCTGCACACCGACAAGTCCCTGCAGCTCCGGACTCAAAACGCCCCACTGACCCCCTCGGACCCCGTGGGATGAGGCGTCTCCAGCTCAACAGATCCAGAAGCAAGCTCCTCCGGTCTTCCCAACATTACGAAGGCCCCCTTCTCCGTGAAGGGTAACCTCCCGACCACTTGGGCCATAGACCCCCAGCGGCACGCTTCACTCTCCGTTCACTCCCCCAGATCAGCCTTGCCTGCAAGTCCCGTCCACTCCACCTTCACATCAGAGGCCCCACCCACCCACCGTCGCCCCCAGGGACTGCCTCCAGGATCCACAGCACTGTCGTCTCTCACCAGGGTGACCCCCAGAACCCCCCGACTGGCCCCTGCTGCTGCCCCTGGCCAAGATCTTGGGCAGGGAGACTCCTTGCAATGGCAGCAAGGTCACGCCTCTCCTCCCACCCCTCAATGGCCTCCTTCCCTCCTGCAAGCCAGCACTCCCCGCCCCGAGTGGCCCATCACCACCCAGTCTGTGACCCAGACACCCCAGCTTCCTCGCTGGGTGGAGCCCACGTCCTTTGTAGCTGCAGCTCCCTCTGCCAAAAAGGCTGTTCCCCAAACATCCAAGAGCTCACCCCATGCCCCACTTCCTGGCAAGGACTTCCCGTCACCCTTGCCCCGGGACCCATGCAGGCGGGGTCCCAGGTGCCTGTCTGATGCTCTGCACGTCTGCCGGGTCACAGGGCGCCCAGTGTTGGAGTCTGCCTCCCCGCGTTAGAAGGCGCGTTCCTCGGGGAGCAAGGGCTTCCCTCGTGGCTCAGACAGTAAAGAATCTGCCTACAAGGCAGGAGACCTGGGTTCGATCCTTGGGTCAGGAAGCCCCCTGAGAGAAGGGAACGGCTACCAGCTCCGATATGCCTGCCCAGAGAACTCCGTGGACGGAACAGCCTGGTGGGCTACAGTCCACGGGGTCACAAAGAGTCGGACAAGAGTGAGGGATGGACACACGCTTTCCTGGAAGCAGGGGGACTGTGGACGCTTTGCTTGTGGCTGTCTCCCCGGCACCAGGATCACAGTGGATGCTCGATAAATACGTTTGGACAAATGCACACTCTCAGGTCTCTCCCCCTGCCGGACGGGACAGCCTCCAGCTAGCAAGGGCTCTGGGAGCAAAACAGACCACCCTTCGCATCATCTACTCGGGAACGCAGACTGTCCACCCCCGAGCACACCATGGGCAGAGGGGCTGTAACAGAAGACCCCCGTGAAACATCACTTCCCCTCTTCTGCGAGAGGGCAGGCCTGGCCAGGGACCGTGCTGGACTCGGATCCTGCCTTCAGCCCCTGGGCAAGCTATTTGGCACCTCAAGCCCCGGCGTCCGCACCTCTCGCATGGGACCTGAGGGGCCTATTCAGTCAGAGTTATGACCGGGTTACGTCAGTCAACATCCCCGAGGTTGCCCAGCAGACAGTAGGCTGTCCAGGGCAGTCATCCTGGACACTGTAGGAGCCTCAGGGCCTCAGCCACACTTAGCCAGGGTGGCCTGGAAGTTGAGAAATCTGAGTCCTGACGCAAGTCACGTAAACATCCTCCACAGCCTCTGTTTCCCCAGCTAAACTGAGGGAGGCGGGAGAGAGGCACAAACGAGGCCCTTCCAGCTCAGAGACTGCGTCATAGCAGGTAGGGAACTCACGTCAGTCACGGGCTCAGAGATCGCCAGCTGGGCCAGGTCCCCGTTGAAGGCCAGGTCCGAGGGGCACTTCCTGTGAGGGAGAAAGAGGAGAGACGGAGGCACGGATCACGCAGGTGGAGAAGGAAGGGGTGATCAGGGGTCTGCCCGATGACCGGGACAGAACCTGACGTGCACCCCGCCAGGGGCACGTCCTCCCAGGGGACAAAAACTCTGGCGGCTCCGAGAGAGAGCACCCCAGGGCCAGCGCATGTGCCCCACCTGCATGTCAGGAGGTAAGCCCCCCCAACCCCTCTGGGAAAAGCCCGCGCAGGCCCAGAGCCCTTGGGGCTCCTGGTAAGACCACCAAACCCCAGAGCCCTTGAGGGGTTAGGGTTCTCCGGGCCAGGGCAGCTGGCCCCTTCCCAGCCAACGCTTCCGGAGAACTGCAGGGGGAGGGAGACCACCAGAGGAATTTTGCAAGGTCGAGGTTGCTCCTTTCAAGCCAGGCTGGGAGCAAAGGAGGGGAAAGAGGGCGGAACCCAGCCTGAACAGAGCAGGCCTCCAGGGAGCCCAGGGGGACAGGAGGCCTCGGGTGTCCATATTCCCAGGAGAGGCTGGCGGGCACCACAGGCGAGACTCTGGGCCTCCAGCTCGGCTCAGACCACGGCAGGGCCTTCTCCGCAGCAGGAGCGGGGTCAGCGGGGCCAGAGAGCTGCGGGGCCTGGGGGGCAACGAGCCCAAGCTGGTGCTCCCTGCCCTGAGGATGCTCCAGGCAGCTGGGACCCTCAGCCTCCTCCCCAGGGCCCAGGGACACATCCAGGTCAGGAGCCCCCAGGACACGCTGGCACGGGCTCTCGGAAAGGGGATGCTGCCCGCAATGGTCTCCAACCCAGCTGTGTGGCCCGCATGCTCACATCCACTGGCCTGGCATCAAGGGGTGTTCACGGCTTTCCTCTCCTGTCAGACTCCTCTTCACGGCCAGGCTGTGCCACACACACACACACACACACACTCCAGCAGACACACACACAGATACATACCCCAGCACAGATACACACAGACACAAAGACACACACACACACACCCAGCACCTGGCACACCGTTGCACCCACAGGGCGGGCCAGCAGTTAAGAGCACACACTGGAATCAGAGAGGCCCTAATTCTAACCCCAGCTCTGTCTGTCACTTGCTAAGGGACCAGGGGAAGTCACTTTTGAGCCTCAGTTTCCTCATCTCTAAAATGGGCCTAATACTGCCTTTACTACACAGAATAGCTGTGGATTAAGTGAGGCAGAGTTTGGCTCCCCATATTAAAAAAGCACTGAAAATAAACCTCCAAGCTATACATCTGAATTCTCCTACAGACTCTGTGCAGAGGACGACTGCAGAATAAAGCACACACTAACTCAGTCTGCGGAAGGGGGCGGGGCGGGGAGGGCGGTGGGTGGTCCGTGACTGTCACGGGTTGACCCGCACGCACGCACCGTGCAGCACAGCTAACCTCCAAGGGAAGATCACCATCTCACAGGAGACTACCCACCCTGTCCTCCAGGCTGGCCGCAACCAGACACACAGCCCCCCACCCCTCACCTCTGCTCGGGGGTCTCGCTGGGCTCCTCGGGGCAGTCGGCAGGAGACCCCGCGGGCCCCTCCTGGGACCATTCCTTGGAGAGGGTCCCAGCATCATCCCTGGGGCCTGGGGCCATGCCGTAGCTCCTGGGACCGTATCTGGAGCTGCCGTCGTGACTGAAGGTGAGGCGGGAGCCCCAGAGGCGGTCGGGGCTGGCCGGGCCCTCTTTCCTGGGCTGGTCCATCTTGGCCAGGATCCCCTCCACCGTGGGCGCGGCGAAGCGCTCCGGGGCTGGGCGGAAGGGGAGGGGCGCCTTGCGCACGCCCCCAGGGGCGGCGCATCGGGCCGGAGGGGTCAAGGGGGGCGTCTCTTCTTTCCCAGGCTCCTCTTTCCCAGGCTCCCGGGTGCCTTCTCCCCCAGCCAGGGCTTCCGCCGCAGGCCTTGGCGCAAACGGAAGGGGCCGCTTATTGCCGCCGTAGGGCTGGGGTCCCGCCAGCATGTTCATCTTCCGGGCAGAAGGCAATTCGGCCAGAGGACCCCGGGGAGGCCGAGGCCCAATGGGCACCAGCAGGCTGGGCTTGGCAGGCAGGGCTGGCTTGCCAGGCAGGGCTCGGGGTTTGGGCTTGACAGGGGGTTTGGCCCGAGGGTCACCTACCAAAAGGAGAAGGCTGGTTGAGCCGATGTCAGAAGAACAGGAAGCAGAACTTCACCTCCCACCCTATGTACTCAGAATGTTCCCACACCCTTCCATGTACAAGTCAAATGTCACCGCTTCCATGAAGGCTTCCTGGATTTTCCAGACACATCCCAGAAACATCTTCCCTCATCTCCAAATTCCTGAAATGTCTAGCCAGTCACCCTTAAAAGTGAAAAGCCATTTAAGGCCCCAGCTGGCAGCTATTTCTCACTGTACCCACTCTTACCAAGTGAATGGCCAGACGACCAAATGGGTTAATAAATGAATGCCTACCTGCCCACGCCAGGCAGTCGGCCCTCCATCTCCCCCAGTCTGGTCCTTCCCTAGAGCATGCCATTCTGCTAAACTACATCCACAGCAAACTCGTTCTCCCAGCTCAGCTTCCCTACCCTGCCACCCTGCTGGCCCCCTCCTCAGGGGCACACCCAGGCCACCTCCCTGCCACCATCCACTGTGAGACCAGGAAGGCAATCTCACTATTGACCTAAGCCAAACAAAAAGAAATCTGCTACAGAAGGAAAAAAAAGACCAGAAACATACCTTCTATATAAGGCATTTCAATGCCAAATAAAAGACCTTGAATTACTCATGGCCACAGCCCTGCTAATAGGATCCTTTATCACCCACTCATTCCACTCGGCGCAAGAAAGGTGTCTAGACAGGGAGCCAGGAGGCCTGGGTCCAAGCCCAAAGATGCATGCCCTCCCCGCCCCCACACCCAGGCCTCAGTTTCCTCCTCTGTCAAACAGGTGGTTTGATCCACACCCTCTCCAAGGTTAGCGTGCTCTCTGCTGGAGAGCTGTGATCGCAGTTCCGAAGGGTCTCCACCGGAGCAGAGGGCTCCTCCCGCTGGTCCTCAGGACTCCTCCCTCCCTCCCCAACAGAGTCAGCCTTCACCCACCAGCCCCCAAGACCGAATGGGGGTTCGGGCCTCTGGCCCCCTTCCCAGCCAGCCCGCTCCACCCCGCACCTACAGGTACCTGGCTCAGAGCCAGCGGACACCAGCTCCTCGTCCGGCTGGCGGGGCGCGGGGGAGGCCATGGCTGCGCCTTCCCTGGGAGCAGACTCTTGCATCACATGCGGCAGACCTGGGAGTCGGGGGCAGAGCGGTGTGGGCTGGGGGCGGCGGAAGACCCAGGAAGAAAGGAGGGAGAGCGGAGAGAGGGCCAGAGAGCTGTGCGCTGGCAGCGCGCCGTCTCTGACTTCTGGCGGAGGCCAGTGCGGGACAGGAAGCGGGCGCTTCAGGAGGGGCGCTGGGGGAGGTCACGGGAGGTCCCCGGCGGCCACGTCCTCCTCTCTGGCCGCTCCCCCCGCCCCCCCCCCCCCGACCCTGCGACAGCTCTCCAAGTCCGTCTCCTAACCCTAAAGTCCTGCAGGTCCGACGAGCCGCCCCCTGCTCCCTCCTCCAGCCAGCTGTCCAGGGCACTCCACTTACCATTCCCAAGGCACCCCCCCCACACACACTCCTTGGGTCCGGGAACCCCGCTCGAAGGATCAACTCAGGGCCGGGGCAAGAGGGCTGCCAAGTCTGAAGTCTCCGGGTGAATCACCTCGCGGGAGACGGGAAAAACCCGCTCCTCCCCAACCTGGGCCCCGCCCCGACACCCGCCTGCCCCGCGGGCCTCCCCTTCCCGCTCCCTGGCCTGCCGCTGGGAGTGGTTCCCTCCCTGCCCCCCAAGTCCCCCTCCTCCCTCCACGTCCCTGCCCCGACTCCCGCCTCCTCCAGAGCCGTCTCATCCAAACACGGAAAAATAAGGAATAAAAAGTAAACATCTGGAATACATTTTTTTTCCCTTTAATTTCTCAATCGCTTTGGCTTCGGCTTGGAATTTGATGAGGTAAAGTCAGGGCCTAGTCCTGTTGCCATAGCAATGGCCTCCCACTGGATTTCCAGAGCCTCGCCAAGAGGAAGGAGGAGCCGGCCCAGGCCCGGGGCTGGGAGAATGAGACCTGGCTCGAGAACATCCGGGGGGCGGGGTGGCTTGGGGGAAAAACTCCCTAGGGCTCCCCTCCTGGGCTCGTCACCGTGGGAGGGTCCACAGCTGACCAGAAGGAGCTACCTGGGCATCACTCACCAGCCTGGGCCTGACCCGAGGGGTTTCGAGGGAGACTGCGGAAGATATTTTAACCCACGTGACAGAAGCCTATGGCCGAGAGCAAACGGGTGCCCCTCCTCTCGGCCTGTAACTGGAGCTCCGGGTCTGCTCCACCAGGATTCAAATGCTGGGTGGGTCTCCTGCCTTCCAGCTCTGTGACCTCAGGCACCTTCCTCACTGCTCTAAACCTGTTTCCCTGTATGAAGAACACGCTGAGACTTAACACACTCGTTAAGACTCCAAACTTCCACCGCACACTGCAGGCGGCACCAGTTCGATCCCTGGTTGGGGTACTGAGGTCCCACATGCTGGGAGGTGTGGCCAAAACTAAAAAAAAAAAAAAAGGCTCACATGAGACGAACCGTGCAGCTGCCGACCTCAGTGGCCAGCACCCAGTAAGTGGCCATTAAACGGTGGCTCCTATTAGGAGGCTTCCCTTGGAAACCATCTCGTCCTCTCCCCCAACCACAGGCTGCCAGCACTGCGGACCACCCCTGGTCTCCCGAAGAACCCAGTCTTGTCACCTGTTCTCAGACACTCCACCACTTCCTCAGGTCCCATCCTGGGTCCTGAAGCGCCATCCCACCCACAAGAGGCCCCTGGACTGACCACTGCCCCTGCCTCCTTGATAGAGCCCCCGGCCCTCTGTTCCAAAGGAAAAGCGATGTTTCCTATCACCTGGCATGCATGGGGTCCCTGAGGACAACCCAACCCTCTCCAACCTGCAGGGGCCCTGCCTTGCCCAAAGTCACCCACTCCAGCTGGTCTGGCAAGATAGCAACAGATCCAAAGAAGGGACCTCAGGTGCCCAACTTCCGGGAAAACCTCTCACTTCTGACCCTGCCCCAGCTTGTTCCCCAGATAGGAGGGACTAGACAGGAGGAAAAGAGACATCCAGGCCCGTGCAAGTCCGGTCAGCCAAGTCCGGTGCAGCAGGCGCGCTGTGGGTGGGTGAGTAACATTCACAGCCGGCCCGAGTGTGCGTGGAGGAGGGGCACGCGGCAGAAAACATAAAATTTTAAAAAAAAACGCAAGGCTGTTTCCTTGTCCTTGAACGTTATTACCAGGGATACATGGTGTGGGTGGTTAGGAATGGAGACCAGCTGGTCCAGAACCGAAAACCCTTTCACCTGGAGGCTCAGCCGGGCAGGGAGCTGTAGCACCCAAGAGGGAGGGCTCACTCCCCCAACTGAGGACGGGGTCTCAGCAGCTCAGACGCCCAGCGGGAAACCCGGGTGACCAGGGCCGGAGGGCAGAGCTGTGAAAATCTCAGCGGCTCTGAGCATCCCCCACGCGTTAAGAGTCCAGAGACCGGCTGGACCCTTAGGGCACAGGGGAGACACCAGGCGGCTCCTGCCCCGAGGCGGAGGCCCAAAGAAGCCTCGCCGCAGGCAGGGCCGCCTCCGCCGACCCTGAGATCTCCCTCCGGCCGGAGCCGGAGAGAACACTGCCGCAGGAGGGAGGGCCAACCGCGAGACGGGAGAGCCCGGGGCGAGGGGCCGTCTGGAAGGGCCCGGCGGGGAGCTCCAGGCACAGGGGGCAGCGGCCGCCGGGGGGAGGGGACGGCGGGCTGGAGGAGGGGGCGGCGAAGGCCCCGCGCGCGGGATGGGGCGCCGCCGGCGGACGGACGGACCGGGGCCCAGGGACGCGCGCCAGGCGGGGGCGGGCTGGGGAGGCCGGGGGCGTGCCGGGGGCGGGGGGCCAGCCGGGGAGAAGGGGGCGAGGGTCCCTCCGCCGGCTCCGCCCGCCGCGGGCTCCGCCTGCAGCCTCGGCCCCCTCCCGGGCTCGGCCGGCACGCGCTTCAGGCCCTGCTCCCTGCGCCCCCGCGCGTACGCCCGGGCCCCCGGACCCCCGGGCCGTGCAAACTTTCCTTGTGACCGCCCCCCGCCCCCAATCTCGGCCGCGGTCTCGACGCAAGAGCGCCCACCGCCCCCGTGCCTCGCCCCCGCCCTGGGCCCGCCCCCGCGCACTCACGCTCTCCCCGGAGGTCCGGCTCCACCAGGCCCGCGCTCCACACCTCGTCGTGAGTCTCAGCCACCGCCGCCGCCGCCGCCGCGGGACCGAGCCTGGAGGAGCCCGGGCGGGGCCGCCCTGGGCCCGCCACGGCCCCGCCCACGGCCCGCCGGGCCCTGCCCTTAGCCCCGCCCCTAGCCCGCCTCTATCCCCGCCCCAGGGGTGCATGGCCGGCTCCCGGTCCCGCCCCTGCCCCGCCTCCGGGGCGCCTTGCCCCGCCCTTGCCCCGCCCACAGCCCGCCGGGCCCCGCCCCCGGGGCGCCTAGCGAGTGTTGGGGCGCCTCGCCAGTGTCCCCGCGCCGCCGAGTTCGCCGGGGAGCATGCAAACGAAGCCGGCCCCGGCCCACGAGGGCCCGCCCCGGCTCGGATCCCCGCGAAGCTGACGCAACTCCGCGCTGGGGCGGAAGGCCACCGAGACGGCGGCCTAGAGAGGAGGTGGCCCGGACTCGGGCGGTGGGCGGGCTGCGGCCCTGCGGGACCAGCGCCTGGGGCCGGCCCGGGGCCCTCCGCTCGCGCCGGCTGTCTGCAGCGCGCGGGGATGACCGCTTACCCTCGCGCGTCTCCCGTGGCGCCTGCCCCCGCGCTTCCCAGGTGGCACATCCCTGGTCAGGGAGGGCCCCTGGAGCGGGGCACGGCAGCCCCCTCCAGCATCCCTGCCTGGAGAGTCCCATGGACAGAGGAGCCTGGCGGGCTGCAGTCCACACAGGGTCGCAGAGGGTCGGACACGACTGCAGCGGCTTAGCAGGCATGCCTGCTCCGCCCAACATAAATTCCTCCTAGCCTAACAATGCCGCATACCCCTTTTCTCCACAAGAAAAGGCTTCACACATACTCCACCCCTTTCCTATCAGGCTACACCCCACCCCCCACCCCAACACAGCACTCTTCCCCCCCAATTCTGCGGGCTCAGGTTTCCATTCCCCCCCATTTGCGGGGAAGCTTGGTCAATCCTGATTCCATTATCGAAAGATTTCCAAGACCCTGGACTCGCAGGTGATTAAGGCTGGAGCCGGAGCTGTCCTCTCAGCTTCACTAATGGAGTGCGGCTGTGAGGGAGACTGCCTAATCAGATCAGCTCTCATTTCTAGACTCTCAGGTGGCCCATCCCACCAGAAGAGACTGGAAACCAAGGCTTGTCCAGCCGGGAACAGCACAGGCTGTACCTGGAGACTGGCTTCCCAGCTGAAGGGTCAGAGTGCAGTTGACACCAAGAGTGAGAGCCATACAGCAGGGGGAGAGAGAAGGCCTAAGGCCGATTTCCAAAGTCAGTTCCCTTTATTAAATGTTCATTTTCCACAGACCAGAAATACAAAATAAAAGTAGAAATAGGCCCCAGTCAGGAGCTACAGACCTGCCCTCACAGGACCCCTGCCTGCGGCAACTTGTACAGGACAAGCAGCAGCTATACCCCAAAGGGCGGGAAGGCAGGGGGCGCGGTGGGATCCAGCCCTGCCCTGGCCCCCACCGGATGTCTCCCCAGATTATAAACAGCCACTTTCTGAAGCCGCAGGGTGAGACGCCTCCCGTGCGGCCCCAGGGAAGTGCAGGCTAGCGGGAAAGCTTGTTCAGATGGCACAGAACCCGAGGATTGCATTTCATAGGAGAAAACAGGTACCAAAACACGGGTGGGGAGACTGGGGCTGGGATGGGGCAAGCCCCAGGAGACACAGTCTTCCTCTCTATTCATCAGATCCTGATGCTGAGTCTTCTGAGCTGGGGGGAGTACTGGCTAGTTCCTCTTCTTCAGAGTCCTGAAAGCCAAAGGTCTCTTACAGGGGAGAAGTACAGAGTCCAGGCCACCCTCCCCCGCAGCCACTTTTCAGGGAAGGACCCCCACTTGGCTACCGCTCCCTGCACCCCAGTGTTAAGCCTTCAGAAGCACAGATTCCACCCACCCACTCCCCTTCATTACCCCTCCGTCTAGGATTGTCTGTCTGTCCCGCCACCAGCCCAGGGGCCCCCACCCTTCCAGGCCCCACGGCCCCCCAAGCCCAGCCGCACCTCACTCCGCCTTCTCTTCTTTTTGCTCTTGTTTTCTCCGGAAGAGCTCTCATCACTGGACACAAACTCTTTGCTCTTGAAGCTCTCGCTCAGCTGCCTTGATGAAGACTTCGACGATGAGCCCCGGGAGGGTGTGGATTTCTTCTCCGTCTTCACTTTGACTTTCTTCTTCTTCTTGGACTTATCCCTAGGTGAGCAAGAGGGAAGTGGGTGCTGGGCCCTTGGGTTCCCCACATCATCAGGGCCGAACCTCTCCTGGCTTTCCCAGGGCCTTTCCCAATCCCAGCCACACTGCCCAGCTCATGTACACAGCCAGGCGCGTCAGCCCCAAGCGCCCCAGGGGAGCTCATCATAACTGAATCACCGGAAGGATCAGGGGCTACAGCCTGAAGCAGCCCCATATGCAAAACTTGCTTAACGTCTGTTGTTGTTGAGTCACTAAGTCGTGTCCCACTCTTCTGAGAGCCCGCTGACTGTAGCCCACCAGGCTCCTCTGTCCATGGCATTTCCCAGGCAAAAGTACTGGGGCACGTCACCGTTTCTGTCTCTAAGGGGTCTTCTAACGCTTGTTACTTTACCTTTAAAACTGCATGTGAGTTATGCTCCATAACAACTAGTGTTAATCTCCCCCACACCTTGAAATAAAATTGAAGGAAAATGTGGCTCTTAGGAAAATGAGCCGTATTTATCCAAGTTACTTTCAGAAATCCTCTAGGCCATTCCCCATACCTGGGCAACTGCCTACCCCGATCTGAGCAGCACTGCCCTACTGCAGTCAGAAGCATGCCTGTTAATACCCCAATTCTCAACCTGGAACTGCAGAAGTACCTGCCAGAAAAGCAGCTCCTGGGTCATTCTGTCCCCAGCTCTCACCTCTTGGAGGGCTCTCCACGGCCGCCTTCGTATTCCTTCATGGCTTTTTCATACTCCCGCCTGGCCTCCTCAGCCTTGCGATCCCACTCCTGTGTCACACAGGGAATGAAAAAAACAGAAAAAAAAAATTAGACCCCTGGCCCGACACAGGCAAAACCTGCACAGAACCGTAGCCCTGGGCCCGCCCGCCTCCGTCAGGTCCCAGGGTCCAACGCTGTGTGTCCGCGGCTCCTTGCCTCCTTCTTCTCCTTGGACATTCCCTTCCAGATCTCGCCCGCCTTCTTGGAGAGGTCCGTGACGCTGATGCCCGGATGGTCCGACTTGATCTTCTCCCGGCTGGCGTTTAGCCACAGCATGTAGGCGGACATGGGCCTCTTGGGGGCGTTGGGGTCCTTGCCCTTCTTTACCTGTGTAGGAACCCAGAGGCCATCAGCCACCTACTGCCCACAAAGCTCCACGTTCTCCCCAAGAGATGACCTGGACCTCCTTCTTAGAGGGACACAATGGAGAAAACACTGCGCAGTCAGGCTGGACGGAGAGCCGCCAAGGATGGAGACCATGACCTCAGCACCTGAGCCTGAGCTCACAAGGAACCCTCTCCTTGAGCTCCAAGGACAGAAGCCTGCTCCTAATTTGGATCTCCCAGAAGCTAATTGTCTCAAGGGCCATACTGAAAATTCTCCAGGCTCCTCCTCAAGGCCAGCGCCAGTGGTTACAAAACTAGGCCCAGCAGCACCAGTCCGCAGGCCCTACCGGGGGGTGCTACAGAAAGACTGAAAGAGGACGGCCGCCCCCCACCGCCCGGCAGAGTCTGCACCTCCAGGGGCTTCTTGCGGCTCTTGCGGTCCTTGGCCATCTTGGCCTTCTTAAGCTGCTTCCGTTTCTTCTCTTCCCGGTCACTGTCACCCTCGTTACTGGAGGAGCTGGCGGAGGCGTTGCTGTCAAACCTGTCAAGGACAGCGGGGCTCAGAGAGAGAGGAGAGCCCCCAACCAGCTTAGGACAGGACAGCGAGCCCAAAGACCCCCGCCCAGAAAGCAGAGGCAGAGCAGGGCTGTGGCGCGCGGCCTCCTCTTGCTGACGTGCCTTCAACCACCTGGTCCACCCCCGGGCCTTGGCAGCAGTTTCCTCCTTGAGTCCATCAACACGGGGGGGCCTCTGCGGCTTTCTTGGGTCACGGCCTAACCCAGACCCCACACCCCTGAAGACAAAGCCGCGGTCTCATCTTGCCCAGAAAATGCCCCAGGTCCACTTCACCGCTTCTTCTGAGCTAACTGTTTTAACCCTGCAGTCTTCTCTGATGAAGAGATAATGAGCTACCATGTAAAAAATGGGGGGGGCCACCTTCAGTCCAACCCAGTACCCCTAAGCGGTCCCCTCCACCACACGTGCTCAGCTCTTCAGAAGATGGAGCCCCCTTACACCTGCATCACGGTGCGGAGCCGTTTCCAAGACATGTTCACAAGCATTTGCTCACTGACTTTCCCAAGTACGTAGCAAGCAGAACTAGTGTGCTCCAGCAGAGTTTTCTCTTTTTCTTTTTTTGTGCTCAACCTTTGCTAATTCTTTTGGAACAAGAGAACTCCAATTCCCTGTTGGGAACCACCCAGCCCCATTCAGGGGGAGCCCACCCCAGCCACAGGCTCTAAGTGGGGTGGGGGGGGGTGGTGCATGGCTTAACTCTTAGTTCATCAGAGCACAGCTCAGAACTCAGACTCAGGAAGGGGAGGCAAGCACACCATCCACCACTGCTCTGAAAACAGCAGCACTTCTGAGTGTTAACTCGGAGGACTTAGCCTGCCCCGTGCTGCTCAGGGTCATTTAGCAATGCATGCACCCATCTAAAAATTAGGAAATCAGAAGTAAAAACTAATATTCCCCTCAACTTCCGAGCACCTGGATTCAGTCGTGGTGGTGGTGGTGGTGTAGTCGCTAAGTTGTGTCTCCTCTATCCATGGGATTTTTCCAGGCAAGAACACTGGAGTGGGTTGCCATCCCCTTCTCCAGGAAATCGTCCCCACCCAGGGATGGAACCCGTAACTCCCGAATTGCAGGTGGATTCTTCAGACAGGCTCAGGTCCGTCTGAGCCACCAGGGAAGCCTTTGGATTCAGGTGCCTGAGCCCAATTCTATCACCAGACTCTCTGGTTACATGACCTAATAAAACTCACTCTTACACGAAAATCAGTTTGAGTCATATTTCTGACATCGGCAATCGAGAGTCTCGATAGAGGAACTTCCCAGTGGGACACAGGTTTGATCCCTGCTCTGGGAAGATTCCAACACGCTGCAGAGCAGCTAAGCCCCGCGAGTCACAATTCCTGAAGCCCCTTGCACCCTAGAGCCCCTGCTCCAAAACAAGACAGACCACTGCAGTGAAAAGCCCACACCCCGAGAGCAGAGAGCAGCCCCTGCTCGCCGCCACCAGAGAAAGCCTGCACCCAGCGACGAACACCCAGCCCGGCCAAAAATAAAAATAAAGTTTTTTTAAAGTAGTGATGGACACTACCATCTCACAGAGGAGACACAGAGATGCACCGCCTGACCCGAGGACCGCAGCCGGGAAGCGGGCAAGCTCTGCCCCTACCCCCATTCTCCACTGTCGTTTTCTGGTTTCAGGAGATGCTTTGCACTCACAAAGCATCCTGACAACTTTAAAACGTGTCCCTGTATCACTTCAACAGCGGTCGCTTTTCTACCCTCGGTCGGTAGGTAGCTCCGGGACTTGGGAACGCTCAGAGATATTCCAGTCCCTGAAGCTTATGGGCCACCCTCACCCCGCCGAGTAGACCCACGACTCACTCCTCTGCGACGTCCTCCTCCTCTTCACCCGGGTTGAAGGACTCATCTGAAAAAGAGCACAGGCCGCGTGAGCTCTGCGCCCCACCCCCGCCCCTGGGGACCCTGCCCCGCCCCCCGCCAGGCCGCCCACCGCCCACCGGTCTCCTCTCCCGAGTCGTCGCTGCTGTCGTTGGCGTTCTCCTCGCGGATCTTGCCCTCCTCCTTCATCCGCTCCAGGTAGGCGTCGTGCTGGTCTTCGTCCGAGTCGGCGTATTCATCATAGTTGGGGTTCATGCCCTGCAGGGCGGGCGTGGGGCTCAGGGCCAGCCCCCCGACCCGCGCCCGCGGAAGCCATCCCCATGCCTGTGAGTAGCTCGGAGCAACCGCGCCTGGAGATGTCCACACACAGCTCAGCGCAGAGCGTCTGCCCGACTCCCTGCCAACCCAGTTAGTCCAAGCCCCTCCCGCGCCCGGCCCGCGGGGGGCCCCTGGGGGACTGCGGAGCCTGCTCTAAGGTCATGCCAGGAAACCTGTACCCGGAGGGGGAGGGTCTCACGCACCTCTTTTTTCTACAAAGGCGAGAAGAGAAGAGAGAGTGAAAAAGAAGCCGCGCCAACCCCAGCCCCTTCCCCGACAGAGAACAGGCAAGGCTCCTCCCAAGCACGCCCAGGTACCTCTTTCAGCCCTCGGTTTTTGATGTTGAGCTTCTTGGCGTTGACAAAGTCGAACAGCTTGCCATACTCCTCCCTGAGACGAGAGGGCCCCGTTACCCAGTGGGCAGGTCCGACACGGGGTGGGCTGTGGGCTGTCTCAACACCCCCAGGGGCCGCACGGACCAAGGGGCCCAAACCCTCGACAGCTCAACCACACCCGGGATCTCAGAGACCCCCGGCAGACAACAGGCAGAGAAGAGTCAGACGCTGGTCTTGAAAACTTACAGGATCTTAAGATTTCAGGGGAAGAAAACACAGGAAGCAGTGTGTGCCTGTCCACCAACACCCACAAGCAGCGGGGAGGCAGGCTGGGCGTTTTGCTGGTCTGTAACCCAGCCTTCCGGAGAAGGCGATGGCACCCCACTCCAGTACTCCTGCCTGGAGAATCCCATGGGCAGAGGAGGCTGGTGGGCTACCGTCCATGGGATCACTAGGAGTCGGACACGACTGAACGACTTCACTTTCACTTTTCACTTTCATGCATTGGAGAAGGAAATGGCAACCCACTCCAACGTTCTTGCCTGGAGAATCCCAGGGACAGGGGAGCCTGGTGGGCTGCTGTCTATGGGATTGCACAGAGTCGGACACGACTGAAGCGACTTAGCAGCAGCAGCAACCCAGCCTTCTCAGGCTGTTATGAAGGTTGACTGTAAACATGTCTGTGAAACATGTAGCCCCCAGCCAGCATTCAGTGAACAGCTGCTGTGTTCTCGGGCACAGAGATCATTCAAGGAAAGGAGGAGACAGCATTTCCATTGTGCGGGGAGAGGAAGAGGACTAGTACCAAATACATACGGCACTCAGATTTTTTTAAGTACAGAAAGCAAGCAATACAGCGGCTGCCGAAGGCTAAGCACCCCAAGAGAGAAGGCCAAATTCCAGGCAGCAAAAGAGAAACTGCTCAAGGCTCGACACATCAGAGGAGTCGCCTGCCTGGAGAGGCCGGGCCGCCCAGTGGAGGAGGCTGGGTCGGGGCCAGGGTGCCCGGGAGGGCTGGGCAGAGGCGCTCACCTCTCAATGCTGCTGAAGGTGTACTGGGTGCCCTGCTTGGTCTCAATTTCAAAGTCAAAGGAACGCGTGGTGGTGGTCCCGCGGGCGAAGTTGACAAAGGAGATCTCGTCGAAGCGGATGTGCACGGGCGGCTTGTGGACGTAGATGAAGCCCCGCTCCAGGGGGTACAGCAGCCCTGAGCTGGCCTTGTAGGAGCAGGTGATGCACTGGGCCCCCGAGTGCCTGGGGAGGGGGCGCGGTCAGTGCCGCCTGGGCAGCCCGCCTGGGCAACATGCCCCAAGCCCCCCGGTGTGTAGGCCTCAGGGGGCCTGCCCCCTCCAGCGACAGCCCACCCAGGGCCCCGCGGGGCGGCGTTCCCAGCAGGGGCTCACCTGAGAGCGCACCTCCCCACCCCCCATGGCAGGCAGCAGCCCAGGCTGGCGCGCTCACCCTTGGAAGTTGCCCGGGACCGTGATCTTGCGGTTCACCAGCGCTTTCATGACCCGGCTGACCATCTCGTAGAGGGATCCTGACATGTTCTTGGTGAGCCGCCCCTCGAAGCGCTTCTCCACCTCCTCCCTGAGGACAGCAAGAGGCGGGCGGGGTCGCTGCGGGCTTCCGCCTGCCCGCCCACCCCTGCCCAGGCGGGGGACAGCCTCACTCACTCGTTCATGTTGAGCGTCAGGGAGATGTCCTCGTCCTTGGAGAAAAGCAGGATGAGGAAGTGGTAGCGAGTCTGACCCTGCTTGATGGGAGGGTCCAGGCTGATCTGCGGGGGGAAGGACCGACCAGGCTCAGCGCCAGCCGGGGCTCGGAGGCCCAGCAGATGGCTAGACGGCCGTGGGTGGCAGCTGCCTCCCGAGGCCCCAGCTCACCACGAAGAACATCTGCCGCTGGTCCTTATGGGGCAGCAGGAAGAGCCGCAGCACCGTGGTGTAGGGGATCTTGTAGTCGAAGGTCTTGCCGTGCAGGTGCAGGAAGGTGGGGTAGATGCGGATGTCGTAGCGGCCTCGGGGCGTCAGGCACTGCAGCTCCCGGAAGATGCAGATGGCATCTCCCGTGGCCTGGATCACGTCCGCCTTCGACAGCACGTTCTGGGCGAAGGCCTGCCGAAGCACACGCGGGTCATGGAGCCGCTGGGAGCTGGCTGCGGGTCTATCGGGGCCCGCTCAGCACCGCGGAAAGCCTCACCTCGACGGGGTCCACGCCGTCCTCCTGGGTGGGCGGCACGTAGAAGCGCACCTCCATGAGGGAGACCTCCGCGTCATCGTTCTGGTGGAACTCCAGCGTCACCTCGTTCTTGCCAGTGGTGCACTGAGACACGTTGCTGAGAGGGATCTCGAAGACTGGCTGGTCGCCAATGTCGAAGGAAAGCAGCTGCCCTGTGGGGAAAAGGCGGACGACCCATCCACAGGCTCTTCCCCTGGCTCAGCGTAAACTGCGCTCCCACCAGACTGCAGCTTCCCTACGGAGAGGGCCCGGGGGCTGTCTGTTTCTCCCAGACCCTCTAATACACCGTTGATCCTCGATAAACACACAATCATTTACAAACGGACAGGCGATCAGAGGCAGTGGCAGAGAGAGAGCAAGACAAGTTAAAGGGAGAAATCTTTCATCTTTCCTCCGCCCCGAAAACTCAACCTCCCGCAGGACTCACCGCCAAACTTCACAGTTCCCCAGTTCCAGCCCTTCACACACAGGTCCTTCTCCATTAGCTCCAGGCGATAGTGAGTTTTGAAGAAATCAGAGAGTTTCTCAAACTCCTGTAGGGAGGGGAAAGAGAACCAGCCCAGTAAACTCCTGATGGCCTGAACACAAACTTGAACGTTCTGGGATTATCTGTTTCTGAGAAGCTGTCCCAGTATACCTTGTATCAGAAATCCTTGCTGACTTAATCACAGCTATAAAACCGTGTAAAAGACTGTTGGAAGAGGTTATTTCTGGGTTATTTCTCAGCCTGGGGGAGGAATACAGTAAGGGGCTGACGTTCCCAGTTAGGGGTCTCGCAATGTCTCTTCTGAGTCTGTATGGGTACTGCTTTAGTGAAAATGGAAACGAAAATGAAGTAAAGTTTTGAATGCACGCAGGTCACAATGGAAAAACAAAACCCAAACTAAAGCATCAGGCAAGACCCAGAACCTGGATAAAGACAACAGGCAGGAGCCACCAAAAAGAAAATCAAAACAGTAGAAAAACTTCTGGAGTTAGGCCACAAAGAAAAGTCCTGAGACTGGCGCAAAACTGAACGCTGACTGCTTAATGGCTTCACTGGTCCTGCTGTGAGGAGCCCAAACCAGCGACCGCAGTTACCAGAAGAAGGGGTAACTGTCGGTCTAGAGCATTAAAACTAAAGGAGATGCACAGTCAAGAGGGGGCGATGGCAACAGGGCGTCTCACCGATTCCCGGAAGCCATCGTACTTATAGACGTGGCCATTCTTCGTGAGCAGTTTAAGCCCGTGGCCCAGAGCCACCCGGCGCCAGATGCCTTCGGTCAGCTCCCCGGCCTGGATGTTGTCCACTTTGCCCGTCTTACTGTTCTTAAAGATGATGCCCTGGCGGCTCAGCCTCAGCCGACCATCATTCTGTGGGGGAAACAGGCCCAAATGTATGGGGAAGCCACAGCGCAGCAGCCCAGGGTCAGTCCCACCCGGCACCCCGTCTGGGCCCGCCTGACATCCACAGACTGGAGCAGCAGCAGCCGGGGGGAGCGCTGAGGGCGACCAGCCCACTAGGACCCTCGGGCTCTAATCCTGGCTCAGGCATCCACAACCCTTGCAGGGTCTCAGAGTTTCCAGGCTCCCGGACTGGGTATAGCAGCTGTGGGGCCCTTCAAGCGGACCTGATTCTGGTCCTTTCCCTGGGTACCGCTTCTCAGCTGGGGGGAACCCAAGGCACACACGGGTACTCTGACCCCCTTTTCCAAACCAGCATGCCCATTCAGAGCATGGGCATGATCAGTGGCCCTGCAGGTCCACTCGCCTCCCTCCGCGGGGCCCTTCTCACCATGGAGCCCTTCACCTCCTGATACACGTCGTTGAACTCCAGAGTTTCTGCCATGCTGACCTAGCCCTGTTGGTACCACCGAAACTCCTGGGTGAGCGCGCAGATGGAGGGCGCGCTGGGGATCTGGATTCGAGAGGGAGAGAGGTGGTAGGAAGGACAGCCGCTCACGGTGCCCCCGGATGGGCCCGCTTCGCCGGGCATGCGTCCTATCTCCTCCGCCCGGGGACCCGGGCCCAGTCCTGGGGTGCCGGGCCCAGTCCTGGGGTGTCGGGCCTGCCCCAAGAAGTGCTGAAACACCCCCCACACACACACCCGACACCCTCCCTGGGCGCTGCACCGGCCGCCGCGGCACCGAGCAGCGCAGCCCCCCGGGGCCGGCCGACTCAGCGCGCGAGGCGCCCCCGCAGGTCCCCCCAGCGCCCCCAGACCCGCAGCTCCCCCGCCCCCCAAAATGGACTCGCTCGCGGCCGGCCGCCTCCAACGCGGGCCGGCCCACCGCGCGCACCCCGCGGGGGAGCCGGGCCCGCGCCCTGCACGCGGCCGGCGACCACCCACCTCCTCGGGCCGGAGCCTCGCGGCCGCCGGCGCCCGGGCGGTAGGCGCGCCGGGGCGGGGGGACGGCGCGGGCGGGGGGCGGGCAGGGGCGCTGGGCAGGCTCTTCCCGCGTGCGCGGCCCCGCGTCCCGCCACCGGAAGCGCTGGCCACAGAGACGGCGGCCGGCTAGAGAGGCGCCGCCCGAGAGGCGGCCGGCTAGAGCGCCCGCGGCGCCGGAGGACCCGCGGGGCGCGCCGGGCCCCGCCCCCCCGCGCCACCGCTGACCCCGGACCCGCCCGCCCCCTCCGCGCTGCCCCCGATCCTCGGGCCCGGAAATTCGGGGCCCCTTAAACGCTAAAGACGTCTGGGCTTTTCAAAAGAGAATTTGCGTAGTGTTTTTATCAGACTGTGCCCCGAAGCGCGTGGCCCTCTCAATCAGCGCGTGTGTCTCCTATACAATAGTTGTTTCTGCGAAGCAGAAAGGAGTCTGACCCAAGAAGGAAAAGATTGGAGGAGTTGTGAAGAGAAGTGCCCCCTCCCACTGGCTTCTAGGAGAATGCAGGCGTTGATGTCACTGTGACTGCACCGCCCTCCCCTGTCCAGAGAGGACCGGGTCCTTTTGCAAATGAGCTCGCTGCACCCCCGAAACTTCCAGCAGCCCCTGCAAGTTGTGAATTGCCTGGAAGGGGCTGGCCAGCGGCCATGCCAAGTTCAAGCGCTGGTGTCAAGTTAATCACGGAGCCACAGCTGCTTTGAAAGCCTATCACCCTGGCACTGCGGAAGCCAGCCACCCCCACACCCCCGCCTTCTAGAGTCCTAGGGTGCATCTTGCAGAATCAGAGGCTGCCGGACTTGGGAGAGATGTCTGGGTTTCTCCGCTCCAACCTCTTTTTGCAGATGGGGAAAACAGGCCCTTAAGGGAGTAGCCCTGGGGTCTCAGTTGGCAACAGAGCTGAAGACAGATTTACGTACCACGGTCTAGCTCTCCTCTGTCATCCTCACCGTGACTCTACATTCAGAATGACTGACGATATGTGTCGTGCATGGAGACATAAGGGCAGAATGTTGAAACTTGAACATTTCTCTGACAGTCTGACCTGCAGTTACACCAGTAGCCTTGATTCTGGGACAAGAGACAATGTAAGCCCACCATTGTCCCCTGAACTCATGGCTTTACCCTCTGGGTGATGGCTGTTCCCACACTCTCTAGCAACATAAATTCAGCTAGATTCAATAAACATGCATTGAGCTCCGACACGGTGGTAGGATTTGAGGAAACTAGCAAGCAAGATGGAAACCGCTCCAAGCTTCCAGGAGCGTGTAATTAAACAGATGATTCGGATAAATACGCTGACGGACAGTAAAACAACCCCCCCAAAACACCCAGCGTTACAATGCAATGCTGGAGGTAGAAGTCCAGCAGCTGCCGCTGCCGGGTGAACAGGAAATAGAAACCAAGCCACTCTTTAGTTACCCTCTCCCGTGAGACCAGGAGAGAGGTTCGGGAGACCACCCCTCCCCCAACCCATGCTGCTGATGGCAGCTCTTGGAAAGAGGGGACTTGAGCGCTGTAGGCAGACAGGAATGAACTCAGCTCAAGCAGGCTGCTAGGTGGGTGGGGTGGGGTACTGCCAGGGGCTTTCAGGAGAGCGTGGAGCAGCTGGTGAGCTGGGATGGAGACGCGGCACAAGAGAACAGAACCGAAGCGGTAGACAGAGTGCAGATAAAGCCTAAGTCCCAGAGGGCCCCAGCCAGCTGCATCCCAAGCAATCAGGAGCCTGGGATTGGAGACCCCACCCCTGCCGTGACATCACAGGGGAGTGGGGTGGAGACCAACAAAAAGGGGGTCCCCCACCCTGGCCTTGGACTCTTGGCAGCCCAGAGGGTGGAGAGCAGAGAGAGGCTGAGCCCCGAGCTAGGGTTGCCTGACTTAAAGGAACAGGCTCCTCAAGCCCCCTCTAAGCCGCTCCCCCTCCCAGCCTCCATCCGGATGACCCCTCCGTCCTGAGACCACCATCAGGTCTCTCCTTAGGGGTCATTCCCTCAGCATGAACTGCATCTCAGATTTCTTCACCTACGAGACCACCAAGTCGGTGGTCGTGAAGAGCTGGACCATTGGGATCATCAACAGAGCGGTTCAGCTTCTCATCATCTCCTACTTCGTGGGGTGAGTCTCTGGCCCCCCAGGATCTAGAAACCTGAAGTCCTAGCAACCCCGAGGGCTGCCCTGAGTCCCGTCCTCCCCCGCCTGCCCTCAGTGTTGCTGCCCAGCTGCCTAAGTGTCTCCCGTTTTGGGGGGCAGCAGCCTCATCTGTGGGGACCTGTCCCAGGCACTGGCCTCCGCTGCCGTCACTGGGGAATTCTTTTACCCACTAAACCCTCCAGAGCTGGACCGTGGCCATCACCCTGAGGAGGGGGGCTCTTGCCCTTCCACCATCTCCCCTTCCCTCTCTCGTCTCCCCCAGCCCCAGCCCCAGCCCCAGCCAGAGAACAGACCCATTGCCTTCAGTCAACTCTTCAGGGGTCTCGGAAAGATGAGGGAGCCAGGGGAAGGCGATGAGACAAGGGAGTCGGCGACAGGTTGACCAGGTGGATGGTGGAGAGGGCTCAGAGAAGGGGCGGGCTGGGCAAGATGCTGCAAGAACGTGGAAGAGGAGCCCTCGATCTCTGACCGCAGGACCAGGGGGTGGCGTTGGAGTGGGGGACCCTGCTCCTGTGGGGGGGCGGGCGGTGGGCAGAAACGAGTGCAAACACCCCTCAAGGAAAGATTTACTGCAGAGCAAGGAGGCTTTCCTGAGCATGACATGGGGACCGCCCCCCTCAAGGACCAGAAATACTCCCCTTTGTCAGAGAGCATCAGTGCCCTACGTCCACCTGACTTCATGTCCTAGAATCCACCCTGGGAGTTGCTTAAGAGCCAGGAAGGTCCGAACACCCCTTCTTGGCCCCCACCTCTTGCAGGTACACAATGCACACACGTACACACACGTATTCACAAAGGTTCATGAAACAGACAATGGCCGGGGGGGAAGCACAGGTTCTGTCCTTCTCGTGGTCATTCGAATCAGGAAAGCGGGACAGAAACCTCGGAGGTCTGTTCTTTT